>NC_091284.1:380555021-381755021 GCF_032444005.1 Ranitomeya imitator
CTTCTGAGCCCTGCCATGCGCCTAAACAGTGGTTTTCCCCCCACATACGTTGCATCAGCGTACTCAGGAGAAATTGCACAACAAATTTTAGTGGTCCGATTTCTCCTGATACCCTTGTGGAAATAGAAAAACAAATTGGTTCCAAAGTAAATTTTTTGGTGAAGTAAAATGTTCATTTTTTTTTTTTTTTTTTAATTCCTTCCATATTGCTTTAGTTCTTGTGAAGCACTTGGAGGGTTAATAAGCTTTTTGAATGTGGTTTTGCGCATCATGAGTCGTGCAGTTTTTAGAATGGTGTCACTTTTGGGTAGTTTCTGTTATATTGACCACCAAACTCACTTCAAATAGGAGGTGGTCCCTAAAAAAAAAAAAAAAAAAAAAAAAAAATAAGAAATCGCTGGTCAACTTTTACCCCTCAATTTTTTTTTATTTACCGTATATACTCGAGTATAAGCCGACCCGAGTATAAGCCGACCCCCCTAATTTTGCCACAAAAAACTGGGAAAACTTATTGACTCGAGTATAAGCCTAGGGTGGAAATGCAGCATTTACCGGTGAATTTCAAAAATAAAAATAGATCATTATTTCCCCATAGCTGTGCCATATAGTGCTCTGCACCGTTCATATTTCCCCATAAGTGTGAACCATATAGTGCTCTGCACCGTTCATTGTGCCCCCTAGCTGTGCCATATACGGTGCTCTGCACCGTTCACTGTGCCCCATAGCTGTGCCATATACGGTGCTCTGCACCGTTCACTGTGCCCCATAGCTGTGCTGTGCCATATACGGTGCTCTGCACCGTTCACTGTGCCCCATAGCTGTGCCATATACGGTGCTCTGCACCGTTCACTGTGCCCCATAGCTGTGCTGTGCCATATACGGTGCTCTGCACCGTTCACTGTGCCCCATAGCTGTGCCATATACGGTGCTCTGCACCGTTCACTGTGCCCCATAGCTGTGCTGTGCCATATACGGTGCTCTGCACCGTTCACTGTGCCCCATACATAGCTGTGCTGTGCCATATACGGTGCTCTGCACCGTTCACTGTGCCCCATAGCTGTGCTGTGCCATATACGGTGCTCTGCACCGTTCACTGTGCCCCATAGCTGTGCTGTGCCATATACGGTGCTCTGCACCGTTCACTGTGCCCCATAGCTGTGCTGTGCCATATACGGTGCTCTGCACCGTTCACTGTGCCCCATAGCTGTGCTGTGCCATATACGGTGCTCTGCACCGTTCACTGTGCCCCATAGCTGTGCTGTGCCATATACGGTGCTCTGCACCGTTCACTGTGCCCCATAGATGTTCCACATAAATTTGTGCCGCCGCTGCCGCAATAAAGAAAAAAAAACACATACTCACCTCCCTTGATTGCAGCTCCCGGCGTCTCGTTCCGGCGCCTCCATCTTCCCGGCGTCTCTGCTCTGACTGATCAGGCAGAGGGCGCCGCGCACACTGTATGCGTCATCGCGCCCTCTGCCTGAACAGTCAGAGAGCAGAGACGCCGGGAAGATGGAGGCGCCGGCCGGGAAGATGGATCGGCGCCCGGCGGCTGGAACGTGGACAGGTGAATATAACATACTCACCTAGTCCTGGCGATCCTCGCGCTGTCCCCTCCTGTCTTCGGTGCCGCAGCTTCTTTCTCTATCAGCGGTCACCGGCACCGCTGATTAGAGAAATGAATAAGCGGCTCCGCCCCTATGGGAGGTGGAGCCGCTTATTCATTTCTGTAATGAGCGGTCCCACGTGACTGCTGAAGAGAGGAAGAAACTGCAGCGCCGAAGCCCGTGGGACGGCAGGGACAGCGCGAGGATCGCTGGGACTAGGTAAGTATACCTCAGCGCCCTCACCCCCTCACCCGCCGACCCCACCGCTACCGTGACTCGAGTATAAGCCGAGGGGGGCACTTTCAGCCCAAAAATTTGGGCTGAAAATCTCGGCTTATACTCGAGTATATACGGTATTTTTTTTTTCGTTAGGATGTTCTGTTTCCAAAATTGTGCTACTGTAAAGTAGACGTGCGGGAAATGTTATTCATTAACTATTTAGTGCGATATGACTGATTTTCAGGGCATAAAAACTAAAAGTTTGAAAATTGAAACATTTTCTAAATTTTTTCCAAATTTATTATAATAATTATTATTATTATTATTTATTATAGTGCCATTTATTCCATGGCGCTTTACATGTGAGGATGGGTATACATAATAAAAACAGGTACAATAATCTTGAACAATACAAGTCACAACTGGTACAGGAGGAGAGCGGACCCTGCCCGCGAGGGCTCACAATCTACAAGGGATGAGTGAGGATACAGTAGGTAAGGATAGAGCTGGTCGTGCAGTGGCTTGGTCGATCGGTGGTTACTGCAGGTTGTAGGCTTGCCGGAAGAGGTAGGTCTTCAGGTTCTTTTTGAATGTTTTGATGGTAGTCGAGAGTCTGATATCTTGTGGTAGAGAGTTCCAGAGTAGGGGTGATGCTCAAGAGAAATCTTGTATGCAATTGTGGGAAGAGGAGATAAGAGGGGAGTAGAAAAGGAGATCTTGTGAGGATCGGAGGTTGCATGCAGGTAAGTACCGGGAGACGAGGTCACAGATGTATGGAGGAGACAGGTTGTGGATGGCTTTGTATGTCATGGTTAGGCTTTTGTATTGGAGTCTCTGGGTAATGGGGAGCCAGTGACGGGATTGACAGAGGGGAGAGGCCGGGGAATAGCGGGGGGACAGGTGGATTAGTCGGGCAGCAGAGTTTAGAATAGATTGGAGGGGTGCGAGAGTGTTCGAGGGGAGGCCACAGAGCAGGAGGTTACAGTAGTCAAGGCGGGAGATGATGAGGGCATGGACTAGGGTTTTTGCTGATTCTTGGTTTAGGAATGTACGGATCTGTGAAATATTTTTGAGTTGAAGGCGGCAGGAAGTGGAAAGGGCTTGAATATGCGGTTTGAAGGAGAGATCAGTGTCAAGGATTACCCTGAGGCAGTGTGCTTGTGGGACTGGGGAGAGTGGGCAGCCGTTTACTGTAATGGATAGGTTCGTTGGGGGGGGGGGGGGTCGCGTGAGATGGTGAGGGGGTAAAGACAATGAATTCTGTTTTGTCCATGTTACGTTTTAGAAATCTAGCGGAGAAGGATGAAATAGCGGATAGACATTGGAGGATTCTGGTTAGTAGGGTGGTGATATCTGGTCCAGAGATGTAGATCTGTGTGTCATCCGCATAGAGATGATACTGAAAACCGTGAGATTCTATGAGCTGTCCCAGGCCAAAAGTGTGAATGGAGAAGCAGGGGCCCTAGAACTGAACCTTGCGGGACTCCGATAGGGGGCGAGGTGAGGAGGTGGTGTGTGAATGGGAGACACTGAATGTTCGGTCAGTTAGGTATGACGAGATCCAGGATAGGGCCAAGTCTGTGATGCCAAAGGATGAGAGGGTCTGTAATAATAGGGAATGGTCCACTGTGTCAAAGGCAGAGGACAGGTCCAGGAGGAAGAGGACAGAGTAGTGTCGCTTGCTCTTGGCAGTTAAGAGGTAATTGGTGACCTTAGTTAGGGCAGTTTCAGTGGAGTGGTGTGACCGGAAGCCTGATTGTAAGCGGTCGAAAAGGGAGCAGGAAGATAGATGGGAGGACAGTTCAAGATGGACGTGTTGTTCCAGTAGTTTTGAGGCATAGGGGAGAAGTGATATAGGGCGATAGCTAGATACAGAGGATGGGTCAAGAGAGGGCTTTTTGAGGATAGGTGTGATGGAGGCATGTTTAAAGCTTGAGGGGAAAACACCAGTTGTTAGTGATGGGTTAGAGTTGGGATGAAGACTGTGGCAAGGTTTGGGATGAAGTGGGAAGGGAACGGGTCAAGTGCACAGGTGGTTCATAAACACATTTCATTTTGAAGAAATTTTACCACTAACATGAATTACAATATGTCACGAATAAACAGTCTCAGAATCATCAGGATCCGTTGAAGAGTTCCAGAGTTATTACCTCATAAAGTGACAGTGACCGAGCCAATTCTTACAATTCTGACCACTAAGAGGTTAATAATCTTCAGGAGCATTCTGAAATGTATACATCCCTTTTTTTTGTTTTCTGGTTATAATATGTGTATAATTAATGTTCTCTTCTGCATTCTTGGGTGCATTACACAATCCAGTTTTTAATGATTTAAGTTTGAAACCAGCAGAAAGTCTTGTTTTTACATGTTTTGTTGGAAGTATTTCTACTGTTGACCTGTTAACAAGTAATTATTCAGAATATTGAAAGGAGTGTTGCATGTTCCAACACAGATTGCTCTGCTAACTGAAAGTAATTTGGTAAGTCAAGTCTCAGTACATATTTGTTCAAAGTAATGGCTTTGTTTTAAAAAAAAAAGACCTATAATATAACGCTGGGAGCGTCACTCTGTCCGAAGCCTTTATAGACTGCGCAAGCGCCGGCGCAGTCTGGGCCTCACAGAGTGACGCTCCCAGGAGATCGCGGTATGCGTAAACACTGAACGCACACCGCGATCTCCAACAGAGAAGCAGGGACCGCCAGGAGGGTAAGTATGAGCTATATTCACCTGGCCCCGTTCCACCGCTGCGCGCCGCCATCTTCCCGGTCCTCGGCCTGTGACCTTCAGTTCAGAGGGCACGATGACGCGCTTAATGCGCGCCGGCGCCGCCCTCTGACTGACCAGTCACAGACAGAGGACCGGGAAGATGGCGGCGTGCAGCGGTGGAACGGGGCCAGGTGAATATAGTAAGTGCTGGGGGGCCTGAGCTGGCAGCGATACCGGCACCTGACCCCCACAGCGCGCCGGTGTCCCCGCCTGCTCAGGCCCCCCAGCACTCGGCGCCCAGCGACGATAGGTGAGTATGTTGTTTATATATATATATATATATATATATATATATATATATATATATATATATATATATATATATATATATATATATATATATATAGCAGCAGCATACGGGGCATATACAATGGAGCATCTTATGGTGCCATAAACCATAATGGAGCATCTTATGGGGCCATAAACCATAATGGAGCAGTGTACGGGGCATATACTATGGAGCATCTTATGGGGGCCATAAACCATAATGGAGCAGTGTACGGGGCATATACTATGGAGCATCTTATGGGGGCCATAAACCATAATGGAGCAGTGTACGGGGGCATATACCATGGAGCATCTTATGGGGGCCATAAACCTTTATGGAACAGCGTACGGGGCATACACTATGGAGCATCTTATGGGGGCCATCAACCTTTATGGAGCAGTGTACGAGGCATATACTATGGAGCATTTTATGGGGGCCATAAACCTTTATGGAGCAGCGTATGGAGCATATGGATGGGAGCAGCAAATTAAAGAACGGTGGCGCAGGATGGGAGCAGCACATGACAAAACGGGGGCGCAGGATGGGAGCAGCACATGACAGAATAGGGCAGCACATGACAGGATGGGGACGCAGGATGGGAGCAGCACATGACAGGATGGGAGCAGCACATGACAGAATAGGGAAGCACATGTCAGAATGGAGGCGCAGGATGGGAGCAGCACATGTCAGAATGGGGCGCAGGATGGGAGCAGAACATGACAGGATGGCGACGCAGGATGGGAGCAGCACATGACAGGATGGGGGTGCAGGATGGAGCAGCACATACCAGGATGGAGACCATATACCAATATAAATGCTCGCCACCCGGGCGTAGAACGGGTTCAATATAAATATACTGTATTTTTCTGACCATAAGACGCACTTTTTTTCCTCCAAATTTGGGAGGAAAGTGTGGGTGCGTCTTATGGTATGGATGTAGCATGTGGGGAGGGGGGCAGCAGTGAGTGGCATTGCACTGTTATCCCACTTCAGGATGTCCCCACTGCTGGAATCAGTGCTGGGGAAACCATGTGGTCCCGATGATTAAGTGCAGTGAATATTCATTAGCTACTCCCCGCCCACCTATCAGCTGAGCTGTGAGCCAGCAAATGAACACTGCACTTAAGCAGGGACACGCATGGCTTCCCCAGCGCTGATTCCTGCAGCAGCTGGGGAGATCTGTGTGTCCGGGGCAGGAGGAGGCAGCAGGGTCCGGGGGAGAGGAGATCCCTGTACCTTCCTGGGCTGGAGCTGAGTGCTGTGCAGTGTGCACAAGGAGGACCTGTGATGATGTCAGAAGTGGGCGGGCAGGAGCATCACATGGCAGCACAGAGCCCTCCCTCTTCTTGACATCATCACAGGTCCTTCAGACTCCAACACTAGAATCTGCTGGCTTCCATTACCTGTGCTGTGGAAAGGCAACAAGAGGGAGGGCTCTGTGTGCAGTCATGGGATGCTTTTACCTCACCACAGTGTGGCTGGCTGCCACAATTAAGAGGTTAGTCTTTCCAAAACACAATAAAGCACTCTGCCACTTCTTTAGTGAACTATAACTCCCAGCATGTCATAGGATCTGCAGGACATGCTGGGAGTTATAGTTCTCCCATTGGATTTTAAAGCAGCACTCCAGTGTTATTTTGCAGTGCTGGAGTGGTGCTTTAAATATAAGCCCTGTGCCCCCATACTCACCCTCCAGCATCTTCATATAGTACTGTACAGACACCACACTGGTCCCGCAGCTTCCAACATAATAACGTTATTATATATAATAGTATGTTATTAAATATTTTACCACATTTTTTTGCTTCAAATATTTTTTTCCCTATTTTCCACCTCTAAAACCTGGGTGCGCCTTATAGTCTGGTGCGTCTTATAGTCCGAAAAATGCGGTGTGTATATATATATATATATATATATATATATATATATATATATATATATATATATATATATATATATATATATATATATATATATATATATATATATATATATATATATATATATATATAATATATATATTACGTTAGTCATGGCCAAAAGTATTGACACCCCTGCAAGTCTGTCAGATAATGCTCAGTTTATTCCTGAAAATGATTGCTAACACAAATTCTTTGTTATTATTATCTTCATTTAATTTGTCTTAAATGAAAAAACACAAAAAGAATTGTCCCAAAGCCAAATTGCATATAATTCCACACCAAACAGAAAAAAGGGGGTGGACAAAAGTATTGGCACTGTTCGAAAAATCATGTGATGCTTCTCTAATTTGTGTAATTAACAGCACCTGTAACTTACCTGTGGCACCTAACAGGTGTTGGCAATAACTAAATCACACTTGCAGCCAGTTGACATGGATTAAAGTTGACTCAACCTCTGTCCTGTGTCCTTGTGTGTACCACATTGAGCATGGAAAAAAGAAAGAACAAAGAACTGTCTGAGGACTTGAGAAACCAAATTGTGAGGAAGCATGAGCAGTCTCATCTCCAAAGACCTGAATGTTCCTGTGTCTACCGTGCGCAGTGTCATCAAGAAGTTTAAAGCCCATGGCACTGTGGCTAACCTCAATAGATGTGGACGGAAAAGAAAAATTGACAAGAGATTTCAACGCAAGATTGTGCGTATGTTGAATAAAGAACCTCGAGTCGACTAACATCCAAACAAGTTCAAGCTGCCCTGCAGTCCGAGGGTACAACAGTGTCAACCCGTACTATCTGTCGGTGACTGAATGAAAAGGGCTTGTATGGTAGGAGAACCAGGAAGACCCCACTTCTTACCCCGAGACATAAAAAAGCCAGGCTGAAGCTTGCCAAAACTCACCTGAAAAAGCCTAAAACGTTTTGGAAGAATGTTCTCTGGTCAAATGAGACAAAAGTAGAGCTTTTTGGGCAAAGGCATCAACATAGAGTTTACAGGAGAAAAAAAAGGAGGCATTCAAAGAAAAGAACACGGTCCCTACAGTGAAACATGATGGAGGTTCCCTGATGTTTTGGGGTTGTTTTGCTGCCTCTGGCACTGGACTGCTTGACCGTGTGCATGGCATTATGAAGTCTGAAGACTACCAACAAATTTTGCAGCATAATGTAGGGCCCAGCGTGAGAAAGCTGGGTCTCCCTCAGAGGTCATTGGTCTACCAGCAGGACAATGACCCAAAACACACTTCAAAAGCGCTAGAAAATAGTTTGAGAGAAAGCACTGGAGACTTCTAAGGTGGCCAGCAATGAGTCCAGACCTGAATCCCATAGAACACTTGTGGAGAAATCTAAAAATGGCAGTTTGGAGAAGTCGCCCTTCAAATATCAGGGACCTGGAGCAGTTTGCCAAAGACAAATGGTCTAAAATTCCAGCAGAGTATTGTAAGAAACTCATTGATGGTTACCGGAAGCGGTTGGTCGCAGTTATTTTGGCTAAAGGTTGTGCAACCAAGTATTAGGCTGAGGGTGCCAATACTTTTGTCTGGCCCATTTTTGAAGTTGTGTGAAATGATCAATGTTTTGCTTTTTGCTTCATTCTCTTTTGTGTTTTTTCATTTAAGACAAATTAAATGAAGATAATAATACCAAAGAATTTGTGTTTGCAATCATTTTCAGGAAGAAACATATATTAATATATTAATTACATTAGTCATGGCCAAAAGTATTGACACCCCTGCAATTCTGTCAGATAATACTCAGTTTCTTCCTGAAAATGATTGCAAACACAAATTCTTTGGTATTATTATCTTCATTTAATTTGTCTTAAATGAAAAAACACAAAAGAGAATGAAGCAAAAAGCAAAACATTGATCATTTCACACAACTTCAAAAATGGGCCAGACAAAAGTATTGGCACCCTCAGCCTAATACTTGGTTGCACAACCTTTAGCCAAAATAACTGCGACCAACCGCTTCCGGTAACCATCAATGAGTTTCTTACAATACTCTGCTGGAATTTTAGACCATTTGTCTTTGGCAAACTGCTCCAGGTCCCTGATATTTGAAGGGTGCCTTCTCCAAACTGCCATTTTTAGATTTCTCCACAAGTGTTCTATGGGATTCAGGTCTGGACTCATTGGTGGCCACCTTAGAAGTCTCCAGTGCTTTCTCTCAAACCATTTTCTAGCGCTTTTGAAGTGTGTTTTGGGTCATTGTCCTGCTGGAAGACCCATGACCTCTGAGGGAGACCCAGCTTTCTCACGCTGGGCCCTACATTATGCTGCAAGATTTGTTGGTAGTCTTCAGACTTCATAATGCCATGCACACGGTCAAGCAGTCCAGTGCCAGAGGCAGCAAAACAACCCCAAAACATCAGGGAACCTCCACCATGTTTGACTGTAGGGACCGTGTTCTTTTCTTTGAATGTCTCCTTTTTTTTTCTCCTGTAAACTCTATGTTGATGCCTTTGGTCAAATGAGACAAAAGTAGAGCTTTTTGGGCAGAGAACATTCTTCCAAAACGTTTTAGGCTTTTTCAGGTGAGTTTTGGCAAACTTCAGCCTGGCTTTTTTATGTCTCTGGGTAAGAAGTGGGGTCTTCCTGGTTCTCCTACCACACAAGCCCTTTTCATTCAGTCACCGACAGATAGTACGGGTTGACACTGTTGTACCCTCGGACTGCAGGGCAGCTTGAACTTGTTTGGATGTTAGTCGACTCGAGGTTCTTTATTCAACATCCGCACAATCTTGCGTTGAAATCTCTTGTCAATTTTTCTTTTCCGTCCACATCTATTGAGGTTAGCCACAGTGCCATGGGCTTTAAACTTCTTGATGACACTGCGCACGGTAGACACAGGAACATTCAGGTCTTTGGAGATGAGACTGCTCATGCTTCCTCACAATTTGGTTTCTCAAGTCCTCAGACAGTTCTTTGTTCTTTCTTTTTTCCATGCTCAATGTGGTTCACACAAGGACACAGGACAGAGGTTGAGTCAACTTTAATCCATGTCAACTGGCTGCAAGTGTGATTTAGTTATTGCCAACACCTGTTAGGTGCCACAGGTAAGTTACAGGTGCTGTTAATTACACAAATTAGAGAAGCATCACATGATTTTTCGAACAGTGCCAATACTTTTGTCCACCCCCTTTTTTCTGTTTGGTGTGGAATTATATGCAATTTGGCTTTGGGACAATTCTTTTTGTGTTTTTTCATTTAAGACAAATTAAATGAAGATAATAATACCAAAGAATTTGTGTTTGCAATCATTTTCAGGAAGAAACATATATTAATATATTAATTACATTAGTCATGGCCAAAAGTATTGACACCCCTGCAATTCTGTCAGATAATACTCAGTTTCTTCCTGAAAATGATTGCAAACACAAATTCTTTGGTATTATTATCTTCATTTAATTTGTCTTAAATGAAAAAACACAAAAGAGAATGAAGCAAAAAGCAAAACATTGATCATTTCACACAACTTCAAAAATGGGCCAGACAAAAGTATTGGCACCCTCAGCCTAATACTTGGTTGCACAACCTTTAGCCAAAATAACTGCGACCAACCGCTTCCGGTAACCATCAATGAGTTTCTTACAATACTCTGCTGGAATTTTAGACCATTTGTCTTTGGCAAACTGCTCCAGGTCCCTGATATTTGAAGGGTGCCTTCTCCAAACTGCCATTTTTAGATTTCTCCACAAGTGTTCTATGGGATTCAGGTCTGGACTCATTGGTGGCCACCTTAGAAGTCTCCAGTGCTTTCTCTCAAACCATTTTCTAGCGCTTTTGAAGTGTGTTTTGGGTCATTGTCCTGCTGGAAGACCCATGACCTCTGAGGGAGACCCAGCTTTCTCACGCTGGGCCCTACATTATGCTGCAAGATTTGTTGGTAGTCTTCAGACTTCATAATGCCATGCACACGGTCAAGCAGTCCAGTGCCAGAGGCAGCAAAACAACCCCAAAACATCAGGGAACCTCCACCATGTTTGACTGTAGGGACCGTGTTCTTTTCTTTGAATGTCTCCTTTTTTTTTCTCCTGTAAACTCTATGTTGATGCCTTTGGTCAAATGAGACAAAAGTAGAGCTTTTTGGGCAGAGAACATTCTTCCAAAACGTTTTAGGCTTTTTCAGGTGAGTTTTGGCAAACTTCAGCCTGGCTTTTTTATGTCTCTGGGTAAGAAGTGGGGTCTTCCTGGTTCTCCTACCACACAAGCCCTTTTCATTCAGTCACCGACAGATAGTACGGGTTGACACTGTTGTACCCTCGGACTGCAGGGCAGCTTGAACTTGTTTGGATGTTAGTCGACTCGAGGTTCTTTATTCAACATCCGCACAATCTTGCGTTGAAATCTCTTGTCAATTTTTCTTTTCCGTCCACATCTATTGAGGTTAGCCACAGTGCCATGGGCTTTAAACTTCTTGATGACACTGCGCACGGTAGACACAGGAACATTCAGGTCTTTGGAGATGAGACTGCTCATGCTTCCTCACAATTTGGTTTCTCAAGTCCTCAGACAGTTCTTTGTTCTTTCTTTTTTCCATGCTCAATGTGGTTCACACAAGGACACAGGACAGAGGTTGAGTCAACTTTAATCCATGTCAACTGGCTGCAAGTGTGATTTAGTTATTGCCAACACCTGTTAGGTGCCACAGGTAAGTTACAGGTGCTGTTAATTACACAAATTAGAGAAGCATCACATGATTTTTCGAACAGTGCCAATACTTTTGTCCACCCCCTTTTTTCTGTTTGGTGTGGAATTATATGCAATTTGGCTTTGGGACAATTCTTTTTGTGTTTTTTCATTTAAGACAAATTAAATGAAGATAATAATAACAAAGAATTTGTGTTAGCAATCATTTTCAGGAATAAACTGAGTATTATCTGACAGACTTGCAGGGGTGTCAATACTTTTGGCCATGACTGTATATACATACATGCATACATACATACATACATACATACATACATACATACATACATACATACATACATACTAACAATTTGTAAAATGACCTTTATTACCGCCTTAGGGTTATGGCTTGTTCACTATCTTTGTTAGGAAAGGCCAGGTTATGCAAATTTCCCAGCTTTATTATGAACCCAGCCTCCTCTAACCTTGTGCCAACAAACAGCAGCCCTTGGTTTTTCTCAGGAGCTACTAGCACTCTGAAAACAATAATGGTGGAGGCTAACAAAGCAGGAGAAGGCTATCACAAGATAGTAAAGCGTTTTCAAGTTGCCGTTTCCTCAGGTCGCTGTGTGTCTCTGGAGGCATTTAAAGATGAGTGTTTCATGCAGATGCACTGTTTGTTTGTTTTTTTTGTTTTTTTTCTCTTTCATTCCTATGATTTGACAACAAGAATCCGCTTCAAAGCAGTGAAATGCCCTTTTTGTTTTTTATTTAAATTTCAGGAAAACAAATTCTTACTCATATGAACATCAGTGGATTTCTATACAAATGAGTGTTGATCAATTCCAAGAGCCTCCTATAGCTCCATGTGAATATAGCCTTATACACATTAGATGATAGCCCAGTCCTGCTGTGATTGGCACAATCTGAACTTCTAAATAGATGACTATATCAATCTGCTCATAGTATTGTAGGCTCCACACATACAGTACAGTTCAATTATATAAGAATCTTACAAGACCCAGATACCACAAAACTTTGTCATAGGAATGGCTGTGACACTTCATTATTGGTCATCATTTTAATAACCAGACTTAATTAATCACTTCAATGAATCATTAATGACAAAATATGTACAGCAAATCAGCTTTGTAATTTTGCTCTAGCATGTTAATAAAAAAATGCAACAAAATATCCACACTAACTGACTTGCTGCACTATACGAACATTGATTAGCTATTTGTCTTCTGATCAGTTATTTTAGGCCAGTCTCACACGTCCAGATAATTCCGGTACCGGAAAAATCTGTACCGGAATTATCCATGTCCATGTGCCGGTGCGTTTCTGTGGCACATCAGTGTGGCACACGTTCGGCACACGTGTGCCCACTGGGTACCACACGCACCGTGCTGGGTACTACACGCACCAGCATCTGGTGCTGAAGCCCCATTCATATCTTCCCTGCGGCAGCGTTTGCTGTAGAGAAGATATGAATAATCGTGTTTAAAATAAAGCTCTATGTCCCCACCACCCTCCCACCCCATGTGCGCCCCCCCCCTGCTGTTATTAAAATACTCGGCTCGCTCCCTCGCTGGCGCTGCTTCCTGTCCTGGCCGCACCTTCTACTGTATGAGCGGTCACGTGGGGCCGCTCATTTACAGTAATGAATATGCGGCTCCACCCCTATGGGAGGTGGAGCCGCATATTCATGACTGTAGTGGGCGGCCCCACGTGACCGCTCATACAGGAGAAGATGCGGACAGGACAGGAAGCAGCGCCAGCGAGGGAGCCGGGTGAGTATTTTAATAACAGCGTGGGGGGGGGGGCTTGGCGCACAGGGGGTGGGAGGGGCATGGGGACATGGATCTTTATTTTAAACACGATTATTCATATCTTCTCTTTCAAACGCTGCTGCAGAGAAGATATGAATGGCGGCTTCAGCACCAGTGGGGGGGACAGCGATTAATGTAGCGCTGTCTCCTGCACGGCACACGGACTGCACATGGACAACGTCTGTGCGGTACGTGTTTTACACGGACCCATTGACTTTAATGGGTCCGTGTAATACGTGCGCTCCCACGAACACTGACATGTCTCCGTGTTTGGCACATGGAGACACGGTCCGCAAAAAATCAATGACATCTGAACAGATGCATTGATTTCACTGTGTCTATGTGTGTCAGTGGCTCTGGTACATGAGGAAACTGTCACCTCACGTACCGGAGCCACTGACGTGTGAAACCGGCCTTATAGAGTGTTTGCATCTGGTAGATAAAAATGGTAAAATCCCTTAGTCTGCCAGCCCGCTCACCTGCCCCTTCCCCTTCCATATTCCCCTAAGCCAGATCATATAGTGGGTCCACACATGACCATTGTGTATCATTTCTTAAATGTAAAATACAACTATGGTATGTCTTATGATTGATATGTCTTCTGAAGATTGTGCATTGTTCCAGTGTTCTCTGCAATTTATTGTTTTTGCTTTTATTGGGAGAGAATATGGCAGTCCTAAGTGAGTCTTTACAATTAGATTTTTCCTCGCAGTCGCACAGTAGAGCAGTTTATTGAAAATGCAGCAGTAGTAGTTGTTCTTTTAAGGTAGAATCTCTTACATTCTCCGGGACAACACTGGAACCCATTGAAAAGGGGGCGGTGTTGAGAAAAGTATTTGGCAAGAGTTTATGGTTTACATTTAACATGTGGCTTCAATGTTAACATTGTGGTAGGAAAGAACATATAAAAACGTACGGTGGATATTTATGCAGTTACAGATCTTTATCCCTTTACCAGGCTATTTCCCTGCATTGTCGATATCGCTTCTTGCCTTTTGATCTGGTATGCATCGTTGGGTTCTTTCGTGATCGTTGAATAGATTGAACAGTACCGAGTGATTTATAAAACAAGTGCCCTTTTTGACGTGGATACTAGCCAGACCTCACTGCTCACCATTTCAGTGAAAGAATCAGTGTCTATATATTATAAGCCTCACGCTCTGGTTGGAATGGAAGGTATGCTTTGTATGTCTTAGATGTGGCCGCATTCTTGCATCCCTTCAAGAATCTCTGTTAAACAATATGTAAAAGTTCATTATACTTTGGTACTAAAGAGGACAGTGTGATGGGTTTGTAATTAAATGTATGGGTTAGGCTGACTGTGCTTGCCTACTTTGTTTTAATAAAGAATCGCGAAGACTGTCTACATCTTTACATGGTCATTGCCTGAGTTGTTTTAAAAGCGCTCTAGTTCTGTCCAGTGACCACTTTTGTGAACTCAGTGGAGATTTGGGACCATGTAGATCACGCCATACATGTCTTGACAAATATCTATGGAGAATGATGTTTGAGCACCAACCATGGTCAGATTCTTACGTGCAGCTTGCTGATTCCATTGAATATACATCGCTGCATAAATGGCAAGACTATCTAGCTAGAGTGTCACAGGAAAAAACATTTAGAATTGAGAGTCCTCAGTGGTTGATACCGTTTAATGGCTAACTGAAAAGATGGTAACAAATTGCAAGCTTTCGAGACTACACAGGTCTCTTCATCAGGCAAAGACCAAAACAAATTCTGAAGAATCACATATTTATGCACAACATGACATAGAAAAAAAAAAGGGGGGAAAACCATGGATAAGACAGGTGACATGAAGCAGAATTATCATGAGTGATAAACAGTTATGTCCATAAATATTGGGCCAGTTCTTAGATAAGGATTGTTTTATTGTCCTCTGATTAGGGTGTCTGTTGCGATGACCCCTCATAGTCTGAGGGGCAAGTTCCTTAGTTGATGTAAAAAGACACAAATCCGCGCGACACATTCATTCCTGCATTAAGACTGTCAAAGATTGTCAACAGTTTATAGCCCCAGACTCTTCTGTCCCTCTGAGATTTGAAGCTACCTTTTAACACAAGTAATTTCATGTCCATAATGTTATGATTTGGGAGACAGAAATGTATTGCTACAGGTAGATCCATTCTTTTTTCTCTTATTGTGTGGCGATGAGAGTTCATCCTTGTTCTCAGTTTCTGCCCTGTCTCCCCCACATTACAGACCCCCAGTTGGACATTTAGTACAAATAATTAGGTACACCACATTAGAAGTGACGCAGCTGAAAGTATCTGGTATCTTGTAGTGCTGATGTGAATTGGGGATCTTTATCTTGTCCGTGGTCATTATAAATGGACAGGTTTTACATTTTTACAGGAAAAAACAGAGACTATAACTCTCCTTCAATGTGTGTAGGATACAAGTCTCCAATCAACAGAACCTGCAGTGATCATACATAATCTATAGTAACAGGGAAGTGAAAATGTTACTTACCTTTTTAGGGTAAAATCATCCACTTTATTCCAATGTTAATGGGTTTGTTATTTTTATTAGGGACTTTTATTTTGTGCATGGGGCTAAGAACTAACAGACAGGTATTTGCTAACTATCTGCCTGTTTTGCCCAGTGCCGATTTCTGCCAGCTCCGAGCAGACCACTCCTGCCAGTGATTCCGTAGCTTGCACTGACATCACATCGACAGAGCAGCATCTTCCCTTCAGATCTGCTTTGTTGATGGGGCGTTCCTGTCTGTTAAGCTGACTGGCAGCGCAGGTCCACCTCAGTCATCCGGCAGTCAATCATCATGACGTTTGCCGTGTCACACTGTCGTCAGAGCAGATCAGAAAAGACAGGTGAAGTGAAGCCGGGGAACCGCCGGCTGAGCCATGAGGGATCATCCCTGTGCTGAATAGGCAGGTAGTTAGCAACTACCTGCCTGTTTGTTAGTTCTTAGCCCAATACACAAATAAGTCCATGATAACCCCTGTTTAAACTAAAATCATCCAAATCCGATATTATCAAGTTCTTGAACATCTTTCAATTTCTGTCTAGATCTAGTGTCTCACTGACGGATATGAACATGACCTTTCACATACCTGGTATAAATTAAATGAGCTTGATTTATATTCCGAAAAACACATTTGGTATTGATGTGGGCACTTTCTGCAGGCAGGATTCCCTTTTTTGTTTCTTTTAAACTCCACAATACAGCAATTAAAGGGCATCTGTCAGAAGGATCAACCCTCCAAAGCCATCAATATCTGCATGTAGGTTGAATAAAATGATATCTGAGAACCTAGGTCTTATTACAGAGTAATCCACAGTTATCTTAATATGTAAATTAGTTGAAAGAGGGAGGTACATGTGTGAGACATGTAATGACTGACAGTCTGCTCTCTCTGGTAGCACTCCTTCATTGAAAATAAGCTGTAGATGCAGATTCTCAGGGAGCTCTGTGGCCAGCCCATGGATCTTAACAGCTCATTTACATATTGGATTGACGATGTATCATTTTATTCAATTTTAGATTACCTGCATGCCTATATAGACAGCTTAAGAGGGTTGATCCTATTGAGAGACTGACTTTTAAGCGCTGTGTTTCCACTGACTTCTTTCTATGTTTTCAGAATAATAATGGGTACAAGTTCTATAGGGTAGTTCACTTGTTTGTGTATTTTTGAGGAACAAAGTGGTCTGTACAATATTATTATATAGACTTTCAATTTTGTTCTGAGCTTCAGAGCAATCTTGCAAATGCACGTTTGTGTCCACAAAAAAAAATTGAACTTCACACCGAGATCCGTGTGATGTCTGATTTCACGGACTACTTATTGGAAACAGCTTGAAAAACCTGTGTGTGTTTATATCTTATCGGTGATTTTTCTGGAATAGATAAAATGGTCTGAGTTTTAGCAGCATTTGTAGTCTTGAAAATCTTTGATTTTGTCTATTGCCTAACCTATGGCATACATTTTGTATTATTCCAGGTAGGATTTAGATTTTAGGAGGAGGGGAGGTTTCATTTGAGGGATGTCCAGCTTGCACCAATTTTTATTTTCCAGTTTGTTTTTTCCGATTACTTCCTCTTTGACGCTTCATTTGAGAATCCTAGTGCATACTGGGATACTAAAGCCAAGCTTCATCAGGGGGCAGAGGCTGCGGTCATTGTCGTGGCATCTGTCCCCTCTCTGAAATAAAGCCTCATCAGTGACCTCCATTTCAGGCGCTGGGCTAATGCCTTCTCTACTAAGCATGCGTCACTTGTCCATTCTGATGCATGCTCAGTAGATTCCTGTCACTGTGCACTGTTCTTTCCAGTGCATAGTGACAATGCTCTCTCGTCAGAAGTGACAAGCTGGCAGAGTGCACTGTCATTGCACAGTTTAAGTAAAGGGCAAGCGAGCAGAGACCAGTGCCATGCCCGCAAGTTACATAATATTTGTCAGTTAGTGTCCGGTACCAGTCATAACCGCAAGTATGCAATATGCATACTCCTGGTCACAATCCAACTAGACTGTTTTCCAGCATTGCTCAGTACACTTGCATTGAGACAGGCCGCACCCATCTAGTCGTACTGTAGCCAGGAGTAGGCAAACTGTCACATGACCGCTGTTCGCATCACTGACATCGGAGAATTCTGCAGTCACATGGTCACTGTAAACGTTTAGTTTTACACCGGACATCTGTGAAGATGGTGCTTTATTATGTCCTCCATGTAGCGGGAATACATACGTTTTGGCAATGGTCCATCCGAATAGCTAAAATATTTGAGACCTACTCGGGACTCCATAGTTTCTAATGGTGGATGGGAAAAAGAGTCCTTCTGGCGGTAAGGTGTAGACTTGACACCTGCCACTGTGAAATGTTTGCTTTTCTCAGTTGTGTTCGCGTCTGTTTGCTGTTACCGTCTGGTTGTGCTGCCACGTCACCCCTCATGGTATTGGTGCCCATGTTTACTAAACAGTCTCGGTGATGTGTAGGGTCGGCACTACCTGCTCACCTCCGCCGGGGACTCTTCTTACACTGCTCTAAAAATACACGACTTAACTCGTTCATTATTGATGGAAAGCTGAACTTGAAGGCCGAGAACTTTCTTTTCCTTTTTAATAGACTCCTTCAGTGTTTGCTATGTATACTTCATGCTCGCTCCGATATGGATTGATCTTCTGTTAGTTTTTATGTTCTTTAAATACGCAACAGATTGAAATACAATAGTTTTAAGTGTTTAATAACTGCCAATCTAAAAACCGTTCAGTTATGGCTTTTTAGATTGTGTTTTCTGATCATATTGTTAATAATGTAAATTTATCATTGTGCATTGATTTTATTAAAACTTCCCTTATAATGCACTCTAACCATTGGCAATAACCCCGGGTTTATTAATGTTTAGTGTTGGTCAGATCAGGAGTAGAATGAAGAACCTGCCTCTATTACATATAATTTGGGAGTTCTTCTACACCGATGTGCACATAGGCTGGGATTCATCATTATTGGGAGTGGGGGTATTTCCAGTGTGTTTTTTTTTTTGGGGGGGGTGGGGGGGAATTTTTGCGATTGTGCATCACATTAATTGCACAACATTTGATGAATTTGCACAAATTCTCACATGGTTATTTGTTTTTTTTTGTGCTTTTTTTTTTTTTGTTTTTGTTTTTTTGAGTAAAATGTTGCATAATCCTTTCTAAAAGTCTTAAGACATGTGCACACGTTGCGGAATGGGGTGCAGAATTTTCTGCACAAAATCCGCATCTCCTGGCAGAATCCGCAGGTGCGGATTTTGTGCCGATTTTCTGCGTTTTTTACCACTGCAGATTTCTATAATGGAAGGGTGCAGAAACAATGCAGATCCGCACAAAAGTGACATGCACTTCTTTTAAATGCGTAGTTTTTCCGCACAGATTTTTCTGCACCATGTGCACAGCTTTTTTTTTCACATTGATTTACATTGTACTATAAATCACAATGCGGATCTGCAGCGTTTTTCTGCGCTGTAAAAAAAACGCTGCGGATCTGCAGGAAATCCGCAACGTGTGCACATAGCCTAAAATCTTTCATGCTAGTCTTCATCTATTCTTTTTTTTTAAATTTCTGCTAACATTTTTGCTACATCTTAAAAAGCATGGAAACAGGAACACATGGGCTACTTGCACAGTGAACAAGTCTGTAAGAACATGTTCACACACCACCAAGAAACCTGAAGACACAAAAGAGAATGGTAAAACCAAAAACACTCAGTTTGAAAAAATGTTGCAGTAATCCGCAAGTGCTAGTAAAAGATGTAAATAACAGGGTATTTGGTTGATACGTTTTTTGCAAAAAATGTATACTAAGCTGCTCTACCAATCTTCACGGTATACCCTTATCAGAGCAGTCCTAACTAATGTATGCAATCCCTATCTGATGTATTTAAAAACCTGATCATCTGTATATAACCTGTGTGAACAGGGTTCAGAGAGGAAAAATCCATGTGTGCATACAGGGTAGAACAGCTTTTGTGCAGATAGCCCAAGAGGAGTGGTGGAACTCCCCAGTCTTGTAGACACAAGAGAACAATTATGGAAACAGGAACACATGGGCTACTTGCACAGTGAACAAGTCTGTATGATCATGTTCACACACCACCAAGAAACCTGAAGACACAAAAGAGAATAGTAAAACCAAAAACACTCAGTTTGAAAAAATGTTGCAGTAATCCGCAAGTGCTAGTAAAAGATGTAAATAACAGGGTATTTGGTTGATACGTTTTTTGCAAAAAATGTATACTAAGCTGCTCTAAAAACCTGATCATCTGTATATAACCTGTGTGAACAGGGTTATATACAGATGATCAGGTTTTTAAATACATCAGATAGGGATTGCATACATTAGTTAGGACTGCTCTGATAAGGGTATACCGTGAAGATTGGTAGAGCAGCTTAGTGTACATTTTTTGCAAAAAACGTATCAACCAAATACCCTGTTTTTTACATCTTTTACTAGCACTTGCGGATTACTGCAACATTTTTTCAAACTGAGTGTTTTTGGTTTTACCATTCTCTTTTGTGTCTTCATCTTAAAAAGCATGAAGTGATAAATTGGACTCTGTCAACGGGTGGATCCCCCAAAACACGTCCTCTAGAGGTTTTGTCCCTAGATAGACCTAAACTATTGCCTACCTTACCGCAGAGGTTGGCACCCGAAATTATTTGCGATATTGGTGGCACCCCCCCCCCGTTAGTCAACTACTGTCCCTGGGTAACCCTAATAATGTAATAAAACATTGAAAGATGACTATTAATGGTAAGCATAAATGAAAAGGAAATGAAAAAGTACTTCTGATGTTTCTATTACCTATAGACTGCCTAAGCCGGGATGCCAATATCGCTAAGAATTTCGGATAAGATAGGCAAAAAAACCGCATACAAACGCATGCACACACAGATTTTTTTTGCCGTCATGCGTAATCTGATGCGGATGAGAAAAATTTGCGTAAACATGCGTTTGCACATGCAGATGATACGCTGCACACATATACGCAAATGTGAACTTACCCCTTATATAGGGGGTTAACCCCAATTTGGTTTTGGTTTGATTTTTAATTTTTGTTCATAAATTTTAATGCATGTCTAATAATGTATTTTAATAAGGGTTTTTTTTGTTGGTTCCCTGAGCTATAAGCAATTCTTGTTGTATGAAGTGATATTGGGCTAAAACATCTGAATGACCAAATTAAAGTCCATAATTTTATTAAAGCACAAATTTGAAGAAGCGGAAATAAAAATCACTATTGGGCTGGGTTCCCAGTCCATATTCAGGCCGCAATGCCTGCAGGCGTTCCAACCAAAACTCGGGTCAAGAGACCCATGGTCAGTCTGTGTATGGACTGTGAAATACACCTGTGTGAACCTGATGCGTGATTACTAGTGGGACCACAAAAACAATACTGAACCTGCCCACTAGACTTCAAGACCAAACATGTGGCGGTAGGTGTAACAACTGGTAGGCCGGACTAGCCAGTTGCAGAAATTTCCTGAACAAAACTGGACTTTTTCTGCAGGAAATCCGCATGCGTTTTTTGTGCGGATTTTTCATGTTTTTTCCCCGGAGTTTCCCAATGCATTAAATAGTGGGAAATCCACAAAATTAATGAACATGCTGCGGTTTTTACAGTGATGCACATTTTTTTTGCGGAAAAAAACGCAACATGTGCACAAAAATTGTGGATTGCATTCTATTAATAGGATTCTTAATGGATGTTTTTTTTTCACGGTTTTTATAGCAAAAAATCCGGAACGTGTGCACACAGCCTTCATATTTGGAATCCTGCAAAAAATGAGTTTCCCCTGAAGGCAGTGTGAGCATAGCCAAAGAAAGATGGGTTTGTTGTGCTACGGTATAGTTGTATATCCAGTATATCCGTGTCGGACTGGGGTGACAAGGCCCCACCAATAACATAGACTTTGGGGGGCGACTTTTCACCTGCATGCAAATATTACACTACCTTCGTTCACAAATATACCTATATCTCTATATAATAATAAACTGGGTAGCTTGATTGATGAATGATAAGATGCTGCTTTTTTCTGTACAGAGTGAATGAAATTAATTATTCCAAGTACTGCCCACACCATTGGGTTGGGGGCCCACCGAGGGATTCCCCTGTTACCCTGTGGGCCAGTCCGAGCCTGAGTATGCCCACCTTATTTATTTTGCCCACTGTAAATGGTTGGCTTGCACTGGTTCACACATGTATCCATATAATGGTTTAACATTTTTGCAAGTCAGAAAAATTATTCACTTGGATGGTATTAAATCCAATTTTTGATCAAACTATTGGTTGACTGTCCAAATATTTTGAGAACAATTAATGTCATGTTGTTGCCCAGACTTAGAACACTTAGTTTGTCTCGAGTGCATTATAGTTTTAGCGTTATGTAATGTACGCGTCCTCTTTTTACTGCACGGCCTTTCCTCTGTGTAATTTTGCTTGTAAAGCATTTGTACCTTCCTGTGGTGCAAGCCGCAGCTAAGCCACTAATTCTGTAAGCCCGCTCCCCGTAGTCCCAGGTCCCCAAGTGTTCTCCAGCACTATTATCCGCATGGCCACCAAACCATATTGCTCGCTCGTTTGCTGTCTTATCGAAATTGCATAATGGAAAGAAAAGAACCAGGTTGTATTTTTTTGTTCTCTTTGTAGAAATATATGAAATGAAGATCCCAAACCAAACCTTCAAAACACCGAGGTCTGGACTTTGTCTGGCTCCGTCTGAATATTCGCTTTGTTTTCATTTAGATAAACTGTTCTATTTTCGTCTGAGAAAAAGGAAATGTCTTGATTTGGTTGCAGACTTTGAGCCCAGAATTAAATTTTCAGCCGTCCTTCGCCAGGCCAGTAAGTTTCAATCATTTTTCGCGTCTGTCTAAAAGCGAGGAAATGGACCTCTAACTTTAGGAGACTAAACTTCTCGGCCTTACTGTACTGATTACGTGGCCACAGATATGTCACACCTCACAGCACATCCTATTGTCTGCTGAGTCACTGCCTTGTTCTGTGCGTTAAAGATTAGCCGATGTCATATATGAAGATGTTTTTCTGGGTCCAAGTACACCTCTTGATAATGTGTCTGATTATGGCCATACCATAAACCTGAAGGATTGTGCAGGGAACGATAACATGATGGAACTATGTTCACCACCTGGTCCTACTTCCTGGTGCCACCTAAATGGCACCTGCACTACATCGGCCTCCATGGTGGTCTTCTCTTAGTGGTATACGGCTGCACCTGTGCCCCAGAATTACACCAGCTATATCAGGCTGGCACAATGACCTCTACCTACAGGTGACCGTTTCCTTCAGTCAGGCCTCTTTGTGCTAGCTGCCCAGTGGTCGTGCTCACTACAAGTTTTGTTGCTCCCGAGGCATAATGCACACAAGCGGATTATGGCTCCGTGTTCTAAAAAGCGGAGATATTGATAGCCTTCAAGGGAGGCATACTGTGCCTTGTGTCTAAAATCCCATGTTTTTTTGTCAATTCCACAGGGTTTGTGCTCTGTGTTTGCATTAAAGTGCCACCGTATCAAGCGTGAAACCTTCTTTTGAGCAACCTTTTATTTGGGATAATATAATTCTAGTTCTGGCCATAGACGGGGAATCTGCCCCACCATGGTACAACTAGCCACATTGAGGCCTTTACGTCCGTCCGTCCGTGATTTTTCTCATGTGTTACAAAAAGAAACGTCGTTCATCAGTGGTGTTGATCCAAAGACCTACTGATGGGGCTCACAATCTAAATTCCCTTTCGGAGACAGCGATGATAATGTGTGCAAACTGTAAAGCGCTGCGGAATATGTTAGCACTATATAAAAATACTTTGTGGATGTTTTTTCCAGCAATATGCGCTCCTGAAGGATGATGATGGAACTCGATATTCTGATTCAAGGATGATTTTTATTTCAAACTAAAATACAACCGGTTTCGACTTCTTAGAGTCTTGCTCAGGTATAATGTCATGCATAATATATATATATATATATATATAATCTCCTCATCCTTCAGGAGCGCATATTGCTGGGAAAAACATCCACAAAGTGTTATCGCCTATGAAAGCACTGTTCAGTGCGCTCATCAGTTCCCAGATCTTTTGCAGCAAACTGAGTGGAAAGAGGAATGGAGTGATCCATGGATTGGATCTATACACAGTATATCAAGACACCAAAAAGGTGAGTGGATTCACACTGAGTACACACCTTGGGAAACTAACTACTACACTCAGAAGTCTGCGCTTCCCATTTCTCTCCCTATAATCCCCTCTTGTTTTACATAACTATATAAAAATAAAGATTATCAAATTTTCACAGCTGTTTGGTCAGTGTCTTTACCATCAGTGGTTTTCATTTATTTTTCACATCTGAAAACCTGCCGGAACAGAACTGCAAAGCTTTTTCTGTCCATGAAATATTAATCAGACAGTATATTGATGCCATCCGTGTGCTTTAAATTTTCACTGACCCATAGACTTGTATGGGCAATTTTAATCCCTGACTTAGTTCAAAAACTCACATGTTGCCGTGACTCTTATTTTTCAAAGACCTTGTCTGCTAAAACGTACGGAGATGTGAACAGTCCCATCGACTATAATGGGCAGGTCTACTGTCCGTGAAAAACGCGTATACAATACATACGTGATCAATGGGTGACTGAATGAAGCCTTAGACTTTTTTTTTTTTTTTTTACATGGATGGAGGTGCTACATGGGAATGTAATTTTTAGGGAACCTTGCAAGTTTTGCAGGAAATTATGTCTTAAAGGGCTGTGCTCTTTTCTTAAGGAGATAACCGCTCTTTCCCCCCTAGGTTCCTGCTTTGTTCTCCTGAGGATTGATCATTATTTGTCCCTCCAGGGAGCCATGCAAGGGATCTAAGGCTAGTTGGATCCAGCGAACTGGCTACCTTCAGAGTGAGCACAAGCCTACAGGTGATCTGCGATCCTCACCTCCCTAACTGACTACTCTGAGACTGCAAGGTAGTCGGTAACCTAGGGGACAAACCTAAGGTTATAGAATAAAATTCCTCTCCCAAGAAAGGAGGGATTTTTAAATCAAAGGTAAATTGGAAAGTTGCTTACAAGCACTTTTAACCACTTAAGACCTGGAGACAAATGGCAATCCTTTTAATGTCAGCTCATTTTGTTTGCTAATTGTATTCTGTCAAAAGAGATGGATCTGGACAGCAAATACAGGAGAAAAAAATCTGTGTGAATAAGCTCTAAAGTCGATGCCTTTACCTCTGTCCATGCCCTGTATGACTTGATTGAAGTCCCTGAGGAACAGGGCTTGTGGTGATGCTCATTTTAGGGTAAGGTCAAAAACTGATGCCTCAATTTGCAGTTTTCTTAATTTTTATTGTTAAACAAGTAGATGGTTTTTGCAGAGTAACCATTTTTCTCCTGCAAAATCCAGTGATTGGTTAATTACCACTTTGAAAATGTAGCTGCAGCATATCGCTCCTGTTGCCTTCACCCTCAAAGTGGCCGACAAGGGAACCAACCAGCAAATCCAGGAATTAATTTGAGAAGTACTGTAAACCATAGATATCTTATTCATATTCCATAGATCATCTGAATCTGTAATATTTGGTTGCCCGCTATAACTAAAGGGTACGTGCACACAACCATGTTCTCTCCATCCAAGCAAAAACTGTGCAGTTATTCTCATTAGCATTTTATCAGAGTGGCATCCGGTTTTTTTTTGGAGGTGGAGAAAAAATCTCCTTTCTATGAGTTTGTGAAAATCAGACTGCATTTCATTGTCATCCTACTGTGGTCTAATTTTATTTTATTTTTTATAGACTTGCATTGCTGATTTTGATTCGACACTCAGGTCAAAATCGCATATGTCTCTGATTAATTTTTTTCCTTGTAGAAAAAGTAAACATGTAAGCAGCCCCATAGAATATCATGGGTACGAGCACGATCCGTGAAAACCACAGATGCCTTTTGTCCGATATAATCGGTCATGTACACGATCCCTAATATATCCTTAACAGCCAATTAATTGATTCTCGTTCTTTGTTCTTCTACCCCTAAGCTTGTTGGTAAAGCTCACGATGTCCGGAGACTTGATTGATCTATTTACTACAAATCATTTTCGGACCATATTTACCATAGGACTCACAATGCTGATTTACTTTACTGTAGCTGGTGATTTGCAAGAGCATTGAGCATAGAGTAACAGGGTGGGCTAATATGAAAATAGTGAAGGGATACAAAGGATAGAGCGAGGGAACAATTATCCATTCAATGCCAAAGTCAGGTGAGTTGTCAGCCTTTTGTTTTGAGACGAGCAGATGGCGCGGCATCACCCAAGGTATGCCGGGAGTCCTCCGCGCAGATCGGAGAAGGCTGCTGAAATGAAGGTGTGAGGAATGATTGCACTCCTCATTGTCCTGTGACGCACTGTTTTCTAATGACTGTTACACAGTTACTTGTTTTTCACTTCATGTCTGAGCAAACAATGAGCCTTGGGAGTGGCCAGACTTCCTCTGGCCCCACTGCCTCTACGGCTGATGTCTGCACACTGCTTTCAGTTGTAAAAACTCTTCTGCTTTGGGAGTCGTCACCATACTAGGTCAACTGGTCTGCATCATGTTGTCTTACCCAATACAATTGGGTTGTGATTTGTAACCCCTTAACGACCGCCGATATGCCTTTTAACGGCGGCAGTTAAGGGTACTTATTCTTCAGCGCCTCTTTTTAACGACGCTGAGAAAGAAGGGTATAGCGCCCCCAGCTTCTGAAAATCTCCGGGGTCTTCTAACCCCGATTCGAGTAGGATTTTACCGTCCCCAGTCATTCTTCTGTTAGTTTTGGGGTTAGGGTTGGGGACTAAGATTGCAGTTGTGGTTAGGGTTATGGTAAGGGGTGTGTTGGGGTTAGGATTAGGGCTGTGTTAGGGTTGGCATTAGAATTGGGGGGGTTTCCACTGTTTAGGTACATCAAGGGGTCTCCAAACGCAACATGGCGCCCGCCATTGATTCCAGCCAATTTTGCTTTCAAAACGTCAAACGGTGCTCCCTCCCTACTGAGCCCTGCCATGCACCCATACAGTGGCTTTCCCCCACATTTGGGATATTGGTGTACTCAGGAGAAATTGCACAACAAATATTGTGGTCTGTTTTCTCCTGATACCCTTGTGAAAATAAAGTTTGGTTTCAAAGTAAATTTTTGGTGAAAAAAGTAAAATGCTCATTTTTTTTCATTCTCCACTATTTTAGTTCTCATGAAGCACCTGAAGGGTTAATAAACTTATTGAATGTGGTTTTGCGCACCTTGAGGAGTGCAGTTTTTAAGAATGGTGTTACTTTTGGGTATTTTCTGTCATAGGTCCCCCAAACTCACTTCAAATATGAGGTGGTCCCTGAAAAAAAAAAAAAAAAAGAATAAAAAATCGCTGGTCAACTTTTAACCCTTATAATGTCCTAACAAAAACAGTAATGTTTCCAAAATTGTGCTAATGTAAAGTAGACATGTGGGAAATGTTAGATATTAACTATTTTGTGCGATATGACTCTCTGATAAGACTCTGATATTACTCTCTGGCACAAAAATGTAAAAGATTTTTTAATATTGCAAAATTTGTCACACTTGCGTTTATGAAAAAAAAAACAAAAAAATGGAAGTTATATCAAAGAAATGTTACCACTAATATGAAATACAATATGTCACGAAAGAACACAATCTCGGAATCAGTGGGATCCGTTGATGCGTTCTAGAGCTATAACCTCCTAAAGTGACAGTGGTCAGAATTGTAAAAATTTGCTTGGTCATGAAGTCCCAAATTTGCTCTGTCACTAAGGGGTTAAAGGGTTTAACCTCCCAAACCAGAATGTGTTGCTTTGTTGCATCATCTCACATGAGGTCCAGGTGCTGAATCTAGGTGTTATGTATGCAGGGGCATGTGCAGTACTCTCCACATTGAATGGAGATTCACCGGGCAGAGGGGACACCTAAGAGGTTGTCTTTACAGCAAAGAATAGTTTTTAGTTTTCAGAATTTTAATTGTGATATGAGATAAAGGAGGATCAAAATAATGCAGGGGATTAAAGGGGTTCTCCGGTCTTAATTTCCAAGTCTGCAGTCACTCTGCAGTGAATGTGAGTCCTCCCATTGCACACGCTACATGCTGTGACCGCATACTACCGGCCACATTCCGACTAGACTCTTAACGGCCTTGATCAATACACTTTCATGGAGTGTGGAGACGCTTTACTGCACAGTGTGTGAGATGTGAGGGATTCACAAGTCTGCAATCACAACGATAGGAGAGTGGAAGTGTTCTAGTCCTATGGTATCATCGGCAGAACAATCGTCCCATTTATTCTCATAGGTAACCATGCAATTTCAATGTCTTGTGACTACTACATTTTGTGATCTGACCTACAAAACCTAGGGTAACCCCCCAAAGGGAACATAGTCTGCGCTAAATGCCCCATTTGCCTGTCTAGTCTTGCAAGTGTTAACAAAATGCATGCAGTTCTTTAGAAGGAAATTAATCACTTCTAGAACAAAGCTTAGTAGCTGGAAAAGTATGCAGACAAATCGTTCAGAGCAGACCTCGAAACTTCCTGCGCTGCCAAGTCTCCTCTTAGATATTGAAATGGCTTGTTAACAAATGGACAAAAAAGGAATTGGGAAGTATGTGAATCACGAATGTGAAATTGTATGTCCCAAGATATAGTGCGACGTGTAGGGTATTTCCGCTACGTACGAATTCCACTATAAGGGCAGGTTCACACGAGATCATAAAAAGAAATCGTTCAGAGCCTCATCCAGAAAAGTGGGATTATTTATTTTCTTAGTTGTCAGCTGTGTGCAATCGTTTTTTTACAGCAGTATGTATGTGTGTGTATGTGTGTATATATATATATATATATATATATATATATATATATATATATATATATATATATATATATATATATATATATATATATATATATATATTTATATATATAAATATATATATACTTGTTTGGTCACTTTTTTTTTTCACAGACACCACGTGGACTGAAAATACAATAGTGTGAAGGAGCTACGAGTTCAAAGGGGTTATACATAGTTAGAAAACAGTGGTTGTTTTCATCCAAGAACCAGTACCTACCTATCCAGGGGTTGTACATCGTGGCTGGCTACTTCTGTGGGACAGGCTCGGCGCTGTTTCTGAAAGATGGGTTTTTCTAATTTTGGATCTTTTAAGGACAAGCAAAGTTAGGTATTTTGGTGGAGCCAAGTGAACAGACTATAGATTCCATAATTTCCTTTTGGAGAAAGGACGTTGTTGCAGAAGAAGCCTATGCCACTAGTGTTTCATCAGTTTGCCCGTTACCCGTATGATTCCAGTCAGGATTTCATCTCTGCAGTGACCAGTGACCCCGCATGTGTTGTGACTGCGTGTATAGAAACTATGAAGTGATTGAAAATTGTGTTAAAGATGGTTCTGTGCCCTGGTAATAATTGTCTGCCGGTCGGCTGAGATTGGGCAGAGTTCCCATCTTCCAGATGCCCATCCCGACTATGGACCACTTCCTTCTGGCGTGCAGTGACTGGCGTGGGGATGTGAGCTCTTGGTGTGACTCACACTTTACATATGAACGGCTTCCACAGCTCCACCCGCATATACAATGGAATGACTGCTTGTGTCACAATGTTATGAAATCTGGGAGGTGAAAGGATGATGTAGTTAGCAGTAGAGGTGCTACTTGCCTAAGATGAGATAATGGAGTTCAAATGGGGGCAAATTATTGTAACAGTCCAGTGACTCTGGTGACTGCTACGTATGCTTAACTCTGGACCAAGCCGCACGGGAGACTAGTGGACAGACGGGTCCTTGGCGGTCTCTCCGTTCCCGCAGCCTTGGGGTGACAACCTTACATGTGTGCATAGTGAGAGAATTATCATTAAAGGGCAGCGGGCGGGAAAAGCCACCAGGGACCCACCTGTCCAACTACTCTTCAATGTGACTTGGTTCCTGGCATCTTTTAAACAATGCAGATTTTTTTTATTATTTTTCCTTATGAGTTAAAAGCACATGTCTGAAATCATGCAGCTGGCGTCTGATTCATGCTTCTCGCATGTCGGGCAGCATGTATTCACTCTCCGCTACCCATTTAAAGGGGTTTTCTTGACTTGGAAAACCAGTCCATCAGCTGTAGTTTTTTTTTTTTTTTTTTTTTAAATAAAATAAACTGTACTTTACACATCATTCCTGGGTCCAGAGCAGAGTCTCTACTTCTGCTCCCACTGTCTGTTATTGTCTGCAGCAATGATGGCATGTCAACACTGCTGTAGCCAACCATTGAGCCATTAAAGGGAACCTGTCACCCCCCCCCCCCCCCAGGTGTTTGTAACTAAAAGAGCCACCTTGTTCTGCCCTGATGCTGCATTCTGACAAGGTGGCTCTTTTGGTTCTTGTTCCTGGCACTGCTGCAATCATCGTTTATGAAATTTGTCACTCATACCTGAGAAATCGCCACTGGGGCAGGTCATTCCCCCCTAATCCAGACGCCTCAGCCATCACTCATGGCCTCTGCGCGCCGGGCGCCACCTCCTCTTCCTTCATTAGCGTCCCCGGCGCCTGTGCTGTTGTTTTTTGTTTTTTTGGGGGGCATGCGCAGTTGCGCTGCCCTTTGAACTAACAGCGCAGGCGCCGGAGACAATAATGAAGGAAGAGGAGGAGGCGCCCGGCGCGCACAGGCCCAGAGTGACGGCTGTGCTGCGTCTGGATTCGGAGGGAAAGACCTGCCCCCGTGGCGATTTCAAGATATGAGGGACAAATTTCAAAAGCGATTATTGCAGCAGTGCCAGGAACAAGAACTAAAAAAGCCACCTTGTCAGAATGCAGCATCAGTGCAGCACAAGGTGGCTCTTTTAGTTACAAACGCCTGGGGGGGGTGACAGGTTCCCTTAAACTGGCAGAACTGTTGTGCCCAATTATTGCCTGCCATGGTGTCACTGTAGCAATAGTGCTTCAGACAATAGTTCCTGGGAACAATAGCAGAGATTCAACCTTAGACCTGGAGAGGAGTAAAGCACAGTTTGCTTTATTTTAAACTGCAGTTGAGGAAAAGTGTGTCACGACTCAGTCAGGTGTCCCGGGACCAGGGGCTCTGTCACTGTCATTAAAACTAGGGGGAGCCCTAGCTTGCCCTGCTCCCCGGTTTACTTCTGATGGTGAAGATGCCGGGGCCACGTACTTTGCCTTAGCTCTTGAATCCTCCCTCAGTCTGTACCCTTCCCACACCCAGGGAAGAGGGGAGTAGTAATGTGCCGTATTATACCAACTAGACTTACAAGGTAATACAAACAGGGGTAACGAAAAATACCAAACATACTCACACATGTAACAGAGGTATTTATTGGGGAGTGGAGGATAGGGTTAAACCAAAGTAGGAGAAGAAAGAATTATCACACTCAAAACCTAGCAACAGTCACATCTAAATCTCCCAACTGCTTACTCGAATACCAACAACCACAGCCTCCAGCCATGCAGCATAAGCTATCTCTAACAATGAGTGCTAGCAAGGACCCAGTTTATATAGGAGTTGGGAGTGGCTAACAGTGCAAATATGAGAGCCTTTGCTCCAGGATCTCAAAAGTGGGCAGATTAACTCCTGCACTGCCAAAAGAAATTTACACCATTTAATGCGAAGGTGGAGTGCTTCTAATCCGTGCAGGAGTAGGAGAATTTATATATTTACAATGTACTTTGACTTTTCTTAGTCGCCTAGTTATTATCCATAGATTTGGCTTGGTTGTCAAACTTTAAGTTTCTCATGTAAAGCAGAAAGTTTATCTGTAGAGATATTCACTGTAACCCCCAGTAATTGGAGTACTTACATTGAATTTGTGTTCAGCATAAATTCCATATTTATCATATTTTATTTTCTGCCAGTTTTTTGAATGGTGTTTTGTTATCCAATGATATATAAAAAAGAAAAGTTCTGTGAATATTTATTTATTATGCTTACTTATAAGTGTCTACATGCTCATGTAGGCAGAGGCTTGTCAGTCACTGTCAGGGGGTGAGGAGGTTCCCCCGGGAACCCGCCTGTCTGACTAATTACGCACACACCTTAGTCCCCACCAGCTAATAACAGTATGTTTTGTTTTGTTTTTTTTCTATGAAACGCTGCAGCTTTCAGAGACAAACCTACATGGCTGAGATCATACAGCCGGAGCCTGATGCATTCTGTCCAAGCCGTGGGCATCGTGTATCAGCTGTCAGGTTCCTATAATTCCACCGCGATTTTAGACATATCACTGTCCCCATTGGGGCTCACAATCTAGATTTCCTATCAGTATGCCTTTGCAGTGTGGGAAGAAACTCACGCAAGCACGGGGAGAACCTACAAACTCATTGCAGATGTTGTCCTGGGTGGAATCTGTTACCAGGACCCCAACGCTGCTAAGCAACTGTGCTAACCACTGAGCTATCAATTCTTTTTGGTTGGCACAGTGGCCAGAAATGCTCCACCTAATGTGTCCAGTACTGGTGGATGCACAAACCCAGTGTGCTTCTGTTCTAATAGACTTGTGCACAAGTGGGACCGATTTAATCCCTTCATGACATATGATGTATATTTACGTCATATGTTGTGTCACTGATGTTGATGTGGGCTCCAATGCTGAGCCCACAGCTTTCCCCACACATGATGGCTGAGTTAATCCGCTGTCATGTGCCTTTAACAGCCGTGGATGGATTGGAGCTTCAATTGCATCTGTTAACCAGTTAAATCTTACTGTCAGTCTCTGATAGCGGGATTTAACACGTGGCAACCGGAAGTGCGTCATAAATCCCACCGATGGGTTGTTATGACAGCCAGGGGTCTGCAGAAGTCCCTCGTGACTGTGATTACAATACTCCTGTGAATGCCGACTCATGGCCAGTGTTAATAGATCGTGAATTATTATTTATTTTTAGGGCACCATTGTTACATACAATATACTTACGTAAAATACAGTGATCAAACTAACAATCACAGACTAATACAGAGGGGAGAGGACCCTGCCCTTCTTCTTTTTTTTTTTTTTTTTTTTAGCCCTTACAACATTGCAATAACATCAAACCATGTTATGTACCCAAAATGGTATCCCTAAAAATGTCAGCTGAAGGCACAAAAATAAGCTTCCACCCAGATCTCGAGAGAAAAAAAGTTGTGAAATTGCACATTTTTTTGTGTGTGCAATTTCATTGCACTTGGCATTGTTTTCCCCTTTTCCGGTACACCATAGGGTAAAATCAATGGTGTCATTGAAAGTACGGTACAACCCATCCCGCAAAAAAGGTCCTTAGACAGCTATATTTTATGTAAAAATAAACAATGTATGGCTCTGAGAAGAAGGGGAGAAAATACCATAACTAAAGCAAAAAATAACCATGGGCATGGTGTCAATGGGTTACAGGACCTGCCACCAGGACACGAGACCGGTTTCTGCTCTTTCTACTGCTTCCAGGAGTATTCTTTTGTTTGTCTTTTCAAGTCTGCCATAATTTTCCAGAGATATGGGCTTTTTTATTTAGTGCACCTAGTATACTATTATATTTTTATTGCCTTTAGTATAATTACTAAGGGGGCATTGCTCACAGGGCATTCCCCTCCCCCAAGGAATTCTGGGAGTAATGCCCCCCTTGGTAATTATGTAGAGAAAGCTACAGACCCGTCTGGAGAATCCTGGGAGGAACGCCTCCTTTGTCAAGACCATTAAAATAAGCGCTAAATAAAAAGGTCCATATTGCTGCAACCATATGGCTGATTTAAAAACCGAAAAACATAAAGCTCAGGGAATTAGCGGAAATAAAATAAGGGCAGCTTGTTTTTTTTAAAGATACAAAAAGAACACCATGGGCGCCAGAAAAATTACCATATGTAATGGTAAGATGGCTTGTATAATTCTGCACATATACATAGTGTAATCATTATTGACCGCAAAATGAAATATTTAATAATTTAAAACACCGTATTTTAATCATGGGTAGAGCTGGGCAGACACTTGGATGTTCGGGTTTGGCCGAACAGTTACAAAAAGTTCGAGTTTAGGTACCAGAACCCGGATGAATACTCCCATCAGCCGCTCCTGCTCTCGCTGTTATTAGCGGCAGCAGGTGTCAGATGATGGGGGTAGTAGTCCCATCAGCTGACACCAGTGACTGGAGGTAAACTTTATACCTCCGATCACAGCTGAGCGCTCACACGGTCTTCTGACAGGGTGGGAAGGTCGGCTCTCTGACCGGCGGGTATGATTTCACCCCTGATCAGAAGCGGTGATTGCCGTGCTGCCATGCACATGACAGTGTGACAAACACCCGGTGTTTGGGCAGCCGAACCCAAACAGTAACATGGACTGCCTGGTCAAGTCCATGTCCGGTGTCCATGCCTGAACAGTAGGTGTCCAGTACCGACGCCAAAATTTACTTTTCGGATTTGCCCATCTCTAATCATGGGGCAATTATTTTTTCTGTGGGAAATTTTAGACTTTAAGTTTATTGCTTACCCGCTGTGTGGTATAGAGGAATATAACGCAATATATACCATGATTGTGATACGCTGGTAGTAATAAATGTGCCTCTTTTTTTATTTTTGCCTAAGGGGCACCTGTCGGGCGATTCGCTCTGCCCAGTCTTCTACTCTGAAGATCAGACTAGTTTTACAGAAGCGGTCGTCGTCAGTGGCAGAATCTTTCTCCGTAGTGAGATGCTGGTGTAATAATGCATGTGCAATAATTTACCTCTAGAGGAAATAATCACGCACTATGTCACTTGGTGCCTTTGTCTACATGGGTGTCACCGCCTGGTGCTGCATGTTTGACCTGTGCTCCAACCATTTCCTCTGATATATGCTGCTTTTATCTTTTGCAGATAGAGATACTGATGTACTGGCCCTGCTCATGACTGGAATGATTAACGCTTGACAGGTTTGTATACTTAGTTTTTTATTTGTTTGCTAACTTTTTTTTTTATCCCATCCACATGTATTGTCGCATGGATTATGATGTGTGAACTTGTAAAATTTGTAGCTATTCATGTTTTGGAGTATAAAGGGATTAGCCAGTACTCATTTATTGGTTTTACCAGGGGACTAAGAACGAAAAGGCAGGTAGTTGCTAACTATGTGCCTGTTGTGTCTGCTGGCTCAGAACAGTCAGACTGCTTTAGCCGGTGATTCTGCGGCAACCGCTGACTTCATGTCGACAGAGCATCTGCTTCTCTTCCGTTCTGCGCTGTTAGCAAGGTGTGACTGCTGATGTCCTGCCGATAGATAGCAGGGAGTCTGCTGTGAAACTGCCTGAATGCTGAAAATAAGGCTGACGCCTCTTCTGTATTGCAGCCCGGAAGAGGTGCTATGTTGACGTGAAGCAGCAGAATCGCCGGTAGTAGAGGTCTGTGAATGAAGTGAACCGGCGCCAGGTAGAACCGGTAGGTAGGTAGGTAGTTAACCTGCCTGTTATTTCTTAGGCCCATAGTAATGAAAAAAAAGGGGGTCTCGGAAGACCCAATGAATTATTATTATTATTATACATTTTTATAGCGCCATTTATTCCATGGCGCTTTACATGTGAAAAAGGGTTCAAATATAGATAAATACATTAAACATGAGCAAAAAAAAAAACAAGGCACACAGGTACATAAGGAGGGAGGACCCTGCCCGCGAGGGCTCACAGTCTGCAGGGGATGGGTGAGGATACACTATTGATACATTTGTTGATGACCACCACTGTAGGAGAATGCTGTTCTGTGTATTGACCCTTCAGCTTTTTTCAAGACCCAGCACCGCACTTAAGCCAGCTCTGTGTTGGGAATTATATTATTTGGATAGGTTATCACTGGGAGTACATCGCATTGTGTCCTAGCAGTAGCACCTCTCACGATCCGCTGTCCACCATGAGATCCGATTAAAGGGAACTGTCAGCAGGATTGTGCTCAGTAACCTACAGACAGCGCCAGGTCAGCGCCGTTATACTGATTCCTGGGGTGATGAAATCCGTCTTGTGGTTGTTGTTTAATCTTTATTTTCAGTTCATGAGATTCTCGTTCTTCGGGCGGCTTGTGAGGTGGACTTCATGTGGTGCTCTGCTTACATATCCAAACTTATAGGCTTTTGACAGGTCACTGATCCCTTAGTGACCTGCCCACTATATTTACATGCTGAATATATTATTGTTTGGTTACAAAATATGCATCTATGCGCGAGAATCTCAGTAACTGAAAACTACAAATACAGACCAAACAACCACAAGACGGATTTCATCACCAGGTATCATGTTAATCAGTATAACGGCGCCGACCTGACACTGTCTGTAGGTTACTGAGCACAATCCTGCTGACAGGTTCGCTTAAAGGCCATGTTCACACGCAAAACCTGCTCTCTTGGCAGTAAACTTTTTTTTGTTTTGTTTTTAATGTGGATTACATGTGATTTGTCATTAGTTTTAGTCCCCAAAACACTGCAAAAAATGCAGAAAAATCTGTTTGCTGTTCTTTTAGCAGCATTTTTGTTCTTATTGCTTTCTATGGGTAAAACAAAAAAGAATTGAAATGCGGCGGCGCGGTGGTTAGCACTGCAGCCTTGCAGCACTGGAGTCCTGGGTTCAAACCCCACCAAGGACAACATCTGCAAAGAGTTTGTATGTTCTCCCCGTGTTTGCGTGGGTTTCCTCCGGGCACTCCGGTTTCCTCCCACATTCCAAAGACATAATGATAGGGAATTTAGATTATGAGCCCCATCGGGAACAGTGATGATAATGTGTGCAAACTGTAAAGGGCTGCGGAATATGTTGGCGCTATATAAAAATAAAGATTATTATTAAATGATACACATTAAAAAAAAACAAAAAAAAAACACTGCAATGCTCAAGTTCAGTCTGAAGTAAAACAAGTCATGGGTGCATGATATTTATAAAATCTCCTGGCTTTTGCTGATACCACAGAAAAAAATAAATCAGCAAAAAGGCTGCGTATCAGCCTATCCTAGCCGTAGGGGGACTGCAGAGCCGTGAATCCTCAATGTGTGCTGTGCAGATTCTCCAGTGTCTATACATCACGTTCCTCACACGGACTTTGTTTCCACGAAGTGGGTAGCTGGTTTAGTTGCCACATTAACAATTCATTTAAAAGGGTTGTCCATGTTAGCAGCTGAGGTCTTTTTTTTTTTTTTTTTTCTTCTCTCCTCCCCATCTGGGGAAAAAAAAAAAAAGTTATGTTTTTTAGAAAAGACATTGCCGTATGAGAGCTTGTTTTTTGCAGCATGAGTTGTAGTTTTGAATGGCCCCATTCACTTTATTATATAATGTTCTGGAAAACTGGGAACAATCCAAATGTGTTAAATTGAAGGAAAAAGCGAATTGCAGTGGTTATTGTTTTTGTTTTTTTCTTGAAATATATTTTACTGGTTAAAAAAAACGGCAACAAGAAAAACATGTTTCTTTTGTCAGTGGAACTGTTAAAGCTTTTCTCACAGACACCGCAAACCTTCTTGCCACAGCTCGCATTGATGTGCCATCCTGGATGAGCTGCACTACCTGAGCCACTTGTGTGGGTTGTAGAATCCGTCTCATGTTACCACGAGTGTGAAAGCACAACCAACATTCAAAAGTGACCAAAATATCAGCCTGAAAGCATTGGTGCTGTGATGTGGTCTGTGGTCCCCACCTGCAGAACCACTCCTTTATTGAAGGTGTCTTGATAATTGCCAATAATTTCCATCTGTTGTCCATTCCATTTGCACAGCAGCATGTGATATTTATTGTCAAATAGCATTGCTTCCTACGTGGACAGTTTGATTTCACAGAAGTTTGATTTACTTGGAGTTATAGTCTGTTGTTTAAGTGTTTCCCTTTATTTTTTGAGCAGTGTGTGTGTGTTGATAGAGATATATTTTTTTAAGCCCCACTAAGAAACAAGAACCTGCATTTGATTGCTTGTACTAGATACTGCAATACCACAGCGTTGCATTATCTCGTGAAAGTGATTATTTCCTATGAAGGCCAAGACTGATTGGGGTTCATGGGAGTACAAAGATGGTGTGAAGAGGTCCCTTCAGTAGGCCCCTCACTGTGCGACTTAAATGCTGTTGTCAATCTTGATCAGCAGAAAATTAGTGATAAAACTATTGCAATCTTTATATCTCTAGTCACTAATGGATTTGCTAAAATCACGGTTTTATCCGCAGATTATCACTAGAGGACCAGTAAATCTGCTGCCATGTAGCCCATATTCATGAGCTCTGTATAACCTCATCTTTACCACTGGTTGGCAAATGCTTGCCTATGCACATTGTACCCAGATAGCTGCCAATCAGTGGTGTGGGTGGGGTTATACGGAGCTCCGCATTCGGAGCACTGCTAGATCTGCAGCAGAGAAAACAGTGATTGTATCAGAATGGTAGTCCGCAGCCAAGTTAGTGATACCACGCTGGAATCAGGGTCTGTCTCTACATTCTTATTCTCAGATGGGGTAGTAAAAACCCAATGACCGGTTCTCTTTAAATGAATGTCTCCTGGCCACTCTGTCTCTACCAGTCTTTGCCAATTCTTGCCAGGCCTGCCTATGCATGTGCACAAGGCTTGGCTCGACTGTTGCACGCCGCTTGATGAGGGAAGTCTGCCTAGCTATATTGTGCCTGCACATAGATGAGGCTTCTGTAGGGTGCCATTTACTACCCATTTGCTATGCTCCTAATATTAAATGAGGGGTTGCACTGTACCTTCTAAGCACACCCCCACAAATTACTAACATCCCATACAAGAACCCGAGCATCTTGCATGCATTTCTGTAAATATTGCCCTAGACATGGTGTCAGCTGAACGGATCTTGCCATAGTCATGACACATCGGCTATTACCTGTTCTCCAAATATTTAGGTAGATTGAGTTTACATGTCTGCTCACTTGCATCCATAAAATCACCCGTGACGGGAGCATCTGGTGACATCTGACTTGCCTCCTTTCTCTAAAGAGACTATCCAGCTCTAGATGGTATTTGGGTGCCATTGTGCAACCTTCCGCTTGTCGCCCTTCTGAGTCACATAAAGAAAGGCAAAGAGATATTCTTAGCTGAAGATTTTCATATTTCCAGAGAATATAGGTGTGCCTCTTGCCTGCAGGATCGTACAAGTCTCGTTTTTACTGTAAGATATTTTTGTGTGGGTGAGGTAGACTGAGATTAGTTTAAAGCCAGCCCTCCTCTAAACCATTACTACCTCACTTGGGTGGTACTTGGTATAAAATCCCAGAGTCTATCACTTTGTTTCTTCGTTCGGTATTGAAAGGCAATAGTTTGGTTAAGAAAACCTATTAGGAAAAAACAAAACCGTGATAATTGCATACTTTGTTAGTACTCACTATTTATTTTAGACGCTTTTTTTATATTATTTTCCTGTATCTTTTATGTGTTGCCAGACATGGTAGAGCCTTAATACTAATGACACCCTTTTATAAGGGCTTGTAAACCCACTGAAACACTTGTATCTTTATAGTTTCCATAAACTGTTGTGGAAATAGGCCTTGTTGAAGGCTCATGATGAGGGCTTTGAGATGCAGTAACTGATACCTCTGCCATGTCACAGCTAATTCCAGGAATGAATAAATCCAATTTTACAAGCCTTATATTGTTTGTAAAGAAAGCCAGCTGTCTTTTTTTAAGGATTTATTTATTCATAGTAATCTGCCACCATAACCTTATGAAGTTTGTGAAAGGATTTTTATACTTTTCTTTCTCTTGCCATCACTGTACTGAGCTTTGTCTAAATGCCAAGCCCACATTTTTCCGGCAGATGATGGTTGTGCTATCTACCAATCTGTGACCGTGGCATTTGATGCCCACCTCAGGGTATACCTCATTTTATGTGCCCCGATGGGTTGTCTTGACATTCCGGGGGTCTGCCTAAAAAATGTTCTGTCAAAATGGAAATCTCAGCTCGCTTTGCTTGTTTTTTTGTTTTGTTTTTTTTTTAAATGTACGCAGCTTTAACCTGTGGCTCATGTTTTTGAAGTCCACAACATGTCAATTTCTCCTGCGAGTACGTGAAGTTTTAGTGCCAATTTTCACCATTAATAATCTTTAATAATAATAATAATCTTTATTTTTATATAGCGCTAACATATTCCGCAGCGCTTTACAGACATTATCATCACTGTGGAAACAGGAACACATGGGCTACTTGCACAGTGAACAAGTCTGTATGATCATGTTCACACACCACCAAGAAACCTGAAGACACAAAAGAGAATAGTAAAACCAAAAACACTCAGTTTGAAAAAATGTTGCAGTAATCCGCAAGTGCTAGTAAAAGATGTAAAAACAGGGTATTTGGTTGATACGTTTTTTGCAAAAAATGTATACTAAGCTGCTCTACCAATCTTCACGGTATACCCTTATCAGAGCAGTCCTAACTAATGTATGCAATCCCTATCTGATGTATTTAAAAACCTGATCATCTGTATATAACCTGTGTGAACAGGGTTCAGAGAGGAAAAATCCATGTGTGCATACAGGGTAGAACAGCTTTTGTGCAGATAGCCCAAGAGGAGTGGTGGAACTCCCCAGTCTTGTAGACACAAGAGAACAATTATGGAAACAGGAACACATGGGCTACTTGCACAGTGAACAAGTCTGTATGATCATGTTCACACACCACCAAGAAACCTGAAGACACAAAAGAGAATAGTAAAACCAAAAACACTCAGTTTGAAAAAATGTTGCAGTAATCCGCAAGTGCTAGTAAAAGATGTAAAAAACAGGGTATTTGGTTGATACGTTTTTTGCAAAAAATGTATACTAAGCTGCTCTACCAATCTTCACGGTATACCCTTATCAGAGCAGTCCTAACTAATGTATGCAATCCCTATCTGATGTATTTAAAAACCTGATCATCTGTATATAACCTGTGTGAACAGGGTTCAGAGAGGAAAAATCCATGTGTGCATACAGGGTAGAACAGCTTTTGTGCAGATAGCCCAAGAGGAGTGGTGGAACCCCCCAGTCTTGTAGACACAAGAGAACAATTATGGAAACAGGAACACATGGGCTACTTGCACAGTGAACAAGTCTGTATGATCATGTTCACACACCACCAAGAAACCTGAAGACACAAAAGAGAATAGTAAAACCAAAAACACTCAGTTTGAAAAAATGTTGCAGTAATCCGCAAGTGCTAGTAAAAGATGTAAAAAACAGGGTATTTGGTTGATACGTTTTTTGCAAAAAATGTATACTAAGCTGCTCTACCAATCTTCACGGTATACCCTTATCAGAGCAGTCCTAACTAATGTATGCAATCCCTATCTGATGTATTTAAAAACCTGATCATCTGTATATAACCTGTGTGAACAGGGTTCAGAGAGGAAAAATCCATGTGTGCATACAGGGTAGAACAGCTTTTGTGCAGATAGCCCAAGAGGAGTGGTGGAACTCCCCAGTCTTGTAGACACAAGAGAACAATTATGGAAACAGGAACACATGGGCTACTTGCACAGTGAACAAGTCTGTATGATCATGTTCACACACCACCAAGAAACCTGAAGACACAAAAGAGAATAGTAAAACCAAAAACACTCAGTTTGAAAAAATGTTGCAGTAATCCGCAAGTGCTAGTAAAAGATGTAAAAAACAGGGTATTTGGTTGATACGTTTTTTGCAAAAAATGTATACTAAGCTGCTCTACCAATCTTCACGGTATACCCTTATCAGAGCAGTCCTAACTAATGTATGCAATCCCTATCTGATGTATTTAAAAACCTGATCATCTGTATATTACCTGTGTGAACAGGGTTCAGAGAGGAAAAATCCATGTGTGCATACAGGGTAGAACAGCTTTTGTGCAGATAGCCCAAGAGGAGTGGTGGAACTCCCCAGTCTTGTAGACACAAGAGAGCAATTATGGAAACAGGAACACATGGGCTACTTGCACAGTGAACAAGTCTGTATGATCATGTTCACACACCACAGGTTATATACAGATGATCAGGTTTTTAAATACATCAGATAGGGATTGCATACATTAGTTAGGACTGCTCTGATAAGGGTATACCGTGAAGATTGGTAGAGCAGCTTAGTATACATTTTTTGAAAAAAACGTATCAACCAAATACCCTGTTTTTTACATCTTTTACTAGCACTTGCGGATTACTGCAACATTTTTTCAAACTGAGTGTTTTTGGTTTTACTATTCTCTTTTGTGTCTTCAGGTTTCTTGGTGGTGTGTGAACATGATCATACAGACTTGTTCACTGTGCAAGTAGCCCATGTGTTCCTGTTTCCATAATTGTTCTCTTGTGTCTACAAGACTGGGGAGTTCCACCACTCCTCTTGGGCTACCTGCACAAAAGCTGTTCTACCCTGTATGCACACATGGATTTTTCCTCTCTGAACCCTGTTCACACAGGTTATATACAGATGATCAGGTTTTTAAATACATCAGATAGGGATTGCATACATTAGTTAGGACTGCTCTGATAAGGGTATACCGTGAAGATTGGTAGAGCAGCTTAGTATACATTTTTTGCAAAAAACGTATCAACCAAATACCCTGTTTTTTACATCTTTTACTAGCACTTGCGGATTACTGCAACATTTTTTCAAACTGAGTGTTTTTGGTTTTACTATTCTCTTTTGTGTCTTCATTATCATCACTGTCCCCGATGGGGCTCACAATCTAAATTCCCTATCAGTATGTCTTTGGAATGTGGGAGGAAACCGGAGTGCCCGGAGGAAACCCACGCAAACACGGAGAGAACATACAAACTCTTTGCAGATGTTGTCCTTGGTGGGATTCGAACCCAGGACTCTAGCACTGCAAGGCTGCAGTGCTAACCACTAAGCCACCATTGCTATAGATACAGAGAATCCACACATGGATTTTCAGTGTTTCCGTGTTAAACACGCCAAAAACGCATGTAATCCGCCATGACTGTATCCTTAAAGTTTTGTGAAATACAGCCAGCAGCTGATACATGCTGCCCACAGTCTTTTCTAATGGTGTGCACTGGAATAAAATTATTTAACTGGCTATTAACTTGACTTCTCTTGGACAGCACTGTCTCTTCCCCCACTGCTCTTTTGTTTCTGGTTGCAGCGGTGACATCAGGATTGCCGTGCACATCACCATTGCAGCCAATGGGTAAGCTCAGCAGCTAATGGACAACTAACTTTTGTGCTACTGCTTGACAACCCTATTGTCTGTGAATCCATATAGAAACCAAACTTCTTCATTCAGGGAATCTGTCAGTAGGATCAGCCCTCCTAAGCAACCTATATGTAGGCTACCCCAACGAAGTGATGGTGGATGAGCCTTAAGGTACCTTCACACTGAACAACTTAACAACGATAGCGATCCGTGACGTTGCAGCGTCCTGGATAGCGATATCGTTGTGTTTGACATGCAGCAGCGATCAGGATCCTGCTGTGACATCGCTGGTCGGAGCTAGAAGGCCAGAACTTTATTTCGTCGCTTCACTGGTAACCAGGGTAAACATCAGGTTACTAAGTGCAGGGCCGCGCTTAGTAACCCGATATTTACCCTGGTTACCATTGTAAATGTAAAAAAAAACAAAACAGTACATACTTACATTCCGGTGTCTGTCGCGTCCCTCACCGTCAGCTTCCCGCACTGACTGTGAGCGCCGGCCGTAAAGCACAGCGGTGACGTCACCGCTGTGCTCTGCTTTACGGCCGGCCGGCGCTCACAGTCAGTGCGGGAAGCTGACGGCGAGGGATGCGACAGACACCGGAATGTAAGTATGTACTGTTTTTTTTTTTTTACATTTACAATGGTAACCAGGGTAAATATCGGGTTACTAAGCGCGGCCCTGCGCTTAGTAACCCGATATTTACCCTGGTTACCCGGGGACCTCGGCATCGTTGGTCGCTGGAGAGCTGTCTGTGTAACAGCTCTCCAGCGACCAAACTGCGACGCTGCAGCGATCGGCATCGTTGTCTATATCGCTGCAGCGTCGCTTAATGTGACGGTACCTTTAATACGCCCTCAGTACTGAATGAATTTCACTTTATCTGTTATATGGGACTATAACATTGTTGATACCGTAATCTGTACCTCCACATACTCCCTAGATTTGGACTAAGTATGTGCTTATTGTGGATGCACCTCCATTGTAAAATAATAAATAAGTAGCAGATATATGTACAAACATTTAAGATGTATGCATTTTTTGCTAAGTTACCACTTTACATTGTCTTTTACCTTTTTGGGGTAATTCTTATTATTGGCTCAGCCTTGTTTCATGTCCATTTTGTTATGTTGGATATTTATACTTTTTTTTTTTTTTTTTTTTTTAATAAAGATTTGTATACAAGTGGGACACTTATTCCAGTCGGCTAAATAAAATGATACATTGATATGTGATCCAACGGCTTATTCCTGGGAAATCCACATTTTATGTATATGTAAATGAGCTGGTAAGATCTGTGGGCCGGACATGAATATTTCTGAGACTCTGCCCCCAGACCTTATTTTAAAAGGATCCTTTCATCAGAAAAAAAAAGATATTAACATGCAGATATGGGGTTAATCTGAAGGTTAAAGGGAACCTGTCAGCGGGATTATGCACAGTAACCTACACACAGTGTCAGGTCTGCGCCGTTATACTGATTAGAATGATACCTGGGTTGATGAAATCCATCTTATGGTTGTTCTTTAATCTTTATTTTCAGTTTTGTGTTAATGAGATTCTCGTGCCCTAAGGCGAGGTTGGTGTATGTAGTGCTCTGATTGGTTATTCATAATACAGCCTGCTGACAGGTCACTAGTCCCTCACTGACCTGTGCCCAATCCCTCACTGGGACCTGCCCCCGATCCCTCACTGACCTGCCCCCGATCCCTCACTGGGACCTGCCCCCGATCCCTCACTGGGACCTGCCCCCGATCCCTCACTGGGACCTGCCCCCGATCCCTCACTGGGACCTGCCCCCGATCCCTCACTGGGACCTGCCCCCGATCCCTCACTGACCTGCCCCCGATCCCTCACTGACCTGCGCCCGATCCCTCACTGACCTGCGCCCGATCCCTCACTGACCTGCGCCCGATCCCTCACTGACCTGCCCCCGATCCCTCACTGACCTGCCCCCGATCCCTCACTGACCTGCCCCCGATCCCTCACTGACCTGCCCCCGATCCCTCACTGACCTGCGCCCGATCCCTCACTGACCTGCGCCCGATCCCTCACTGACCTGCCCCCGATCCCTCACTGACCTGCGCCCGATCCCTCACTGACCTGCGCCCGATCCCTCACTGACCTGCGCCCGATCCCTCACTGACCTGCCCCCGATCCCTCACTGACCTGCCCCCGATCCCTCACTGACCTGCGCCCGATCCCTCACTGACCTGCGCCCGATCCCTCACTGACCTGCGCCCGATCCCTCACTGACCTGCGCCCGATCCCTCACTGACCTGCGCCCGATCCCTCACTGACCAGCTAGCGGTTTGTATAGATTGTATAAAGATCCGATAGCTGTTGTTACGCAGGTGTGGGCGGTGCCGTCTTGGTGGAAGACACCTTTTTTTTTTTTTTTTTTCCCCCTCTCCAGCAAGATGGCACCGCCGTCTTTTTATAGTTTTTGCTTGTTACAGCATTTTTTTTTGTGGCATTGCAATCTAAATTTCATATCTTCCCGAAAACTGTATGAATAAACATTCTCGCCCACAAACAGGCTGCTGCACATCTCCATTTACTGCAAACTTAAACTGTTACGGATCTATGGAAATAACGACGCAACACTCCACCCCCCACTCCAAATTTTTTTTTCTTCACCACTAACATAATAAAATAACTGGAGATATTGGGTATCGCCGTAATCGTATTGATGAGCAGAATCGTATTGCGAGGTCATTTTTACCACACAATGTATGCTGTAAAAACAATTCCAAATGAAGTCAGAATTGTGTGTGGGTTTTTTTTTCCACCATTTCACTGCACTTGGAACTGTCTTCCCGTTTTCCAATACATCATGTGGTAAAATGAATGGTGTCATTCAAAAGTGCAACTTGTCCCACATAAAAAAACAAGCCCTATGGCTTGTCGACAGAAAAATAAAAAACAAAAAAAGTGATGGCTCTGGGTAAAAAAACGAAAACTGAAATTGGCTGCTTCGGTAAGGGGTTAAATCTGTGTGGTGAGGACCAAAAGACCGTCATTTTCGTCAGTTTTTGTGTGAAATGACAGCAACACATTGGCTGTCTACTGACATAGTGACTTTGTCATAAACCATAATTTGTTAGGTTGGGAAGAAGGGGTTAATGAACGGAGGGCATAGCATTACCATATATCTAATATGGTTGTAGAGATTTTTTTCTCTCTAAAAATGTAAATCCATTTGTGTGTTACCGTACATGTTTCTCACAAATGCTAAATGTTAGTCTGCGTGCCTTTTGTGTAGAGCGGAAAATGCTGGCAGTTCTCGGACTAGTTATTAAAAACAGGTTTGACTTCATGAATTCAATGTGTGATGCAAATCGCTAATAAGTGAAATACCGTAATTTGTCTGGTGTTCTGACGAGTTACCGCCGCTGCCAGTCCCTGCTGGCCTTGAGGTTACTGCACATCTACAGGTACTTCCGCTTACTCACTGACCAAACACAATGAGGAGTCCATCACAAAAACCTGGTGAAGCAAGCAGATGCCAAAGCGATGATGTCTAAGAAAAGCGCAGCTGTTAATAGTTGTAATTTCCATAAATGCCCACAAAATGGGCAGTGCCCAGCGCAATGCATAATGAAGTTCAATTAAAGCTATTGTCTGCATGTTGTAGGTTAAACTACATTTGCTGAATGTTAATATAAAACCCACAAGCCTATTGGCCCAATTTCACTTCTAGATTATAGGGATAAAAATGCTGTGCTATGTAATTAGAAACATTTTTTTATATAGAAATTAATACCAACTCAAGGAAATTGTGCTAAAATTAGATAGCATCTGTTTTGCCTCTTCCAACATGAGCGAAAGGCCTCATGTGTATTATACACTGCTCAAAAAAATAAAAGGAACACTTAAACTACACAATGTAACTCCAAGTCAATCACACTTCTGTGAAATCCACCTGCCCAGTTCTGAAGCAACACAAATTGTGAATCAATTTATCCTGCTGTTGAGCAAATGGAACAGACAACAGGTAGCAATGATGAGCAATTCGCAAGACAACCCTTATAAAGGAGTGGTTCTGCAGAGGGTGACCACAGAACATTTGTCTGTTCTCATCCTTTTTTGCTGTTATTTGGTCACTTTTGCATTTTGTCATTGCTCTTATCCCTAGAGGTACTGTACAGTAGCATGAGACTGAGTCTACAACCCACAGAAGTTCCTCAGGTAGTTCAGCTCATCCAGGATGGTGCATCAATGCAAGCTGTTACAAGAAGGGTAGCTGTGTCTGTCAGCACAGTGTCCAGAGCATGGAGCAGATTCCAGGAGACAGGCCAGTACAGCAGGAGTCATGGAGGGGCCGTAGGAGGGCAACAACCCAGCGGCAGGACTGCTACCTCCTCCTTTGTGCAAGGAGGAGCATTGCCAGAGCCCTGAAAAATGACCTTCAGTGGGCCACTAATCTCCATCTGACTGCTAAAACGGTCAGAAACAGACTCCGTGAGGGTGGTATGAGGGCCCCACGTCCACAAGTGGGTGTTTGTGCTTACAGCCCAACACTGTGCAGGGCGATTGGCATTTTCCATATGACACTAATAGTGGCAGATTCTACATCGGCAGGCATGTGCTCTTCACGAATCAGAGCAGGTTCACAGTGAGCACATGTGACAGTCTGGAGATGCCATGGAGAGCGATCTGCTGCCTGCAGCATCCTCCAGCATGACAGGTTTGGCAGTGGGTCAGTAATGGTACAGAGGTGCATTTCTATGGAGGGCTGCACAACCCTCCATGTGCTAGCGAGAGGTACCCTGACTGCCATTATGTACTGGGATGAGTTCCTCAGACCTACTGTGAGACCAGGTGCAGTAGGCCCTGGATTCTTTCTGATGCATAACAATGCTAGACCTCATGTGACTGAAGTGTCAGCAGTTCCTGCTTGATGAAGGCAGTGATGGTATGGACTGACCTGCCTGTTCCCCAGAAGTGAATCCAATCAAGCACATCTGGGACATTATGTCTTGCTTCATCCTCCGCCATGTTGCATCACAGAATGTCCAGGAGTTGAATGATTCTTTAGTCCAGGTCTGGGAGGAGATCTCCCAGGAGAACGTCTGCCGGCTCATCAGGAGCATGCCCAGGCATTGTAGGGATGTCATACAGCCACGTGGAGACCACACACACTACCAAGCATCATTTCCTTGTCTTGAGGCATTTCCACTGAAGTTGGATCAGCCTGTAATTTGATTTTCCACTTTGATTTTGAGTAACATTCCAAATCCAGACCTCCGCGGGAAATTAGTTTTGATTTACATTGATCATTTTTATATTTTATTGTTCACAACAGATTACACTATGTAATGAATAAAGATTTGCAACTGGAATATTTCATTTAGTAATATGTAGGATATGATATTTTAGTGTTCCCTTTATTTTTTTGAGCAGTGTATAACAAGGCCCTACTTTTTTTTTTTTTTTTTTATTTATTTCCAGAATGCACGTTCTGTGAGGAAATTATCACAAAATAAGAATAAAATGTAAGTCAGTGTGAAAATTGCAAGATTTCTTTTAATATTATTTTAAATACAGATCTTTTGTGGACAGACTTGCTCAAATCCTTCTGTGTCTTCATGTAATCCGAGACCTATCGATGTTGAGATCAGGGGATGATTTCATCACTTTCAGGACGCCTTGTTTTTTACACTGATGATAATTCTTAATGACATTCGCTGCATTTTTGAATTGCTGTCCTGCTGCTAAATACATTTGGAGTCACACGTCTTCCTGATGGTACTGTATAATGGATAAGTATCTGCCTGTATGTCTCACCACTGAGAACACCAAGAAATGGCCAGATCAAAGACACATCATTCTTACTTTTCATCGAAATTGGAAGATGCCCAGCACTGCCATCAGCTGCAAAGTGGCAAAAACTAGTTGAACATTTACACAAATCTACTGTTGAGAGAAGTCTTTGCCCAATGGCGCACCACAAAGGGCAGCAGACCACGTGGACAATATGGGGCCCATGATTTGGGAGGTGGGGAGTGCAGCCAGCGCAAGCATCGGGCTTCCCACGCCAGGCATCACACTTACAGTTGTGGCCGAAAGTATTGACACCCCTGCAATTCTGTCAGATAATACTCATTTTCTTCCTGAAAATGATTGCAATCACAAATTCTTTGGTAATATTATCTTCATTTAATTTGTCTTAAATGAAAAAACACAAAAGAGAATGAAGCAAAAAGCAAAACATTGATCATTTCACACAAAACTCCAAAAATGGGCCAGACAAAAATATTGGCACCCTCAGCCTAATACTTGGTTGCACAACCTTTAGCCAAAATAACTGCGACCAACCGCTTCCGGTAACCATCAATGATTTTCTTACAATGCTCTGCTGGAATTTTAGACCATTCTTCTTTGGCAAACTGCTCCAGGTCCCTGATATTTGAAGGGTGCCTTCTCCAAATTGCCATTTTTAGATCTCTCCACAGGTGTTCTATGGGATTCAGGTCTGGACTCATTGCTGGCCACCTTAGAAGTCTCCAGTGCTTTCTCTCAAACCATTTTCTAGTGCTTTTTAAAGTGTGTTTTGGTCATTGTCCTGCTGGAAGACCCATGACCTCTGAGGGAGACCCAGCTTTCTCACACTGGGCCCTACATTATGCTGCAAAATTTGTTGGTAGTCTTCAGACTTAATAATAATGCCATGCACACGGTCAAGCAGTCCAGTGCCAGAGGCAGCAAAGCAACCCCAAAACATCAGGGAACCTCCGCCAAGTTTGACTGTAGGGACTGTGTTCTTTTCTTTGAATGCCTCTTTTTTCTCCTGTAAACTCTATGTTGATGCCTTTGCCCAAAAAGCTCTACTTTTGTCTCATCTGACCAGAGAACATTCTTCCAAAACGTTTTAGGCTTTTTCAGGTAAGTTTTGGCAAACTCCAGCCTGGCTTTTTTATGTTTCGGGGTAAGAAGTGGGTCTCCTACCATACAGTCCCTTTTCATTCAGACGCCGACGGATAGTACGGGTTGACACTGTTGTTCCCTCGGACTGCAGGGCAGCTTGAACTTGTTTGGATGTTAGTCGAAGTTCTTTATCCAACATCCGCACAATCTTGCGTTGAAATCTCTTGTCAATTTTTCTTTTCCGTCCACGTCTAGGGAAGTTAGCCACAGTGCCAAGGGCTTAAAGTTCTTGATGACACTGCGCACGGTAGACACAAGAACATTCAGGTCTTTGGAGATGGACTTGTAGCCTTGAGATTGCTCATGCTTCTTCACAATTTGGTTTCTCAAGTCCTCAGACAGTTCGTTGGTCTTCTTTCTTTTCTCCTTGCTCAATGTGGTTCACACAAGGGCACAGGAGAGAGGTTGAGTCAACTTTAATCCATGTCAACTGGCTGCAAGTGTGATATAGGGTACCGTCACACTATACGATTTACCTACGATCACGACCAGCGATATGACCTGGCCGTGATCGTAGGTAAATCGTAGTGTGGTCGCTGAAGAGCTGTCACACAGACAGCTCTCCAGCGACCAACGATGCCGAGGTCCCTGGGTAACCAGGGTAAACATCGGGTAACTAAGCGCAGGACCGCGCTTAGTTACCCGATGTTTACCCTGGTTACAAGCGTTAAACTAAAAAAAAACAAACAGCACATACTTACATTCTGGTGTCCGTCAGGTCCCTTGCAGTCTGCTTCCCGCACTCAGTGACTGCCGGCCGTAAAGTGAAAGTGAAAGCACAGCCGCTGTGCTCTGCTTTCACTTTACGGCCGGCAGTCACAGTGCGGGAAGCAGACGGCAAGGGACCTGACGGACACCAGAATGTAAGTATGTGCTGTTTTTTTTTTTTTAGTTTAACGCTTGTAACCAGGGTAAACATCGGGTAACTAAGCGCGGTCCTGCGCTTAGTTACCCGATGTTTACCCTGGTTACAAGCGAACGCATCGCTGGATCGCATCGCTAGATCGGTGTCACACACACCGATCTAGCGATGACAGCGGGAGATCCAGCGATGAAAGAAAGTTCTAAACGATCTGCTACGACGTACGATTCTCAGCAGGATCCCTGATCGCTGCTGCGTGTCAGACACAGCGATATCGTAACGATATCGCTGGAACGTCACGAATCGTACCGTCGTAGCGATCGAAATGTTATAGTGTGACGGTACCCTTAGTTATTGCCAACACCTGTTAGGTGCCACAGGTAAGTTACAGGTGCTTTTAATTACACAAATTAGAGAAGCATCACATGATTTTTCGAACAGTGCCAATACTTTTGGCCACCCCCTTTTTAATGTTTGGTGTGAAATCATATCCAATTTGGCTTTAGGACAATTCTTTTTTCATTTAAGACAAATTAAATGAAGATAATAATACCAAATAATTTGTGTTAATACTCAGTTTCTTCCTGAAAATGATTGCAATCTGACAGAATTGCAGGGGTGTCAATACTTTTGGCCACAACTGTGTCTTCATACTGGATAAAAACACAGTTGAAAGTACTGACTGAACAGGGAGCAGTCCGTTCCCTTCTCCATCATTCTCGCTGTACATTTAAGCTATGACACCTCAGTGTAGTGGGTGTGAGGACATCACTACTTCGCACCCATTGTGGAGAGAATCAGACCACACTCTATAGAGACAGCAGGGGAACGGGGACAGGTGAGGGTCTTTTTTTTTTTTGTCTTAATGAATACATTGTGGGCTCATCATACTATTCATGCGGACGGTAGTGAGGGGGTATCATGCTGTTTTTGGGGTGCACTTTTTGTTCCTACCATACCCCTTTTATGGCCCTCTTAAAGTAGGAGCAAAACTGCATTGTAAGGGCTGCACTGTTGATATGATCTTCTGTGACTTGTTGAATATTATTTTTTTTAGGGAGCAGGCTCAATTAGAAATTCTATATGCCCTCAATATTCCTATGTACACCCCTGGTCGGTCCAGAAGTGATCTTCATGGAAGAATTGCAACCAAAAACAATACTTTTCGACTTGGGAACAGGGCCAAATGACTCGACTATGTACAAAAACATAGGAACTAGAGTGTAGAAATATGGCGGCACATGTTCTGGACTAGTGAGTCAAAATTTTAAATATTTGACTGTAACAAAATGCAGTAAGTTTGCCGAAGGGCTGCACAATAATAATTGTCAGCAGGGAATAGTGAAACATAGAGCTTTCTTGCAAATTTTTGAGTCTGGGTTTTGGCAAATGGTTTTGGATTTGGTCAAGACTAACAGTGTCACCGATTCTGAAAAATGTAGACATCCATAATGCAATGATATCAGTGAGGCTTCTTACTGGTTCGAAGTTTATTTTGCAACAGTGAAATGACCCCAGACATAACCAATAAATAATAAATAAATAATATTTTTATATAGCGCTAACATATTCCGCAGCACTTTACAGACGTACGCTGTCCCCAATGGGGCGCACAATCTAAATTCCCTATCATTATGTCTTTGGAATGTGGGAGGAAACTGGAGTGCCCGGAGGAAACCCACGCAAACACGGAGAGAACATACAAACTCTTTGCAGATGTTGTCCTTGGTGGGATTTGAACCCAGGACTCCAGCACTGCAGTGCTGACCACTAAAGGTACCGTCACACATAACGATATCGTTGCTTTTTGTGACGTAGCAACGATATCGTTAACGAAATCGTTGTGTGACAGCGACCAACGATCAGGCCCCTGCTGGAGATCGTTGGTCGCTGGGGAAAGTCCAGCACTTTATTTTGTCGCTGGATCTCCCGCTGACATCGCTGAATCGGCGTGTGTGACGCCGATTCAGCGATGTCTTCACTGGTAACCAGGGGCCGCGCTTAGTAACCCGATGTTTACCCTGGTTACTGTTGTAAATGTAAAAAAACAAACACTACATACTTACATTCCGGTGTCTGGTCAGGTCCCTCGCCGTCAGCTTCCCGCACTGACTGGTGAGCGCCGGCCAGCTCAGCGCTCAGTCAGTGCGGGAAGCTGAAGGCGAGGGACATGACCAGACACGGGGAATGTAAGTATGTAATGTTTGTTTTTTTACATTTACAACGGCAACCAGGGTAAACATCGGGTTACTAAGCGCGGCCCTGCGCTTAGTAACCCGATGTTTACCCTGGTTACCCGGGGACTTCGGGATCGTTGGTCGCTGGAAAGCTGTCTGTGTGACAGCTCTCCAGCGACGCTGCAGCGATCGACATCGTTGTCGGTATCGCTGCAGCGTCGCTTAGTGTGACGGTACCTTAAAGGTACCTTCACACATAACGATATTGTTAACGATATCGTTGCATTTTGTGACGTAGCAACGATATCGTTAATGAAATCGTTATGTCTAACAGCGACCAACGATCAGGCCCCTGCTGGGAGATCGTTGGTTGCTGAACAAAGTCCAGAACTTTATTTCGTCGCTGGATCTCCCGTGGACATCGCTGGATCGGCGTTTGTGACACCGATCCAGCGATGTCTTCACTGGTAACCAGGGTAAACATCGGGTAACTAAGCGCAGGGCCGCGCTTAGTAACCCGATGTTTACCCTGGTTACCATCCTAAAAGTAAAAAAAACACAAACACTACATACTTACCTACAGCCGTCTGTCCTCCAGCGCTGTGCTCTGCACTCCTCCTGTACTGGCTGTGAGCGTCGGTCAGCCGGAAAGCAGAGCGGTGACGTCACCGCTCTGCTTTCCGGCCGCTGTGCTCACACAGACAGTACAGGAGGAGTGCAGAGCAGAGCGCCGGGGACAGACAGCGGTAGGTAAGTATGTACTGTTTGTTTTTTTTTTACCTTTTAAGGTACCGTCACACTTAACGACGCTGCAGCGATACCGACAACGATCCGGATCGCTGCAGCGTCGCTGTTTGGTCGCTGGAGAGCTGTCACACAGACAGCTCTCCAGCGACCAACGATGCCGGTAACCAGGGTAAACATCGGGTAACTAAGCGCAGGGCCGTGCTTAGTAACCCGATGTTTACCCTGGTTACCATCCTAAAAGTAAAAAAAAACACAAACACTACATACTTACCTACAGCCGTCTGTCCTCCAGCGCTGTGCTCTGCACTCCTCCTGTACTGACTGTGAGCACAGTGGCCGGAAAGCAGAGCGGTGACGTCACCGCTCTGCTTTCCGGCTGACCGACGCTCACAGCCAGTACAGGAGGAGTGCAGAGCACAGCGCTGGAGGACAGACGGCTGTAGGTAAGTATGTAGTGTTTGTGTTTTTTTTACTTTTAGGATGGTAACCAGGGTAAACATCGGGTTACTAAGCACGGCCCTGCGCTTAGTTACCCGATGTTTACCCTGGTTACCGGCATCGTTGGTCGCTGGAGAGCGGTCTGTGTGACAGCTCTCCAGCGACCAAACAGCGACGCTGCAGCGATCCGGATCGTTGTCGGTATCGCTGCAGCGTCGCTTAATGTGAAGGGGCTTTAAGCCATGGTGCTGCTGACCAATGTCATTAAGTACTATTATCAGTGTAAACAAAAACAGGGAGTCCTGGAAGTGATGATTACTGCTCCTACAGAGCCCTAATCTCATCATCATTGAGTCTGTGGTACATGAAGAGACAGAAGAATTTGCACAAGGCTACATCCTCAAAACAGATCTGTGATTTATTCCCTTGGATGTTTGGAACAACCTCCCTGATGAGTTCCTTTTAAAACGTTTGCAAGTCTACCCAGCAGAATTAATGCAGATTTGAAGGAAAAGACTGATCACACCAAATTATTGATTTGATTTAGCTTTTTGTTCACTTTGCATCTTGTTAATTCTTAAAAATAAACTGCTATTTTTTTTTTTAAAGCATTCCTACTTTACAGCTTGCTTATCTTTTACACCTACCTAAAACTTTAGCGGAGTAGTTTGCATTTTGTTAATTGATAAAAATAAACTGAAGCAACAAAAAGGTTGACTGAATCTCTGCATTGTCTGTGTGTGTCACTAAGCATAGAGAATTGAAAGAGAAGAGAACTGTCTGAGGACTTGAGAACCAAAATTGTTGAAAAATATCAACTATCTCAAGGTTTCAAGTCAATCTCAAGAGATCTTAATGTTCCTTTGTCCAATATGTGTCAAATAATCAAGATGTTTACAACCCATGGCACTAGCTAATCTACCTGGACATGAACGGCAGAGATAAATTGATTAAAGGTTGCAACGCAGGACCGTCCGGATGGTGAATAAGCAGCTCCAATCAAGTTTTAAAAAATTCAAGCTGTCCTGCAGGCTCAGGGAGCATCCGTGTCAGCACAAACTATCCATCAACATTTGAATTAAATGGAATGCTATGGCAGGAGACCCAAGACAACCCCACTACTGACACTGAGGGGAAAAAAGCTAGACTGCAGTTTGCCAAAATGTACATCAGTAAGCAAAAATCCTTTGGTAAAGTGTTGTGTGGACAGAGGAGGCCAAGATGGATCTGTTTTGTAAAGCACATCATTCTACTGTTTGCCCAAAACAGAATGAGGCCTACAAAGAAAAGAACATTGAACCTCCACCATATTTGACTACAGATACTAAGATATTTTGGGGTTGTTTTGCTGCCTCTGGCACTGGGTGCCTTAACTATGTGCAAGGCATCATGAAATCTGAAGGTTACAAAAGGATTTTGGGTCATAATGTAAGAAAGCTGGCTTTGCTTCCTAGGTCATAGGTTTTCCAGCAGTACAGTGTACCCAAACATACTTCAAGAAGCACCCAGAAATGGATGGAAACCAAGCACTGGAGACTTCTGAAGTGGCCAGCAAGGAGTCCGGATCTAAATCCCATTTAACACCTATGGAGAGATCGAGATCTTATAATTGTGGTTGAGAGAAGGCACCCTTCAAATACAAGAGAACTGGGGCAGTTTGAAAGAGTGGTCCAAAATTCAAGTTGAGAGGTGTAACAAGCTTGTTGATGGTTATACGAAGTGATTGGTTGCAGTTATTTATTTCAAAGGGTGTGCAGCCAAATAATAACCTCCTGTACGACCTTGGACATATAGGTACGTCCAAGGGCACCTCCCCCTGTTTGCTGCGGGCTCCAGCAATGAGCCCACAACTTTTTTTGCGGATTTCACTGCGGTTTTACAACTGCGGTTTTCTATTGAAGCAGGTGTAAAACCGCTGCGGAATCCGCAGAAAGAAGTGACGTGCTGCGGAATGTAAACCGCTGCGTTTCCGCATGTTTTTTTCCGCAGCATGTGCAAAGCGTTTTTGGTTTCCCATAGGTTTAGATTGTAATGTAAACTCATGGGAAACTGCTGCGGACCTGCAGCTGCGGAAAAGCTGCGGATCCGCAGAAAAATCCGCATCGTGTGCACATACCCTAACAGCCACAAGTGGGATCCACCCACGGCTGTTAACAAGTTAAGTTAAATGCTGCTGTCAATCTCTGACATTTAACATGATCTCGCCGTAAGCCCCACCAATCTGCGCCCGTGTCACATGACAGTGGGTTGCCAATGGGTTGGCATGACAATCCAGGGTCTGCGTGATACCCCTGTGGTTGTTGTTGGATAGCCATGAGCGCCACCCAGTGGCAGTTGCTCATAGAAGATGAGTATTTCTGCTATATAGAGCAGGGCTGAAGCCCTGCTGTGTGTTACAGAAGTGATCAGAAGATTGCAGCTCCTCTTCTAGTCTCCCATGGAGACTATTGAAGCTAGTAAAAAGTGAAAAAAAATTATACATTTTAAATATATATATTAAAAAAAAATAAGTTTAAATATCCTCCTGGGGGGCATTCAAAATGACACTGTTAAAAAATAAATACACAAAATTCGGTATTGCCACGTTCAGAAACGCTTGATCTATCAATATATGAAAAGAATTAATCCGATCAGTAAACTGTGCAACGAGAAAAAAAAAATAAAACCTCACACAGTTTACATAAATACGCTCCCTGTCGGGGGATCGAACCCCAGGCGAGGAATCCATCCACTATCCTAACACAAATGTATTACTAGTCATGTGTTTACATGAGTTTTTAGAAAGGGTCTTGGAGTTCAATGATATAAACGATCTAATGGTCCTAAAGCTTCCAATCTTATTGTGAAAGGAACTATGACTAATTATAAGTTGTCTATCTCCCCCCAGATGGCAGAGGGTCGACCCGTGCTGTTCCAGCAAATTGCATTGCTCTTGGATTGCCTATATGAACTTGTTACATATTTTAAGCACGGTGATCCCACACCTGTTTCCAAAGATCTCATATGCTCATTAAAACATTTGAACATAGGGCGAATTGTTTTACCAATATAGCAAAAACCGCAGTCACAAAGGACAACATCTGCAAAGAGTTTGTATGTTCTCTCCGTGTTTGCGTGGGTTTCCTCCGGGTTCTCCGGTTTCCTCCCACATTCCAAAGACATACTGATAGGGAATTTAGATTGTGCGCCCCAACGTGGACAGCGATGATAATGTGTGCAAACTGTAAAGCGCTGTGGAATATGTTAGCGCTATATAAAAATAAAGATGATTTTTATTATATAGACTGCCTAATTGGTTTTACAGTTTACCCACGAGCCTCCAATTTGCAGATGCTAATCAGTGATTAATACTTAAAATGACCACATTTGTGATTTTCCTGTTTTATTTAACCAATTTGTATAAGTTTTTCAATGAAAATCTCTTTATTAAAATATCCCTTTAACCCCAAGGGAGGTTTGCATGTTAATGATGGGGCCAATTTTTACAATTCTGACCACTGTTCCTTTATGAGGTAATAACTCTGGAACGCTTCAGTGGATCCCGGTGATTCAGAGATTTTCTCGAGACATATTGTACTTCATAATAGTGGTAATATTTCTTTGATATGACTTGTGTTTATTTGTGGAAAAAAAAAATTTGGCGAAAAATGTTTAAAACTGGAAAAATGCTAAATTTTCAAGTTTCATGCCCTTAAATCACAGAGATGTCACACAAAAAACTTAATAAGTAACATTTCCCACATGTCTACTTTACATCAGTACAATTTTGGAACCCAAGTTTTTGTTTTTTTTTGTTAGGAAATTATAGGGGTTAAAAGTTGGACCTGCGATTTCTCATTTTTACAAGCACCAAATGTGATGTAAACAATTGTCACTTTGGGGTATTTTCCATCATATAGACCCCTCAAAGTGACACCATTCTAAAAACTGCACCCCTCAATGTGCTTAAAACCACATTTAAGAGGTTTATTATAACCCTTCAGGTGCGTCGCAGGAATTTTTAGAAAAAAAAAATTAACATTTAACTTTTTTTTTTTCACAAAAAATGTTCCTCAGATCCATATTTTTTTATTTTACCAAGGGTAACAGGAGAAAATGGACCCCAAAGTTGTACAATTTGTCCTGAGTACGCTGATACCCCACATGTGGGGGTAAACCACTGTTTGGTCGCATGGCAGAGCTTGGAAGGGAGGGAGCACCGTTTGACTTTTCAATGCAAAATTGGCTGGAATTTAGTTTAGACGCCCCTAATGTGCCTAAACTGTGGAAACCCCCACAAGTGACACCATTTTGGAAACTAGACTCCCCCCCCCCCCCCCCCCCCCCCAACAAGGAACTTATCTAGATGTGTGGTGAGCACTTTGAACCCCCAAGCGCTTCACAGAGGTTCATAACGTAGAGCCGTGAAAATAAAAAAATCATATTTTTTCCACCAAAATAATGTTTTTGCCCCCAATTTTTTATTTTACCATGTGTGACAGGAGAAATTGGACCCCAAAAGTTGTTGTCCACTTTATCCGGAGTATGCTGATATCCAATGTTTGGGGGGAATACTACTTTTGAGGCACAGTGCAAAGCTCAGAAGGGAAGAGGCGCCATATTGGAGTTCAGATATTGCTGGAGTGGTTTGAGGGTGCCATGTCACATTGGTAGAACCCCTGAGGTGCCAGAACAACAGAAACCCCCTATATGTGAACACATTGAACAAACTACACTCTCCAAATAATTCATCTAGGGGTGCAGTGATAATATTAACACCACATGTACCTCACAGTGTTTTATACCATTGAGCGGTGAAGAAAGAATAAATTACATTTTTACCACTAAAATGTTGTTTTAGCCTCAGATTTTTAATTTTTCTAAGGACTAATAAGAATTTTTTTTTTTTTTACATCAAACTGAGGTCCGTTTTTTTTTCCTAGGTGTGCCAATACCCTACATGTAATTGGGAAATATTTTGCAGGCACAGTGAAAAGCTCAGAAGGGAAGGAGTGGCAAATTTTACTGTTATGGTCTGCAGGTGCCACAACAGCAGAACCATGGCCCCCCCCCCCCCCCATAAGTGACCCCATTTTACAAACTACACCTCTCAGTTAATTCATCTAGGGGTGCAGCGATCATATTGACTCCACGGGTTTGTCACACAATTTTATACCATTGGGCAGTGAAGGTAAAACAAGTAAATTTTTTTTTCCACCAAAATTTGGTTTTAGCCAAAGATTTTACATTTACAAGTATACAAGTGGGTAAAAATGGAACCAAAATTTGTCCCACAATTTCTACTGAACGTGGCAATACCCCATATGTGGCTGTACAGTACTTCATAGCCATACGGAGAGACTCGGGAAGAACAGAGGGCTATTTGCCTTTTCAAGTGAATGGGTCTATGCGCATATTAATTTTTTCCACTGACCATGTGTCCGTGAGCAAAACACGCTGACATGTCTGTTTTTTAATGTCAGCACGGACCACAAAACGTTCTGCACACATGCATACTCATAACACACGGATGTCATCTGTGTGACACACATCGGCCCTGGGGAAGAAGCGTTACATTAAGTGCTGTTCCCCGGCGCAGCGTCAGTGACCTGGGGTGACGTCATAGAGGTTACCTCCCATCACTGAGGCTCTGTTCACAGCCAGGCTAAACTGCGGTGACTTCAGTGAGATCACCTCTAGGGCAGTGAGTGCTCATGGTGCTAGCTGGGATCTCATCGGATGAGATACCCGCATGGGACACGTGTGCCACAAATACTATACACACATGGACACTGACATCTCCGGTACCGGAAATATCAGGACATGTGAAAGAGACCTTATAGCGGGTTTTTATATTTGGCTGCTGTCACACATTAAAAATGCTTTTTATTGCAAAGAATGATTTTTGCATCACCACATTTTGAGAGCTATAATGTTTCTATGTTTTGGCCCACAGTGTGACGTCTTGTTTTTTTGGCGGACGAGTTGACATTTTTATTGGTACCATTTTCGGGCACATGACACACTTTGATGGCTTTCTATTCTGATTTTTGGGAGGCAAAGTGAACAAAAACTAGCAATTCATGAATTTCTTTGGGGGCGGTTATGCCTTTCCGTGTGTGCTAAAATTAAGCCAGTCTTATTCTTTGGGTCAGTAGGATTACAGCGATACCTCATTTATATCGCTTTTTTATGTTTTGGTGCTTTATTACAATAAAAACTATTTTATATTAACTATTTTTGCATCACTTTATTCTGAGAGTTATACCTTTTTGATTTTTCCGCTGATGGAGCTGTATGGCAGCTTGTTTTGTGCGGGACAAGATGACATTTTCAGCGGTACCATGTTTATTTATATCCGTCTTTTTGTTTGTGTGTTATTCCATTTTTTGTTCACTGGTATGTTGATAAAGCATTGTTTCTTGCCTTTGTGTTTTTATTTTTTTATCTTTATGGTGTTCACTAAAGGGGTTAACTAGTAAGAAAATGTTATAGGTCAGGTCGTTGTGGACGTGGTGATACCAAATATGCGTACTTACCGTATATTTATATTTTTTCATTCAAATATTTATTTATAGATAATATATGTATATATATATATATATATATATATATATATATATATATATATATATAATTTTTTTTTTTTATTATTATTTTTTTTTTAAAATATTTTTACAATTTAAAAAAATTAGAAAAAAGTAAATTAAATTTTTTACTTTGTCCCCACAATAGGGCAATAATTTTTTGCAGGATGATTGCTTCTATGGCATGTAGATGAGGCAGCATCTGCATGCTGTAGAAGCTGTCAGGTCTGCACTGACAGAGATTGGCTGATCATGCACTGCGCATGATCGCCAGGTTTCTTAGCTATGGTGACTCGCATGTCGTCATGATGACATCGGGTCACCATGGCAACGATCGAGACCCTGCAGCATGGCGCTGCCAAAGGCAGAGGGACTGTCAGCCCTCTGTCGGCTTTTGGAATGCTGTGATCGTGTTTCGGGGGTTAAAGTGCCCAGAGCAGTGTGTGACCACTCCTAGCACCTAGTACCGGGTGTCAGCTGTCAGAATCACCAGCGATTGAGATGACGTAATATTACGTCCATGGTCAAATGGGCCCAAGTCACATGGATGGAATATTTCGTCATCTCCAATGTCAGAAAGGGGTTGAAGGGAACCTGTCAGCAGGATTGTGCTCAGTAACCTACACACAGTGTCAGTTCGGCGCCGTTATACTGATTAAAATGATATCTGGGTTGATGAAATCCGTCTTGTGGTTGTTGTTTAATCTTTATTTTCAGTTAATGATATGCTCGTGCTCCAGGGCGGCCAGTGGGGAGTGGGGTCTTCATGTTGTGCTCTGATTAGGTATTCATCAGTATGGCTGCCGTCTAGTTTGCATCAGGGCTGTGTAGTTGGTAAGCCACAGTTGCGACTCCGACTCCTGGATTTTATCAGGTTCCGACTCCGGCTCCGACTCCTTCATAAATGGCCAATTCGTAACAATAAATTTACTGCTGTCAAATATTAACATCGTGCTTATTCAGTTTCTCACCATCATATAAGTAATCGGACCACTTAGAGCAAAAGCTATATTTATTAGAATACAATTAGAATATCGCAAATAACTTTTATAAACTTTTCTAAACTCTTGTAAGTAAATATGCAATAAACACTGCTATGCAGTTAATAAGAAGAAATCTATAAATTTGTCCTCAGAAAAAGTATTGCCTCTGTCAGATCCTCCTTCATGGATGCCCTCAAATCTGATCTAATTATGTTGAGAGCAGAGAACAACCTCTCTACACTAACTTGGGTTGGTGGCAAAGCAGTAACCACTCGGGCAACATCTGACAATGTCAGGATACAGAGGAATCGCTTGTTGATCTGTTATTTTTGATGAACGGTCAAATTTCTCAATTTCTTTTAGTGCACATGAAAAATTCTGCTGAAATGTACTGGCTGTGTTCTTTGATGGGGATGACTCTTCTATGCGGGAACGCTTTGCACGGTCCTTGTGATCCAAATATTTTTCTAAATTAAATTCTTCATCAGTTGATGAGGGTGAAGATGTGGCAGGACGACCAAATTCTTCTTGTTCCTCCTGACTGTTCTGCAACCCTTTCATCCTTACTGCTATTTCAAACAGAGCTTCTTTTCCTTTAGTTAGCTGTGGATCATCTAGAAGAATCCGATGCATTGGGTCTACATAAACAGCTGCCAAAAGTAGTGGGGTTGGCGCAGCATGAGGTTAACCAAGTATAAGATTAGATAAGGGCAGTGGAGAACAGTGACACACAAGAAGTAAGAAATGTCTCTATCTCCAGCAGAACTGCTTATCACTGTTGTTCATAGTTTGATAGAACATATATATTTGAGTAACATTTATAAAATTCATATGAAGGTTCAATTATGAAATATTAATACATTTTTTTTAAAAGCTGGAGTCTGAGTCGGTACATTTCCAACCAAAACTAACTCCGACTCCATGACTCCGACTCCGACATACTGAAGGGAAAAATAAACCATTCTGCAGGCAGATGAGGTGCCAGCAATGACACCTGCACTGCAGCATAATCGCATGTTTACTGCCCTGATAATTACTGTGCTTGATGTTATTCAGATAGGAAAAAAATCAATTTTAAAATGGCGCCTGCACAGTAGCACAAAAATGTAAGCAGTTCTTTGTTTGATGGCTTGTGACTATCCATCATTCTCTTGATTACATTCCAGAGGTTTTCAATGGGGCTCAGGTCTGGAGATTGGGCTGCCCATGACAGGGTTTTGATGTGGTGGTCTCTTAATTTTTCCCAGAGCCGTATATACCGTAAGTTAACAAATTCAAAGAATTATATCTCCGAGCCTGTCCAAATAATTACCACATTTTCTATGTCAAAGGTATAAATACTTACAAAATGAAATGTTATTGATCATCTGATCTTCAAATTCCACCCAAAAAATATTATCAAGAACCAGGGCTATATGCGTCCCCATCGCGGTTTCTGCTATCTGTGTGAACCGACTGTCAACGTAATGGAATTATAATTTCAATATAAATTTTTAGCAATTCATACAAAAGCCACCATATAATCGGATTAGGTTCTATAGCAGAAACGCGTTGGTTAACAGTCTGCACACCCGCATCTTGTGGGATGCAGGTGTATGGGCTCTCAACATTCACTCTAGCTAAGAGCAAACCCGGTTGCCATTAACCCCTTCATGACCCAGCCTATTTTGACCTTAATGGCCTGGCCGTTTTTTGCAATTCTGACCAGAGTCCCTTTATGAGGAAATAACTCAGGAACGCTTCAACAGATCCTAACGATTCTGAGACTTTTTTTTTTTTCGTGACATATTGGGCTTCATGTTACTGGTAAATTTAGGTAGATAATTTATGCGTTTATTTGTGAAAAAAATTGGAAATTTGGCGAAAATTTTGAAAATTTCGCAATTCTCAAATTTTGAATTTTTATTCTGTTAAAGGGACTCTGTCACCTGAATTTGGCGGGACTGGTTTTGGGTCATATGGGCGGAGTTTTCGGGTGTTTGATTCACCCTTTCCTTACCCGCTGGCTGCATGCTGGCTGCAATATTGGATTGAAGTTAATTCTCTGTCCTCCATAGTACACGCCTGCGCAAGGCAATCTTGCCTTGTGCAGTCGTGTACTATGGAGGACAGAGAATGAACTTCAATCCAATATTGCAGCCAGCATGCAGCCAGCGGGTAAGGAAAAGGTGAATCAAACACCCGAAAACTCCGCCCATATGACCCAAAACCAGTCCCGCCAAATTCAGGTGACAGGTTCCCTTTAAGCCAGACAGTTATGTGACACAAAATAGCTAATAAATAACATTTGCCACATGTCTACTTTTATATCACCACAATTTTGGAAACCTTCTTTTTGCTAGGAAGTTATAAGGGTTAAAATGTGACCGGCAATTTCTCATTTTTACAATACAATTTACAAAACCTTTTTTTTTTTTTTTAAGGACCACCTCACATTTGAAGTCAGTTTGAGAGGTCTGTATGGCTGAAAATACCCAAAAGTGACACCATTTTAAAAACTGCACCCCTCAAGGTGCTCAAAACCACATTCAAGAAGTTTATTAACCCTTCATGTGCTTCACAGCAGCAGAAGCAACATGGAAGGAAAAAATGAACATTTGACTTTAGTCACAAAAATGATCTTTTAGCAACAATTTTTTTATTTTCCCAAGGGTAAAAGGAGAAACTAGACCCCGAAAGTTGTTGTCCAATTTGTCCTAAGTATGCCAATGCCCCATATGTGGGGGGGAACCAATGTTTGGGCGCACGACAGGGCTCGGAAGGGAAGGAGCGCCATTTGACTTTTTGAATGAAAAATTAGCTCCAATCATTAGCGGATACCATGCCACGTTGGGAGAGCTCCTGTGTGCCTAAACATTGGAGCTCCCCCACAAGTGACCCCATTTTGAAAATTAGACCCCCCCCCCCCCCAAGGAACTTATCTAGATGCATAGTGAGCACTTTGAACCCCTAGGTGCTTCACAAATTGATCCATAAAAATGTGGAAATATTTTTTCCACAAACATTTTATTTTAGCCTCGATTTTTTTTTTTTTTTTTTTTAATTTTTACATGGGCAACAGGTGGTGTAGTGTACGTCAGGTTGGTGTGTGTTGTGTAGTATACACCACACACATACCAACCTGACATGCACTATACCACACACCAACCTGACACTACGTCAGGCTGGTGTGTGTGGTGTAGTGTATGTCAGGTTGGTGTGTGTGGTGTAATATACACCACACACACCAACCTGACGTACACTATACCACACACCAACATGATGTACACAACGCCACACACACCAACCTGACACGCTACGTCAGGTTGGTGTGTGTGGTGTAGTGTATGTCAAGTTGGTGTGTGGTGTCATATAGTGTACGTCAGGTTGGGGTGTGGTGTGGTGACAGGATGGAGCCGTCAGGCGCAGGGGGTAGGAGAGGAGCAAATGGAGCTGGCAGCAGCAGGTGATAAAGGACTGCAGGGGGTGATGGGGGGGCAGGGGGTGATTAGTGGGGCCGGGGAGGTGATCACCAGGGGAGGATGGAGCTGTCAGGTACGGGGGGAGGGCAGGAGGGGAGCAGAGGACGAGCTGCAGATGAAGCCGGCAGCAGGTAATCGGGGTGATTAGGGGTGATCACTGGAGAGGGTGATCACCAGGGGAGGAGGCGCTGACCAGCGCAGGGGGGTAGGAGAAGATAAAATGGAGCCGGCAGCAGGTGATAAAGGGGGCAAGGGGGTAATCAGGGAACAGGGGGTGATCACTGAAGAGGATGATCACCAGGGGAGGAGGGGCTGAAGAGGAGCAGGTGATCAGAGAGCAGGGGGTGATCAGGGGGCACAAGGTGTGATCAGGGGGGCCAGAGGTGATTGGGGTGATCACTGGGGGGGGGGGGTGATAACCAGGGGAGGATGGAGCTGTCAGGCGCAGTGGGGGCAGCAGGTGATAAAAGTAGTGCAGGGGGGCACGAGGGGAACAGAGGACGAGCTGTAGATGGAGCCGGCAGCAGGTAATCAGGGGGTGACCAGGTGGCCGGGGGTGATTGGGGTGATCACTGGGGGGGTGATCACCAGGGGAGGATGGAGCTGTCAAGCGCAGGAGGGGTAGGAGAGGAGAAAACGGAGGCAGCCTCAGCAGGTGATAAAGGAGGGCAGGGGGTGATCAGGGGGGCAGAGGGTGATTAGGGGGCTGGGGGGTGATCAGGGAAGGATGGAGCTGTCAGGCACGGGGGGGGGGGGGAGAGGGGAGCAGAGGATGAGCTGTAGATGGAGCCGGCAGCATGTAATTTGGTGGTGATCAGGGGGTAATTAGGGGTGATCACTGGAGAGCATGATCACCAGGGGAGGAGGGGCTGAAAGGCGCAGGGGGGTAGGAGAGGAGAAAATGGAGCCGGCAGCAGGTGATAAAGGAGGGTGATCAGAGGGGCAGGGGGTGATCACTGAAGAGGGTGATCACCAGTGGAGGAGGGGCTGACAGGCGCAGGGGGCGGTAGGAGAGGAGAAAATAAAGCAGCAGCAGGTGATAAAGGGGGCAGGGAGTTATCACCGGAGCAGGGGGTGATCGGGGGGGGGCAGGGGGGAGTGAGCGGAGGTTGGGGGGAGTGGAGGACAGGAGAGGGGAGGTACCTGTCCTCAACAGCGGCGGTGGTGCTGGCAGTGGAAGTGGGGGAGATGGCGGCGCTGTGAAGAGGTGTGCGGCGGCGATCGTGTCTGGGGGGCAGGTGAGCAGTCCGGCACCTCACTCCTCAGCTTCCATGGAAGGGGTGAAGCTGAGGAGCAAGGCAGACATTGTGTTTCTCCGCCCCTCCACATCTGATTGGAGGGCTAGCGTCACATGGACGCTAGCTCCATTCAGATCTGAGTGGGGTGACAAAAAGGTCACCAGGGGTGATCGTAGCCCCAGGGGGGCAAAGCCACCCCCCTGGGGTCAAGTATTGGTCCCCCTGCACCTGCGGGTCGCGTGAGCTTTCATTAACCACGGTCACCCGACCCGCAGTAACGCAATCCTTCTGTGACACAGCATATGCGTCACAGGTCGGATTGGCACCGACTTTCATGACGCATACGCTGTCACAGGTCGGGAAGGGGTTAAAAATCTAATAGGATCTGTAAGAATTCCACTGTATTTTTTTTTTTTTAAGAAGGAATAGTCTTCAACAGTCACAAGTCTAAATGGCACGATCCGCTCTGAACCTGGCTAGAATAGGGTGGGGATGTAATAGATTTGTGTATTTTAGGAATAAAATACCATTAAGAGATTTTTTTTTTTTTTTTTGGGGGGGGGGGGGAAGAATTCATTCAGTATTTTTTTTCTACCAAGCTTTTAGTTAGGGGACTTGTACAGACAATAGACATTAAGCATAACAATAAACACATAGATCAACAGATACTAAGAGGAATGAGGGCTTTTATAAGCCATGCTCCACCCTGACATGCCAGACTTGGCTTGTCACTCTCCACAAGGACAAACGTTACCCCTTAGACCCCAGCCCAGAGCCTCTTGCCTTCCCAAATAAGATATCATACTTTGCACTGATGAGGGAAACCTCTTGAAACAGTGTCTGCAAATTCAGATTCTTGTTTGGCTTTTATCACAAGTCATATTGCAAGGCTTGATAAAGAGTCGATATTCACTTTGAGGATCGCTGCTTCCAATAGGTGGTGCTAGAATTCTAGTCCTCTTCCCTTCTGAAGAGGCAATTTTTTATAAAAAATACATTAACATCTTTTGAATTGTAATACATTTGTGTTGTGAACAGTGGAGAGTTTCCCAGACGTGAGAGACTGGGATTTGATCCCCTTATGGGTAGCTTATTTCTGTAAATTGTTTGTTACTATTTAATTTGTTTTTCTATGTCTCCACCCACCAGGCAAAACGTGATATAATGGGGGTTGGGTGGAGCTGATAACAACCTGGATGAAACTCTTGGCAACGTGAAACAGCATTCGCTCTTTTCTTTTTTTTTTTTCCCCTGTATCCTCCACATGGTATGTAATAAAGGAATATCTTTTACTCTTTCGCCACTTGAGTGGCACAGTTTTTTTTTTTTGTTCCTATTTTGGATATTGCTTTTCTCCTCTTGAGCACCACATGTGGCCATGTTATAACTGACTCAGGACTTAAACAATGATATTTATCTCCATATGTCACTCTATTAATTTGATTGCAATTACTATTAGTGCAGACCTATACGCTTTTTTTTTTTTTATTTTTTTTTTTTATTTGATTACAGAAAAAGACATTCAGGTAGAAAAAAAGCAAGAGTGTAAAACGTGTTGCAGTACAAGGTGGAATTAAGCAGAAAAACTTACCTACAACCACCCCATTCAATATAATGTTAGATACTCCTTTACTGAGGGTATTATTGGGAAAAAACAACCACCCAGAGAGAACCCCATGAAGAATTCCATATAGAAAAAAGTGATGGAAATGAGTGATTACGGTGAAAAAGGACAAGGAGGGGACAGTTGGTCAACTCTCTTTGCACTTGGGACTCAGGCAAAAAGTGTTTGGAAATAAGAGTCCTGTAAAATCATCCAGGAGTGCCTCACGTGACCAAAGCTATTTTGTGCCATGAAATTCGGCAGTCAGGCTCTCCAGTCTACGAAGACTGGACATCTTGCCATACTATTCCAACAGTGCTGGGGCTTTCAGACACTGAAGGCAAAATCGAATGTTAAATTGTTGAGCCCCAATACAGTCTAGTGATTATTTTGTAGCTTAACTCCTGTTGCAGCACAAGCCTTGGGTAATTGGAGTGTGGATATGAAGGCATTCTCCCAATTTTTGGGTCTTTGTTCCCAATGTATCTTGTTTTTATCAAGCCAATACAGTACACTTTAAGGGGATTGTCTGAACATTGTTAAAATTGTAAAGGGCTGTTAAAAATTAGCAACTTTGCCATTCTAATCCTTTTAAAAATCCCTCCACCCCAGATTTTTTTTTTTATTCTGTTCACTTTGGGTTTTTTTGCTTACCGACCATGACACAGGCAAGAGGCTTTCCACAATTAAGCCGGAGAGCAGCCCATTTAAATCGATCCAGTTGCCAGTAAAATCATGGCGAAAGTCTTCCTATAATGGAAAAATTGTTTCTGTAGAAGCTTACCGTATATGGATTTCACAACTCTTTACAGCAATTACAATACAGTCTATTACTATTAAAGTGGTAAAATGTTCTTTTTGCTTGATTTGGTGTCCTTTTAAGTCTGTGTACGTTTTTGAATGTTTTTATTTTTGGCACTTTTTCATATACACTACTGACCTGTTTTTGAAACAATCCAGAAAAAAATATTTCACAAAGCAAAAGGTCTAGCAGAAAAAGCAATCCGATATTAATGCTTTTCCAAAATTGTAAGCTTCAGATATTTTTCCACTTTGCTTTTTTGTATCCTCAGCACCAGCTTAAACAGATGGGTTTACGGTGTCATATAATTGCTGATTCAGGTCATGCAGTCATCTGCTGTGTGTGCTTGAAAACTGAGAATTCTGATTACATGACAAAATGTTCATTCGCAGGCAGAGGTGTGTGTTTGTGTGTGTGTGTACACCGTATACAATATATACACATAATACAATTACACAGTATATGCATATGAGTTTTTATGCTTTTTAATTAGATTTGTTGCAGTTTAAAGCATATCGGTTTGGGCCTGGTGAATATTTTGTTTTTGTAGAACATACTTGTTTGATTAGGCATGTCTAAGTCCCCAAGTAGGGAAACCCTTTTCATATAATCTATTAGAAGTGTTGTAAAGGAACTTGGTACCCCTTTCCTCTCAACTGCAGAGAGTAGCTCCCACAATAGCAAACTCAACACTATTTGGTTACCAATTTTAACAAGCTGTTATGATATATACATGTGATTTTCAATTAAAGTAACCTAAACTTTTGTATTGTAGGTTAAGATGGTCTATGGATGTCTTCTGAAGTGTGCTCATCAAGAAGAAAAAGGATAATTCTGAAACTAGTAAAATCTTAACTAAATAATTGAACTTTTAAGAACTATAGTCACAATTTTATTTTTTGTGGAGTTGAAAATGGAGCATTCAAGTCGTCATTTACGTTTTAAACTACAAAGTCTTGGTCGACGTTTAGATGACTTGGAAGAAGCGGCAAGAAATCTACAAAAAGCTGAAGATGAAGTCCTCGACCTTCAGGATAAAATTATACAGGCAGAAGGCAGTAATTCTAGCATGTTAGTAGAGGCAGAAGCTTTGAGAAAGCGAGTTCTTAAGATTGAGGGAAAAGATGAAGAAGTGAAGAAGGCAGAGGATTTGTGTAGACTAATAAAAGAGAAACTTGAAAATGCGGAAAATGTTGCCCAAGAACTTAGACTGGAAATTGAGCAGCTCCAGAAAAGAATGGGTGAGCTTGAGAAGCTAGAAGAGGCTTTCAACAAGAGCAAAAGTGACTGCACTCAGCTAAGTCTTAGTTTGAATGAAGAAAAAAATATGTCTAAGAAGTTATCGTCTGAACTGGAAATACTTAAAGCCAGAGTTAAAGAACTGGAATCATCTGAAAGTAAACTGGATAAAACTGAACAGTTTTTAACAAGTGAGCTGGAGAAAATTAAGTCTTTGACCCTTAGTTTTGCTAATGAAAAGAAAATGTTGCTAGAAAAAGAGAAGCAGAGTGAAAAAATAATTTTGGAACTTAAAGAAGAATTGGAAATGAAGGGAAATATCACAGGTGAGCGAAGTAGAAATGAGTCCAATGTTTTGGAGAGGTCCCCTGATCAGCATGTAGAGCATAACAAATTCAGGATTGAAGATGACCTAACTTCTAATTCATTGCAAAGAGTTGGATTTGATTACATTAAGCAGTCAGAAATTCAGACAAGCAGCAACAATGAAAATGAGAAAAACAACTACCAAGAAGACAACAAAATAAAAGAACTTAACCAAGAAATTGAAAAACTTAAGAATCGGCTAAAACACTATGAAGGGCTTGAGCAAGAATTAAAACAGTTAAAAGCGAAACACAGTGAGCTACAAGAAAGCTATATAAGTGAACAGAATAGAAATAAACTTCTTACTGAAGAATTACAGACTTTACAAAGACAAACTAGTCCGTATAAAGAAATTGAAAATGGGATTCTTGAAACTGAAGACCTCTCACGAGGTAGATATAAAAGTGATAGAACAAAAAGTAAAGTTGCATCTACGGAGTCTCCCAATTCAAAATATAGTGCGCAAGATTTATCACCTCAGCCACTTAAAACTGAAAGATATAGAAATTCAGAATTTAAGAGACAATTTTCAAACTCTAGTTCAAGCAGTAGAAAAACTACAAAGTCCAATCTTATTGATATAACTGGAAATCTAAAGAAAGAGGAAAAGTCTGTGCTGCCTTATTTTTCAAGTAGTAAAGATTTTGGCATTTTGCATAATGATGCTAAGAAATTTAAAGATCAGCCATCAGTTTTAAGTCGATATCCACCCGCTGTTAAAGAACAAACTCCACAAAAGTCCTGGAAAGGTTCTACATCAAAACAGACAGACAGATCTATAATATTTTTTGGTGAAGATTATTCCATTAAACTTTCGCCAAACAAGGAGATTTCATTGGAAAATGAAGATATTGAAAAGGGGACTTCTGGTGATATTTCAAAGACTATAGTTGACACTATTCCAAAAGAGAACAGCTTGTTAACCTCAGCTTTGCATTCTGAATTGAATAACCTCAGTCCAGTACTTAGTGATGCTCCAACAAGCACAGATATTGTATTTGAATCAAAATTACAGATGAATGCAGGAGACATAGACCTAAAGTCCTCCTCTCAGGATAGACTGTCGCGATATGGAAGCATTTTTGACCGGGAAGATGGTGTCACTAATGTTATTGAACAAAACGCTAAATCAGCCGCTTCAAGTCATGAAGACCTCAATCCACAAATAAGTCAGACCTCAAGTACACACAGATCTTCCTATAGTCGTGATAGAACAAGAACAAGAGTCTCAAAGCCACAAATTCCTGAAAAGCCTATTCTTTTAGAGATGTCAGACCACAAAGATCCTGAGAAAAGGACTAGGCTTACAGGACTGCACACTAAGAGACAGTCAAATTCTAGAGATAAAGTCTTAAATCTCGGTAATACTAGGCATTCCTCTTTTGAAAATCACAGTTATTCCAGTCAAAAGGAGACAGGACGTTCTAGGAAAATATCTTCTGAAAGCTTAGATAATACAGAGACAAATTCTCACACTCCTCCAAGATCGTGCAGCCCGCGAGAATCCTTACAGTCAACTGTAGTTATTAAGCCTATTATAATTGAAAGAGATGTGAAAGAAATTATGAGTGACTACACGGCAAGGTCAAGCTCTGATGTAAGCAGAACATCTAACAAAGTGAGTAGTATAAAAATTTACCCATCTGAAACCATGTCTTCTTACACAAACACAGATGAGATCACAAGAGAAAGGCATACTTCCACAAGTAATATTAGACTGTCTGCAAATGATCAGCCGCTGTTAAAAAACAACATCAATATTCCACTTGAAATCTCTTTAATCAAAGATGACCTGATCTTAAAAGTGGCCGATAAAGATATGGCATGGAATCACCGGGAAGTAAGCAAAGTGGACCCAAGTACTGTCTCATGGAAAAGTCATGCTATAAGAGAAACAAATAATTTTGAAAGTAAATATGTAAAAAGTAAAAGCTCTTGGAGGAAAGGAGGTTTTGGTTCTACAGAGGAACTGGACAGACTTGGTAATGAAAAAGATGACCTGGATCCCAAGACTAGACGAAAATCCTGTTTTGATGACGACAATCCTACAAGGTCACGTACTAGTGAATTATATTCAAGAAATAGAGTTTCGACTATAAACAGTTCAAGCGCTACACCAGAATATATCTCTAAAAGGAGCCAAAGCAGTTTAAGTACAGCAGAAATTATAACAAAGCGAAACCCTTCAAGCAGATCTGTAACATCAGGACAATCATCTTGGACTCGTTCTAGTTTTGATGTAGGTATTCAATTTTTGTTTTATGCTTAGGAGGATTTGTCTTATATTTTTGCTAATGCATTTGCTTTCTGCTTTATCCGCATTGTTTTGAGTTCTCAAAATGAACAAGACTTTTTTGGTGCCAGTGTATGCATGAACCATCACCTCTGGAATGTAGAAATTACCTCATATTCCTTGATTTGTTTTAACATATAAAATATTATTGACCGCCACCTTATGTCTGGCAGGATTTATATGCCCAGGCTGTGTTTTTCATAAATATTTAATTTATTATACCCTTTCCTTTCACTATTTCATCAATGATGATTTTTACTTCCTTCCAGGTTGATGATAATCTAAATTCTAGAAGAAAATATTCAAGTGAAAATTTATACAGAACAGACTCCACAGGATGGAAGCAAAATCCAATAAACCAGAGGCATCAAAAGAGCATGGTGGAGGAACGAATCCGGCAGCTGGAGCAATAAGGTGTCAACATATAAGCAAATTACAAGGTATAGACCTTGTGTGCAATTCCAATATGATCCATTTTAGGCTATTCTTTTGAGCTTTGGTTTTCCTACACTGCTAGAAGCTCTCATCAGAAACTTGTTATGAGCGTCGACCACTGGGTGGCGCTCACAGCAGTCTGGCAGTGACAACCATAGAGGTCTCCAGGAGACCTCTGGTTGTCATGCCAATGAACTGGTGACCCACAATCACGTGACTGGGTCACCTGTGGGCGTATTTCCGTCCTGATGGCTGGAAGTGCTACTTAAATGCCGCTGTCAGTGTTTGACAACGGCATTTAACGGGTTAATAGCACGGGTGGATGGCGATTTCACCTGCGGCTATTCTGGGCACATGTCAGCTGTTCAAAACATCTGACATGTGCCGGGAAAGATGTGGGCTCACCTCCGGAGCCCACATGAAAGCGAGGGACTCCGACATTGGCGTACTATTACGCCCTATTTCAGAAAGGGGTTAATCGTAACCAGATTCTCCACTCCCATTTGATGAAATGCAGCCCAAAGCTTTCAAGAAACCTTCATCATGCCTCTGTGTGACCTGCAGACATTCATTATTGTACTGGTCTTCAGTCATCGGGCTGTAACCTAAGGCCTGTTTCACACGTCAGTGTCTCCGGTACGTGAAGTGACAGTTTCCTCACGTACCGGAGACACTGACACACGTAGACACATAAAAATCAATGCATCTGTGCAGATGTCATTGATTTTTTGCGGACCGTGTCTCCGTGTGCCAAACACGGAGACATGTCAGTGTTCGTGGGAGCGCACGTATTACACGGACCCCTTAAAGTCAATGGGTCCGTGTAAAACACGTACCGCACACGGACGTTGTCCGTGTGCCATGCAGGAGACAGCGCTACATTAAGCGCTGTCCCCCCCACTGGTGCTGAAGCCGCGATTCATATCTTCCTTGCAGCAGTGTTTGGTGCAGAGAAGATATGAATAATAGTGTTTTTAAAGATCTATGTGCCCCCCGCCCTCCCACTCCCTGTGCGCCCCCCCGCCTCACCAAGCTCCCTCATTGGCTCTCGCTGTTTCCTGTTCTGGCCGCATCTTCTCCTGTATGCGGTCACGTGGGGCCGCTCATTTACAGTAATGAATAGTAATGCGGGTGGAGCCGCATATTCATTACTGTAATCGGCGGCCCCACGTGACCGCATACAGGAGAAGATGCGGCCAGAACAGGAAGCAGCGACAGCCAACGAGGGAGCTTGGTGAGTATTTTCAGAACAGCAGGGGGGCGCATAGGGGGTGGGAGTTTTGGGGGCACATAGATCTTTATTTTAAACACTATTATTCATATCTTCTCTGCAGCAAACGCTGCTGCAGGGAAGATATGAATCGCGGCTTCAGCACCAGATGCTGGTACGTGTGGTACCCAGCACAGTGCGTGTGGTACCCAGTGGGCACACGGGCGGCACATGACACGTGTGCCACACTGATGTAGGGGCACACGGACACGGATAATTCCGTACCTATTTTTTCCGGTACCGGAATTATCTGGACGTGTGAAACCGGCCTAAGGCAGTTTGTTTGCTAGATAGTTCACATTTTGACTCCATAGTCCAGTGCACCTGCTGCCATTTTTCTGCACCCCACTTCCTAAGATCCTACAAAAGAATCGTGCAGTGAAGACAAAATAATGAAATATATTTTAAAAAGTTATTTGAAATGTATAATAGATAATAAAAATAAAATAATGATAAGCAGCTGAAATAAACGGATCCAAGTAGAGAGCAAAATAATCCGGTAAAAAAGCCACAATAATAAAAAGAAATATATAATATAGTATATATAGATAGATAGATAGATAGAGAGATATATATATATATATATATATATATATATATATATATATATATATATATATATATATATATATATATATATATCTATCTATCTATATATATATACACACACACACACACACACACACACTGTAATTATATATATTGTTGAGTCCTCTTCCGTCCCTGGCTTTCTGGATTGAGGAATCCAAGTAAATGACACGCAGCACAAAGGTTGTGTGTTCATAAACAGGGGTAGCCCCGGAGCACGCCTGCCTCACTGGGCGCTGCCCCTTCTTTATATAGTAAGAAGTTAGGCATTTACAGACATGCGCACAAGCGCTCATATTTCATAATCACTTACAAAGCAAATCTATACTAGTGAAAAGTTACAATATCTGGTATGTGGGTGAAAGGCTACAATATCAAGGAGAAATGCGCGCGTGATTACTTCTATAAAAGGAAATGTCAAGTTTGCTGTGCAGAAGCAGATTTCATCTGGGAGACAAAATGGATCCTTTGGTTCAGTCTGGTCTCCACAATTCCCCCCTTTGACATATTCTTTTATTATTTGTCATAAATTTTTGCATGAAGCTTGTGCATTTTCTTCTTTATGCGGCAGTATACTAAAATATAAAAGAAAATTAGTACGGCAATAATAAACTTTATACTCTTGCATCTATTACACAAAATTTATTTGTGCATACTGAGATACCCTTGAGTACAATCTTGAATAACACATATATGATTACAATAATCATAACTATATGTATTATGCTCTGCATAATCCCGGCAACCCACCCACCGATCCCTCTGAACCAGTTGGCTGGGTTAAGAAAAGAAAAGGTATCTGACCACCAGCTATCCTTATTCTGGTCATTGTCTTTGTCATACTGATCTCTGAGTCGTTGTACGTCCTTTAATTTAAATGTCATACTCATAGTACTATTCGGGTCTATATAATGACAGCAGGTGGGTCCAATGATTTGACACATACCCCCTTGTGAGGCAGTTAGGTAATCCAATACCAGGGTATGTTGGTTGACGACTATTATAAGCTGATTCTGTACAGCTACACTAGTGTTTAGTATATCCAATATATCCCAGATCTGATCATCTAGATAATCCGTGGCTCTAACTAATTTATCCCACATTTGTGTTAACATAGGATAAATAAAAATGGTACTAGCAATTTTGTTGGGAATTCCCATTTGTACTATATGTGGCCTCCCCGAGGGACGTGGTGAGTTATCTGCAGCTCTTTTATATAGTGTGTGCTTGGGTACGGCTTGCATATTCACTTGTTTATTTGAGATTATGAAAGTAGCTGGGGTTAGGCGTCCTAATGTACAAGTACCCTTTATACCTACGGGAAGCCATTTATATGCTCCTTCTCCGCATATCCAAAATGTACCCTCAGGCAGATCCCATAGAGCTGAGTGCTGCAATACCAATCTGTGAGCCAAATCCACAAAACTAGATACATTTTGAAGCATACACCAAGAGGGTTTTTGTCCCAAGGGGCTACAGTACCCGGCTGCGGGATTACCACATACATGCATTCCGTTGACATACTCATTGGATTCATTACAAACCAGGTTCCCCGGCTTACTTGTACAACTGTTATCATCACCTTGGGGGAACAACTCAGAATGTTCCCATTTTCTATTATGTATGTATCTTTCCAATACTACAGGTTTGAAAGCATCAGAGGGAGGGGCGGTTGTACTGAAACTGAGCTGTAGATTTTCTGTGGGGACCTGTCCTAAATTAGTTAATCCAGTCTTATTCCTAGGGACCCAGGCTCCACCCTTATAGGCCAAATATTGTAGATGTGTACTACTCCCTGAGAGATTACCCTGCCACCAAGGAAATTCTACCCATCCCACAATTGGTATGGCGATTGTAGTATTCCATAGCCTAGTATTACCAGTTTGGTTGTTGGCCAGGTTGTCTGAACAATTAGGCCAAGCGAATATTTCTTCTGCTGATACGGGAACTGCTAGAAAAGGTATACTTGTGGCTGATACCGGCGAATGGGTACAGATCCAACAATCTGTCAGGGTTTGTGTATTGTTTAACAAGTCGTGCACTAATTTTCTATGATGTTGTACGAATCTATTGTTCAAAGGGGCTAAAGAATTTAGTCTTTCCCATGCCTTCGTTGTGGTTAACATTATTAACATCAATATCATGAGTTTTATACTGCTTTTTTGCAATGGCTTGCATGTATCCATGATGCCTTTCCTTCAAGCTTGACTGATGTAGGTGTTGTCAACAGGACTTGGAAGGGTCTGTCAAATCTTGGTTCAAGAGCCTTTCTGGTGTGTCTTTTTATATAGACTTGATCACCTGGTTCCAACTTGTGACTTCCTTCAGTGTTATCAGGATCTGGAAGGGAAGCAAAAACTTGTGCATGCACCTTAGTTAATTGTTTCTGAAGATTTTGCACATAGGAAGTCAGTGATTCAATATTTAACACAAGTTGCTGTGGAAAGTAGCATCCTAAATTGGCAGTCCTGCCAAACAAAATTTCATAAGGAGACAGTTTAGTCTTACCCCTTGGGGTATTGCGTATTGAGTAAAGGGCCAGTGAAAGGCATTCTGTCCAAGGCTTTCCTGTTTCAGCCATGGCTTTCTGTATTTTTAATTTTAAAGTTCCATTCATGCGTTCTACCTTACCAGAACTTTGAGGATGATACGGAGTGTGTAACTGACTTTCAACACCCAACATTTTTAGTACATTTTGAAATATTTCTCCAGTGAAATGAGTACCCCTATCTGACTCGATCACTTCAGGGAGACCATAACGGGGCACCAGTTCGGTAACTAGCTTTACAGCAGTGTTTTTAGCTGAAGCCTTCCGAACTGGATAGGCCTCTGGCCACCCCGAGAACATGTCCACACACACCAACACATACTCATACCCATTACTCTTTGGCAGCTGGATAAAGTCTATCTGCAACCGTTGAAACGGGTAGAGAGGTCGGACGTGGTGCTTCATAGGGGTCTTTGCTGTCTGTCCGGGATTATGTGTCAGGCATATAGCGCATGCAGCACAATAGTCTCTTGCGTAGTTGCCAAAACCTGGAGCCAACCAGACTTGCTTTGCCAGTAGTGTCATTGCATTTGCAGACACATGCGTAGGGTGATGTAATCCACCAACTACTATCGGGTACCAGGCTCTAGGTAGACATATTAGTCCATTTTTCTTCCAAATTCCCTCTTGTTCTTCTGCCCCTTCCTTTTTCCACCTGTCCCTCTCCTCTTCTCCTGCATCTTCCTGTGCTTGTCTCAGTCTATCTTCAGTATTTTCTGTGAGGTTTACAGTATGGACCTGTTGTAAGGGTTTGACTGCTGCTGCTTTGGCTGCTTTATCAGCCCTATCATTTCCCCTAGATTCCCTAGTGTCGAGTCTCACATGTGCAGCTACCTTGATTACTGCTACTTCTTTTGTTTCTTGTGCAGCCTCTAAGATCTGTTTGATCAGAGAAGCATGTTTTACAGGTTGTCCTGACGCTGTCATGTAACCTCTAGCTCTCCAGATTACTCCAAAATCAAACACAATACCATGTGCATACCTAGAATCAGTGTATATATTAGCTGTCTGATTCTCAGCTATTTTTAGAGCTTCAATCAATGCTGTTAGTTCTGCTTCTTGTGCAGATTGTTTCGGTGGAAGCGGTTCTGCTTTGAGAGTTTCAGATCCTGACACAACTGCATACCCTGTATGGAAGTTACCTGTGTCATCTGCAAACCTACTACCATCTATAAACAGCTCTAAATCTGGATTTTGAAGTGGTGTTTCGGATACATTGGGTAAGCCTACCGTTTCTTGTAAAATGAGCTCTGTACAATCATGTGTGTCTGTAGGGAAAAAATTTGTGTGTGTATCAGTGTCCTTATTCCCCCCTTCAGACTCGAGAGGTAGCAGTGTAGCTATATTGAGAGTCTGAAGCCTAGCAAATGTGATAGTGGAGGGTAGCAGCAAAGAACACTGAAGCCGCAAATGTCTGGCCATGGAGATGTGTTTTGGTTGGACCTGGTTTAATATCCCATAAACATCATGTGTAGTTTGAACTGTGAGTGGATGCTCTAGGACAATTTCTGATGCTTTGTCCAACAATAGTGAGACAGCAACAACTACACGTACACAGGTTGGCGCTGCTCTAGCTACGGGATCTAACCTTGCTGAAAGATATGCAATTGGTCTTTGTTTCCCTGCATGCTTCTGGGTAAGAACTCCTGTAGCATGGGAATTAACTTCTGCAGCCATAAGCTGAAATGGTTTGGTGTAGTCTGGTAGCCCTAACGCTGGAGCTGAAACAAGGGCATCTTTTAATTGTTGGAACGAAATCTGACCTTCTTTTGTCAACAAATAAGGTTCACTTTTTACACAGTCATACAGTGGTTGCATTAGTTGACTGGCATGTATAATCCATTGTCTACAATGAGACACTATTCCTAAAAATGCTCGTAGCTGTTTGATTTCTAGGCTCATTCATCTGTCTTATTGCTTCAGTTCTTTGAGGTGTAAGATGCTTTTTACCTTGAGAAATGCAATGACCTAGAAAGACCACTTTGGTCTGACAAACTTGTAGCTTTTGTCTATTCACTTTACACCCTTCTTTTTCTAGAAAACATAGTAAACTCACAGTGGACCTTTCTGCAGTTTCTAGATCTGGGCAGCAAAGTAGTAGGTCATCCACATACTGCAAAATTACTACCTGTGGTTCGGGTTCAAACCTCTGAAGGACTGTTTGTAGGGCATTTGAATAAAGAGTAGGGGAGTGTATCATTCCCTGTGGAAGGCGTGTCCACGCCAACTGTTTGCCCTTAAATGTAAATGCAAACAAATGCCAACTGTCTTGGTGTAAAGGAACCGAGAAAAATGCATTTGAAAGATCTATTACAGTAAACACTTGAGAACTGGCTGGTATCTGTGATAGTAACGTATGAGGATTGGGTACAACTGGGGTGATTGGATCTAGAACTTTGTTTATTTCTCTTAGATCATGTACCATACGATATTTGGGCATAGAACCCTTATCAAGAGTTCTCTTCTTGACTGGATACATAGGAGTGTTAGCAGGTGATTGTATCTCTACCAAAACCCCTTTCTCTCTATATCCCTCTATTTGTTTTGTAATCGCTAGTTCCTGCTGGGCACTCACAGGGTATTGTCTGAGCTGTGGGAGAACAGTTCCTGGTTGCACAGATAGTTTTACAGGAGAGATATGCAATAATCCCACATCAGTGTCACCCTGTGCCCACAGTGTTTCTGGGACCGTTGAGAGGTCTAGATCTGTGGTGTACTCTTTTTCTTCAGTATAATCCTCAAAAGCCTGAATTCTGACATATTGTTCTAATGTTTCCGCATCATCAGGGATAGTCAGCATGACTGTGCCATCTTCCCTAAAATTGATGTTAGCTTCTAATTTCTTCAAGACATCAGTTCCCAACAAACATGTTGGGGCACCTCTGGCATACAAAAATCTGGATGCAAAACATTTAGGTCCTAATGAGACCTCTAGGGGCACAGTATATGGTAGTGTTCGAATTACCCCATCATAACCCTCAGCAAAAGTTGTTTGTTGTGAAATATCTTCCGGGTTTGGAAGAAAATCTTGATTCAAAATTGAGGAAGTTGCACCTGTATCTATTAAAAATGGAATCTCTCTTCCCCCCACATTCACCTGTATTATAGGTCTTCTAGCTGGTAGGGAAGTTTGTAACACATTGAGTCAATCTGAGTCTGGTATGGGACCATCCACTATGGATGTCTGTTGGATGTCTGAGGGCTTATTCTTTGGTACAAATTTTCCTGATTTTATGTCTGCCTGCTTCTTTCTACATTCTTTCTGGAAATGTCCTGGTTTCTTGCAGTAATGACAGGGAAAATTATGTCTTGCCCTTCCACCTGTTGTGTTTGCTTGCGCTATTCTGACAGGCTTATGATTTTCTCTTAAATCCAACTCTATCCCTACGGCTTTTTGCCTGACCAAGTGTGGGTCTTCCAAGGTTCTCCAATCAGGAGTTGCAGCCTTAAGTTTTTCCTTTACTTTTGGAGACAATCCATCTATATAGGTTTTTGTAATTAACCTCATCATTCCTGGAGCGGTTAGATCTATTCCTTCATCTCTAAAATTATTCTCTACCCCTAGATAATATTCATCTACCGATTGTCCAGGTCTCTGAGCCACCACTCCCGTTGTTCCTCTCTGCCTCTGTTTCTGCCTCATGAAAACTATTAAATGGTCTACAAATTGTGTTCCTGATTCTATCGTTTGTAAGGCACCTTGTCCCGCTTGTCCCTCTTGTAGCTCCTGTCCCACCTGTGGCCTGTGTCCCTGTAGATGTGTTAGCAGTTCCTGGAAGAGACCAGGAGTCATTTTCATTCTACATAATTCCTCTCCATCTGCCCAGACTCCTGCATGAGTCTGCATAATTTGGTGATATCTAGTTGCCATTGCTCCATCTACACCAGTTTCTCTGAAGGGTTTCGGTACTATCCTAACAGGAGCTAACAATTGATGACCTCTGGGGGCCCCACAGGCAGAACATTCAGTTCTCCAGTCTGGATTCTGCTGGCCACAATTTTTGCACACCCATCCTTCCACCCCATTTAACCCAGGATATAAATTTGGTTTGGTTTGTCCTCCTTCAGAAGGTACAAATGGTTGAACATTCGGATCTAGGTAAGGAGGAGGAACTGAATGAGTCGTGGCACAACATTTTCCCGTACCCATACTCCATTTGGAAGTGTCTGGATCATACTTCCAATTCTCCTCTTTAGCTGTTTTTGAGACCATTATCATACAGTGTATGATTTCTTCCCACCCATTGTCTTTGATAATTCCACCTCGTTCTTTACTCAGTCTTTCCCATTCAGTGCTAAACATAAGTGCTTCTGAAATTCCCAATTTTTCTTTTACCCTTCTGATCTGCCTTCTGACTGTCTTTCCACATCTTTCCTGTATGATATCTTTTGCTTCTACTTGTCCTAAGACGGATTTTGTCTGTTTATTTCCCATTTTTCTTTTCAATAATAGCTACACTTATCCTAGGTGACGTTTGGACAATCACCTCACTAGAGTGATGTCTCGTTGTCTTCTTTCCTAGGGAGCTAAGATATTGAAGGGCTGATCTGCTCCGTTCTTTCTAATGTGCAGAATAAACTTGATTCCTACAATGCACGCAAACAGGATCAGCAACACCAAACAGATCACCAAACTCTCCGTCTCTGTTATCATACTTGTCCCAGGCTCATGGACTCGTGTCCTGGGCTCATTCTATCAAACTCTTATCCAAAAATGAAGGAACAAGTTTCTCAAAGAGAGTCAAGCATGGGCGGAGGTCTCCCCGAAAGGACGCAACCACATGACCCAGTTAGGCTGACTTCACTAATAAGACTTGTCCTAACAATTTCGGCTTATTGTTCTACGTACTTTTATCCTTCTTTCATAACATGCCACAACCTTCACACTTGTTCACACACTGCCAGGGACAGGACTCATAAATCTATACAATATGGTAACCCGAGTTTTATAGGTATCTACTCACTACTAGACTAACCCAGCGTGACACGGCTCGTAGAGATCTTTCGGATAATACAGGGCAGATAAAAGAGAACTAATAATGTCTCTTACCTGGCCAGGTTTTTCAATTCATTTGCCGTCCATTATCCCAGATCTCCGTTGTCCGTATCCGTAGGTGAATCTCGAGTAGACACTCTCGCCTCGGGTCCCTGTTTCGGGCGCCAAGAAATGTTGAGTCCTCTTCCGTCCCTGGCTTCCTGGATTGAGGAATCCAAGTAAATGACACGCAGCACAAAGGTTGTGTGTTCATAAACAGGGGTAGCCTCGGAGCACGCCTGCCTCACTGGGCGCTGCCCCTTCTTTATGTAGTAAGAAGTTAGGCATTTACAGACATGCGCACAAGCGCTCATATTTCATAATCACTTACAAAGCAAATCTATACTAGTGAAAAGTTACAATATCTGGTATGTGGGTGAAAGGCTACAATATCAAGGAGAAATGCACGCGTGATTACTTCTATAAAAGGAAATGTCAAGTTTGCTGTGCAGAAGCAGATTTCATCTGGGAGACAAAATGGATCCTTTGGTTCAGTCTGGTCTCCACAATATATATAATTACAGTGTGTGTGTATATATATATATATATATATATATATATATATATATATATATATATATATATATATATATATATATATTATATACATACTACAGTGTGTGTATGTATGTGTATATATATATATATATATTACACATACACACATAGATACAGACATACACACATACATGCATATGCACACACACATATATATGTGTGTGTATATATATATACATACATACATACATACATACATACATACATACATACATATACACACACACACCTAAAAGATTCCTTGAAACATATATGTATAATTCATATAGCACCTAAGTGACAAAAATCCCTGTGGTGTGCATTTTACTAAAATATCAAATAAAAAAATATATGCTGTGTGCAGCAGTGATATGTAATAAAGAGACTAAGTGCAAAGAAATGTTTAACCCCTTGCCCTTTTCCGTTTTTGCATTCTCGTTTTTCGCTCCCCTCCTTCCCAGAGCCATAACTTTTTTATTTTTCTGTCAATATGGCCATGTGAGGGCTTGTTTTTTGTGGGACAAGTTACACTTTTCAACGATATCATTGGTTTTAGCATGTTGTGTACTAGAACACGGAAAAAAAATTTGAAGCGCGGTGAAATTGTAAATAAAGTGCAATCCCACACTTGTTTTTTGTTTGGCTTTTTTGCTAGGTTCACTAAATGCTAAAACTGACCAGCCATTGTGATTCTCCAGGTCATTACGAGTTCATAGACACCAAACATGGCTAGGTTACGTTTTATCTAAGTGGTAATAAACAATTCCAAATTTTGCTAAAAAAAAATTGCACCATTTTCCAATACCCGTAGTGTCTCCATTTTTCATGATCTGGGGTCAGGTGAGGGCTTATTTTTTGCGTGCCGAGATGACGTTTTTAGTGATACCATTTTGGTGCAGATACATTCTTTCGATCGCCCGTTATTACATTTTAATGCAATGTCACGACGACCAAAAAACCATAATTCTAGCGTTTCGAATTTCTTTTCTCGCTAGGCTGTTTAGCGATCAGGTTAATCCTTTTTTTTATTGATAGATCGGGTGATTCTGAACGCGGCGATACCAAATATGTGTAGCTTTGATTTTTTTTATTATTATTATTATTATTATTATTTTATTTTGAATGGGGCGAAAGGGGGGTGATTTAAACTTCTATATTTTTTTTTCTCATTTTTTTAAAACTTTTTTTTTTTTTATAACTTGCCATGCTTCAATAGCCTCCATGGGAGGCTAGAAGCTGGCATACTGAATACACTAAGACCTGCCAGATAATAAAATCAGGCCACAGAAAATGTTCAGTTCAGGGAATTTTTATTTATACAAAAAGGTGGATAAAACACATCCAAAAAGTAGACAAAAGTACAATACAACGAAAAGTGCCTCTCAACCAATAACTGGTTTAAAGTGCGGTGCATAACTTTTAGGCAATAACCACTTTCAGCTAGATTAAAAGGTAAGTATTAATTGACTTAATCCCAGGTATTGCCGATTGAATATGTGTCTATTGATCAGCTTAAAACAAACAATCTGTTAGGGTGCCAATATGTCACAGCAATTTATCCGCAACCAGCCAATAAGGCTTGTATGGGCTATTATGTTAGTGCAGATATACCAGACTCATTGTGTAGAAAACAGCCTATAAGGCTTATAAAACCTAAAAACACATCCAGATAACTGCATTATAAGTGCGGTAACCCACAGTGGATAGAGTGACACCCTGTTACAAATACAGACAGTCCTGCCAAATATATGGCTAGCCCAGGCATAGGCAAAACATATGTTCCTCGAATTGCTAACTATTGTAATCATTTAACAAGTTGTACGAGCCATTGGCAAAGTTACTACACAAACTGGTAGCAAAACTTCTGAGTTGGCCCTGGTTACAACTATACATCTTTATACCAAGACCATAACTAATATTACCTCCATATAGTGGTAGATACAAGTCCTGCAGACCATACAAGTGATTACAACACATTTTTATATATTGGATGACTTACAGCTAATGTTCTTTCTGATGACGTTGTTCACTTTTTCCTTCTTTTACTTCTGGCCCAGACCGACATTACCACTTCTCCAGCTTGACTTGGCTGCAGAGATTTGACTTTTCACATATTCAGCCCTGTCCCCATCTATTCCCAACCTCCAAAAACAACTACTCCTGCTGTATGTCGCCTTATTACTTGACTTGCTGTGTGGTACAATAATATTGCTCCTCTTAGTGCCCACCACTGTGGCCATTGCAATGTAAAATGCCTCTTTTGTGCCCTCTAGATGGTAAAATTGCCCCCTAGGAAATGGTAATACTCTGTTTATGTGCCCTAGAAAATGGTGGTCACATTTTCCTCTTAGAAAGTAATAATGCTCTCTATGTGCCCCATTAACATCCCAATACCCAAAGTGTCACTATAACAATAATGCTTCTTAAGTGCCCAGTTAACATTTAATAATGTCCTCTGAGTCCCCCCAGGTACAGCTCCCCTATGCACAGTATGGTTGACCCAGAGCTCTCCTCACATTATAACATGGACTCCCAGTTCCCCCTATACACATTATAGGGCCCACAGTGCCCCTATACACAGTATGATGTTGTCACTGCTTCCTCAAATCATATTGTAATGACCCCCACAGTAGTCCTCACATTGTATAATGGCTCCCACTCTATATAATGGCTCTCACAGTAGTGCCCACTGTATGATGGCCCCACACTGTATGACAGCCCCAGAGTAGTTCCCAAACTGTATAATGACTCTACATTGGCTCCTACACTGTAAAGTGGCGCTTACACTATGATAGACCTTTTAGTAGTCCCCACACTTTGGTGTCCTCCCACTTTATAATTACCTCCACAGTAGTTCCTACACTTTGAGAACCACCACAATAGACCCCAAACTGTACAATAGCCCCCACATTAGCTGCCACTCTAGATCATAGCCCGCAGATTAGTACCTGAACAGTATAAAGGCCTCCAGACTGAGTGCCCCCCCACTGTAGCCTCTATAATGTATAGGGGGCCCCTCCCCCAGTTTTTGATGGCCCCATGTCACATCACAAATTTTAGTTAAAATAAAAAAACATATACTCGCCTAATCCAGGATCCTGGCGAGTGTTCTTGCAAAGCACAGGTTCAACGCACAGGATGTCACCGGCCCAGTGCGGCACGCTGATGTCACCGGCCCAGTGCGGCACGCTGATGTCACCGGCCCGGGACTCTGACATAGTGCGCCTTCGCTTCAGGCACTGCATCATCCTGCCATTCTGTAGACCGCAGATGTAAGAACTACACAGTCATGCTGGAGCATTAGTAGTTTGCATAGTCCCATTCTTTTTAAGGTCTTTAACTTTTTTATGTTTGTTTTTATTTTAGGTCTGTGTTCTAGAAGAAAATGGACTTAGCCGTAAAATCTGAAGATGACACTGTGTATAACCATTGGGTTTTCTAATGATGTGCACTTCCTAGTACTACAGAAAAGGACCTCAGCCATCTTGTTTGATTGTGCCCTTTCCCCTCTTATTTTTCTTAAAGCTTTATCAGTTCATTTGGAAAGGGAATAAATGCATGATCTCTCAGGGTAAAAAGAAGGGCACATTTACTGCAACTGTATATAATACGAAGTACTGAAATTAGCTTTTTTGCGGAATATATATATATATATATATATATATATATATATATATATATATATATAAATAGCGCGAGAGAGATTTTTATATATTGCAATCTTGGCTTGCATGGCTACTGCTTCTAATTGTGTAGGTACTGAGTACAATGTTCTAAAATCCACTTTAACTTATAAAATATGTGCAGGGCAAGTAGGAAATTGTGCGAGCATATTGTCTGTACAGTCTGGTTGTGTAAGTGAGCGCTAAGCATGCAACTTTTGTATAATTAACAGGTAAATGTAATGTTTCTTGCAGCACATTGTGTATGTATATAGGAGCAAGGGAACAGATCCTCACGAGCATGTGAAAACCCTTCTGTCTTCCACATCTCGAATTTCCACACTTGTCAATAGATGTGGTCTTATTGTCTTTAAAGTGTTTTTTTTAAAACTTCTTTTTTTTTTGTTTTTAAACCTGGCTTATTTTAATTAAAACCGAAGTTGTATACAAGACTACTAAATAAAATGTATTGTGTCTTATGTACTAATATTTAAGATGATCGCAGTGGGAAAAACCAAAGGAATTGCATGATTTGCATCATATGCACTTATAGATTGTCCTTTATTAAGTGATATTTTTTTTTATTTTTATTTTTTTTAAACATTGGTCAGTTGCACATATTCCATGTAGGCAGGTTTTTGGGATGGAAAAATGTCAAAGTTCCACTGGCTTCACTAGTTCTTAGAGAACTGGTTTGATATATCCTCATGGATGTTAATTGAACCAGTAAAGGAATATTTTTAATACATGAATTTGGCATTTTCTGGTCTGTGCTTGCGGCAGTGGTGGCAGCAGCAGTGGTGTTGCCGCTTCTTTTTTTTTTTTTGTTATATGTAAACTATTGAGTTGCCTTCAAGCGGACGTTGTCTGAAGTAAGATCAGGTCATTTCTATTAGCCGCTTCACAATTTTAAAGCTCTTAAAAAGCTCATGAAGACTGAACATGTGCACAGCAAGTCGTTTTGACATTGCAGTTCATATGTTGCTTCGAATCTGCCTGAAAAAGCCGCCGTGTGCACATACCTTTACACCAGCACATAGTTTTTACTTGTCTTTTTAATTAGAAAATATATGCAGTATTTATTTGTACAATATCAATTCTAATAACTGTATTAAAATAGATTGGCAAATGAAATTGGTATTTATTATTTCTAATTTTTGTAGGTCCTACAGAAATTGCTTAGTTGATATTCATTTTTTTAAGAAACTTGATACATTTCCCTGTTGTACTGCCACTAGCTGAACTGGTTTTTTCTTCATTATTCATAAGTTTTACTCCAAATTTAAAACTTATTTTTTGCAATAATCTGATTAAAATGCAGGAACATATAACACTGCCAAGGCTTCTTACCCAGTCTCCGCACCGTACCAAAAGGCCTTGAACTGAATATTATTCTATGTTAGACTGGTTACTAGGAATGCTTGGGCAATATCTCCAGAATCCAAGTCATAAGGGACCGTGTGCTGATTGCAGAGAAGAGCCCCAATCTGTGCGGCTACTTGTATTCCTGAGCAGGTAGCCAAGACATGCAGTTTTCCTGCATGCAGCGGTTTGTTTAGAAATCCATATTGATGGTTAAAATCCCTTCTAGTGTTTTTTTAATTTTTTTTCCCTTTTGGCAGGTGTTAAATTGTCCCCCAAAAATGTTAAACATCACGTTAAGCATGATGATCAATCCCCATACAGCTAGATGAACTAAGCTTATGGTTATATAGAGGGAAAGCATCCAATATAGCTTTGACAAATGGGCATCAAGTTTTGGAAACCTTCAGAGTATCTTCTTGATAATTTGTTGTGGCCAACACTTGATTTCATATTATCCTGCTAAAGTCGCACACAATCTCTTGGCTGAATTTGTCAGCAGGATTTCACTCCCCAAACTATATGCGCAGGTAGTACTTTCAAATATTTCAAAGACAAGTCCAGCTATACCTTTACATGTTCAGTCTGCTCCTCCGTTACTCAGAAATCGATATACAAATTAGACTCAAGTTCTGAAGCCTCTGTCACTCCAGCTCTCTTCCCGCCCAGTACCGCCTCCTTCTGCTTGACAGACAGCTCCTTTGCCTGATCTTACAGCCTGTCAGTCGAGTAGGAGGAGGTGGTGCTAAGCAGGGAATAGAGCTAGAGTGACAGTGGTTTCAGAGTTCCAATAGATCTTCAGACTGATTGGCATATCCATTCAAACACTTGAGTTCTCAGTAATGGAGCAACGGATTGGCCATGTAAAGGTATAGCTGGACTTGTCTTTGAAAGAACTACATACCGGTATAATTAGTTTGGGGGTGAAATCTTGCTGACAGATTCTGTTCTTTACTAGTGTAGAGTGAACGTGCTCGGATAAGGTGTTCTCTGAGCATGGTTGGGTGCATTAGAGTGTCTTGGGTGTCCTCAAATAAAATGCTATGTTCGAGTCCCCGTGGCTGCATGCCTCGCAGTTGTTAGGCAGTCCCCTGCATGTGGTGTTCCTGTCTAACAGCCGGAGGACCTGCAGCTGCGAGTACTGTAACATATTGTTCGAGCACACTGAAGACACTTGGGCAGCACTACTCTTTTACATAGGTGATATATCTCCAATTTAAGGTTTGTTCACACGTGGCGGATATGCTGCGTAATAAAGTAGCATTTTAGTTGAGATTTTATCATAATATAAACTGCCTAATCCTGTGCAGCTAAATCTATTTAGCAATTTTTTCCCTTAACATTTCCCCTGCTTCTCCAGTAATGGGGTGAAATCTGTGATTATTCTGTAACGCAGTCAGATTTTGTCACTCTTGTTAGCTTCTGATTTATTTTTTTAATCCATGTATGCATTTGTCATATGACTGACCACTCCCTGACGGCATATTGTCTAACAGACCCAGTCCTGTAACTACCCAGCTATTGGCCCTTGTAGATGTAGCACCTGGCCCATAAAGGGCGCAGCTGAAAAATTCTATTGTTCAGGTGGTCTGCTTTTGAGTGGTCTTAAGCTATGTGCACACGTTGCGGATTGGTGTGCGGATTTTTCCGCACTGTTTTTGCAAAATCCGCAGGTAAACCGCACTGCGGATTATCCGCGGATTTACCGCGTTTTTTTTGTGCGGATTCCACCTGCGGTTTTACCCCTACGGATTCCGATTGAGGAGCAGGTGTAAACCGCTGCGGAATCCAAAGAATTGACATGCTGCGGAAAAGACACTGCTGCGTTTCTGCGCATTTTTTCCCTAGCATGTGCACTGCGGATTTTGTTTTCCATACGTTTACATGGTACTGTACAATGCATGGAAAACTGCTACAGATCCGTTGGGCCAAATCTGCTGTGGATCCGCATCAAAATCCGCAATGTGAGCACATAGCCGTAAGCTATTAATATCAAAGCTTTTATCACATATCCGTGACTCATGGACCGTGCTCAGATTGGAAGACATGGCTAGACCTTCACTAGCTCCCACATAGGTATATACTAAGCAGTTATGTCTCGCCGTTCTGTGTGTCACAGATTTGTGAAAACATCCTGAAAATGGAGTAAATTTCATAAAAAAAATAAAAATCCAGCATTGGAGGGGTAATGTAGCATGCATGAATTGTTGGGATTGCTTGTGTTTTCTGCATACTCACAGTTGCATATAATCTACTTGGGATAAAAAATTGTGCATTCAGAACGATGTAATGTCTTAATGTATTAAAAAAATATATCCCCCGCCTTCCTCTTTACATTGTATAGAAGTGTAAGTTATCTCTGGCTGTAACTAGAACTGTGGGTGGGGGGTATTTCTGGGGTGCACAGCTTCAGATGACGGTGTTACGTGCTGTACCGCTGCTGTATACTGTCAGGGCAGGGTTTTTTTTGTCATTTCGATATAGAATTGCTAATGTCTACTCTGTACATATAGAACAGTTGTATCCCCAATATATTTTTATAAGAACAATAGAATCTAGCGGATTTTATTTTTTATTTTTAAAGGATGGAAAACTGAGCAGCAGTGGAAGCTGCTACAAACCTGTGAAAGAAAGCAGTCTGTAAAATGTTAAAATTAACAATATTTTTCATTCAACTGCTTCCTAGTGAGTAAATCTAATCTGGACCAGGAAAAGGACTGCACAACAAACTTCTACGCTGGAAACTGTTGCTAGTGCAGTCCATTTATTCTGCCACTATGTGGATGCGTTTTGTTTGTTTTTTGCCTGCTTACATGTGATGTTACCGGTTAGCACACAGCAACACATGGGCAATGTAACCGTTCTTGCACATTATCTCTGATCCGTAAAAGTATTATGGACTAAACTGTATACAGCACACTTAATCTGTGACTTCCCACAACCCGTTACGGAAAGAAACCTAGAAGTTGCTACCTTGGACTTTATGCACAATATTTCTAATTATGCTTCATATGAATTGTTTGCCAACTGGTTTGTTTATAAGCATCTACTAGAAATTGTATCTACATAAATAGTATATAAAAACTCTTTCATTACTTCACGTGCACTAATGGCTTCACCCAAGTGCGTCCTGGAGCTCGGTGTTGTGACAGCCATATGTATTCCATACAAAATAACAAAACTCTATTTTCATATGAGATCTCAATTAATGTCATTCCTCTACCGATTAGTTTTTCTTGATTTTGCCTGTACAGATGTCCATTATCAATCTTTGATAATAAAAAATAGTTTTTACACTTGCTTGTCTTTTCTTTATAAAGAGGTTTCTGTAATCACAATGATCGTGGCTTATACTTTTGGTCGGATACCAAAGTTAGATCAGTTGGGGCCCCTTGGCAGATCAGGTTTTGGAGGGGCCAAGCAGGGCAGTGTTCCCATTGTTCAAACTTCCGTGTAACTGAATGCTAGTCTACTTAGTAACAGCTCCATTGGATGTCCGTGTTGGCACGTTGTATTTGTTCTAATCACAACACATTACAAATCTTGCATTCTTTTCTAAAAAGACATCAGTTGGCCTCTAACGTTAGAAGTTTTGTATTTTTAGTCATTTTTAGACACGATAAAACTAGACCCAGACTTTCAGAAAAGGCATCATTTATTGTCACAATGGTACATCCTGCATCATAAATGTGGTGCAATTCATTAGTCGTTAGACACTTGCTGTATACCAATATTTTTCTGCTTAGTAACTCTACAGTTTTTTTTTATGATAAAAATAGAATTTGTCAATGGAAGTATCTTTAACTCCTCTCCGACATCGGGCGTAATATTACTCTGATGTCTGACTCCCCCTGTTTGGTGCGGGCTCCAGCGCTAAGCCCGCACCTTTCCAAGCACATGTCGGCTGTATAAATCAGCTGACATGTGCGCACAAAAGCTGCAGGTGGAATTGCGATCCACCTGTGGTTGTTAACTAATTAACTGGCGCTGTTAATTTCTGACAGCAGCATTTAACTCACCCTTACCAGAAGCGCGTCACTAATCCCTCCCATCAGTGACCCCTGTCACATGATCACGGGCACCGATGTGTCGGCATGACAATCAGAGGTCTCCAGCAGACCTCTATAGTTGCCATTACTGGATTGCTATGAAGGTGGTCGGCGCTCATAGCAAGGGAGCATTTCTGCTACACACAGGCAATCTGATCATCGCCTGTATGTAGCAGAGGAGATCGAAGTACTGCATCGTTTTGTCTCCCATGGAGACTATTGGAGTGTGTAAAAAGTTAAGAACTTTTATATTTAATATTTTTTGAAAAAAAAAAAAGTTCAAATCACCCCGCTTTTACCATATTCAAAATAAAACAATAAAAAAAACAACATACACATATTTGATATCAGCACATTCAGAATCGCCAGATCTATCAATATAAAAAAAATTAACTCATCGCTAAATGGTGTAACGAGAAAAAAAATTCAAAACGTCAGACATTGCAATAGAATGCAATAACAGGTGATCAAAAGATCGTACCCACACCAAAATGCTATCAATAAAAACGTCACGCACATAAATAGTCCTCACCAAGCCCCTGATCACAAAAAATGGAGATGTTACAAGTCTCAGAAAATGGCGCTTTTTATTTATTTTTTTTCACCACTTAAATAAAAAAGACCCTAGACATGTTTGGTGTCTATGAACTTGTAATGATCAGGAGAATCATAGAGGCAGATCAATTTTAGCTTTTAATAAGCATAGTAAAAAAAACAACTGTGGACTTGCACTTTTTTTACAATTTCACTGCACTTAGAATAGTTTTCCCATTTTCCAGTACACGATATGTTAAAACCATTTTTTCAAAGGTATAACTTGTCCCGCAAAAAACAAGCCCTCACATGGCCATCTTGACCTAGAAAAGGAGCAAAAAACGAAAATACCTCGTTAAGGGGTTAAAGCCTTCTTAAATTGACCATCAATTGATAGATGGGTGCGTTTAGACTCGGCAGCCGATCTGTGGAGGTAGGCCTATGGGGATGATGGGGAGCACAGCAGCGTACACCAATGAGGAGACTGCGGTAGTCTGACATACCTTTTCACTCTAGGCGCTGTAGCTATGCCATAGTCACAGTTCTGTACTGATAGAGCTGAGCTCAGAAGAAGCTACATAAAAAAATAGATTCGGTATGATAAAAAAAATTGCAGCATGCTATGATTTTGCATCTCAAATCAGTTACCACTTACCACTCACCATTGAAGACTATGGGTGTGTGGAAATAATCCACGTGCAATTCAAATTCCACAAACGCAGAATGGAGAAATTTTGTTAATCCTTTTTCCCTTGTGCTGTCTCTCATCCGAGAGAATCTGAGCACACCAAGCTGACACTCTACTCTGATCAAACTCTAATCAGAATTTGATCCGAGCGTCATTAAAGGGAAACTCACCCCCAAAATCGAAGGTGAGCTAAGCCCACCGGCATCAGGGGCTTATCTACAGCATTCTGTAATGCTGTAGATATGCCCCCAATGTATCCTGAAAGATGATAAAAAGAGGTTAAATTATACTCACCCAGGGGCAGTCCCGCTGCAGTCCGATGGGCATTGCGGTCCGGGCCTCCCATCATCTTACGGTGACGTCCTCTTCTTGTCTTCACGCTCCGGCGTAGGCATACTTTGTCTGCCCTATTGAGGGCAGAGCAAAGTACTGCAGTGTGCAGGCGCCGAGAAAGGTCAGAGAGGCCCGGCGCCTGCGCACTGCAGTACTTTGCCCTCAACAGGGCAGACATAGTACGCCGGCGCCGCAGCGTGAAGACAAGAAGAGGACATCATACCTATGAAGATGGGAGGCCCCGGACCGCGATGCCGATCGGACCGCCCGGCCAGGTGAGTATAATCTAACCTCTTTTTCTCATCTTTCAGGATACATCGGGGACTTATCTACAGCATTATAGAATGCTGTAGATAAGCCCCTGATGCCGGTGGGCTTAGCTCACCTTCGATTTTGGTAATGACAGGTTCCCTTTAATAGTGATGAGCGAGTGTACTCGTTGCTTGGGTGACCTCCGAATATTTATGACTGCTCGAAGATTTCGTTTTCATCCTGGCAGCTGAATGATTTACAGCTACTAGCCAGGCTGAGTACCTGTGGGGGTTGCTAGAGAATCCCCACATGTAATAAAGCAGGCTAGTAGCTGTAAATCATTTAGCTGCCACATTGAAAACTACCGTAAATCTCCGAGCAGTCATAAATACTCAGAGGTCACCCGAGCATGCTCGGGAAAATCTGAGCAACTAGTATTCGCTCATCACTAGTCATTAACTGAATCGATCTGATTCTCTCACGTGAGCGAATGTACACTCGTGTGAGCAAGCCCTAACACTGCTGGAGAAGTGGAGCTTTGTCCACAATTGGCCACCCTGTGATGTGGGTTGCTTTAGCAGCCATCACAGAATTCTGTTGAAACCCGGCCTATGGTGCTTCAAAGAAGACAATGATCCTTACTGTATACCAGCAACACAAGAGTATCAGATGACCACAAGTTCAAGCCCCCTAAGGGGACTAATATATACAGTACAATGTAACAAAAAGTAAAAACAAAAGTCAAACCACTTCATTTTTCCTTACTAGAAAGATATTAAAACACAACACTGCAAAAAATGCAGTCAGAAGTGATCAAAATGCTATATCCCAAAATGGTATTAACAGAAAAAATGTTAGCAAAGAAAAGTCCTCACTCCGCTCCATTGACTGACAAATGAAAACTTTATGGTTTTGATAAATGGTGATACAATCAAAAACAATTTTTTTATAGATTAAAATAAAATCTGGACAAGTTGTATTGCTGCAATTGTACTCCCCTAGATCATCATGATTCCAGGTCATTTTTCCACCCAATGTATGGTATAATAACCATCCCAAATAAACAATTGCATAATTGTAAGGGGGTGGGGTTCGCAGTTTCATGGCATTTGGAATTTTTTTTTCCCAGTACACCATGTGGTAAAATTAATGGCTTTATTCACAAGTACGTACATCTCATCCCAGAAAAAAGCTCTCACGTGTATGTGCACGGAAAAGTAAACAAGTCATAGATCTTGGAAGAATGAGAAAATACAAAAAGGGAAATTGGCCATGCCGGGAAGGGGATAGAGTAGTCTTAGGCTATGTTCACACTTTGCAGATTCCACTGCGGATTTTTCCGCAGCAGAATTCCAAAATCCGCAGTGAAAACCGCAGCGCGTTTTCACTGCGGATTTATCGCGGTTTTTACTGCGTTTTCTTCTGCGGATTTTCAACTGCAGTTTTCTATTGGAGCAGCTGAAAATCCGCAGAAAAGAAGTGACATGCTGCGGAATGTAATCCGCAGCGTTTCCGCGCGGATTTTTCTGCAGCATGTGCACAGCGTTTTTTGTTTCCCATAGGTTTACATTGAAATGTAAACTCATGGGAAACTGCTGCGGATCCGCAGCGGTCAAATCCGCTGCGGATCCGCAGCAAAATCCGCAAAGTGTGAATATAGCCTTAGAACGTGACCCCGCAATGTGCTTTAATGAAACAATCTTCTGATATCTCCTGTCCTGGGTTTGGTCACTTGACACGAGCGGCTCTTCGGTTGGCACTTGGTCAGTGCTATGTGTGAAAGGGCTTTGCTATTGAAATAAGCGGTTGGCTGACCTTCACACATAGTACTTATAAGGCTTCTTTCACATTTCAGTCGGTACGCGGCCATCACTAAGCGTCGGCGTGACGTACCGACGGACATTGTGAAAATTCGGCACAATGTGGACAGCGGATGCAGTTTTTCAACGCATCCACTGCCCATTCTAAAGTCCCGGTGATGAGGGGGCGGAGTTCCCGCCGCACATGCGCGGTAGGAAATGCAGGACCCGACGTACAAAAAACGTTCCTTTGAACGTTTTTTCGCTACGACGGTCCGCCAAATACCGACGCATCCAGTTCACGACGTATGGAACGTGTGTCCATACGTCGGGATGCGTCGGTAATACAAGTCTATGTACAAAAAAACGTATCCTGCGGGCAACTTTGCAGGATGCATTTTTTTTGCACAGAACGACGCATTGCGATGGACAGCAAAAGATGGAAATGTGAAAGAGGCCTAACACACCCATAATAGAAATACACTCCTCAATTACCACTGGACATCAAGCAGGAAATGGGGGCCAACTGGACCAGAGTGGATATCTGAATATCGGTGACAGGGCCGGCTCCAGGTTTTCATGGGCCCCAGGCTAAAGCGTCTCAGTGGGCCCCTAAAACACATACCACAATTAATGTTGCACAGGTACAACAGAGAAATATAGGGATAGTACAATGCCAAAGATTTCAGCTACATGACATGAGATATTAATAGCTCAGAAACCAGACAGTATAATCCTTCACACAGTATTATGGGCTCAACATAGCACTCCATAACTCCATACAGGATAATGGGCCCCATATATTGCTTCATACAGTATTATGGGCACCACATAGTGCTCCATACAGAATAACGAGCCCCATATATCGCACCATACAGAATAATTGACTATATGTTGCTCCATACACTATAATGAGCCCCATATAATGCTTCATACAGTATATGATGGACACCATATAATGCTTCAGTATATGATGGGCCACACATATTACTCCCCATAAAATGCTCCATTTGTAATTGGCTCCATATGTAATTGGCCCCATAAGATGCTCCATAAGTAATTGGCTCCATAAAATGCTCAATATGTAATTGGCCGCATATGTAATTGGCCCCATATACTGCTTTATATGTAATTGACCCCATAATATTTTCCAAAATTAACCCCTTCACCCCGAAGCCTGTTTTCACCTTCCTGACCAGGCCAATTTTTACAATTCTGACCACTGTCCCTTTATGAGGTCACAACTCTGGAGAGCTTCAACGCATCCCAGTGATTCTGAGATTGTTTTCTTGTAACATATTTTACTTTATGATATTGTTAAAAAATTTTAGATATGACTTGCGTTTATTTGTGAAAAAAAGCGGAAATTTGGTTAAAATTTTGAAAATTTCAAAGTTTTAATTTTTATACCCTTAAATCAGAGAGTCATAGCGTACAGCATGGTTAATAAATAACATTTCCCACATGTCTAATTTACACAACACAGCACAATTTTGGAAACATCATTTTTTTTTTTTTGCTAGGAATTTTAAGCGTTAAAAGTTGACCAGCAATTTCTTATTTTTACAAATTTGCAAAACCATTTTTTTACGGACCACCTCACATTTGAAGTGACTTTGAGGGGCCTATATGACAAAAAATACCCAATAACACCATTCTAAAAACTGCGCACCTCATGGTACTCAAAACCATATTCAAGAAGTTTATTAACCTTTCAGGTGCTTCACAGAATTTTTTTTGAATGTGAAGGAAAAAAATAAACATTTACTTTTCTTTCACAAAAAATTTCCTTTAGACCTAATTATTTTAACTTTTGCAAGGGTAACAGGAGAAAATGGACCATACATTTTGTTGTGCAATTACTCCTGAGCATGCTGATACCCCATATGTGGGGAAAATCTACTGTTTGGGGGCTCGGAAGGGAAGGAGCGCCATTTCACTTTTTGAATGTAAAATTTGCTGGCATAATTAGTGGATGCCATGTCACATTTGGAACGGGAGGAATAGAACTAAGCAACAGCACATGTGAAAAAGACTTGGGCATTCTAACTGATCACAGACTGCACACAGTCAACAGTGTGATGCAGCAGCAAAAAAGGCAAACACAGTTGTAGGACGTATTAAGAGAAGTATAGAGTCTAAATCACGTGAAGTAATTATCCCCCTCTACTCTTCCTTGGTCGGACATCATCTGGGATACTGTGTCCAGTTCTGGGCGCCACATTTTAAAAAAGACATTGAAAAACTGGAGCAAGTTCAGAGAAGAGCAACCAGGATAGTGAGCGGACTGCAAAGTATGTCCTATGAGGAACAGTTAAAGGATCTGGGAATGTTTAGCTTGCAAAAAAGAAGGCTAAGAGGAGACTTAATAGCTGTCAAATATCTGAAGGAATGTCACAGTGTAGAGGCATCATCATTTCCACATGGAAACACAAGCAGTGGAATGAAATTGAAAGGGAGAAACTAGGTTAGATAGTAGAAAAACTATTTTGACAGGTTGATCAATGAATGGAACAGGCTGTCACAAAAGGTGATGAGGTCTCCTTCAATGAAAATCTTCAGACAGAGGCTGGACAGACATCTGTCTGAGATAATTTAGTGAATCCTGCATTGAGCAGGGGGTTGGACAAGATGACTCAGGAGGTCCCTTCCTACTTTAACATTCTATGATTCTATTACGCTGCTTTCAGACAGGGTAGCAAAAACCTGTTGACAGATTCCCTTTAACACCTTCACAACATATGAGGTAATTTACCGCGTAACTACCGCGGTCGCAGCGGTCGCCATTGCGACGGGGCCCGGCTGGTCAGGGGCCCTCCGCCCGGCAGGTCAGAGGCACCGGCCGACACCATGTTGCAGTGCAGGAGGATATCCCTCCGCACGGCAACAGTCCCAGGCGTATCTAGGGGGAGGGGGCAGCCGGGGTATGGGAGAGGAACTTGGAAGCAGCTCCAGTCAGCACTGTGAGTCTGTGACGGCGTCTCCTGCTCTGAGCCCCGGGACTGAAGGGGAGAGCGGGGGAGGGGCGTGACATGACAGCGGTGTGCAAGCAGGAGACGCTGAGGAGCTGCAGGTTAATATCAGCCTCCCCTTTACCAGAGAGGAGTGTGAGATGTGTGTATGAGCTGGTGTGTTTGTGTGTGATATCTATAGTGTGTGTGTTATATATGTAGTGTGTGTGTGTGTGTGTGATATCTGTAGTGCGTGTGTTATATATGTAGTGTGTGTGTGATATCTGTAGTGTGTGTGTGATATCTGTAGTGCGTGCGTTATATATGTAGTGTGTATATGACATCTGTAGTGTGTGTGTGTGATATCTGTAGTGTGTGTGATATCTGTAGTGTGTGTGTGATATCTGTAGAGTGTGTGTGACATCTGTAGTGTGTGTGTGATATCTGTAGTGTGTGTGATATCTGTAGTGTGTGTGTGATATCTGTAGTGTGTGTGTGATATCTGTAGTGTGTGTGTCATCTGTAGTGTGTGTGTGTGTGATATCTGTAGTGCGTGTGTTATATATGTATTGTGTGTGTGACATCTGTAGTGTGTGTGATATCTGTAGTGTGTGTGTGATATCTGTAGTGTGAGTGTGCGTGTGTGTGATATCTGTAGTGTGTGTGAGGCAGGGGCGTAACTACGACAGACTGGCAAGTCAGAGGCCTGATAGGTCAGAGGCACCCGACTGCCCCCGTCGCAGCCGCCGCAGTGAACTATACCGGCGTTTATGATGCTGGTACAGTTCAAAGCAATGATGGAGGAGAGAGCGTCAGCTGATGCTCCCTCTCCCATCATTTGCCTCTGACACTGCGGGTGCGTGATGACATCACTTCATCGCGCACCCACTGTGTGTGGGGCCCAGGCAGTGCAGCATCTGCACAGGTGATGGTGGCCGCCATATTGGCAAAGCCTGTGGCGGCTGCTGGGACCGGGAACAGGCAGTTCCGGAGCTAGTGGGGGGCACGTGGACCAAGCCGCCCAGGAGGGGGATGCCGCAGCGGCTCAGCTATATGGAGGATCCGGGGATGAACATGGAGGTGTACGGGACCGGCGGAAGTGAGGTGTGTCTGCTGCCTGTGTGTCGCCGTCTCGGCCCCCAGCGTCCCTGGCCCCCTGTGACACCAGCCCCGTTTCGTCCCTGCTGTCCCGTGCCCCATGTCCTAGTAGGTCCCCAGGTTCAGGTCATGGTGCTCCACTGGGCTCCCCGTACACACCTTGTTCCTCCTCCCCTGGTCTCCCAATGCTCCTCATCTCCCATGCCCTGAGTCCTCCTGCACCCCCCATGCATTCCCTGCCCCTTGTCCCCGTGTGACTCGTCTGCCCTGCTCTCAAGTCGCCCCTGTCCCCTTTCTCACCGTGTGTTCTCCATCTACCCTGTCCTTGTAATCCCTGTGCCCCCTTCTTCCCTCCTCCCAAGTCTCCCCCCCCCCCATCTTCCTCTGTCCCCTTGCGTCCCTATCTACTCTGCCCTCGGAGTCCCCTTGTGTCCTCTTGTGCCTGTCTCCATTGCACCCTAGTCCCCGTGTGTCCCATTGTGCCCTTCTCCCCTTCCTCTTAGTCCCTATGAGTCCCCTTGTGCTTCTATCCCTTGTCCCCGTGTGTAGCCTTGTGTCAGTGTCCCTTGCCCACTAGTCCCTGTGTGTCCCCTTGCGCCTGTCTCCCTTGTCCCCTTATGCTTGTGTTCCTTGTCCCTGTGTGCCAGTCTTCCTTGCCCATTAGTCCCTGTGTGTCCCCTTCTCAGTCTCCCTGGCCAACTAGTCCCTGTGTGTCCCCTTGTGCCAGGTTCCCTTGTCCCTTTGTGTCAGTCTCCCTTGCCCACTAGTCCCCTTGTAACCTTCTCCCCTGCCTCCTAGCCCCCACGTGTCCCCTTGTGCCTGTCTTCCTTGCTCCCTAGCCCCCCTATGTTACCATTGTGCCTGTCTCCCCTACTCCCCTTGTGTCCTTGTCCCCTGCCCCCTAGTCACCATTTGCTCATGTCTTTCTCACTGCCCCTGTATGGAGGGGCTGCATTACACTGTGAGGGGGGCTGCATTATATTCTATGGGGGTTACATTGTATTGTATGGCAGGGCTGCAGTATACTCTGTGGGGTGGCTGTATTATACTATATGTGGGCTGCATTATACTGAATTGAGGACTATGGGGAATATATTATACTATATGAAGAACTATGGTCCATCATACTATGGGAAGTGAATTGTACAACATGGATGACGATGGCGGTGCATTATACTATATGGAGCACTATGAGGAGTGTATTATACTATATGGAGGACTGAGCAGTGTATTTTAATATATGGAGGACTATGTGGAGTGTATAATACTAAATGGAGGACTGAGGAGTGTATTATACTATATGGAGGACTGAGCAGTGTATTTTAATATATGGAGGACTATGTGGAGTGTATAATACTAAATGGAGGACTGAGGAGTGTATTATACTATATGGAGGACTATGAGGGGTGTATTATACTATATGGAGGACTGAGCAGTGTATTATACTATATGGAGCACTACGAAGAGTGTATTATGCTATATGGAGGACTATGAGGAGTGTATTTTAATATACGGAGGAGTGTATTCTACTATATGGAGGACTGAGGAGTGTACAATACTATATGGGGGACTATGGGGAGTGTATTATACTATAAGGAGTACTATGGGGGTGCATTATACTTCTCATATGGATCCCCATGACTTCTATGTTAGACCCTGATGAGTATAATAGTTTATTTTCTTTTATACATTACATAACAATGGCAGTACGGGGGACAAATATATGCCAGGATGGGGCCCTGGATAGTTATGCAACTGAGGTCACACTATACAACTTTGCAATAAAGCTATAGTGTGCAATATTAATAGGGAAAATGTGAATTTGGGTGGAAAATATTTTGGCATGGTGGGGGGCCCCATTTGAAAGTTCGCACCGGGGCCCATAACTTTGTGGTTACGCCACTGGAGGTAAACTTTGCCTTTGATGAACCACATAACTGATAATGCACACTTCTTTCTACATGGAAATGGATCTTGAATGCTATCTATTTTTTTTTCTTCCTCCTATTTTAAATTCCACGTCAGCTCCAAGTTGCAATTTTAAGTTTCAGATGTTACTCAGCTGTAAGGAATGTCATGTTCAGGCAAAATCAAGCCTTCTGTCTGTAAGCATGTCTGAACAGGTAACCGAGAAGTCCGGCTGTACTAGATTACAGAAAATGCTAGATCTTGTGTTTTCCACATCTGCTATGTGGAAACCTCAGCAAAGTTCAGGCAATTGGATATTTAAAAAAAATGTTCAGCAGGATTTTAATTACTACCTATAAAGAGGAGCTGGCAGAGATCTTGGGATTGTGGGTGAAAGCAATATAGCTTTAAAGAAACAGAGATCAACAGAGGAAGTTCTTCACATCCCGCTTCATCAAAGCTAATCTGCTTATCACATACATTTAAGGATAAATTTGGTTTGAGTGCTACATTTTTGAGCATGTTCACTAAAGCCTAAAATGCAGCAAGACTAGCTGTTTATTGGAAAATTATATGTTTTGATACTTAGAGTAACTGTCCATTTATTTTTTTAACATATCAATAGTACACATAAAATAAAAATAAGCAGATTTACAGGATATCTTATCAGAGATAATCTGCTTCTTTTTCCTCCCAAACTGATCTTTCACTCTCAATTCGTGGGTAAAATCTGTAAAGTTAATATTCAGTGAAGATACAGGTGCTTCTCACAAAATTAGAATATCATCAAAAAGTTATTATTTATTATTATAGAGCCATTTATTCCATGGCACTTTACATGTGAGGAGGGGTGAACATAATAAAAAACAAGTACAGCAATCGATGGTACAGGAGGAGAGAGGACACTGCCCTGGAGGGCTCACAATCTACAAGGGCTGGGTGAGGATACAATAGGTGAGGGCAGGGCTGGTCGTGCAGTGGATTGGTGGTTACTGCAGGTTGTAGGCTTGTCAGAAAAGGTAGATCTTCAGGTTCCTTTCGAAGGTTTCCACAGTAGGTGAGAGCCTGATATGTTGTTGTAGAGAGTTCCAGAGTATGGGTGATGCGCGGGAGAAATCTTGTATGCAATTGTGGGAAGAGGAGATAAGAGGGGAGTCGAGAAAGAGATCTTGTGAGGATCAGAGGTTGCATGCAGGTAAATACTGAGAGACGAGGTCACAGATGTATGGTGGGCACAGGTTGTGGATGGCTTTGTATGTCATGGTTAGGGTTTTGAACTGGAGTCTTTGGGTAATGGGGAGTCAGTGTAGGGATCAGGGCCGGCTCCAGGTTTTTGAGGGCCCCGGGCGAAAGAGTCTCAGTGGGCCCCCCCCCCTTTAACACATACCACGATTCATGATGCACAGATACAGCAGAGAAATATAGCACAGCCACGTAACATATAAAACAGCCCACGTAGTATATAACACAGCCCACGTAGCATATAACACAGCCCACGTAGTATATAACAGCCACGTACAGTGGCGTAACTACAAAGCTCTGGACCCCGCTGCAAACTTTCAAATGGGGCACCCCCCCCCCCATTGCCAAAATATTTTCCACCCAAATTCACATTTTCCCTGAGATTTTTGCCATGTATGCCAAATGACAAACAGCTCTGCTACATCTATAACTTCATGCGATATCAAGATGACTTTGGTCAGATAATAAATGATAGTAACCTTGGCTGTGTCTGTATCTCACTGGGGTATAAAGAAAAAACTCATACATATGAGATTTCCAATGCACAGACTTGTACTAAAAGGACATACTCAGCTCTGCTATGTCAGCCATAGTTTGAGGTTTCCAATAAGCAGACTTGTACTAAGGACAAACTCAGCTCTGCTGTCTGTAATATAGATGATATACAGGTCCTTCTCAAAAAATTAGCATATAGTGTTAAATTTCATTATTTACCATAATGTAATGATTACAATTAAACTTTCATATATTATAGATTCATTATCCACCAACTGAAATTTGTCACGTCTTTTATTGTTTTAATACTGATGATTTTTGCATACAACTCCTGATAACCCAAAAAACCTGTCTCAATAAATTAGCATATTTCACCCATCCAATCAAATAAAAGTGTTTTTTAATAACAAACAAAAAAACCATCAAATAATAATGTTCAGGTATGCACTCAATACTTGGTCGAGAATCCTTTGGCAGAAATGACTGCTTCAATGCGGCGTGGCATGGAGGCAATCAGCCTGTGACACTGCTGAGATGTTATGGAGGCCCAGGATGCTTCAATAGCGGCCTTAAGCTCATCCAGAGTGTTGGGTCTTGCGTCTCTCAACTTTCTCTTCACAATATCCCACAGATTCTCTATGGGGTTCAGGTCAGCAGAGTTGGCAGGCCAATTGAGCACAGTAATACCATGGTCAGTAAACCATTTACCAGTGGTTTTGGCACTGTGAGCAGGTGCCAGGTCGTGCTGAAAAATGAAATCTTCATCTCCATAAAGCATTTCAGCCGATGGAAGCATGAAGTGCTCCAAAATCTCCTGATAGCTAGCTGCATTGACCCTGCCCTTGATGAAACACAGTGGACCAACACCAGCAGCTGACATGGCACCCCACACCATCACTGACTGTGGGTACTTGACACTGGACTTCAGGCATTTTGGCATTTCCTTCTCACCAGTCTTCCTCCAGACTCTGGCACCTTGATTTCCGAATGACATGCAAAATTTGCTTTCATCAGAAAAAAGTACTTGGGACCACTTAGCAACAGTCCAGTGCTGCTTCTCTGTAGCCCATTTCGGCACCTGTAGCCCATTCCCTGCACACGCCTGTGCACGGTGGCTCTGGATGTTTCCACACCAGACTCAGTCCACTGCTTCCTCAGGTTCCCCAAGGTCTGGAATCGGTCCTTCTCCACAATCTTCCTCAGGGTCCGGTCTCCTCTTCTCGTTGTACAGCATTTTCTGCCACATTGTTTCCTTCCAACAGACTTACCATTGAGGTGCCTTGATACAGCACTCTGGGAACAGCCTATTTGTTGAGAAATTTCTTTCTGGGTCTTACCCTCTTGCTTGAGGGTGTCAATGATGGCCTTCTTGACATCTGTCAGGTCGCTAGTCTTACCCATGATGGGGGTTTTGAGTAATGAACCAGGCAGGGAGTTTATAAAAGCCTCAGGTATCTTTTGCATGTGTTTAGAGTTAATTAGTTGATTCAGAAGATTAGGGTAATAGGTCGTGTAGAGAACCTTTTCTTGATATGCTAATTTATTGAGACAGGTTTTTTGGGTTATCAGGAGTTGTATGCCAAAATCATCAGTATTAAAACAATAAAAGACGTGACAAATTTCAGTTGGTGGATAATGAATCTATAATATATGAAAGTTTAATTGTAATCATTACATTATGGTAAATAATGAAATTTAACACTATATGCTAATTTTTTGAGAAGGACCTGTACAATGCACAGACTTGTACTAAAGGACAAACTCCGCTCTGCTATGTCAGTAAGACATGATTATTTCCAATTGCCGACTTGCACCAAAGGACTAGCTGAGCTCTTCTACATGGCCAGGCTAATACTCACATGTAGGGCTGCAGCTGGGTCCCATCTGTTGCTGCACCCCTCGGTGAAGCCGCCAGCAGCAGCCCCCACATGGGCACTAGAGCTGGGAGCAGAAGCCGCTCTGGAGGAGATGGAGCCGCCATTCCTACTTCTCCCAGGGTTGCAGATTTTTGGGGGAAAGGGTTTGCAGTCAGCTCAAAGCCACATTATCTGCCACAGGTCAGGGCAGTGTCAGACATTGGGGTCTCTGCCTTCATTGTAGGCTGGGAAGTTACAAGTTCGCACTCTGAGCCCCTGCAGCTACTTCTATTTATTGCATTAGCTCCACAGAATTAGGGGGGTGTTAATTTTTTTTAGAGAGCCTTCCCTGAAGGTGGTGGTGTGGATTTTGGAGATGGACAAGTTCTCCAGCTTCTCATTCCAATAAGCCCAGTAGACACCCCCTCCTTCCTGTTCCCTCCACCAGGAGCCTGTGAGCAGGCAGGGTGGAATTCTCCTCACAGGTCGCCTCCCTCTGGTCAAATTACTAAGGTTCTCTCTGGACTGTTTCATTTAGGGAAACGGAATGTCCCTGAAAGGAGGCTTGTGTCTGACATCTGACTCGTCCTGCCCCCCTACACAGACTGTACTGGCTTCTTGCCCCTCTGTCTCTGTCCTCTGTGGTGATTGCCAACTTACGAGCTGAATAAAGGTGGACACAGCAGTGAAGGATGTGCAGAGTTCTACCTGATATGATGCTGCAGCGTCTCATTTCCGGTCCTGTGCATTGTGGGGGTGTACTAGTCGGCTCCGGAGCATGCGCACTGCACATTCTGAAGCTGGTGAGTACACCCAATACTCCCCCACAATGCACAGGACCGGAAATGACACGGACGCAGGAGTCGGCTGCTTCTTTGATGGACTGAGCGGGCCCCGTCGCAGCTGCGACCTGAGTAATTACGCCCCTGAGTGTAGTATAGTACCGTACAGTTAATACCTTAAATGGGCCCCCCGTCTCGCCAGGGCCCCGGCATTTGCCCGGGTGCGCCGGGTGCTGACGCCGGCCCTGGTAGGGATTGACAGATAGGAGAGGCTGGAGAATAGCGAGGGGGACAGGTGGATTAGTCAGGCAGCGGAGTTTAGAATAGATTGGAGGGGCACAAGAGTGTTAGAGGGGAGTCCACAGAGCAGGAGGTTGCAGTAGTCAAGGCTGGAGATGATGAGGGCATGGATTAGGGTTTTTTAAGATTCTTGGTTGAGGAATGCAAGGATCAGGGAAATATTTTTGAGTTGAAGTCGGCAGGATGTGGAGAGGGCTTGGATATGTGGTTTGAAGGTGAGATCAGAGTCAAGGATTACCCCAAGACAGCGAATTTGTGGGACTGGTGAGAGTGAGCAGTCATTTACTTTAATGGGGAGGTCGAGTGAGATGGGGGAAAAGATGATGAATTCTGTTTTGTCCATATTAAGTTTTAGAAATCTAGTGGATAAGAAGTATGAAATAGCAGACAGATATTGTGGAATTCTGGTAGGGTGGTGATATCTGGTACAGAGATGTAGATCTGTGTGTCGTCGGCATAGAGATGATACTGAATGCCGTGGGACTCTATGAGCTGTCCCAGGCTGAAGGTGTAAATGGAGAAGAGCAGGGGCCCTAGGACTGAACCCTGCGGGACTCCGACAGATAGGGGGCGAGGTGAGGAGGTGGTGTGCGAGTGGGAGATGCTGAATGTGCTGCGCCCCAGTGTCCTGGTTGTCGCAGTGATGTCATTATCCTTTCAGGGGAGAAGTGATGTCATGTCTGAAGGCAATGACAGACAACCACATTCAGGTATCACACACATGCAACATGTTCACACTCCAGACCAGAAGGGGGAGCTCTAAGCCTGTTTAGGGTGAGCTCCCCTATTTACATCCTGATCTGGAGGGAAAAGGAGTTCAGTTCCTGTCAGGCAGTGAGAAGGAGAGGAGCTCTGCTGGCATGACGTGCTGCAACTCCTGGGAAAAGACACTAAAAGGTGAACATACTGCAGAGAGTGTGTAGGAAAGCAGAGCACAGGAGAGAAATACCAGAGGGAGATCAGTCAGGAACAAGCTGCTTCTTTCTGAGGCGCAGAAGCCGGTAGGCAGGAACACCGAGGGATCAACTGTCTCTAAGCCTTGCTCCCGAGACTGGCAGGACAGTCAATTTCAAGTTGGCTGCCCGACCTTAATACCTAAGAAGACACGGTGGCAACTTGGGGGGTTGGGGCATGTCTAGGGTCCCTATAAACAAGCCTGCGGCCATCAGTCATACAGGTTTGTCCTATCCACACCATCTGGGGGACAGAGAGGAAGAAATAACATCTACAAGAGTTGTGAGGACCTTATCGAGAAGCTCAGCAGGGAGGTACTACAACACACAGGCGCTAGAAGGAAGGCTACTGATTTCCACCTGGATAAGGGGACTCTGGAATTGCCTTCAGACCGACCAGACTCTGCCTGCCCTGTCATCCGGCGCTCTGGGCTGAGGATACTATCTGTAGTCTTCAGTAAACAAGGTAAAAGACTGCAAACCTGTCTCCTTGTTCTTTACTGCACCTCGCCCATATATAAACTCTTTTACTGGACACCCCTAAGGGCCACGGACCGGGTCAGCCACCGTGACATCCCCCGAACCGCAGGACCCGGTGCCGAGTACCACATTGCCCTACTCTGGGGGCGATCCAATTTGGCGTCACAAACAGGATCTACTTAAGCCTGAAAATCGGGTCATGTGCGCCTAAGAACTGTATTTGTGATTTGCTTAAAGACTTGCGATTTTCCGCTAAAGTCCGCAATTGGTGTCCCGTGTGGAGCGCGAGGAGAGGTGTCCTACCTTTGTGGGCGGAGCCAGCCAAAAAAAGCGCAAAGCAAGAAAACGGGTGCCGTGCTGCTGCCTGAAAAGCCAGAAGTGGAGACGCTGTGCAGCAGAGCCGCCAGAAGAGACGCTGCAAAGTGCCGATTCCGGAGAGGAGCCCCGACTTCCACCAGGTTAGCAGAGGGGAGGAACGGCCATGTCCGATCCTGGAAGGGAAGTAGCAGCGGTCGCAGCCGCATTCCTAGAAGCGCCTCCAGGCCCCGCAATAGGTGCAGCCGCAGGCCTTGTACCGCCCCTGGGTCCCGCAGAGCTTGCCGCTTCCATCAGCCAGCCGGACTCCACCACGGCTACAGCGGCCATAATGCCCTTCTCCATGCCATACATACCTGGAGCAGCCTGGCTCCCGCGATACTCTGGAGAATCGCATACATTGACTTTAAAGAAGGGATCTGCAGCCTGCTTGAGTTCTATCCCCTGACAGAGCCTCAGAAGGTTCACATGGTAACAGGCCAACTGTTTGGAGCGGCTCGGAGAGAAGTGAAGTCCTGGCCCGCTGCGGATAAAGGGACCGTGCAGCAGGTCTGTGCAAAGTTTAAAACCACCTTTGACACCCGCACCGCTACAGAAGTTAAATTGACGTTCTATGGGTGCAAGCAGAGGCCGCAGGATAGCTTATGGGATTATGCCCTTAATCTCCAGGAGGCACTGCGGGCAATCAAGCAGGATGATCCAAACAGCATGCAAGATGAGGATAAACTCTTAAAGGAGCGATTCATCGAGCAATCACCTGTGCAATTCCTGTGCAATCACCAAAGGAAATGTGGATCCAGCTCCAGGAATAAAATGTAAAAACTTTATTAGTTCACATTAAAATGCTGCTGAGACATGACCGGCATAGTGGGTAAAGGAGAGCAACCAGCACCCGACTGGACGCGTTTCGAGCAACAAAATGTGCCCTTAGTCCTCCGTACTCAGTTACTGAGGACTAAGGGCACATTTGTTGCTCGCAACGCGTCCAGTCGGGTGCTGGTTGCTCTCCTTTACCCACTATGCCGGTCATATCTCAGCAGCATTTTAATGTGAACTAATAAAGTTTTTTACATTTTATTCCTGGAACTGGATCAACATTTCCTTTCTCTACACGTCAACCAGTGTTGTGGCAGCAACACAGTGTTTCCGTGCTCAGATGGATACTTACCACATTGGACAGATGAACTAAGGGTGAGCTGAAATATACTCTTTTTTTTTCTGCAATCACCAGAGGGCTCAACTGCACCTCCTGGCCATACAGAACCCTGACCTGACCTTTGCGCAATTTAAAGACAAGGCCATCCAATTGCTACAGGAGGGACAGCCCAGCCGTACAGTACTTCCTAGGTGTCAAGCCCTCACGTACCACCAGGAGGTGGCACCAGATCCTCAAGTTTCTGCCGAGGCTGATGCCCAGATCCTGGAAGACGATTCCTCTGCAGGACTACGCCTCCAGATGCATGAGCTGACCAAGAGCGTTGCTGCCTTAGCTCGGACCATGCAGTCCTTACAGGAGGCCCCCAAGGAGAAGATCAAGCTGGCTTCCGGACCGGAGGATGTTCCCTGGCGACGACAGAAGCGGATCCCGCCGACCAGGGAGAGACGACTGTCGCTACCATCAGGACGGACGACCCATTTGCCACCGCTGCAATAAAGCAGGTCACATTGCAAGGTACTGTCATTTAAACAAGCAACCCCTGGGGCAGAGGGCCGACCCCCCGGAGTAGTATGTCCAGGCCCGCAAAACTGGAGAGCCAAGTACATTGGAGGACGACCTGTTCTCCCCATTGTGGTCGACGGTATCCCCATGAACGCTCTGTTGGACACCGGTTCTCAGGTGACAACTATGCCTTACATCCTTTATAAACGTTATTGGGAAGACACTGACATTACTTGTGGCCCTCATGATGATTTCACCATAGTAGCCAGTAACGGCCAGCCATTGCCACAACTGGGGTACAAAGAGGTCACCATTAAAGTGGGAAGGGTAGAGTTACAGTCCCAAGGTATCGTGATTGTTGATATTGATCGCTGTGAATGTAACCCTATGATGACCATTGGCACTAATGTTATTGAAAATTGTCTGTCCAAGGTTATTGTCTTGTTACGGCAGGTGGCAGAAGCAGCTGGTTACAGTGAACAACAGGGCCGTATTTGCCACTAGGCATTCAAGGGCACGTGCCTAGGGCGGGGACGATGCGGGGGGCGGCACCTGAGCAAGTGATCAAAGATTTTTTTGTTTTCTCACCTCCCGACCGACCACCCTCCGACCGCCCTCCCCCGCCTCCCACCCTCCTTGAAGACAATACTCACCCTGACCCTGCTCCAGCGATACCTAGTCTCAGCGTCTGTAGCGCGTCCTGAGTGAGCGGTCACGTGGTGCCGCTCAGTAAGGTCATGAATATGCGCATATTCATGACCTTAATGAGCGGTACCACATGACCGCTCACTCAGGAAGAAGGTGCTGAGTTGGGACAGAGCCACAGGGATGTCGCGCGGTGTGGCGTGGGACAGCTGACAGGTGAGTATGAGGGACAGGGGGGATGAAGGAGGACGGTAAGCCACCCGCGCCATGTAAGATGGGAGAGGAAGCGGGGGGGGGTGGAGAGTTGAGCCATGCATATGGGGGAATATGAGCCATGCATACAAGAGGTGGGGGGATATGAGCCATGCATACAGGGGGGGATTATGAGCCATGCATACAGGAAAGGGGGGATATGAGCCATGCATACAGGGGGGGATTATGAGCCATGCATACAGGAAAGGGGGGATATGAGCCATGCATACAGTCAGGGGGGGAATTATAAGCCATGCATACAGGAGGAGGTGGGGGTGGAATATGAGTCATGCATACAGGAGGTGGGGAGAATTATGAGCCATGCATACAGGGGGGAATTATGAGCCATGCATACAGGAGGGGGGATATAAGCCACGCATACAGGGGGGAATTATGAGCCATGCATACGGGGGGGATATGAGCCATGCATACGGGGGGGAATTATGAGCCATGCATACAGGAGGGGGGATATGAGCCATGCATACAGGAGGGGGGGAATATGAGCCATGCATATGGGATGGGAGAGAGATGAGCCATGCATACAAGATGGGAGGGGGGCATTATACACTATTGAGCATAATGTGGGGCCATTATACAGTATGGAGCATCATGTGGGGTCATTATACAGTATGGAGCATCATGTGTGGCCATTATACAGTATGGAGCATCATGTGTGGCCATTCTAAAGTATGGAGCATCATGTGTGGCCATTATAAAGTATGGAGCATCATGTGTGGCCATTATACAGCATTGAGCATCATGTGTGGCCTTAATAAAGTATGGAGCATCATGTGTGGCCATTATACAGTATTGAGCATCATGTGGGGCCATTATACAGTATTGAACATCATGTGGGGTCATTATACAGTATGGAGCATCATGTGTGGCCAATGGCCATTATACAGTATTGAGCATCATGTGTAGCCATTATACAGTATTGAGCATCATGTGTGGCCATTACACAGTATGGAGCATCATGTGTGGCCATTATACAGTACTAGATTGTGGCCCGATTCTAACGCATCGGGTATTCTAGAATATGCATGTCCCCGTAGTATATGGACAATGATGATTCCAGAATTCGCGGCAGACTGTGCCCGTCGCTGATTGGTCGAGGCAACCTTTATGACATCGTCGCCATGGCAACCATTATGACATCTACGTCGATACTGTGCCCATCGCTGAATCAGAAACGTGGGATTTCTACGTCCTTTATGACATCATCGTCGCTGTGCCCGTTGCTGATTGGTCGAGGCCTGGCGGCCTCGACCAATCAGACGCGGGATGTCTACGTCCTTTATGACATCATCGTCGCTGGCGGCCTCGACCAATCAGAGAGGCGGGATTTCCAGGACAGACAGACAGACAGACAGACAGACAGAAAGAGAGACAGAAAGACAGACAGACGGAAAAACCCTTAGACAATTATATATATACTAGATTGTGGCCCGATTCTAACGCATCGGGTATTCTAGAATATGCATGTCCCCGTAGTATATGGACAATGATGATTCCAGAATTCGCGGCAGACTGTGCCCGTCGCTGATTGTTCGAGGCAACCTATGACATCATCGTCGCCATGGCAACCATTATGACATCTATGTCGATACTGTGCCCGTCGCTGAATCAGAAACGTGAGATGTCTACGTCCTTTATGACATCATCGTCGCTGTGCCCGTTGCTGATTGGTCGAGGCCTGGCGGCCTCGACCAATCAGACGCGGGATTTCTACGTCCTTTATGACATCATCATCGCTGTGCCCGTTGCTGATTGGTCGAGGCCTGGCGGCCTCGACCAATCAGAGAGCCGGGATTTCCAGGACAGACAGACAGACAGACAGACAGACAGACAGACAGACGGAAAAACCCTTAGGCAATTATATATATAGATAGATTGAGCATCATGTGTGGCCATTATACAGTATTGAGCATCATGTGGGGCCATTATACAGTATGGAGCATCATGTGTGGCCATTATACAGTATGGAGCACTGTGTGGCCATTGTACAGTATGGAGCATCATGTGTGGCCATTATACAGTATGGAGCATCATGTGTGGCCATTATACAGCATTGAGCATAGCATCATGTGTGGCCATTATACAGTATTGAGCATCATGTGGGGCCATTATACAGTATTGAACATCATGTGGGGTAATTATACAGTATGGAGCATCATGTGTGGCCAATGGCCATTATACAGTATTGAGCATCATGTGTGGCCATTATACAGTATGGAGCATCATGTGTGGCCATTATACAGTATGGAGCACTGTGTGGCCATTGTACAGTATGGAGCATCATGTAGGGCCATTATACAGTATGTGGAGCACTGCATAGCCATTATACAGTATGGAGCATCATGTGTGGCCATTATACAGTATTGAGCATCATGTGTGGCCATTTTACAGTATGGAGCACTGTGTGGCCATATTTTTTTTTGTTATAATTATTGTATATGAAACAGTGTGATCAGCAGTGCTAAATGGGTGTGGTTGGGACTTGGATATAGGTGTGACTAGTTGTGAAATGGGTGTGGTCAGAGGCGTGGCCTAAAATTTGCCACGGCGCAACCTTTAGACCTCTTTCCCTTCTTCAAAAGTTGGGAGGTATGGTACCGCATTTGCCAGATCACAGCAAGTGCCGCAAATCCCATAGGGAATGAATGAAGCCAAATGCAAGTGTTGCCGTAAGTGATCCATTACGCAGCAGATGCGGAAAAACTGCCCGATCTGCTGCAAAAGGCTACTTTCACAACAGCGATTCTTCCCGAAGTCACTGTCGATAGTGTCATACTCACCAAAGGGGAGGCAGCACTAAAAGTGCCTACGGCAGCAGAAACTCTAAATACGGCCCTGGTGAACAACGTGCCCTGCAGAAAGAAATCAGAGCTCTGATGCAGAGACAGCAGGTAGAACTGACTGGTGGAGAAATTGGCCGTGTAACAGTGAGTGATTCAATCCCCATTGCAATACCCCCCAGGAGTGAAATGCTAATATGGTGTCGGGCAGCAATAGGCCTCGGAGGTAAAGATTACCAAGCCCTGGTAGAACCTGTGTATTCAGATAGTAGGCCCACCCTCCTGACAGCCTGAGGGGTGGTTGAAGTCCATAAGGGGAGGGTGCCAGTACGTGTCCTTAACTGTGGAGAGGAAGAGGTCCACCCAATGAGATATGCCACACTTGCCAAACTGTTTACTGTTGATAATAATGTGATACAGGCAACAGAACCATTGGTCCCGTCCAACCAGGCGGAGGACAATGGCTCTGCAGGACAAATGGAAGATTGGTGTCAGAAATTACACATGGGCACTGATTCTACCCCATCACACCAAAAACAAGGGGCCTACAGGGTGGTTCATGAGTGTGAGCGGGTATTCAGCAAGCACCCCCTAGATTTTGGGCAGGTAAAAGGGATTCAACATCATATCCCCACGGGAAATCATCCACCCATTAAAGAGAGATACCGTCCTGTGCCCCCAGCTCATTATCATAGATTCTCTATTGGGTTAAGGTAAGTTTGCTGGCCAATCAAGCACAGTGATACTGTTGTTTTTAAACCAAGTATTGGTACTTTTGGCAGGGTGGACAGGTGCCAAGTCCTGTTTCAGAATTAAATTTCCATCTCCAAAAATCTTGATGGCGAAGAGAAGCATGAAGTGCTCTAAACTTTCCTGGTAGATGGCTGCGCTGACTTTGGTCTTGATAAAACACAGTCGACCTACATCAGCAGATGACATGGCTCCCCGAACCATCTTTGATTGTGGAAACTTCACACTAGACCTCAAGCAGCTTGGATTGTGTGCCTCTCCACTCTCCCTCCAGACTCTGGGACCTTGATTTCCAAATTAAATGCAAAATTTACTTTTATCTGAAAACAACACCTTGGATCACTGAGCAACAGTCCAGTTCTTTTTCTCCTTGGCCCATGTAAGACGCTTGTGGCATTGTCTATTGGTCATGAGTGGTTTGACACAAGGACTGTGACACTTGTAGCCCATGTCCTGGATACGTCTGCGTGTGGTGGCTCTTGAAGCAATTACTCCAGCAGCCGTCCACTACTTGAATATCTCCCCCAAATTTTTGAATGGCCTTTCCTTAACAATCCTTTCAAGGCTGCGGTTATCCCGGTTGCTTGTGCACCTTTTTCTAGCACACTTTTTCCTTCCATTCAATTTTCCATTAATGTACTTGGATACTGCACTCTGTGAACAGCCATATTCTTTTGCAATGACCTTTTGTGGCTTACTCTCCTTGTGGAGTGTATCAATGACTGCCCTCTCGACAGAAACAGACTAAATGACCTTTTTAAACGCTTAGGGAACCTTTGCATGTGTTTTTTGTTAATTATTCTAATTCACTGAGATAATGGCTTTTGGGTTTTCATTGGCTGTAAGCCATAGTCATCAACATTAACAGAAATAAACACTTGGAATAGATCACTATATTTGTAATGACTCTATATATGAGTTTCACTTTTTGTATTGAAGAACTGAAATAAATAAGCTTTTTGATGATATTCTAATTTTGTGAGAAGCACCTGTAGATTTTCCCATTATTACGATAGGAGATGACAGTTGGTGCTTTTAAAATTCTATGGTGGGAAGATAGAGGAGCTAGAGGCTAACACAGAAATTATGCTGAGGGATTTCTGAAACAAAGTTTATGTTCATGTGTATTATTGATTATTGAGTGTCATAGAAAAAAATTAAAATCCATACACATTAGTTTATTAGCTGCCACCACCAATCGTTTATGCGGGCCTATTGGACACCCGTTACAGGTAGCATATGACTTCAGGGGTGCGTTTTACTGAATAGAGCTATTAAATTTTATATAATTGCCCATTCTGCAAATTCAGTGTGCCGATCTGGCATCAGTCGAACATCCCTTTGGCAGAAATTAGCTACTCACAAATGGCACCCTTTCCAGCTGCTGCAGTATCTCAATGAGGATGAACCAGATTGGCGCGCTGAATTTGCAGAATGGGCAAAACAAACATTGGAACAGGACCCTCAGTTTACACAGAACATTATGTTCAGTGTGAGGCAAACTTTTTTGGGTGGCCCATTTATATGGATTATGGATACATCTAAATAACATGGGAATGGTGAGTTTTCTTGCGTAGGGTGTCTTGCATTGAAATCTGCTGCAATGACCCGGGTACTGCGTTCACCAGACATCAACACAATTTCTATCTGCTCCTCACGTGTTAACCTCTGCGACATGTCAATGGCTGTAAACAAAGAGAAACTTGTAAATAACTTATGAAAGAATAAAGTTACGTTAAAACCAAGCACACCATTGTTTTTCTTGTGAAATTCTAAATACGTCTGATGTGTCACAGTACCCTCTTCCCATTGGAAAAAATAAAGTTGGATCCAAAATGGCTGACTTCAAAATGGCCACCATGGTCCCCACCCATCTTGAAAAGTTTCCCCCCTCCCATATACTAATGTGCCACAAACAGGAAGTTGATATCACCAACCATTCCCATTTTATTTAGGTGTATCCATTTACATGGCCCACCCTGCACATTTTTCACATTGGATTGATTATGTCCTTCTGTTGCTGAGCAGCAGCAGTGGAAATTCTGGGTCTAAGGCCGGCGTCACACTGGCGTATTGCATCAGATGCGAGATCATCGGATGCGATATGCTAATGACACTCGGCTCCTGCTCGCAGCAGAGCAGGAGCCGAGTGTCATGCGTCGGTGCTCCGATTCTCTCGCACAGGGAGGATCGGAGCATAGCTGTGGAGGAGGTGGAGAAATGAATTTCTCCATCTCCTCCATTGCTGGGGTCCAGGGCCGCCATCAGGGCATTACAGCCGTGATTGGCGTATGGGGCCCGGTGTGCAGAGGGGGCCCGCATTACCTCTTACCTGCTCACCGGGCCCTTACCGGCAGCCGCAGGCTGAAGCGGCCCTTAGCGGCCCGCACGTCAATAGTTAACAGCCGCCAGCCGCAGCGTGCAGGTGCCGGCGTCTGACGTCATTGTCAGTCGCCGGCGAATGCACGCTGCAGCTGCGTGGAGAGAGCAGGAGCGCGGCAGGTAAGCAGAACTTTCTTTTTTTTTTTTTATTGAGAGCGGCGATCCGGGGGGGGGCTGGGGGGGGGGATTGGGGCCCAGGGCAGTAAAGCTGGACACAGGGGGGGTCAGTAAAGCTGGACACGGGGGGGGGCAGTAAAGCTGGACACGGGGGGGGGGGGGGCAGTAAAGCTGGACACGGGGGGGGCAGTAAAGCTGGACACGGGGGGGCAGTAAAGCTGGACACAGGGGGGGCAGTAAAGCTGGACACAGGGGGGGGCAGAAAGCTGGACACAGGGGGGGCAGAAAGCTGGACACAGGGGGGGCAGAAAGCTGGACACGGGGGGGGGCAGAAAGCTGGACACAGGGGGGGGGGGGCAGAAACCTGGACACAGGGGGGGCAGGAATCTGGACACAGGGGGGGGGGGGCAGAAAGCTGGAGACGGGGGGGGGGGGGGGCAGAAAGCTGGTAACAGATGAGGCAGGATTGGAAACAGATGGGGCAGAGTGCTGGACACAGATGGGGCAGGATTGGACACAGATGAGGCAGGATTGGACACAGATGGGGCAGAGTGCTGGACACAGATGGGGCAGAGTGCTGGACACAGATGGGGCAGGATTGGACACAGATGGGGCAGAGTGCTGGACACAGATGGGGCAGGATTGGACACAGATGGGGCAGAGTGCTGGACACAGATGGGGCAGGATTGGACACAGATGGGGCAGAGTGCTGGACACAGATGGGGCAGAGTGCTGGACACAGATGGGGCAGGATTGGACACAGATGGGGCAGAGTGCTGGACACAGATGGGGCAGGATTGGACACAGATGGGGCAGAGTGCTGGACACAGATGGGGCAGAGTGCTGGACACAGATGGGGCAGAGTCCTGGACACAGATGGGGCAGAGTGCTGGACACAGATGGGGCAGAGTGCTGGACACAGATGGGGCAGAGTGCTGGAAACAGATGAGGCAGGATTGGAAACAGATGGGGCAGAGTGCTGGACACAGATGGGGCAGGATTGGACACAGACGGGGCAGAGTACTGGACACAGATGGGGCAGGATTGGACACAGAAGGGGCAGAGTGCTGGACACAGATGGGGCAGGATTGGACACAGATGGGGCAGGATTGGACACAGATGGGGCAGAGTGCTGGACACAGATGGGGCAGAGTGCTGGACACAGATGGGGCAGAGTGCTGGACACAGATGGGGCAGAGTGCTGGACACAGATGGGGCAGAGTGCTGGACACAGATGGGGCAGAGTGCTGGACACAGATGGGGCAGAGTGCTGGACACAAATCGGGCAGAGTGCTGGACACAGATGGGGCAGAGTGCTGGACACAGATGGGGCAGAGTGCTGGACACAGATGGGGCAGAGTGCTGGACACAGATGGGGCAGAGTGCTGGACACAGATGGAGCAGAGTGCTGGACACAGATGGGACAGGATTGGACACAGACGGGGCAGAGTACTGGACACAGATGGGGCAGGATTGGACACAGATGGGGCAGAGTGCTGGACACAGATGAGGCAGAGTGCTGGACACAGATGGGGCAGAGTGCTGGACACAGATGGGGCAGAGTGCTGGACACAGATGGGGCAGGATTGGACACAGATGGGACAGAGTGCTGGACACAGATGGGGCAGGATTGGACACAGACGGGGCAGAGTGCTGGACACAGATGGGGCAGGATTGGACACAGAAGGGGCAGAGTGCTGGACACAGATGGGGCAGGATTTGACACAGATGGGGCAGAGTGCTGGACACAGATGGGGCAGAGTGCTGGACACAGATGGGGCAGAGTGCTGGACACAGATGGGGCAGAGTGCTGGACACAGATGGGGCAGAGTGCTGGACACAGATGGGGCAGAGTGCTGGACACAGATGGGGCAGAGTGCTGGACACAGATGGGACAGGATTGGACACAGACGGGGAAGAGTACTGGACACAGATGGGGCAGGATTGGGCACAGAAGGGGCAGAGTGCTGGACACAGATGGGGCAGGATTGGACACAGATGGGGCAGAGTGCTGGACACAGATGGGGCAGAGTGCTGGACACAGATGGGACAGAGTGCTGGACACAGATGGGGCAGAGTGCTGGACACAGATGGGGCAGGATTGGACACAGATGGGGCAGAGTGCTGGACACAGATGGGGCAGGATTGGACACAGATGGGGCAGAGTGCTGGACACAGATGGGGCAGGATTGGACACAGATGGGGCAGAGTGATGGACACAGATGGGGCAGAGTGCTGGACACAGATGGGGCAGGATTGGACACAGATGGGGCAGAGTGCTGGACAAAGATGGGGCAGGATTGGACACAGATGGGGCAGAGTGCTGGACACAGATGGGGCAGAGTGCTGGACACAGATGGGGCAGAGTGCTGGACACAGATGGGGCAGAGTGCTGGACACAGATGGGGCAGGATTGGACACAGATGGGGCAGAGTGCTGGACACAGATGGGGCAGGATTGGACACAGAAGGGGCAGAGTGCTGGACACAGATAGGGCAGGATTTGACACAGATGGGGCAGAGTGCTGGACACAGATGGGGCAGAGTGCTGGACACAGATGGGGCAGAGTGCTGGACACAGATGGGGCAGAGTGCTGGACACAGATGGGGCAGAGTGCTGGACACAGATGGGGCAGAGTGCTGGACACAGATGGAGCAGAGTGCTGGACACAGATGGGGCAGGATTGGACACAGATGGGGCAGAGTGATGGACACAGATGGGGCAGAGTGCTGGACACAGATGGGGCAGGATTGGACACAGATGGGGCAGAGTGCTGGACAAAGATGGGGCAGGATTGGACACAGATGGGGCAGAGTGCTGGACACAGATGGGGCAGAGTGCTGGACACAGATGGGGCAGAGTGCTGGACACAGATGGGGCAGAGTGCTGGACACAGATGGGGCAGGATTGGACACAGATGGGGCAGAGTGCTGGACACAGATGGGGCAGGATTGGACACAGACGGGGCAGAGTACTGGACACAGATGGGGCAGGATTGGACACAGAAGGGGCAGAGTGCTGGACACAGATGGGGCAGGATTTGACACAGATGGGGCAGAGTGCTGGACACAGATGGGGCAGAGTGCTGGACACAGATGGGGCAGAGTGCTGGACACAGATGGGGCAGAGTGCTGGACACAGATGGGGCAGAGTGCTGGACACAGATGAGGCAGAGTGCTGGACACAGATGGGGCAGAGTGCTGGACACAGATGGAGCAGAGTGCTGGACACAGATGGGACAGGGTTGGACACAGACGGGGCAGAGTACTGGACACAGATGGGGCAGGATTGGGCACAGAAGGGGCAGAGTGCTGGACACAGATGGGGCAGGATTGGACACAGATGGGGCAGAGTGCTGGACACAGATGGGGCAGAGTGCTGGACACAGATGGGGCAGAGTGCTGGACACAGATGGGGCAGAGTGCTGGACACAGATGGGGCAGGATTGGACACAGATGGGGCAGAGTGCTGGACACAGATGGGGCAGGATTGGACACAGATGGGGCAGAGTGCTGGACACAGATGGGGCAGGATTGGACACAGATGGGGCAGAGTGATGGACACATGGGGCAGAGTGCTGGACACAGATGGGGCAGGATTGGACACAGATGGGGCAGAGTGATGGACACAGATGGGGCAGGATTGGACACAGATGGGGCAGAGTGCGGGACACAGATGGGGCAGAGTGCTGGACACAGATGGGGCAGAGTGCTGGACACAGATGGGGCAGAGTGCTGGACACAGATGGGGCAGGATTGGAAACAGATGGGGCAGAATGGAGACAGATGGGGCAAGATTGGAGACAGATGGGGCAGGATGGATACGATGGAGATCATATGGGGCAGAATGGATACTCATGAGGGCAGGATGGGAGAACATATGGCTGGAGCCTGGAATGAGACACACGGGGGCTAGGATGGCGAATATTACCATAGGGGCTAATTAAGGGATATTATTATTGCAGTGATGTATTTATTTTATTTTTTGAGTATACTGTTTTAAATGGGGGGGCGGTCCTGTTACTGTGTAGAGTGATACTATGTTGCCTTCTTCATGTGGTGTAATGTAGAAGTTGGTAAATTAAGTAATGTGTTCTACAAGCGGAACTCGAGATAACTTTTTTATTTCCTGCAGAGACGAGTCCTGGCTGGATGAAGTGATGGCGGTCTGTGCTGGATGAAAGATAAAGGACTTCACCTAGAGACGTCACTGGTGAGTCAGTGTTACCTATACACTGACACTATACACTGTATACTATATACAGAAGTCCTGTGTACAATGTCACCAGTGATCACTGTATTACCTATACATTATATACAGAGCTCCTCTGTATAATGTCACCAGTGATCACTGTATTACCTGTGCACAGACACTGCTTACTAATTACAGATCTCCTGTGCATAATGGCACTGATGGTGATAGTATTGTGGTTTTTTTTTTTATTACTGATCAGTATTGTAGTATTCAGTCATTGGTGGTAATATGCGGTCTGGTCATGGTGTAGCGGTATTTGTTCCTTGTATTTTATATTATTTGATCACTGTGGTGGTAATATGTCATCTGGTCATAGTGCTGTGGTATTTGTTCCTTGTATGTAGTATTATAGGTCATTTTAAAAATTGAAAAATAAATAAAAATATACCTAAATTGTATTGCATATTTTAACAAATATTTAATAGGTTACAGCAGAGTAGGGCCCGGCCAAAAGTGTCTACCGTGTTATGGTGGCGACTTAAAAAATCTTTTGGCCAAAACAAAAGCTGCCGGCTATATGTGTGATCTGGTGATGGGAACTGTCAATGTGTGATAATAATAATAATAATAATAATAATCTTTATTTATATAGCGCCAACATATTCCACAGCGCTTTACAGTTTAACAGTTTCAAACACAACAGTCATAGGTTACAATGTTAACAATACAGTAATAAAGCAAAATAAGACAAAATAAGACGACCCTGCTCATGAGAGCTTACAATCTACAATGAGGTGGGGGAGATACAAAGTACAGGTGTGTATTTACAATGATGGTCCAGCCATCTTCAGGGGGTGAGGGGTAGATGGAGATACTGAATGGGCTACACACACACACAAACATAAAATGAGTTTGATTAGGGAACGTGATAGGCCGCTCTGAACAATTGAGTTTTGAGCAAATGAGTTTTGTGATAGGTGAGAAGTGGAGATTTTCCAAGAGAGAGCGGTGGGACTGTGGACAGTTCGTGGGGTGGAGCCTGGAGGTGGGGTTGGGGTGGAGCCTGGGCGGAGTTTCAAGGGGGCCCCGAAAATTTTGCCAGTATGGGGCCCAAAAATTTCTAGTGGCAGCCCTGCTGGGGTCTGCTTATATCCGAGTGGTGTGTGTTGTCTCACTTGCACCCATAGGCTTATATGGGTGCGAGTGAGCCAAGAGTTTTCCTCGGTCCGAGACAATCACAGCATGCTGCGATTGTCTCGGACCGAAGAAGATGGCCAACAAAAAGTTGACTGGTGGGAGCGGCCCCATAACTTAACATTGGTCCAAGTGCAATGCGATTTTTTATCGCATTGCACTCGGCCGTTTAAAACGCCAGTGTGACGCCGACCTAAGGGACTAATAGGTGTTGTTCTCCTGCACTGTCTGTATATTTAATGAAATAAGGCTGCAGAATAACTGTCTCCTGGGATTTACGTTGGCACACAAGAACATTTCAAAAACCTGACCTGCACATCCAAACATAGACTGAGTGTGAACAGGTGCTGAACCCAGAGTCGCCAACTCGTATATAGTTAAGTAAAAAGGGCAGCACACTGCAGCGCCAAAACATGCAAACTTGAAAACACGAAATTTGAACTGCATTACTGCACTAGAAATATGAAAAATGAGAGCTTTTAGCGCATAAAAATGGCCATATTTATGTGTACCTCGTAGCCACTTTACGGCATCTCTCTTATACGAGGTCCTACGCTTGACCTACCTCGCTGAGAATAAACGTCTCCATCTGAATGGGTACATGTGAAACCTCTTCTTGGACTCAAATTCTCACTCTCTGTGGAGGGGTATTAGACCTACTATAATTAAAACACCTGTGGCTAGGAGGCGGGAGTGCACGATCAGAAGGCTAGAGAATACATTTCAAAAACCTGACCTGCACATCCAAACATAGACTGAGTGTGAACAGGTGCTGAACCCAGAGTCGCCAACTCGTATATAGTTAAGTAAAAAGGGCAGCACACTGCAGCGCCAAAACATGCAAACTTGAAAACACGAAATTTGAACTGCATTACTGCACTAGAAATATGAAAAATGAGAGCTGTTAGCGCATAAAAATTGCCATATTTATGTGTACCTCGTAGCCACTTTACGGCATCTCTCTTATACGAGGTCCTACGCTTGACCTACCTCGCTGAGAATAAACGTCTCCATCTGAATGGGTACATGTGAAACCTCTTCTTGGACTCAAATTCTCACTCTCTGTGGAGGGGTATTAGACCTACTATAATTAAAACACCTGTGGCTAGGAGGCGGGAGTGCACGATCAGAAGGCTAGAGAATACATTTCAAAAACCTGACCTGCACATCCAAACATAGACTGAGTGTGAACAGGTGCTGAACCCAGAGTCGCCAACTCGTATATAGTTAAGTAAAAAGGGCAGCACACTGCAGCGCCAAAACATGCAAACTTGAAAACACGAAATTTGAACTGCATTACTGCACTAGAAATATGAAAAATGAGAGCTTTTAGCGCATAAAAATGGCCATATTTATGTGTACCTCGTAGCCACTTTACGGCATCTCTCTTATACGAGGTCCTACGCTTGACCTACCTCGCTGAGAATAAACGTCTCCATCTGAATGGGTACATGTGAAACCTCTTCTTGGACTCAAATTCTCACTCTCTGTGGAGGGGTATTAGACCTACTATAATTAAAACACCTGTGGCTAGGAGGCGGGAGTGCACGATCAGAAGGCTAGAGAATACATTTCAAAAACCTGACCTGCACATCCAAACATAGACTAAAAAAGCTCTCATTTTTCATATTTCTAGTGCAGTAATGCAGTTCAAATTTCGTGTTTTCAAGTTTGCATGTTTTGGCGCTGCAGTGTGCTGCCCTTTTTACTTAACTATATACGAGTTGGCGACTCTGGGTTCAGCACCTGTTCACACTCAGTCTATGTTTGGATGTGCAGGTCAGGTTTTTGAAATGTATTCTCTAGCCTTCTGATCGTGCACTCCCGCCTCCTAGCCACAGGTGTTTTAATTATAGTAGGTCTAATACCCCTCCACAGAGAGTGAGAATTTGAGTCCAAGAAGAGGTTTCACATGTACCCATTCAGATGGAGACGTTTATTCTCAGCGAGGTAGGTCAAGCGTAGGACCTCGTATAAGAGAGATGCCGTAAAGTGGCTACGAGGTACACATAAATATGGCCATTTTTATGCGCTAAAAGCTCTCATTTTTCATATTTCTAGTGCAGTAATGCAGTTCAAATTTCGTGTTTTCAAGTTTGCATGTTTTGGCGCTGCAGTGTGCTGCCCTTTTTACTTAACTATATACGAGTTGGCGACTCTGGGTTCAGCACCTGTTCACACTCAGTCTATGTTTGGATGTGCAGGTCAGGTTTTTGAAATGTATTCTCTAGCCTTCTGATCGTGCACTCCCGCCTCCTAGCCACAGGTGTTTTAATTATAGTAGGTCTAATACCCCTCCACAGAGAGTGAGAATTTGAGTCCAAGAAGAGGTTTCACATGTACCCATTCAGATGGAGACGTTTATTCTCAGTGAGGTAGGTCAAGCGTAGGACCTCGTATAAGAGAGATGCCGTAAAGTGGCTACGAGGTACACATAAATATGGCCATTTTTATGCGCTAAAAGCTCTCATTTTTCATATTTCTAGTGCAGTAATGCAGTTCAAATTTCGTGTTTTCAAGTTTGCATGTTTTGGCGCTGCAGTGTGCTGCCCTTTTTACTTAACGGCACACAAGAACAGTCGCCCAAAGATAACGTTACATCAGCAGTAATCAGGCAGACTTCCTTTCCACATGTCACCAGGCACATCTAACTAAGAAAATGGATCAAAAGCAAGACTGAAAACATTGCACTTGATAATCTTCAAACAGGAGCAGGAATGAAGTCAATGCACACAAAATAGGTCTCCAGAAGGCAGAAAACGGTCTTTCAAGTGCCACCTTCTGGAGGAAATCCACTTTGCATACTTTTCCCAGGAAGAATAACCTTAAAATCTCTTAATTTGTTTTATTTTTTTGCTAATGGAAAATCAGTAAACTGGAGGAAATGAGGTAAATTTAATAAAAGATGTTTAGATTATTTTGCATGTGTTACTGCCACCTACTGGCAGAAATATAGCGATATCAGTATCCATGTACAATAAGGTTTTTTACTTGTATTTTAATACAATTATACTTTCTTCAAATGGATTTTACATTTAAAATCTATGTGAGAAATACATTAACTACCAAATAAAAAGCCCGACAACTGTTTACAGAGCTCATGTAGGTAAAATGTGACCATATGAAAAATATAATAACTCTTAATAAGGAAAAAAATATTATTAGCGTCAATAAATTATTAAATGGTAACTGTCATTTCATAAACGTTTTATATATTCGAGGCACTGCATAATGCTACTGATCAAAACATCACTCTGAATCTGCATGCTTGGTGTACGGGTTCATAAGTATGTCTATTATTATTATTATTATTATTTATACAGTATAGCACCATTAATTCCATGGTGCTGTACATGAGAAAAGGGGTTACGTATAGAGTTATAGATATCGTTTACAGTAAACAAATTTACAATGACAGACTGGTACAGAGGGGAGAGGACCCTGTCGTTGCAAACTTACATTCTGCGGGATAATGGGGAAGAGACAGAAGGTGGGATGTACGGCAGCTCTGGTGGTGGTGAGGCGGCAACACAGGTGGTTGGTGAGGTGGCAGATTGGTTATTGCAGGCTGTAGGCTTTCCTGAAGAGATAGGTTTTCAGGTTGCGGCTGAGAGATCTGAGGGTGGTGGATAATCAGAAGTGTTGAGGCGTGGAATTCCAGAGGATGGGGGATATTTGGGAGAAATCATGGAGGCGTTTGTGTGAGGAACAAACAAGTGTGGAGGAGAGTAGGAGGTCTTGGGAGGATCGAAAATTACGTGATGGAAGATAGTGGGAGATTAGTCAGAGATATAGGGAGGGAACAGGTTGTGAATGCCTTTGTAGATCAGTTGTAGTAGTTTGAATTGGATTTGTTGGGGAATTGGGAGCCAGTGGAGGGATTTGCAGAGGAGAGAAACAGGGGAGTTGCGAGGAGAGAGGTGGATTAGCCGGGCAGCAGAGTTGAGGACAGACTGGAGTGGTGCAAGAGAGTTAGCGGGAGGCCACAGAGGAGGGTGTTGCAGTAATCGAGGCGGGAGATGATGAGGGCATGCACAAGAGTTTTAGTAGATTGTGGGCTGAGGAAGGAACGGATTCTGGCAATATTTTTGAGTTGGAGGCGACAGGAGGTGGCCAGAGTTTGGACATGCTGTTTGAAGGACAGGGCAGAGTGAGAGTTACCCCGAGGCAGCGGATTTTAGGTGCGGGAGAGAGCGTGATGCAATTTACCATAATAGATAGATCAGGTAGGGGGGACGCGCGAGATGGGGGGAAAGATGATGTGTTCGGTATTGTCTACATTGAGTTTTTAGGAAAAGTTGAAGAAGGAGGATATGGCTGATAGACACTCTGGGATTCTGGGCAGCAGAGAGGTGACATCTGGGCAAGAGAGGTAGATCTGAGTGTCGTCCGCATACAGGGGGTACTGGAAGCCATGGGACCTTACGAGTTGTCCTAGGCCAAGGGTACAGATGAAAAAAAGTAGGGGCCCTAGGACAGAGCCTTGAGGGACTCCAATAGAGAGAGGGGGGATGAGGAAGTAGTATGGAAGTGGGAAATGCTAAATGTGCGGTCGGAAAGGTATGAGGCAATCCAGGACAGGGCAAGGCCTTTGATGTCAAAGGAAGAAAGAATCTGTAACAGTAGGCAGTGGTCGACTGTGTCGAAAGCAGAAGACTGGTCGAGAAGGAGGAGGATAAAGAACTGTCTGTTAGCTTTGGCTGTGAGTAAGTGTGGCGCCCCAGGGTCCTGGTCATCACAGTAGCATTGCTTTCCTCACGGAGAGCGTGATGTTACGTTTGGAGGCAAGAAGGGATAACTGGAACCAGGTAAACACAAGCATGCAACACATTCACACTCCAGGCCACCATGGGGAGCTTTTGATCCTATTTACTAAGTGACTCCCCATATATATGGTAGTTTTGGCGGGAAAGGTGAGAACAGTTCTTGCCAGGAAACAGGCTAGATCAGTCTGAGGTAGAAGAGGGTTTACGGAGCTGTGTCGCCACAGTGCAGCAGCTCCTGGAAAGAGAATTACAGAAAGCCGAATATATTGCAGAGAGCGTGTAGGAGAGCGAAGCACAGGAGAGTATACCAACGGGAGACCAGTCACAAGCAGGCTGCCTCCTTCTGAGGCGCAGAGACCGGTAGCCAGAACACCGAGGTTGTAAGGCCCTCCACGACTTACATCAGAGACCGGCAGGACAGCTGAATTTCACGTTACCTGTCCGCCTTAATACCCAGGAGACACGGTGACACCTTTAGAGCCCGGGGCGTGCTAGAGTCCCTATAAACAGACTCAAGTCACCAGTCATACGGGTTATGTCCTATCCTATTCGGGGGACAGAGAGAGAGAACATCTGTGAGGACCTTATCTGAAGCCATAGGCAGTAAGGGATTACAACACCACGGCGCTAGAGGAAGGCTTTGATTTCCACCTGGATAAGGGGACTCCTAACTTGCCTCCAAGCCGGCCGGACCCTGCCTGCCCTGTGATCTGGTGCCCTGGACTGTGGCTACCTGAAGTCATCAGTAAACAAGGTAAAGAGACTGCAAACCTGTGTCCTCATTCCTTACTGCGCCATTCACCATCTTCCATCTACACACCAGGAGCCCTGGGGATATACTTCACCTGTGAGAAGTTATACCATCTAGCTGCCATAACATCACCCCAGAGGACCCCTTAAAGCAGCGTCGGTCCCCACTGACCAAATATCACAGGTGGCGTCACGAACATAAACTTTATTCCCTTTAAAGACCTTTCCCTTTTACATGGGCGCCCAGGGCCACGGACCGGGTCGCCACCGTGACATCCCCCCGTGAAACACCGGACCCGGTACCGAGTACCCCACGGCCCTGGCAGGGCGACTCATAAGTCATTAGTAATTTTGGTCAGAGCAGTTTTGGTGGAGTGGTGGGGACGGAACCCAGATTGGAGGTTGCCAAGGAGAGAGTTAGATGAGAGGTGGGAGGAAAGTTGAGCATAGACATGCTACTCAAGGAGTTTGGAAGCAAACGGGAGCACTGATATGGGGCGATAGCTGGGCATAGCAGTTGGGTCTATGGGTCTGTACATTCACTCTCATATTATTAAGCCCATTCACAGATCTGTGCACCCAGCTCATGCAAGAGCTGTGGACTTCAAAGTGATGTTTTGAGTGATTGGTGGGGGGGTATTAGTACCTGCATCCCCACCACAATCAGAAACAATATGCAGCGCCTATAAAATATAAAAAGTATTATGAATGATAGTTAAAATGTAAATAGCATTAAATGGGATATATGGCTTGGAAAAGGGGTCAGTACGTCGATACATTTACTTTTATATGCCCCTTTATTAGCTCTTTTGTGTGTCTTAAGAAAAATAGTTCCAGACATAAATCTGTAATGTTCACTTTTTTTGTGTAGCAAAGAGGTACAAAATAGCTTCTAATCAGTGGTGTAACTACAAAGTTATGGGCCCAGGTGCGAACTTTGAAATGCCACCCCCCACCATGCCAAAATATTTTCCACCCAAATTCTCATTTTCCCTATTAATTATGCACACTATAGCTTTATTGCAAAGTTGTATAGTGTGACCTCAGTGGCGTAACTATCCGGTGCCCCATCATGGTATATATTTGTCCCCGTACTGCCATTGTTATGTAATTTATAATAGAAAATAAACCATTATACTCATCAAGGGCTTACATAGAAGTCATGGGGATCCATATAAGAAGTATAATGCACCCCCATAGTCCTCCTTATAATATAATGTACCCCCATAGTCCTCTATATAATATACTGCACAGTTAATAATCATCTATATAGTATAATAGACTCCCCATAGTCCTCCATATAGTATAACACCCCCCCATAGTCCTCCATATAGTATTATACACTCCTCAGTCCTCCATATAGTATAATACACTCCTCATAGTCCTCCATATACTAAAATACACTCCTCATATTGCTCCATATAGCATAATACACTCCTCATAGTGCTCCATATAGTATAATACACTGCTCAATCCTCCATATAGTATAATACACTCATCAGTCCTCCATATAGTATAATACACTCCTCAGTCCTCCATATAGTATTATACTCTCCTCATAGTCCTCCATATATTAAAATACACGGCTCAGCCCTCCATATACTATAATACACTCCTCATAGTGCTCCATATAGTATAATGCACCCCTCACAGTCCTCTACATAGTATAATACACTCCTCAGTCCTCCATATAGTATTATACTCTCCTTATAGTCCTCCATATATTAAAATACACGGCTCAGCCCTCCATATAGTATAATACACTCCTCATAGTGCTCCATATAGTATAATACACCGCCATCGTCATCCATGTCATACAATTCACTTCTCATAGTATAATAGTTCTTCATATAGTATAATGTATTCCCCATAGTCCTCCATACAGTATAATGCAGTCCACATGTAGTATAATGCAGCCACCCCACAAAAGTATAATGCAGCCCCCCATAGAAAATAATGCAGCTCCCCTCATAGTAGAATGCAGCCTCTCCATACAGGGGCAGTGAGAAAGACATGGGCAAATGGTGACTAGGGGGCAGGGGAGACAGGCACAAGGGTGACACAGGGGGGCTAGAGAGCAAGGAAGACAGGCACAAGGGGACACATGGGGGCTAGGAGGCAGGGGAGAAGGGGACTAGTGGGCAAGGGGGACTGACACAAGGGGACACACAGGGACTAGGTGGAAAGGGAGACAGGCACACGAGGACACAAGGGGACTCCGAGGGCAGAGTAGATAGGGATGCACGAGGAGACGGAGGGAGACTTGGGAGCAGGGAAGAAGGGGGCACAGAGTTTACAAGGACAGGGTAGATGGGGAACACACGGTGAGAAAGGGGACAGGGGAGACTTGAGAGCAGGGCAGACGGGTTACACGAGGACAAGGGGCAGGGAATACATGGGGGATGCAGGAGGACTCAGGGCATGGGAGATGGGGAGCATTGGGGGACCAGGGGAGGAGTGACAAGGCGCATAAGGGGGCCCGGAGGAGCACATTGATCTGAACCTGGGGGCCTTTAAGGACATGGTGCACGGAAGAGCAGGGAGGAAACGGGGCTGGTGTCACAGGGGGCCGGGGACACTGGGGGCCGAGGATGGTGACACACGAGCAGGAGACACACCTCTCTGCCGCCGGTCCCGTGCACCTCAATGTTCATCCCTGGATCCTCCACATGGCTGAGCCACTGCGGCATCCCCCTCCTAGGCGGTTCGGTCCACGCGCCCCCGGCCAGCTCCGGAGCCGCCTGTTCCCGGTCCCAGAAGCCGCCACAGGCTCTGCCAATATAGCAGCCGCCATCACCTGTGCAGATGCTGCACTGCCTGGGCCCCGCACACAGCGGGTGCATGATGAAGTGGCGTCATCATGCACCCTCAGTGTCAGAGGCAGAGGGGAATGATGGGAGAGGGAGCGTCAGCTGACGCTCTCTCCTCCATCATTGATTTGAACTGTACCGGTGTCATAGACACCAGTATAGTTCAATGCGGCGGCGGGGAGTCGGGTGCCTCTGACCTGCCAGGCCCCTGACCTGCCAGGCCCAGTCGCAGCGGCGACCTCTGCGACCGTGGTAGTTACGTCCCTGCCTCACACAGACACACATACTACAGACCATGCACACACGCACGCACGCACACACACACCGGATACCAGCTCATACATCTCACAGTCTCCTCTCTGGTACTGGGGAGGCTGATATAAACGTGCACCTCCTCAGCTTCTAATGCTTACAGCAGCTCTGACCCGCACCTCCCCCGCTCTCGCCTTCTGACCCAGGGCTGCAGAGCAGGAGAAGCTGTCTTACCATGATGACTGGAGCTGCTTCCTATTTCTCACAAGCTCCGGCTGCTCCCTTCCCCCTACATATTCCTCTGACTGTTGCCGTGAGGGAGGAATCTCCTGCACTGTAACATGGTGTCGGGTGCCTCTGATCTGCTGTGCCCCTGACCTGCCAGGTCCGGTCACAGCTGCGACAATGGTAGTTATGCCCCTGCTTCTAATAAAAATAATCTGTCACCAGGTCTCATCTGAGAGTAATAAAGTTCGGGAAGAGACCATGATTCCAGAGGTGTGACACTTTCTTGGCTTCTTGCTGACACCTTTAATCTGTTGCAGATCTGCTAGTCTTCTCAATGATGAGCTACTGTTATAGTCTTCATTGTTCATGACCTCTGGTCATCACTGTTCTCCAAGCATTGACTTCAGCCTATGTAGAGTGTAGGCTAGGTGCTGTCAATCAATGGCAGGGAAGGGTCAGTTAAAGCTCATCATTCAGAGGACTAGCAGAGCTGCAGCAGAGAAAATTGTGAAAACTACATCCAGAGGCCCAGTAAGTGGCACACTGCTGAAATTAGAGTTTCCATTCCCATTTTATGCTGCTTTCTAGATTATGTGCAATTCATTTAGCTGGACCTGGTGATCTTATGTTCTGTTGCCACTAGACGGGCGCCCTAAAAACCGCCTCTTATATGATGACATACCTGGTTCTTCTTCTAGGGATTGCTAGTGACCTGACGAGGTTCACTGTTCTCGCTACCACTGGTGTAGTGCACTCTCTTACGGCTACAATTCTGGTGAGTCTACGTAGCACAGGTTTACTCGACCTTCTGGGACTACGTCTACTCACTGTGGGCATGACATATTCACCTATAGCAGAGGGTGGATTCTTTGGTTCCACTGCTAGAGTGACGTCTGTTGCTTCTCTTCAGGATGGTCTTGAATCACATTTTGTTCTGTTATTTCCAACTGGGGAAAAGTCAAGACAGGTATCACTATGGCTTGATGTACTTGAGTCCAAGACTGGTGAAAATCTCCAATAACAGTGTGGATTTTCTTTTCTTCTTCCTCCATTGGGTGAGAAGTTCCTGGATCCTTTTCTTTTTCTCTCAGTTTATCAGGGCATACTTTAAGATGATCTCTGGACACCACAGTTGAAGTTTCTCCTCCGTCTTTACTTATAAGGCATACTTTTGTATTGTCAAAGTTGGATGGTAAGATGGTATATGGTTCTGCTTCCCACTGGTCATTGAGTTTGTGCATTCTTCTCTTACGCCTTAGCACTTGTTCACCTGGTGACAAGGGAATTGCTGGGTCACATTGGTTGTAGTCTCTCTCTTGTTTTTGTCTTGCTTGGGACAAGCTTCTCACTACAAACTCTTGCATTTGGCGGTATTTCTGTTGTCGCTTATTATCCCAATCTGTATCTGGTGAGGTAGTTTCTGGAGTTAGGACTCCCATTTCCAGATCAACAGGTAATTTGCTAGATCTTCCCCTCATCAGGTATGCTGGAGTGCAGTTGGTGGAATTCACTAGGATGTGATTGTACAAGTCTACCAAGTCTGGCAACTTCTCTGGCCATAAGTTTCTTTCGTGCAAAGGCAAAGTTTTTAACAGATCGATTACCACCTGGTTCATCTTTTCACACATACCGTTGGTTTGTGGGTGGTACGGTGTTGTTCTGATTTTCTTGCATCCGTACAGGTTGCAGAACTCTTGAAACACTTCCGCTTCAAAGGCTGGGTCTTGGTCAGTTAGTACCTTCTCTGGGTATCTGTGTGGTCGGCAAAAGTGTTGCTGGAAGGCTTTGGCTGCTGTCCTCGCTGTCTGGTCCTTGACAGGCACGAATACCAGGAATCTGGAGTAATGATCCACAATGGTCAGAGCATAGACATAGCCTGACCGGCTTGGAGTTAACTTCACATGATCTAAGGCAACCAGTTCAAGTGGCTGTTTGGTGACTGTGGGCTGTAGGGAAGCTCTCTGGCTGTCACGGTCCTTCCTACACAGGTTGCATGGGCCACACTCTCGGCACCACTTTTCAATGGCTTTTCTCATGCCAATCCAGTCTAACCTATCGGAGGTTAGACGGCAATTACAGGATGAGTCGGGTTATACCAAACTTGGTAGAGACCCAACTAGTGACATCCAAACCAAGATAGGAACTATTTTGCAAAAATACTCCACTCAAGGGATCCTTGATTCCAAAACAGTGGAATTTTTGACCAAAAGGAATCCGGTCATACCAGTCTTCTACGTCCTGCCAAAGGTTCATAAAAGTATGCAAAACCCTCCGGGTAGGCCGATAGTGGCATCGACAGAATCGGTGTTGTCCCCTTTATCGATTTTCCTGGCGAAAATCCTCACGCCCTTGATTCGCAACACCCCATCTTTTCTCTTGGATACCGGTGCTTTTCTCAATAAGATACGAAGTATAGGTACCATACCCCCACAGACGATTTTGGTCACTTTAGACGTGAAGGACCTATATACTTCGATTCCTCACGTAGAGGGTATTAACTCAGTTCACCATCTATTGACGTCGGCTGGCTTAGATTCAGAGCAGATAAACTTGTGTGTGGATCTCCTTACCCTGATATTATTCAATAACCACTTTCTCTTCCAGGATCAGTTCTTTCTCCAGGTACGTGGTACTGCCATGGGTTCCAACGTAGCGCCCCCATACGCTAATGCCTATATGGCACACTTCAAGGAGTCCGTCATCTATCGACAACAGCTTTTCATTTCTAACGTCCTTTATTGGACGCGTTATATAGACGACATTTTTTGCCTATGGGGGGGCACGTTGGAATCCCTGGAAACTTTCTTTACGTTCTTAAACGAAGCTTGGCCAGGCATAAGGTTCACCATCACCCATGATTCCAACTCCGTAAGCTTTTTGGACACTACTGTCCTTAAGGATCATGAGGGCCATTTGACCACCAATTTACACACTAAACCCACCGATCGTAATACCATTCTTCACTTTGATAGTTTCCACCCTCCATCAGTCAAACGTTGTATTCCAAGATCACAATTCCAACGTGTACGCCGCATTGTCTCTGACCATGACAAATGCGAACAACGTCTACAAGACATGACTACCAGATTTTACCAGCGTGGATATCCGAAACACATACTTGAGGAACAAAAAAACCCACCTCCTCGGATACGGACAAATGATCAGGGTAAGAGGGTCCCTTTCGTACACACCTACCACCCTGTTACCTCCATTCTCCATAAACAAATTAGGAAACACTGGTCTTTACTGTCAGCAGCATATCCTACCGTACCAGAATTTAAATTACCCTTTTTGCCGTGCTACAAGAGACCCCAGAACATTAGGGACACACAAGTTAGAGCTGATTTTGGGTCCACACAAACGACAAAGTCTAGATTCCTATCACATCCCAAGATGGGTACTTTTCCGTGCCTACACTGTGCACAGTGTGGGAATGTTCAAAAAGGCCACACCTTTCAGCATCCACGCACAGGGAGAAGCTTTGAGATTAAAAACTATTACACATGTCAATCTTCGTTTGTAGTGTATCTCATTAAATGCCCATGTGGCTTATTGTACATCGGAGAAACAACCCAACCAGTACGTGATAGGATATCGAAACACAAATCGACCATACGTTGCAACAATTTGCTATTACCAGTTCCCCATCATTTCTCATCACAGGGTCATACCATCTCCCAATTAAAATATCAAGTTATTGATTCCATTCCACCACAGCGACGAGGGGGGGACCGCATTGCACTTTTGAAAAAGCGTGAGGCATTCTGGATACATACGCTGGATACCCTCACACCAAAAGGGCTGAATAGAGACTATGATTTGCTGGCATTTATCTAAACCAATGCATTAGTCATTTTTGTTAGTTTTGACTTGTTTCATCATTATGCTAATTGTTCCCTTTGTTTATTCATTCTAGAACCGCCTGTACTGACTCTGGGATCGAGAACCCTGCTACGTGGCACTCACCATAGCCTGACGACTCACCCATTATTCACTGGCACTACTTTAAACTAATGCAACAGCGCCTCCAGGCACGATTTTCCATATACGGAGCTGCACTAACCTCCTATATATGTGTATCTCATCTTGCCTTTGCTTTCATGTCTATGTATCCCAAAGTCTCTGTCACTTCCTTATCTGCATGGGTCTTTTTTACCATAGGTCCGCCCTGGTTCTATTTTTATATGTGCTTATCACGCACGTAGGTTACTATCGTTCCATACAGTTTCCCCTTTAGTAGCATTTGTATAGGTATCTATCCGGTCCCTTGGAGATACCTTCCCCCCTTTTTTTCCTCCTAGCCATACTAACTAGGTTCCCTCTTGTTTTACACCGCAGCAGTGCTCTTTCGCTACGGTGTGATGTACACTCCCCCTTTGCCAGGACACACCCCACGGCTTGACACGCATAATGTGCCTCTTGAAACGCACCGCCATATCAGCGGTGACGTAGCAGGCCGCGTGTGTGGACGCGCCCGACACGCCCACTTCCGGTCGGCGGTGTATTTACCGCTCAGACTGGAGTACAGCCTCGGCGTCTTCCCAGCACAAGCGCCAGGACTAGCGGTAGACACCGCGTCATCTCTACTACGGCATCTGGTAAGAGGCTTGGACTCCTGACGTTTCTTAACATGGGGCTTAGTTAGCGCTGATTGGTAACCCTTATATACATTCTGTCCTCATAGGATATTGCCCTTGCACCGACATAGTCAGCTTCCTGACAGCCACTTCTGTATGTATCATTACACCTAATACTAATCCTCTCCTTATCCACCTCCCTCATGGTTAACCTCTTATTGCAGATTTAGTGCGTACTCATAGGCTACGTTCACATTAGCGTTGTGCGCCGGTGCGTCGGCGACGCAACGCGCGACGCACCAAAAACGCGCTCAAAAACGCTGCGTTTTGCGACGCGTGCGTCATTTTTTGACGAAAAAAGGACGCACGAAAAATGCAACTTGTTGCATTTTCGTGCGTCTGACGCTAGCATCGAAAACGACGCACATGTCAAAAAACGCAAACAAAAAAACGCACGCGTCCCCTATGTTAAACATAGGGGCGCGTCGCCGCTGCGTCGCCGCTGCGTCGCCGCTGCATCGCCGACGCAACAGCGACGCACATTAGCGTAACGCTAATGTGAACGTAGCCTTAGAAGCACATTGCCTACAACCACACGCTTAATAGCACGGTATGTGATCACTTTCTTATCCTGCTATCTTCTTATGAATCTGAGTAGTATTGTGCCACTAGCGGATGGTTCCAATTTGTTGTTTGGTTATTACACTCCTAGCTACTCGCCATCGATTTATATGTCTTCCTATGTATATACTTTGTTTTTCATTATTATTTTATTATTATTATTATTTTTCCATTTTTGATTCTGTATCTGTTTTTTTGTATATTGTTTATACTTGCAGTAACTGATGAAGGTCCAGTTTGTAAAGGACCGAAACGTTTGTTGCTGAACAATAAATATCTCCTCAGACATAAAAAGTTGAGTGCCAGGTTTTGTTACGTATGGTATGGTGTTGGAACCTACCTGAGCACCTCTTGTCCTTTGGCTGTGCACCAAGTCTTATATTTAAATCCAGTAAAACCTTCCACGTAGCAGGATCTCTAACTTCTTCCATCCGAAGTGTCCTGCCCCATCCTTATACGCTTCCAGAACTATTGGTGCATCTTGTCTTGGGACCACTATCTACCAGACCAGCTCGTGAGTGCGTGGGTCAATATTTCTCTGACACAGCTTAACATCCTACTATATAATTGTCTAAGGGTCACTTCTGTCTTTCTGTCTGTCCTTCTGTCTGTCTTTCTGTCTGTCTGTCACGGATATTCATTGGTCGCAGCCTCTCTCTGTCATGGAAATCCAAGTCGCTGATTGGTCGTGGCAAAACAGCCACGACCAATCAGCGACGGGCACAGTCCGGAAGAAAATGGCCGCTCCTTACTCCCTGCAGTCAGTGCCCGGCGCCCGCATACTCTCCTCCAGTCACCACTCACACAGGGTTAATGCCGGCGGTAACGGACCGCGTTATGCCGCAGGTAATGCACTCCATAACCGCTGCTATTAACCCTGTGTGTCCCCAACTTTTTACTATTGATGCTGCCTAAGCGGCATCAATAGTAAAAAAATGTAATGTTAAAATAATAAAAAAACAAAAACCTGCTATTCTCACCCTCCGTAGTCCGCCGAGCCGATCGCGCCTGCCGCCATCTTCCGTTCCCGGCGATGCTTTGCTAAATTACCCAGAAGACTTAGCGGTCTCGCAAGACCGCTAAGTCTTCTGGGTAATTTAGCAAAGCACCGCATCTGGATAATTTTGCAATGCATCCTGGGAACGGAAGATGGCGGCAGCCGCGTGCGTATCACCGGATCTTTGGTGAATCCCAGGGGGTGAGTATATAACAATTTTTTATTTTAATTATTTTTTTAACAGGGATATGGTGCCCACACTGCTGTATACTACATGGGCTGTGTTAGATACCGCGTGGCTGCTATATACTACATAGGCAGTGTTATATATTATGTGGGCTGTGTGATATACTCCGTGGGCTGTGCTATATATTACGTGGCCACTGTTATATACTGCGTGGGCAGTGTTATATACTACATGGCTGCTATATACTGCGTGGGCAGTGTTATATACTACGTGGCTGCTATATACTACGTGGGCTGTGCTATATATTACGTGGCCAGTGTTATATACTGTGTGGCCTGTGTTATATACTACGTCGCCTGTGTTATATACTGCGTGGCTGCTATATACTGCATGGGCTGTTATATAGTTTGTGGCTGTGTTATATACTGCGTGGCCACTGTTATATATTGCGTGGCCTGTATTAATGCATCGGGTATTCTACAATATGTATGTATATAGCAGCCACAAAGTATATAGCACAGGCCACGTAGTATTTGTCTGCTATATACTACATGGCTCCTACAGTGATGGCCAAAAGTATTGACACCCCTGCAATTCTGTCAGATAATACTCATTTTCTTCCTGAAAATGATTGCAAACACAAATTATTTGGCATTATTATCTTCATTTATTTTGTCTTAAATGAGAAAACACAAAAAGAATTGTCCTAAAGCCAAATTGGATATAATTCCACACCAAACATAAAAAAGGGGGTGGACAAAAGTATTGGCACTGTTCGAAAAATCATGTGATGCTTCTCTAATTTGTGTAATTAACAGCACCTGTAACTTACCTGTGGCACCTAACAGGTGTTGGCAATAACTAAATCAGCCAGTTGACATGGATTAAAGTTGACTCAACCTCTGTCCTGTGTGTCCTTGTGTGTACCACATTGAGCATGGAAAAAAGAAAGAAGACCAAAGAACTGTCTGAGGACTTGAGAAACCAAATTGTGAGGAAGCATGAGCAATCTCAAGGCTACAAGTCTATCTCCAAAGACCTGAATGTTCCTGTGTCTACCGTGCGCAGTGTCATCAAGAAGTTTAAAGGCCATGGCACTGTGGCTAACCTCTCCAGATGTGGACGGAAAAGAAAAATTGACAAGAGTTTTCAACGCAAGATTGTGCGGATGTTGGATAAAGAACCTCGACTAACATCCAAACAAGTTCAAGCTGCTCTGCAGTCCAAGGGTACAACAGTGTCAACCCGTACTATCCATCGGCATCTGAATAAAAAAGGGACTGTATGGTAGGAGACCCAGGAAGACCCCACTTCTTACCCCGAGACATAAAAAAGCCAGGCTGGAGTTTGCCAAAACTTACCTGAAAAAGCCTAAAACGTTTTGGAAGAATGTTCTCTGGTCAGATGAGACAAAAGTAGAGCTTTGGGGCCAAGGCATCAACATAGAGTTTACAGGAGAAAAAAAGAGGCATTCAAAGAAAAGAACACGGTCCCTACAGTCAAACATGGTGGAGGTTCCCTGATGTTTTGGGGTTGCTTTGCTGCCTCTGGCACTGGACTGCTTGACCGTGTGCATGGCATTATGAAGTCTGAAGACTACCAACAAATTTTGCAGCATAATGTAGGGCCCAGTGTAAGAAAGCTGGGTCTCCCTCAGAGGTCATGGGTCTTCCAGCAGGACAACAACCCAAAATACACTTCAAAAAGCACTAGAAAATGGTTTGAGAGAAAGCACTGGAGACTTCTAAGGTAGCCAGCAATGAGTCCAGACCTGAATCCCATAGAACACCTGTGGAGAGAGCTAAAAATGGCAGTTTGGAGAAGGCACCCTTCAAATATCGGGGACCTGGAGCAGTTTGCCAAAGAAGAATGGTCTAAAATTCCAGCAAAGCATTGTAAGAAACTCATTGATGGTTACCGGAAGCGGTTGGTCGCAGTTATTTTGGCTAAAGGTTGTGCAACCAAGTATTAGGCTGAGGGTGCCAATACTTTTGTCTGGCCCATTTTTGGAGTTTTGTGTGAAATGATCAATGTTTTGCTTTTTGCTTCATTCTCTTTTGTGTTTTTTCATTTAAGACAAATTAAATGAAGATAATAATACCAAATACCGTATATACTCGAGTATAAGCCGACCCGAGTATAAGCCGACCCCCCTAATTTTGCCACAAAAAACTGGGAAAACTTATTGACTCGAGTATAAGTCTAGGGTGGAAAATGCAGCAGCTACCGGTGAATTTCAAAAATAAAAATAGATGCTCCATACCGTTCATTATGGCCCCATAGCTGTGCCATATAGTGCTCTGCACAGTTCATTATTGCCCCATAGCTGTGCCATATAGTGCTCTGCACAGTTCATTATTGCCCCATAGCTGTGCCATATAGTGCTCTGCACCGTTCATTTTTGCCCCATAGCTGTGCCATATAGAGCTCTGCGCCATTCATTCTTGCCCCATAGCTGTGCCATATAGTGCTCTGCACCGTTCATTATTGCCCCATAGCTGTGCCATACAGTGCTCTGCACCGTTCATTATTGCCCCATAAATGTACCATAGAAAGGTGTGCCATATAATGCTCTGCAACGTTCATTATTGCCCCATAGCTGTGCCATATAGTGCTCTGCACAGTTCATTATTGCCCCATAGCTGTGCCATATAGTGCTCTGCACCGTTCATTATTGCCCCATAGCTGTGCCATATAGTGCTCTGCACAGTTCATTTTTGCCCCATAGCTGTGCCATATAGTGCTCTGCACCGTTCATTTTTGCCCCATAGATGCTCCGTATAAAGCTATGCCATTGCTGCTGCTGCAATCATAAAAAAAAAAATGCCATACTCACCTCTCTTGCTTGCAGCTCCCGGCGTCTCGTCTCGGCGTCTCTCTGCACTGACTGATCAGGCAGAGGGCGGCGCGCACACTATATGCGTCATCGCGCCCTCTGACCTGCACAGTCAGTGCGCAGAGACGCCGGGAAGATGGAGCGGCGCCCGGCGTGTGGAACGCGGACAGGTGAATATAAAATACTAACCTAGTCTCGGCGCTCCTGACGCTGCCCCTGCCTGTCACACTGTCTTCGGGTGCCGCAGCTCTTCCTGTCAGCGGTCACTGGCACCGCTCAGAGCAATGAATATGCGGCTCCACCCCTATGGGAGTGGAGTCCATATTAATTTCTCTAATGAGCGGTCCCACGTGACCGCTGAACAGGGGAAGAGCTGCGGCACCCGGAGACCGTGGGACGGACAGGGGGAGCGTCAGGAGCGCCGGGACTAGGTGAGTATGCCTCAGCGCCCTCTCCCCCTCACCCTGCCGCCCACCGTGACTCGAGTATAAGCCGAGAGGGGCACTTTCAGCCCAAAAATTTGGGCTGAAAATCTCGGCTTATACTCGAGTATATACGGTAATTTGTGTTTGCAATCATTTTCAGGAAGAAAATGAGTATTATCTGACAGAATTGCAGGGGTGTCAATACTTTTGGCCATGACTGTATATACTACGTGGCCTGTGCTATATACTATATGGCTGCTATATACATACATACATATTTTAGAATACCCGATGCATTAGAATCAGGCCACCATCTAGTTGTACATAAACAGTTTGCCTTTCTCTTTCCACAGCTGTTGAGTCTCTTGTGCAGCATCTGGACCAGGGTGCGAATCGGCTTGTATCAGCAGCTCTTTGACCATACGGACTGCTGGGTCATTGTCCTGTGTCTCTGCCCATCCATGGTGAGGTAATGGGTTCAGCGTGGCTTCTTGTTTGATATTGTGCCTGTTCCTCACATAATGAGAATACTGAGTTGCTCCGGGGTGTTGGAAAGCTAGTAATTCTTTCTCTTCAAGTACCTCCGGATCTTCTTCCACCTCTGGTAAGTTGGGCATCCTGGACAGCGCATCGGCATTGGCATTCTTGCACCCTGCATGGTACTTGATGGTGAATTCATAGTTGGACAACCGGGCCATCCATCGCTGCTCCAAGGCACCTAGTTTTGCCGTCTCCAGGTATGTCAGCGGATTGTTGTCCATGTAAACTGTGAATTTTGCAGAGGCCAGGTAGTGCTTGAACCGCTCTGTCACCGCCCAGAAGATAGCAAGGAACTCCAGCTTGAAGGAACTGTAGTTTTCGGGGTTACTTTCGGTGGGACGAAGTTTCCTGCTGGCGTAGACAATTACCCTTTCTTTGCCTTTCTGTATCTGGGACAACACTGCTCCCAGTCCCACGTTGCTGGCATCCGTGTACAGCACAAACAGTTAGCCATATTCAGGGTAGGCCAGTACCTCATCTCCCATGAGAGCCAACTTCAACCGAGCGAAGGATCTCTCCAGCCTGTCGCTCCAGTCAAACGAGGTTTTCTTTCCCCTGGTTTTCTTAGATTGGCCCACTAACAGGTCTTGCAGTGGTGCGGCTGTTGTAAATTCTGTTTTCGAACTCCCTCCTGTGGTCATGAATGGTACTTCGGCGAGTTCTGTCCATGAACTCCCTCTGGTGGCTGTGAGTGGAGCTGCTGCTTCTGAGGTTCCTTCCACAGGCGACGTAGTTTATTCTTTGGCTGGCTGTTCTATTTAACTCCACTCAGATCGTAACTCCATGCCAGCTGTCAATGTTCTTGTACTGGTTCAGTTCGCTCTTGGATCTTTCTGGTGACCTGTCTACTCCAGCAGAAGCTAAGTCCCTGCTAGCTAATTATTTGTTCATTGTTTCCTTGTCCAGTTGGCTTTCATGATTTTGTCTTGCTAGCTGGAAGCTCTGGGATGCAGAGTGGCACCTCCGCACCGTGAGTCGGTGCGGAGGTCTTTTTGCACACTCTGCGTGGTTTTTTGTGCTGACCGCAAAGATACCTTTTCTATCCTCAGTCAGTTTAGTAAGTCTGGCCTCCCTTTGCTGAAACCTGTTTCATCTCTGTGTTTGTTACTTTCATCTTTACTCACAGTCAATATATGTGGGGGGCTGCCTTTTCCTTTGGGGAATTTCTCTGAGGCAAGGTAGGCTTTATTTTCTATCTCTAGGGCTAGTTAGCTCTTAGGCTGTGAAGAGGTGTCTAGGTCGTGTTAGGTACACTCCACGGCTATTTCTAGTTGTGTGACAGGATTAGGGGTTGCGGTCAGCAGAGTTCCCACTTCCCAGAGCTTGTCCTGTGTGAGTTTAACCATCAGGTCATTCCGGGAGCTCTTAACCACCAGGTCCATAACAGTACAGCTGGCCCAAAGTATTAATGCATCTCAATAGAGGGATAAGAGAAGTTCTGAGACCATTTTTTTTTCTCTGCAGTGTTTTTTGCACCTCTGGGTGGTTCAGAACACAGGTGTAGATATGGACATTCAGAGTCTGTCCTCTTGTGTGGATCATCTCACTGCAAGGGTACAAAACATTCAAGATTTTGTGGTTCAGAATCCGATGTTAGAGCCTAGAATTCCAGTTCCTGATTTGTTTTCTGGGGATAGATCTAAATTCCTGAATTTCAAAAATAACTGTAAACTGTTTCTAGCTTTGAAACCCTGCTCCTCTGGTGACCCCGTTCAACAAGTAGAAATCATTATTTCTTTGTTGCGTGGTGACCCTCAAGACTGGGCATTTTCCCTTGCGCCAGGAGATCCTGCATTGCGTGATGTTAATGCGTTTTTTCTGGCGCTTGGATTGCTTTATGATGAACCAAATTCAGTGGATCAGGCAGAGAAAATCTTGCTGGCTTTGTGTCAGGGTCAGGATGAAGCGGAGGTGTACTGTCAGAAGTTTAGAAAGTGGTCTGTGCTTACTCAGTGGAATGAGTGTGCCCTGGCGGCAATTTTCAGAAAGGGTCTTTCTGAAGCCCTTAAGGATGTCATGGTGGGATTTCCCACGCCTGCTGGTCTGAATAAGTCTATGTCCTTGGCCATTCAGATCGATCGGCGCTTGCGTGAGCGCAAAGCTGTGCACCATTTGGCGGTATTCTCTGAGCATAGGCCTGAGCCTATGCAATGTGATAGGACTTTGACCAGAGCTGAACGGCAAGAACACAGACGTCGGAATGGGCTGTGTTTTTACTGTGGTGATTTCACTCATGCTGTTACGAACGCCGCACATACTTACCCGGCTTCTCTCATCCCTCGGCGCACTAGCGATCCTGTCCCGCGCCGCTCTGCTTCCTCCTTCACCGGCTCACGGCGTCCGGTCTCACTGCGCATGCGCGGTTGCGTCTCCTCCATCGCAGAGCCTTCTGGGAGGTCGCGACCTGGTGGCTCCGCCCCAACATGGCGGCGCCCATCGGGTATTTCTTCCCGGCGTTTTCCTAGGTAAGACGCCTTTGCTTTGTAGGTGCACTGTCTGCCGTCAGTGTCCCTATGTCCTAGGCTCCCCTATTCTGATATCTTTTCCCTGCTCAGTGTTCGCTTTGTTTCAGTGCTGTGTCCTGCCTAGTTCCGTGTTCCTGCTGTGACCTGCCAAGTTCCGTGTTCCTGCTGTGTCCTGCCTAGTTCCGTGTTCCTGCTGTGTCCTGCCAAGTTCCGTGTTCCTGCTGTGTCCTGCCAAGTTCCGTGTTCCTGCTGTGTCCTGCCTAGTTCCGTGTTCCTGCTGTGTCCTGCCAAGTTCCGTGTACCTGCTGTGCCCTGCCGAGTTTCGTGTTCCTGCTGTCTCCCGCCAAGTTCCGTCTTCCTGCTGTGTGTCCTACCCAGTTCCGTGTTCCTGCCGTCTCCTGCCAAGTCCTGTGGTCCTGCCGTGTTCTACATCGTCTGTGTTCCTGTCATCTTCAGTTAAGTCCTGTTTTCCTTTTATGCCCCGCTACTCTAATAGCTCTGTAGTCTCCATCTATCTTGGGTCGTCCCTTTGGCTCTAGCTGTTGTGTCTCCATTCCCCCGAGGTCCTGCTCCTAACGCTCCCTGTATAGGGGGTGATTCCATCTGGTCCGCTCGACCCCAGGGGCTCTAGAGTCACGACCCAGAGGGTCCACTCTCGGATTTCTGTCCGAATCCCTACAGTAAGCAAAGGCCATGGACCCCGCTGGGGCCTCTGCTGCGCAAAAAGAGCTGCTCTTTTTGCGGGAGAATCAGTCCCGTATAATGTCCTTTTTGAAATCTATGGATTCTCGCTTGTCTTCGCTCCTGCCCTCTGATCCTGGCAACGCTGCTCTACTCGTTGGCGTACAGCAAGAGTTAGCTCAGCAGCGTGACACCCAGGCCCATATTCTTAGTTATTTGTCTTCAATAGACGATCGGCTGCTTTCTATCCAGACAGCCACTTCTACATCTGCTCCTGCTTCCCACCCTCCACCCCGCTTGGCTAAACCGCCTCGGTACAATGGGGATCCTAAATCCTGCCGTGGATTTTTAAACCAATGCCGTCTTCACTTTGAGCTTCTGCCCCAGCATTACCCAACGGATCGGTCCAAGGTTGCTTTTTTGATTTCCCATCTGGAGGGTGACGCCTTGGCATGGATTAATCCACTCTGGGAGCGAGACGATCCTCTAGTCTCCCGGTTGTCTGAATTTTTGGAGACTTTCCGTCTTGTCTTTGACGAACCTGGACGTCTGGCCTCTACTACTGAAGCTCTATTTTCTCTCCATCAGGGATCGCTATCCGTAGGCCGGTACGCTATTCAGTTCCGCACCCTCTCCTCTGATTTGGGCTGGAACAATGAGGCGTTGGTGGGTGCTTTCTGGCGGGGTCCCTCTGGGCGCATAAAAGATGAGTTAGCTGGTCGGGACACCCCTACAGTTTTGGAGGAATTAATTTCCTTAGCTACCCGTATTAACCTTCGGTTCCAAGAACGCACCCGCGAGCGGAGATCTCTTCGTCCTTCTCCTGCCACCCGAAAGCCACTCAGCCCACAGCCTAGAATTTCTTCTCAGGCGTCCGCACCGGAACCTATGCAGGTGGACCGTCTTAAGATGTCCGAACAACGTCGTAAAGAGAGGCGCACTCAGGGGTTATGTTTTTACTGCGGGAGTGCTGCTCATTTATTGCGCTCATGCCCTGAACGTCCGGAAAACTCCTCCGCCTAGGTCAGGTAAGAGAGGCCTCCCTAGGTGTGTGTGATCCCTCTCAACCCCTTACCTTGTCCGTTCTTTTGCATGTTGCGGGCAAGGGCATTTCTTTGGATGCGTATGTGGATTCGGGCGCAGCAGGGAATTTTATCAGGTTGGAAGAGGTTTTGAAATTCTCCGTTCCAGTCAAAACCTTAGAGGCTCCTGTGATTCTTGCATCTGTGGATGGTAAACCTTTACAGGAGACCATTACTCAAGTAACACTTGAGGTGGAACTTCAAGTTGGGGCTCTGCACAAGGAGAGAATTGCATTTTATGTTTTAGCTGGCCTGTCTCATCCTATGCTCTTAGGTCTTCCTTGGTTACGGAACCACGAGCCCATTTTAGATTGGCGCAATGGCAATATCTTGCGCTGGGGTGAGTTTTGTCGGGAACGTTGTCTGCTGCCGGTGCGTCCTGTGGGGTTTTCCTCTAATTCTTCTCCTTTCTCTTCTCTTCCTGCCTTACCCTGTGTCTACAGCTCTTTTTCTGATGTCTTCAACAAGAAGGAGGCTGAGGGTCTTCCGCCTCACCGTCCCTATGATTGTCCCATAGATCTCGTGCCTGGAACTAACCCGCCCAGGGGCAGAATCTATCCTCTCTCTCCTGCTGAGACTCAAGCTATGTCTGAGTACATTCAAGAAAATCTTGCTAAGGGATTCATTCGCAAGTCTTCTTCTCCGGCCGGAGCAGGGTTTTTTTTCGTGAAGAAGAAAGACGGTTCTCTCCGTCCCTGCATTGATTATCGAGGCCTAAACAACATCACGGTGAAGAACAAATATCCTCTGCCACTCATTCCGGAACTCTTCGACCGTCTTCGGGGTGCGCAAATTTTTACCAAATTAGATTTACGTGGCGCATACAATTTGGTTCGTATTCGTGCAGGCGATGAGTGGAATACTCGTGACGGTCACTACGAATACTTGGTTATGCCGTTTGGTCTCTGCAACGCCCCCGCGGTTTTTCAGGAATTTGTGAACGATGTATTTCGGGATCTTCTCTACTCCTCAGTCGTAGTTTACCTTGACGACATTCTCATCTTTTCTCCGGATCTCTCCACTCACAGGCGGGATGTCCGTCGTGTTCTGCAAAGGCTAAGAGAGAATCATCTGTTCGCTAAGATTGAGAAGTGCGTCTTTGAACAATCTTCCCTTCCCTTCCTTGGATATATTGTCTCAAGATCTGGCTTAGAGATGGATCCAGAGAAGGTTTCTGCTGTCCTGAATTGGCCTCGTCCTCTTGGAACAAAAGCCATCCAACGTTTTCTTGGCTTTGCCAATTACTATAGACAATTTATTCCTCATTTTTCTTCCTTGACCAAGCCTATCTCTGCCCTAGTTCGCAAGGGAGTCAACTCCAGTCTTTGGACCCCTGAGGCTGAAGAGTCCTTTCTGTCCCTCAAACAAAGTTTCACCACGGCCCCTGTGCTTCATCGTCCTGATGCTAATAGACTGTTTGTCCTTGAGGTCGACGCATCCTCTATTGGAGCTGGAGCTGTACTTCTGCAAAAATCTTCGTCCGGACGTTTGGTGACCTGTGGTTTTTTTCTAAAACCTTTTCCGCCCCTGAGCGTAACTACTCTATAGGGGACAAAGAACTATTGGCTATCAAGCTAGCCTTGGAAGAATGGCGTTATCTTCTTGAGGGGTCTCTTCATCCATTCACCATTTACACAGACCACAAGAATCTGGCCTATATTCACTCTGCCCAAAGACTAAATCCACGACAAGCCAGATGGTCTTTATTCTTCGGACGATTTGAATTTGAACTTCATTTCTGACCCGGAAATAAGAATGTCAAAGCAGATGCTCTTTCGAGATCCTTTCTGCCTCTGGACATTGAGGATTCTCCGGCTCACATCATTGATCCTGCGAAGATCGTCACTCTTGCTCCGCTTAGAGTGATTTCAACTCCTCCTGGCAAGACTCTTGTGGCTAATCAAGACAAGGAGAGAGTTTTACGTTGGGGTCACTCCTCCAAAATTGCAGGACATGTAGGAGTCAAGAAGACACTTTCTCTTGTCTCTCGGCACTACTGGTGGCCATCTCTCCGACAAGACGTCACCAACTTCATCGCCTCTTGTCCTTCTTGTGCCAAGAATAAAGTCCCTAGGCAGCTTCCTTCCGGTCTCCTGCATCGTCTGCCTGTGCCTTCCGTCCCTTGGAGTCATATAGCTATGGACTTCATCACTGATCTACCGTGTTCCTCGAATTGCTCTGTCATCTTGGTTGTTGTAGATCGGTTCTCTAAGATGTCTCACTTCATCGCATTGCCTGGTCTGCCTTCCGCTCCAGAGTTGGCAAAGATCTTTTTACACCAAGTCTTCCGTCTTCATGGTTTTCCACATCATATCGTCTCAGACCGTGGAGTACAATTTACCTCACGTTTTTGGAGAGCTCTCTGCAGTCTATTAAAGGTTAACTTGGATTTCTCTTCCACCTATCACCCTCAGTCCAACGGACAAGTGGAGCGAGTTAATCAAGTTCTAACTACATATCTGCGACATTTCTCCAACGCACACCAAGATGACTGGGTCTCTCTTCTCCCCTGGGCCGAATTCTCATATAACAATCTTCCCAGCGAGTCTTCCTCCAAAACTCCTTTTTTTGTAGTCTATGGTCAACATCCGAACATTCCTCTTCCTGTTCCTCTTTCCTCGGGGGTACCGGCAGCGGATTTCTTGTCCCGGGAATTCTCTACGATTTGGAATGAGACCAAAGTGGCTCTTGAGAGAGCTAGCCTTAATATGAAAAAGTTTGCTGACAAGAAGCGTTTGGATGCTCCGCCATATTCTCCGGGTGATAAAGTTTGGCTCTCCTCTCGCTATATCAAGCTTAAAATTCCCTCTTGCAAACTGGGTCCTCGCTATATTGGTCCTTTTCCTATCTTGAGTCGCATTAATGATGTCTCTTATAAGTTGAAGCTACCTGCCTCTTTGCGCATTCCCAATGCCTTCCATGTGTCTCTTCTCAAACCCGCAGTCTTTAATCATTTTCACTCCGCTACCTCTCCCTCTCCTCAGCTCTGTACTTCTGATGGAATCTTTAATGTTAAAGATATTCTTGCTAAAAAGGTGGTTAGGGGTAAGACTTATTTTTTGATTGATTGGGAGGGATTTGGTCCTGAGGAGAGGTCCTGGGAGCCTCGAGAGAACATCAACGCTCCTCTTATCATGAAAAGATTCCTTTCCAGCCTTAAAAAGAGGGGGACTAAGGAGGGGGGTACTGTTATGACCGCCGCACATACTTACCCGGCTTCTCTCATCCCTCGGCGCACTAGCGATCCTGTCCCGCGCCGCTCTGCTTCCTCCTTCGCCGGCTCACGGCGTCCGGTCTCACTGCGCATGCGCGGTCGCGTCTCCTCCATCGCAGAGCCTTCTGGGAGGTCGCGACCCGGTGGCTCCGCCCCAACATGGCGGCGCCCATCGGGTATTTCTTCCCGATGTCTTCCTAGGTAAGACGCCTTTGCTTTGTAGGTGCACTGTCTGCCGTCATTGTCCCTATGTCCTAGGCTCCCCTATTCTGATATCTTTTCCCTGCTCAGTGTTCGCTTTGTTTCAGTGCTGTGTCCTGCCTAGTTCCGTGTTCCTGCTGTGACCTGCCAAGTTCCGTGTTCCTGCTGTGTCCTGCCTAGTTCCGTGTTCCTGCTGTGTCGTGCCAAGTTCCGTGTTCCTGCTGTGTCCTGCCAAGTTCCGTGTTCCTGCTGTGTCCTGCCTAGTTACGTGTTCCTGCTGTGTCCTGCCAAGTTCCGTGTACCTGCTGTGCCGTGCCGAGTTTCGTGTTCCTGCTGTCTCCCGCCAAGTTCCGTCTTCCTGCTGTGTGTCCTACCCAGTTCCGTGTTCCTGCCGTCTCCTGCCAAGTCCTGTGGTCCTGCCGTGTTCTACATCGTCTGTGTTCCTGTCATCTTCAGTTAAGTCCTGTTTTCCTTTTATGCCCCGCTACTCTAATAGCTCTGTAGTCTCCATCTATCTTGGGTCGTCCCTTTGGCTCTAGCTGTTGTGTCTCCATTCCCCCGAGGTCCTGCTCCTAACGCTCCCTGTATAGGGGGTGATTCCATCTGGTCCGCTCGACCCCGGGGGCTCTAGAGTCACGACCCAGAGGGTCCACTCTCGGATTTCTGTCCGAATCCCTACAGTAAGCAAAGGCCATGGACCCCGCTGGGGCCTCTGCTGCGCAAAAAGAGCTGCTCTTTTTGCGGGAGAATCAGTCCCGTATAATGTCCTTTTTGAAATCTATGGATTCTCGCTTGTCTTCGCTCCTGCCCTCTGATCCTGGCAACGCTGCTCTACTCGTTGGCGTACAGCAAGAGTTAGCTCAGCAGCGTGACACCCAGGCCCATATTCTTAGTTATTTGTCTTCAATAGACGATCGGCTGCTTTCTATCCAGACAGCCACTTCTACATCTGCTCCTGCTTCCCACCCTCCACCCCGCTTGGCTAAACCGCCTCGGTACAATGGGGATCCTAAATCCTGCCGTGGATTTTTAAACCAATGACGTCTTCACTTTGAGCTTCTGCCCCAGCATTACCCAACGGATCGGTCCAAGGTTGCTTTTTTGATTTCCCATCTGGAGGGTGACGCCTTGGCATGGATTAATCCACTCTGGGAGCGAGACGATCCTCTAGTCTCCCGGTTGTCTGAATTTTTGGAGACTTTCCGTCTTGTCTTTGACGAACCTGGACGTCTGGCCTCTACTACTGAAGCTCTATTTTCTCTCCATCAGGGATCGCTATCCGTAGGCCAGTACGCTATTCAGTTCCGCACCCTCTCCTCTGATTTGGGCTGGAACAATGAGGCGTTGGTGGGTGCTTTCTGGCGGGGTCTCTCTGGGCGCATAAAAGATGAGTTAGCTGGTCGGGACACCCCTACAGTTTTGGAGGAATTAATTTCCTTAGCTACCCGTATTGACCTTCGGTTCCAAGAACGCACCCGCGAGCGGAGATCTCTTCGTCCTTCTCCTGCCACCCGAAAGCCACTCAGCCCACAGCCTAGAATTTCTTCTCAGGCGTCCGCACCGGAACCTATGCAGGTGGACCGTCTTAAGATGTCCGAACAACGTCGTAAAGAGAGGCGCACTCAGGGGTTATGTTTTTACTGCGGGATTGCTGCTCATTTATTGTGCTCATGCCCTGAACGTCCGGAAAACTCCTCCGCCTAGGTCAGGTAAGAGAGGCCTCCCTAGGTGTGTGTGATCCCTCTCAACCCCTTACCTTGTCCGTTCTTTTGCATGTTGCGGGCAAGGGCATTTCTTTGGATGCGTATGTGGATTCGGGAGCAGCAGGGAATTTTATCAGGTTGGAAGAGGTTTTGAAATTCTCCGTTCCAGTCAAAACCTTAGAGGCTCCTGTGATTCTTGCATCTGTGGATGGTAAACCTTTACAGGAGACCATTACTCAAGTAACACTTGAGGTGGAACTTCAAGTTGGGGCTCTGCACAAGGAGAGAATTGCATTTTATGTTTTAGCTGGCCTGTCTCATCCTATGCTCTTAGGTCTTCCTTGGTTACGGAACCACGAGCCCATTTTAGATTGGCGCAATGGCAATATCTTGCGCTGGGGTGAGTTTTGTCGGGAACGTTGTCTGCTGCCGGTGCGTCCTGTGGGGTTTTCCTCTAATTCTTCTCCTTTCTCTTCTCTTCCCGCCTTATCCTGTGTCTACAGCTCTTTTTCTGATGTCTTCAACAAGAAGGAGGCTGAGGGTCTTCCGCCTCACCGTCCCTATGATTGTCCCATAGATCTCGTGCCTGGAACTAACCCGCCCAGGGGCAGAATCTATCCTCTCTCTCCTGCTGAGACTCAAGCTATGTCTGAGTACATTCAAGAAAATCTTGCTAAGGGATTCATTCGCAAGTCTTCTTCTCCGGCCGGAGCAGGGTTTTTTTTCGTGAAGAAGAAAGACGGTTCTCTCCGTCCCTGCATTGATTATCGAGGCCTAAACAACATCACGGTGAAGAACAAATATCCTCTGCCACTCATTCCGGAACTCTTCGACCGTCTTCGGGGTGCGCAAATTTTTACCAAATTAGATTTACGTGGCGCATACAATTTGGTTCGTATTCGTGCAGGCGATGAGTGGAATACTCGTGACGGTCACTACGAATACTTGGTTATGCCGTTTGGTCTCTGCAACGCCCCCGCGGTTTTTCAGGAATTTGTGAACGATGTATTTCGGGATCTTCTCTACTCCTCAGTCGTAGTTTACCTTGACGACATTCTCATCTTTTCTCCGGATCTCTCCACTCACAGGCGGGATGTCCGTCGTGTTCTGCAAAGGCTAAGAGAGAATCATCTGTTCGCTAAGATTGAGAAGTGCGTCTTTGAACAATCTTCCCTTCCCTTCCTTGGATATATTGTCTCAAGATCTGGCTTAGAGATGGATCCAGAGAAGGTTTCTGCTGTCCTGAATTGGCCTCGTCCTCTTGGAACAAAAGCCATCCAACATTTTCTTGGCTTTGCCAATTACTATAGACAATTTATTCCTCATTTTTCTTCCTTGACCAAGCCTATCTCTGCCCTAGTTCGCAAGGGAGTCAACTCCAGTCTTTGGACCCCTGAGGCTGAAGAGTCCTTTCTGTCCCTCAAACAAAGTTTCGCCACGGCCCCTGTGCTTCACCGTCCTGATGCTAATAGACCGTTTGTCCTTGAGGTCGACGCATCCTCTATTGGAGCTGGAGCTGTACTTCTGCAAAAATCTTCGTCCGGACGTTTGGTGACCTGTGGTTTTTTTTCTAAAACCTTTTCCGCCCCTGAGCGTAACTACTCTATAGGGGACAAAGAACTATTGGCTATCAAGCTAGCCTTGGAAGAATGGCGTTATCTTCTTGAGGGGTCTCTTCATCCATTCACCATTTACACAGACCACAAGAATCTGGCCTATATTCACTCTGCCCAAAGACTAAATCCACGACAAGCCAGATGGTCTTTATTCTTCGGACGATTTGAATTTGAACTTCATTTCTGACCCGGAAATAAGAATGTCAAAGCAGATGCTCTTTCAAGATCCTTTCTGCCTCTGGACATTGAGGATTCTCCGGCTCACATCATTGATCCTGCGAAGATCGTCACTCTTGCTCCGCTTAGAGTGATTTCAACTCCTCCTGGCAAGACTCTTGTGGCTAATCAAGACAAGGAGAGAGTTTTACGTTGGGGTCACTCCTCCAAAATTGCAGGACATGTAGGAGTCAAGAAGACACTTTCTCTTGTCTCTCGGCACTACTGGTGGCCATCTCTCCGACAAGACGTCACCAACTTCATCGCCTCTTGTCCTTCTTGTGCCAAGAATAAAGTCCCTAGGCAGCTTCCTTCCGGTCTCCTGCATCCTCTGCCTGTGCCTTCCGTCCCTTGGAGTCATATAGCTATGGACTTCATCACTGATCTACCGTGTTCCTCGAATTGCTCTGTCATCTTGGTTGTTGTAGATCGGTTCTCTAAGATGTCTCACTTCATCGCATTGCCTGGTCTGCCTTCCGCTCCAGAGTTGGCAAAGATCTTTTTACACCAAGTCTTCCGTCTTCATGGTTTTCTACATCATATCGTCTCAGACCGTGGAGTACAATTTACCTCACGTTTTTGGAGAGCTCTCTGCAGTCTATTAAAGGTTAACTTGGATTTCTCTTCCACCTATCACCCTCAGTCCAACGGACAAGTGGAGCGAGTTAATCAAGTTCTAACTACATATCTGCGACATTTCTCCAACGCACACCAAGATGACTGGGTCTCTCTTCTCCCCTGGGCCGAATTCTCATATAACAATCTTCCCAGCGAGTCTTCCTCCAAAACTCCTTTTTTTGTAGTCTATGGTCAACATCCGAACATTCCTCTTCCTGTTTCTCTTTCCTCGGGGGTACCGGCAGTGGATTTCTTGTCCCGGGAATTCTCTACGATTTGGAATGAGACCAAATTGGCTCTTGAGAGAGCTAGCCTTAATATGAAAAAGTTTGCTGACAAGAAGCGTTTGGATGCTCCGCCATATTCTCCGGGTGATAAAGTTTGGCTCTCCTCTCGCTATATCAAGCTTAAAATTCCCTCTTGCAAACTGGGTCCTCGCTATATTGGTCCTTTTCCTATCTTGAGTCGCATTAATGATGTCTCTTATAAGTTGAAGCTACCTGCCTCTTTGCGCATTCCCAATGCCTTCCATGTGTCTCTTCTCAAACCCGCAGTCTTTAATCATTTTCACTCCGCTACCTCTCCCTCTCCTCAGCTCTGTACTTCTGATGGAATCTTTAATGTTAAAGATATTCTTGCTAAAAAGGTGGTTAGGGGTAAGACTTATTTTTTGATTGATTGGGAGGGATTTGGTCCTGAGGAGAGGTCCTGGGAGCCTCGAGAGAACATCAACGCTCCTCTTATCATGAAAAGATTCCTTTCCAGCCTTAAAAAAAGGGGGACTAAGGAGGGGGGTACTGTTATGACCGCCGCACATACTTACCCGGCTTCTCTCATCCCTCGGCGCACTAGCGATCCTGTCCCGCGCCGCTCTGCTTCCTCCTTCGCCGGCTCACGGCGTCCGGTCTCACTGCGCATGCGCGGTCGCGTCTCCTCCATCGCAGAGCCTTCTGGGAGGTCGCGACCCGGTGGCTCCGCCCCAACATGGCGGCGCCCATCGGGTATTTCTTCCCGGCGTCTTCCTAGGTAAGACGCCTTTGCTTTGTAGGTGCACTGTCTGCCGTCAGTGTCCCTATGTCCTAGGCTCCCCTATTCTGATATCTTTTCCCTGCTCAGTGTTCGCTTTGTTTCAGTGCTGTGTCCTGCCTAGTTCCGTGTTCCTGCTGTGACCTGCCAAGTTCCGTGTTCCTGCTGTGTCCTGCCTAGTTCCGTGTTCCTGCTGTGTCCTGCCTAGTTACGTGTTCCTGCTGTGTCCTGCCAAGTTCCGTGTACCTGCTGTGCCCTGCCGAGTTTCGTGTTCCTGCTGTCTCCCGCCAAGTTCCGTCTTCCTGCTGTGTGTCCTACCCAGTTCCGTGTTCCTGCCGTCTCCTGCCAAGTCCTGTGGTCCTGCCGTGTTCTACATCGTCTGTGTTCCTGTCATCTTCAGTTAAGTCCTGTTTTCCTTTTATGCCCCGCTACTCTAATAGCTCTCTAGTCTCCATCTATCTTGGGTCGTCCCTTTGGCTCTAGCTGTTGTGTCTCCATTCCCCCGAGGTCCTGCTCCTAACGCTCCCTGTATAGGGGGTGATTCCATCTGGTCCGCTCGACCCCGGGGGCTCTAGAGTCACGACCCAGAGGGTCCACTCTCGGATTTCTGTCCGAATCCCTACACATGCTATCTCCGATTGTCCTAAGCGCACTAAGCGGTTCGCTAGGTCTGCCACCATTGGTACGGTACAGTCTAAATTTCTTTTGTCCGTTACTCTGATTTACTCTCTGTTGTCCTATTCTGTTATGGCATTTGTGGATTCAGGCGCTGCCCTGAATTTGATGGACTTGGAGTTTGCCAGGCGCTGTGGTTTTTTCTTGGAGCCCTTGCAGTATCCTATTCCATTGAGAGGAATTGATGCTACGCCTTTGGCCAAGAATAAGCCTAAATACTGGACTCAATTGACCATGTGCATGGCTCCTACACATCAGGAGTATATTCGCTTCTTGGTGTTGCATAATCTGCATGATGTGTTCGTTTTGGGGTTGCCATGGCTACAGGTCCATAATCCAGTATTGGATTGGAAATCTATGTCTGTGTCCGGCTGGGGTTGTCAGGGGGTACATGGTGATGTTCCATTGCTGTCAATTTCGCCTTCCACTCCTTCTGAAGTCCCTGAGTTTTTGTCAGATTACCGGGATGTATTTGAAGAGCCCAAATCCGGTGCCTTACCTCCTCATAGGGATTGCGATTGTGCTATTAATTTGATTCCTGGTAGTAAGTTTCCTAAGGGCCGACTGTTTAATTTATCTGTGCCAGAGCACGCCGCTATGCGAAGTTATATAAAGGAATCCTTGGAGAAAGGTCATATTCGCCCGTCGTCATCACCGTTGGGAGCAGGGTTCTTTTTTGTGGCCAAGAAGGATGGCTCTTTGAGACCTTGTATTGATTACCGCCTTCTTAATAAGATCAGTCAAATTTCAGTACCCTTTGCCGCTGCTGTCGGATTTATTTGCTCGGATTAAGGGGGCTAGTTGGTTCACCAAGATAGATCTTCGTGGTGCGTATAATCTTGTGCGAATTAAACAGGGCGATGAATGGAAAACAGCATTTAATACGCCCGAGGGCCATTTTGAGTACCTGGTTATGCCATTTGGGCTTTCTAATGCTCCATCTGTGTTTCAGTCCTTTATGCATGACATCTTCCGAGAGTACCTGGATAGATTCATGATTGTATATTTGGATGATATTTTGGTCTTTTCGGATGATTGGGAGTCTCATGTGAAGCAGGTCAGAATGGTGTTCCAGGTCCTTCGTGTGAATTCCTTGTTTGTGAAGGGGTCGAAATGTCTCTTTGGGGTTCAGAAGGTTTCATTTTTGGGTTTCATTTTTTCCCCTTCTACTATCGAGATGGACCCTGTTAAAGTTCAGGCCATTTATGATTGGACTCAGCCGACATCTGTGAAGAGCCTGCAGAAGTTCCTGGGCTTTGCTAATTTTTACCGTCGCTTCATCGCTAATTTTTCTAGTGTTGTTAAACCATTGACTGATTTGACCAAGAAAGGTGCTGATGTGGTCAATTGGTCCTCGGCGGCTGTAGAGGCTTTTCAGAAGTTGAAGCGTCGTTTTTCTTCTGCCCTTGTGTTGTGCCAGCCAGATGTTTCGCTCCCGTTTCAGGTCGAGGTTGATGCTTCTGAGATTGGAGCAGGGGCTGTTTTGTCGCAAAGAAGTTCTGATGGCTCGGTGATGAAACCATGTGCGTTCTTTTCTAGAAAATTCTCGCCTGCTGAGCGCAATTATGATGTTGGCAATCGAGAGTTGTTGGCCATGAAGTGGGCATTCGAGGAGTGGCGACATTGGCTTGAAGGAGCCAACATCGCGTGGTGGTCTTGACGGATCATAAGAACTTGACTTATCTCGAGTCTGCTAAGCGTTTGAATCCTAGACAGGCTCGATGGTCGCTGTTTTTCTCCCGTTTTGATTTTGTGGTTTCGTACCTTCCGGGCTCTAAGAATGTGAAGGCTGATGCCCTGTCAAGGAGTTTTGTGCCTGACTCTCCGGGTGTTCCTGAGCCGGCGGGTATTCTCAAAGAGGGGGTAATTTTGTCTGCCATCTCCCCTGATTTGCGGCGCGTGCTGCAGAAGTTTCAGGCTGATAGACCTGACCGTTGTCCAGCGGAGAAACTGTTTGTCCCTGATAGATGGACTAGTAGAGTTATCTCTGAGGTTCATTGTTCGGTGTTGGCGGGTCATCCTGGAATCTTTGGTACCAGAGATTTGGTGGCTAGATCCTTTTGGTGGCCTTCTTTGTCACGGGATGTGCGTTCTTTTGTGCAGTCCTGTGGGATTTGTGCTCGGGCCAAGCCCTGCTGTTCTCGTGCCAGTGGGTTGCTTTTGCCCTTGCCGGTCCCGAAGAGGCCCTGGACGCATATTTCCATGGATTTCATTTCAGATCTCCCTGTCTCTCAAAGGATGTCGGTCATTTGGGTGGTTTGTGATCGCTTCTCTAAGATGGTCCATTTGGTACCCTTGTCTAAATTGCCTTCCTCCTCTGATTTGGTGCCATTGTTTTTCTAGCATGTGGTTCGTTTGCATGGCATTCCGGAGAACATCGTCTCGGACAGAGGTTCTCAGTTTGTTTCGAGGTTTTGGCGGTCCTTTTGTGCTAAGATGGGCATTGATTTGTCTTTTTCTTCGGCTTTCCATCCTCAGACAAATGGCCAAACCGAACGAACTAATCAGACTTTGGAGACATATCTGAGATGCTTTGTTTCTGCTGATCAGGATGATTGGGTGTCCTTCTTGCCTTTGGCTGAGTTCGCCCTTAATAATCGGGCCAGCTCGGCTACTTTGGTTTCGCCTTTTTTCTGTAATTCTGGTTTCCATCCTCGTTTCTCTTCAGGGCAGGTTGAGCCTTCGGACTGTCCTGGTGTGGATACGGTGGTGGACAGGTTGCAGCAGATTTGGACTCATGTGGTGGACAATTTGACATTGTCCCAGGAGAAGGCTCAACGTTTCGCTAACCGCCGGCGCTGTGTTGGTCCCCGACTTCGTGTTGGGGATTTGGTTTGGTTGTCATCTTGTCATGTTCCTATGAAGGTTTCCTCTCCTAAGTTTAAGCCTCGTTTCATTGGGCCATATAAGATTTCTGAAGTTCTTAATCCTGTATCATTTAGTTTGGACCTTCCAGCTTCTTTTGCCATCCATAATGTGTTCCATAGGTCGTTATTGCAGAGATACGTGACGCCTGTGGTTCCATCCGTTGATCCTCCTGCCCCGGTGTTGGTCGAGGGGGAGTTGGAGTATGTGGTGGAGAAGATTTTGGATTCTCGTGTTTCGAGACGGAAACTCCAGTACCTGGTCAAGTGGAGGGGTTATGGTCAGGAAGATAATTCCTGGGTTTTTGCCTCTGATGTTCATGCTGCCGATCTAGTTCGTGCCTTCCATTTGGCTCGTCCTGATCGGCCTGGGGGCTCTAGTGAGGGTTCGGTGACCCCTCCTCAAAGGGGGGGGGTACTGTTGTGAATTCTGTTTTCGAACTCCCTCCTGTGGTCATGAATGGTACTTCGGCGAGTTCTGTCCATGAACTCCCTCTGGTGGCTGTGAGTGGAGCTGCTGCTTCTGAGGTTTCTTCCACAGGTGACGTAGTTTATTCTTTGGCTGGCTGTTCTACTAAACTCCACTCAGATCGTTACTCCATGCCAGCTGTCAATGTTCTTGTACTGGTTCAGTTCGCTCTTGGATCTTTCTGGTGACCTGTCTACTCCAGCAGAAGCTAAGTCCCTGCTAGCTAATTATTTGTTCATTATTTCCTTGTCCAGTTGGCTTTCATGATTTTGTGTTGCTAGCTGGAAGCTCTGGAATGCAGAGTGGCACCTCCGCACTGTGAGGTCTTTTTGCACACTCTGCGTGGTTTTTTGTAGTTTTTTGTGCTGACCGCAAAGATACCTTTTCTATCCTCAGTCAGTTTAGTAAGTCTGGCCTCCCTTTGCTGAAACCTGTTTCATCTCTGTGTTTGTGACTTTCATCTTTACTCACAGTCAATATATGTGGGGGGCTGCCTTTTCCTTTGGGGAATTTCTCTGAGGCAAGGTAGGCTTTATTTTCTATCTCTAGGGCTAGTTAGCTCTTAGGCTGTGAAGAGGCGTCTAGGTCATGTTAGGTACGCTCCACGGCTATTTCTAGTTGTGTGACAGGATTAGGGGTTGCGGTCAGCAGAGTTCCCACTTCCCAGAGCTTGTCCTGTGTGAGTTTAACCATCAGGTCGTTCCGGGTGCTCTTAACCACCAGGTCCATAACATGCTGCTATCTTAGTGAGGTCTTTGATAAATCTTCTGTAGTAGCCTACCAACCCGATGAACTGCCGGACTTCATGGATGTTGCTGGGTTTTGGCCAGTCTCTGATCACGGTGACCTTGTCAGGGTCTGGTGTCGCTCCTTCAGCGCTTACCACATGGCCCAGGTACTGTACGTTGGATGTCAACAGGTGTCACTTACATGGTTTTACCTTCAGGCCAAAGTTGGACAGAGCTTCAAACACCTCAGCCACGTGTTTCAGGTGGTCCTCATAAATCTTGGAGTAGACGATGACATCGTCCAGGTACAACAAGACAGTTTCGAAATTCTTGTGCCCGAGACAGCACTCCATCATTCTCTGAAATGTTCCTGGTGCGTTCCACAGAATTCGGAGAGGCCCATCGGTGTTGTGAAGGTGGTCTTTTCCTTTTCCACCTCTGACACGGGAACCTGCCAGTACCCACTAGTGAGATCCAAAGTAGAAAAGTAGTTAGCAGATTTTTGAGCAGCTAATGACTCTTCTATTCTGGGCAACTGGTATGCATCCTTATGTGTTATTCGGTTTATCTGCCTATAATCAATACACACTCTCATTGTGCCATCCTTTTTCCTGACGAGGACTAGTGGAGCTGCCCAGGGGCTACAACTATCTCTGATTACCCCTGCCTCCTTTATCTCTCGTAGCATACTTTTGGCACACTGGTAGTGAGCTGGTAGTACTGGCCGGTACCTCTCTTTAATGGGTGGATGGCTTCCTGTGGGGATATGATGTTGAACCCCTTTTACCTGCCCAAAATCTAGGGGGTGTTTGCTGAATACCCGTTCATACTCATGGACTACCCGGTAAGCCCCATGTATTTGGTGTAAAGGTGTAGAATCAGTGCCCACGTGTAATTTCTGACACCAATCTTCCATTTGTCCTGCAGAGCCATTGTCCGCCACCTGGTTGGACGGGACTAAGGGTTCTTTTGCCTGTATTACATTATTATCAACAGTAAACAGTTTGGCAAGTGTGGCATATCTGGTTACGTGAACCTCCTTCTCTCCATAGTTAAGAACACTTACTGGTACCCTCCCCTTGCGGACTTCAACCACCCCTCTGACTGTCAGGATTATGGGCCTACTGTCTGAATACACAGGTTCTACCAGGGCCTGGTAATCTTTACCTCTGAGGCCTATTGCTGCCCGACATCATATTAACATTTCACTCCTGGGGAGTATTGCAATGGGGATAGGATCACTCACTGTGACTCTGCCAATTTCTCCACCAGATAGTTCTACCTGTTGTCTCTGCACCAGGGCTCTGATTTCCTTTTGCAGGACTCTCTGCTCACTGGAACCAGCAGTTTCAACCACCTGTTGCAACAAGACAATAACCTCGGCAAGACAATTAGATAATAACATTAGTACCTAAGGTCATCATAGGGTTACATTCACGTCGCTCAATATCAACAATCACCATTCCTTGGGCCTTTAATTCTACCCGCCCCACCTTAATGGTGACCTCCTTGTACCCCACCTGTGACAAAGGCTGACTATTACTGGCTACTATCGTTAAATCACTATCTGGGACACGGGTAATGTCTGCGTCAGTCCAATAACGTTTATAGAGGATGTAAGGCATAGTTGTGACACTGAGCCAGTGTCCAACAAAGCGTTCATTGGGATGCCCTCGATCACAATGGGGAGGACAGGTCATCCTCCGACGTACTTGGCTTACCAGTTTTGTGGTCCTGGTTGTCCTATTCCTGGATATTGGCCCTCTGCCCCAGGGGTCGCTTGTTTAAATGACAGTACCTTGCAATGTGTCCTGCCTGGTTACAGCGGCAGCAGATGGGTTGTCCATCCGGATGATAGCGGTCATCGTCTCTTCCTCTGGTCGGCGCCAGAGGACATCCTCCGGTCTGGAAGCCAGCTTGATCTTCTCCTTAGGGGGTTCCTTTAGGGACTGCACGGTCCGGGCTAGTGCAGCTACACGTTTAGTCAGCTCCTGCACCTGGAGGCGTAGTCCTGTGGCAGAATCATCATCCAGGATCTGTGCGTCGGCCTCAACGGGACCTGAGGATATGATGCCACCTCCTGGTGGTACGTGAGGGCTGGATGCCTAGGGGGCACTGTGCAGCTGGGCTGGGGTTCGTGCAGCACCCGGACGGCTCTGTCTTTAAATTGTGCAAAGTCCAGGTCAGGGTTTTGCAAGGCCAGGATGCGTAGCTGAGTCCTGTGGGTGCTGGACATGAGTCCCTCGATGAACTGCTCCTTTAAGAGTTTATCTCCATCCTGCACCCTGTTAGGATCAACCTGTTTTTTGGCCAGTAGTGCCTCTTGCAGATTAAGGGCATAGTCCAGTATGCTATCCTGTGCTCTTTGCTTCCACTCGAAGAAGTTCATTTTTATTTCTGCAGCGGTGCGGGTGTCAAAGGTGATTGTGAGTTTAGCAAAGGTCTGCTGTTTTTGTTTATTGGTCACTTTGGGTTGGGTTCGTCGCCTTGATTTTAATAATAAATAGTGGTTTTATAACTTTTCTGAGGTCTACTTTATGATTTAAACCGTATGTACCTCTTGCCTATATAATTTTTGAGAGTACTTTTGAGCCTGTTCCGAATTTGGTATGGCCAGTTTTCTAGCCGGACCTGTAAACTCGGACTTTTGGTTAGAGGATGCAAATCAGGCGTTTAGTATAGGTGGTACACAGGACTGTAGTACAGGTCCTTTAGCTCTTAAAAATCTGTTTAATGAAGTGTACGGGGGATATAAGGAATATCTTAAATCCTGGTGGGAAATAAGAGCACTTGAAAATTATATTAAAAATCGCATTGTCCCTAGGGGCTTGCGGATCAATATTTCCCCCTCACAAAGAATTGCATCACCTGCGTTTCTAACGATTTGGCAAAAGGAATCCACAGAATCATCCATTAGGTTCATGCAGATCTTACTTGCAGAGGAAAAGAAAGTTTTTGAGAAATCCACTGAACAGCTGAACAAACTTATCGAACGGGTCCTGAAGTGTAAGGCAGATCCCGACTTCAATAGAAGAGAGGGTCTGCTTCAGACCTCGGTGGAGAGGTATCAAGCGTTACTTAAAGAGAGGAAACATTTACAATTCCAGAGAGACTTGAGCGAGTCTAGTGAAAATAAGACTGTCAATATCCCGGTAGAAAGGCAGTCTGAGGCATCCTCGTCAGACCTTGATATCTCGGATACCGAAAGGACTGAGACAACAGTTAGGAACACACAGTTCTTTAGAGGTCAGCAGACCAGACAGGGATGGCAGGGGGGAAGAGGGAAGTCCGGAAAAAGAGGGGGGAAAGGAAGGGGGAGATACAGGAATGGTGTGGGTACCATGACTCCCTTTCTGGCACCCAATCCCGCCCCCGGTCAATCATTTGGGGCTTCCTCCTCTGCGCCGGCCTCTTTTTTGGAGCAGGATGCGAGAACAGGGTATCAACTAAGAACCCGATTCAATTGAATAGGGGCCATATTATCAACCTGTCCTCGCATGTGCTCTCCAGATATGAGTATGATGTCCTGCAGAAAGGCCTCAATTTTGTCCCGATGAATAACTTTGATTGTTTTGGGTGGGTGAAAGACCTCAATCTGTTCACTAGAAAGTTAAAATGGAAAAAGTTTTTCAAACACAGAACTCGTGAGGAGTGTGAGGGTCTAGGGCTGGACCAGGAAGACATGGAAGGGTATGAGGCCCTCTGTGGTCTACTCCTGGAGTCTAATAGGGCACCGGAGGAAGGTAAAGGACCTTTTACTTCACTAAAAAATAAAAGTGTGAAGATGCCACCACATGGAGACACGAGTAATATAGACCTATTTTCTCTTCTGGTGGAAAGAGACCTTAAAAAATTGAGGCAAACTGATTGGCGGACTGAGGACAATCTTACAGAAAATGAACGCAGAGCATTAGATGGCCTTATGAGTAATGATCTGTTGATCATAAAGCCCTCCGATAAAGGGGGCAATCTAGTGATCATGGACCATCCTGAGTATTGAGCAATCTGTGTCTCTATCCTACAGGACAGGACTACGTATGAAATACTCACCACTAACCCCCTGGAGTCGTTCAAAAATGAATTAAGATCTATCCTAGAAAAGGCGCTGTCGAACCAACTTATCTCACGGGGTGAATTTGACTTCATGTTACCACAATTTCCCTTAACTGCTACATTTTACGCACTACCTAAAGTGCATAAGGGGTATCATCCTTTGAAGGGACGTCCCATTGTGTCTGGGGTGGACTCCCTGACACAAAATTGTGGACTGTATGTTGACCAAGTCCTTCGCCCATTTGTCACCGCCATGCCATCTTATCTTAGAGATACGTCTGATTTGCTTCTAAAATTGGAGGGGGTGAATTTGGGAAGAGACGCCTGGCTTACTTCCATTGATATAGAAGCGCTATATAGCAGTATCCCGCATTGGGCAGGTATTGAGGGAGTCAGGTTTTTTCTGCAACAAAGGTCTATCAGATGCAGAGAACACAATGACTTCGTCATAACATTGCTTGAATATATACTTACCCATAATGCCTTTACCTTTGATGGTAAACACTTCCACCAGCTCAGGGGCACAGCGATGGGGTGCCCTTGTGCCCCGTCGTATGCTAATCTGTTCCTGGGCTGGTGGGAGGAGACCATCGTCTTTGGCGATGAAGAAAGGTGGTGGCATAAATTTATTTCCATCTGGTATAGATACATCGACGATGTTTTTATGGTATGGACTGGCACAAGGGAGGAGTTCACAATGTTTATGGGATGCTTGAACATCAATAAGGTGGGTCTGAAATTTACATCGGAGATCAGTGAGATAGAGTTGGCGTTTCTGGATTTGAAAATCGTAAAGGATGAGTCTGGGCAAGTAGCCACTAGCATCTATAGAAAGCCGACAAGCACTAACAGTCTGCTACATTGGGACAGCCACCATCCGGTCTCACCTTAAGAGGGGGATACCCAAGGGGCAATTCCTCAGACTTAGGAGGAATTGTTCCAGGGAAAATACATTTAAGAGTCAATCTGGTGATATGCTCAATAGGTTTAGAGAGAAGGGGTAACCGAGACCTGTCGTGAGCAGGGCCTATGACCTTGCAAGGAGGACCGATAGACAAGGGCTGTTGCAGAAACACAGAAGAACGGAGGTCGAGGATACTGTAAGGGTCATCGGCACTTTCGACACACAGCATCATGAGGTCAGAAGGGCCTTCACTAGACATTGGGATATCCTTAAATTAGATCCAGATTTGACTGATGTGGTGGGTGAACGCCCTAATATTACATTCAGAAAGGGCCGCTCCATAAAAGATCTGCTGGTACATAGCCAGTACCAGCGACCAAAATCCACTGGGACTTGGCTGGACAGGAGGCCCTGTGGCTTTTTTAGGTGTGGAAATTGCAGTTTGTGTCAGTGGATGAGACCGTGCAAACAGGTTCAGAGCTCCACTACAGGTAGAATTTTCTACCAACGTGATTTTTCAAATTGTAAAACCATTGGTGTGGTATATGTGGCATCCTGCTCCTGCCCAAAGGATTATGTTGGAAAAACTAAGAGAGAGTTCAGGAGAAGAGTGGGGGAACATATGGGCGACATTCGCCATAAGAGGGATACCCCACTGCACTGGCGAAACACATGCACACCCACCATAGTGATGATCCAACAGGGGTGAGATTCACCATCCTGGAGGTGGTGAAAGTGAACCCGAGAGGAGGTAATCTGGATAAATTGATTTTGAGACGTGAATGTGAATGGATTTTTAGGATGGAGTCCCTGGAACCAAAGGGATTGAATGAGCAAATATCATACACATGCTTTTTGTAACTGTTCACGTATAATATTATACTCTCGGGGCACGTATTCCTATACTGCCTGTTAGGTTCGGCTTTATGAAATTTCTGGTCTATCCATTTTTTCGAGGGGATCCTCATGTTTGAGGATTCACATGGATCTCCATGACGTATCTAATATGCATTTGCATCCTTAGGGGTTTATCCCCCTTTTTTTTATGTCTCACCGTCTACTATCTGCTATTGCCGCAGTATGCTTTTATATCTTCTTTAGGTGCCCTGAGCTTATTGGCCCATTATGTATAACCATGTATCATGGAATATAGACATTTTGAAATTGAGATATATATATATATAAATACACCTGTAAGTATGCTGTGCTCTTTGATTTATAAATCTCGAGAGATAATGACAGCCGATGTATCTATACAACCACGGTGTAAATTATACTTTGTATGTCTTAATAGGGATGAAGATAAGAGTGATAATATTTTTGTGTAATCTTTCATCCTAAATAGATAACCCGCAAGTTGTGTATCATGCCCTATGCCCAAGACGTACATCAGCATCACTGTGATAGGTGAGCATCATGTGGCGGTGACATACTGCGAATGCTATACTTATTATGTTATACATTGTGGGATGCTGTGCCCGGTGGTGTATTCTACGAAGTTTTTAAGTATAGCGGAGGTTACTATGCAATCTAAGTGGAATCCTTGACCGCGTACTTCTAATAGTAGTGGAAGAGCACGCTTTTATTAAAAGATATGTCCCTGTGCGGTTTATGCTGCTTTATGAATCTGGGAGGCGGTGTTCCCGCTAGGTTTATCCAGTGGGTCAGCGGTAATATGCTGTGTTATGTGATTCTGACATGCGCAGTACTGCTTTCCAAACCTCTTGCTTTAGATATACACCGTCTTCAGCACGGCTGATGCGGGCTGACGAATTCGAGAGGCGGTGCCTGCGCTGTGTTTATGCAGCTGATCAGCGATACTACTCGATGTGGCAGAGACATGCGCAGTTGTAAGTCTCGTTCTCCCATCTAAGATACGTGCAGGGACACCTGCGCAGCAGGCGGTAGTCTGTGTCCTCTTTGCGCAGACCGGCTCGGACATGCGCAGTCCAACTGGGGGCACGCCACAGGAAATGGTCAGGTGGCACCGCGTGTGAGCATGGCTGGCGGCAGATATATAAGCAGCTCAGGTGAGACTGGGCGCTTCAGCTATCCATCATCATAAGTGACACTACCTATCACTGTATCTGGCCTCCTGAAGAGCCGTGACAGGCGAAACGCGTACAGGCGTTCATTATAAGATGGCGGTGGTGCGGATATGCCGACAGATGAGTACTGTTAGCCTATATATATAGCGATGTTTTGAGTATGTTATAGAAACTGGTGGCGTATCAGGGGTGCTTAGTGAGGTTGCTCCAGTCGATGTGAATCAGATGGTTCGGTCTGGTAGTAATATATCCTATCTCCTTTAGCTACCCGCTATTGCCCACTCAATATCGGAGTACTATCTGTTGTTCCTATATATGCATTTTTTCACCTACCGCCATAGGTCTCTATTATTTTCCTTGTTCTTTTTGGGGATATAGGCTTTCCCTAGCATAGCAGATCTCTGTTAGCACTAGAGGATCCTTTAGATGCTGGGTAGAGGTGGTCATTAGTGGTTATAGGGTACACTAGGGCCCCTAGGGACAGTCATCGTGGAGCGGGGGCGCCAGTACGCTCCCCCTAGGGTGTCTACCTCCGCAGCCAGGTAGGAAAGTATATAGCTTACCTGACTAGGGTGATATAGCTATCCCCATCAGTTCAATGGTGTTTTTATAGCACTTGTTGTTTTTGGGTTGTTTTTGTTTATTGGTCACTTTGGGTTGGGTTCGTCGCCTTGATTTTAATAATAAATAGTGGTTTTATAAGTTTTCTGAGGTCTACTTTATGATTTAAACCGTATGTACCTCTTGCCTATATAATTTTTGAGAGTCCTGGTAATCTTTACCTCTGAGGCCTATTGCTGCCCGACATCATATTAACATTTCACTCCTGGGGAGTATTGCAATGGGGATAGGATCACTCACTGTGACTCTGCCAATTTCTCCACCAGATAGTTCTACCTGTTGTCTCTGCACCAGGGCTCTGATTTCCTTTTGCAGGACTCTCTGCTCACTGGAACCAGCAGTTTCAACCACCTGTTGCAACAAGACAATAACCTCGGCAAGACAATTAGATAATAACATTAGTACCTAAGGTCATCATAGGGTTACATTCACGTCGCTCAATATCAACAATCACCATTCCTTGGGCCTTTAATTCTACCCGCCCCACCTTAATGGTGACCTCCTTGTACCCCACCTGTGACAAAGGCTGACTATTACTGGCTACTATCGTTAAATCACTATCTGGGACACGGGTAATGTCTGCGTCAGTCCAATAACGTTTATAGAGGATGTAAGGCATAGTTGTGACACTGAGCCAGTGTCCAACAAAGCGTTCATCGGGATGCCCTCGATCACAATGGGGAGGACAGGTCATCCTCCGACGTACTTGGCTTACCAGTTTTGTGGTCCTGGTTGTCCTATTCCTGGATATTGGCCCTCTGCCCCAGGGGTCGCTTGTTTAAATGACAGTACCTTGCAATGTGTCCTGCCTGGTTACAGCGGCAGCAGATGGGTTGTCCATCCGGATGATAGCGGTCATCGTCTCTTCCTCTGGTCGGCGCCAGAGGACATCCTCCGGTCTGGAAGCCAGCTTGATCTTCTCCTTAGGGGGTTCCTTTAGGGACTGCACGGTCCGGGCTAGTGCAGCTACACGTTTAGTCAGCTCCTGCACCTGGAGGCGTAGTCCTGTGGCAGAATCATCATCCAGGATCTGTGCGTCGGCCTCAACGGGACCTGAGGATATGATGCCACCTCCTGGTGGTACGTGAAGGCTGGATGCCTAGGGGGCACTGTGCAGCTGGGCTGGGGTTCGTGCAGCACCCGGACGGCTCTGTCTTTAAATTGTGCAAAGTCCAGGTCAGGGTTTTGCAAGGCCAGGATGCGTAGCTGAGTCCTGTGGGTGCTGGACATGAGTCCCTCAATGAACTGCTCCTTTAAGAGTTTATCTCCATCCTGCACCCTGTTAGGATCAACCTGTTTTTTGGCCAGTAGTGCCTCTTGCAGATTAAGGGCATAGTCCAGTATGCTATCCTGTGCTCTTTGCTTCCACTCGAAGAAGTTCATTTTTATTTCTGCAGCGGTGCGGGTGTCAAAGGTGATTGTGAGTTTAGCAAAGGTCTGCTGCACAGTCCCTTTTTCTATATCTGGCCAGGATTTTACCTCTCTCAGGGCCACGCCAATCAGTTGGCCAGTTAAGATGTTAACTTTTTGATGCAATGTCAGGGGATAGACTTCAAATAGGCTACAGAGCCTTTCCTTAAAGTCACTTAATGTATGGGACGCTCCAGAATATTGGGGTAGTCAGGCCGCTCCAGGAATATATGGCATGGACAGCGGCATTATGGGCGTTGTAGCTGCGGCGGGGTCCGGCCAGCTTGTTGGAGCTGCGGGCATTGCAGGACCTGGTAGCGGTATGGGGCCTGCGGCTGCGTCCTCCGCGGGGCCTTGGGGCATCACTGGCCTGCAAGTGGGTCCGCTATGGGGTCTGGGGGTAACATGGGGCCTGCGGCTGCGACCGCCTCGATCCTCCTCCCGGGTCAGACATGGCTTCTCCCCCTTTCTATCCTGGTAGAAGCTGGCGCCTCTCCTCCGGAGTCTGTAGGGGTTCCTCCGGCTCGCAGTCTGCAGCAGACGTCAAAAGATGAGTCACCCTACTAGGGAAGCGGGGTACTCGGTACCGGGTCCTGTCTTAAAGAGGATGTCTTGGTGGCTGCGACCAGGTCCGTGGCCCTGGGACTCACTATAAAGGGGAACGGTCTTTAAAGGGAATTGTGATAAAGTCTGTTGTGATGCCACCTGTGGTGTTCGGTCAGTGGGGACCGACGCTACTTTAAAGGGATCCTCTGGGGGGATGTTGTTGCAGCAATGATGGTGACGCTCCCCACAGGTGAAGCGGGGTCCCCAGGGCTCCTAAGGTGTATGGTGATGATGGTGTATGCCGGTCAATGAGTAAAGGACAGAGCGTTGCAGTCTTTACCTGGTTTACTGAAGATGTAACAGGCCTCAGTCCAGGGTTCCGTCAATAGGTGCATAAGGTGTCCAGGCTGCCCGGAAACAAGTGAAATCCCCTTGGCAAGTCAGGTTGGGAGCCTATAAGTCCCTTGCTGCCTGAAGTGTCCTAACAAGGTCTTAGCTCTTTCCCCTGTCCTGGGACAGGTACCTGTATGGTAGGCAGCTTGAGCCATTCCTTCTGGGGTCTCTGCATGGTGACTCCAGGCTACAGAATGCTGCTGTACCACAGGCTTAATTTGGGCAATAAACGTGTAGTTATGTGCCCTCCGGTTCTGCTATGCGGCTTGCAGCTCCCCACAGCCTCGGGCTTCCGGTACCCGGTCTCTGCGCTCTGGCTCCTCAGAGACCCACTCGCAGCCTCCTTGAGCCCTCTAATCTCTCCTCTGCTCCTTTCCTGTCTCTCTTCACTCTCAGACTGTCTGCTCCAGACTAAACTATCTCCTCCTCCAGACTAGGATCTTTATTCAGGGAAGCTGCCCTAAAACCGGGTTTTGAGCTCCCCCTCCTGGCCTGGATTCAGAAGGTGTTGTGTGTGTGATTTACCTGCCAAAGAGATCCCTCTTGTTTCCAGGCATAGCAATACCCTTCCCGAGAGGAAGGCAGCACTACTGTGGTACCCGAACTCCTGGGGTGCCACACTGGCTTGTCATCATTGCAACATAACGCACATGTGATGTCATGCCTGACTAGCTCATCAAACAAAGAGCTGCAGAGGCTAGTATTGGAGAGTCTGGCTCACAATTTCTGTTTTAGTTTAACCCTATCGAACACCCAGGGGTTGGAGTCAATTCTCTGTTCATCCACCCAACCCAGCCTCGAGGGACATTGCTTTGTGCACTGGGGCAAAGTCGTGATAGCACAAAAAGGGCCAAACTATTCGCACAAAGTTGTAGGCAAAAAATTATCCGAAATGTCTTAGTATGCTGCAATATTAAGGTTTCCCTTCAGTAGAACTCAGGGGATCACTGCATGTGATTATGCTGCTGTTGTTAATGCCAGAGGACAGGGGCGGACATATAGCAGCTGCAGAAAGTGGAGGGGGGCCTTTGCCGGGCGGCTAATAATGAAGGCAATTTGGCCTGTTTCTCAGAGTCCGAGGCTCTGTGGGGCCCTTGGCCAGATTGCCCTCATCATGTGCGGTGTGCCGGGCAAGGAGCGATCCTGCAGCTCCGCTGGCTACAAGAGAAAATCGCAGGGGAGCTACAGGATACCACCCTCAGCTTCCTGCCCGGCGCTTTCTCAGTGACACAGGCACGTGGAGCTTGATAACGTAAGCATGCAGCAGGCATCTGTGTCATTTAGAAAGTTGCTGAGGATGAAAAGCTGAGTATGTTTTTTTTCTCCCAATACACTGAGGAGAGAACAATGATGGATGTGTGGGAGAACAATGATGGGAGTGGGGAGAGAACAATGATGTTTTTAATGGGGAAAAGACAATTATAGGAGTTGAGAGAGTACAATGATGGGAGTGGGGAGACGACAATGAGGGGAGTGGGGAGAGAACAATGACGGAAACGAGGGAGATGACAATGAGGGATGTAGGGGAGAGGGCAATGATGAAGGTGGGGAGAGAACAATGATGGGAGTGGGGAGAGGACAATGATGGAGGTGGAGAAGAGGACATTGATGAAGGTGGGGAAGAGAACAATGATGGAGGTGGGTAGAGGACAATGATGGCAGTGAGCAGTAGTGATGAGCAAAAGTGCTCAGATAAGGTCTCAGATGCTAATCGAGTGTCTCCGGAGAGCTTGAACAATATTTTCGAGTCCCCGCAGATGCTTTTAAACCAACAATCGCTGATTTGTTGCGGCTGTACGCAGCATCCAATCCGCAGCAAATACACCACGTGGAAATATAGAAATAATTAGAGTCTGGCTCAGTAGGACTGGATTTTTCTTTTCTTTTTCTTTTTCAAAAGAAATTATAGTGCATACAAAACAAAAATTTACATGGTTGACATGACCCAGTCGATGCCAACCATGTACATTTTTCTTTTGTATGCACTATAATTTCTTTTGAAAAATAAAAAGAAAAGGAAAATCTAGTCCTGTTGAGCCAGACCCAAATTTTTCTATTTTCCTTGATGTGAGGCCAGAGCGAGGCCGGTGTCTGAGACCCAGGTGGATGAGTACAGAGCAACTGGGTGAGCTGGAATCAAGTTTCTATATAGAGTATGTGGAAACATACCCTTAAAGTTAATTGGGGCGAGTCACAAGGACTAAATTATTTTTTTTTATTATTATTTATTATTATAGCGCCAATTATCCATGGTGCCTTACATGTGAAAAGGGGTATACATAATAAAAATGATTTAGTCAAACCAATCTCAGAAACACGATACACAGATAGGATAATGTCAATGGTAATATACTTAGTAATTGGTAAAAAAAAAAATTATTTTTGCAATCACGTGTATAACATGGATACCATAAGGAGCATATCGGCAAGGTTAATCAAAGGCGAAGGAAAAAAAGACGAATTTACAACTCAATTTAGTAAAGAAAAAACATTTTATTTATTAGTAAAATAATGTTAAAATATACGTAGGTAAAGGTGGAAACACATACTCAGGGGACAAATAGGACGCAATACCCTGGGAACAGTTAAAAAAATGTGACAGAAAGGTATTAATAACAGCAGAGAAGTACCAAGCAATTAATAACAAATACAGATCTGGCAAAAATTAAGAGACCACTGCAAAATGTTCAGTTTGTCTGATTTTTCTCTTTATAGGAATATGTTTGAGTAAAATGTAAATTGTTCTTTTATTCTATAAACTTCTCACAACATGTCTCCGAATTTCTAAGCAATAAATTTTGTATTTTTTTCTTGAAAAGGAGAAATGGTCAAAATAAAAAAAACATTGTTTTCAGACCTCAAATAGTGCAAAGTAAACAAGCTCATAATCATTTACAATCAACAATACTAATGTTTTAACTCAGGAAGCGTTCAGAAATCAATATTTTGTGGAATAACCATGATTTTTAATCACAGCTTTCATGCGTCTTGGCATGCTTTTCACCAGTCTTTCACTCTGCTCCTGGCGCAAAAATTTAAGCAGTTCTTCTTTCATGGTTTGTGACTATCCACATCCTCTTGATTACATTCCCGAGGTTTTCAATTGAGTTCAGGTCTGGAGATTGGGCTGCCCATGACAGGGTTTTGATGTGGTGGTCTCTTAATTTTTGCCAGAGCTGTATATTAAGCTGCAAATATATCAGAAAAATCAATAATAAATGTACAAAAATGGACCCTCATAGAGAACTGACACAACATGTAGAAGGGAAAACAGATCTAATATGTGGCAGGGAAAGAAAAGTGCAATTATTATCAATGATAATAAAGTGCATGTGCATATACTGTCACCTTAAATCACTGGTGACCATGTGATCAGTGTCAAATCAATGTGTGTGCTAAGAGGGTTTAGAATCAAAATACTGACATACAATTAAATGGTTAAATACTTACTTAAGAGATGAATACAGGGGTCCAAAAACTGTCCCAATGATGCGTCCACCCTGACACACGTTTCGGTGTCTGCCTTCAACGTTTCCTGTAGCTCTTGACCAAGTTTGCACACACTGCAGCAGGAATTTTGGCCCACTCCTCCATACAAATCTTCTCCAGATCTTTCAGGTTTTGGGGCTGTTGCTAGGCAACATTGATTTTCAGCTCCCTCCAAAGATTTTCTATTGGTTTTAGGTCTTGAGACTGGCTCAAGGACCTTGAAATGCTTCTTACGGAGCCACTCCTTAGTTGTGGTGGCTGTGAGTTTCAGGTCATTTTCATGCTGGAAGACCCAACCACGACCCATCTTCAATGTTCTCCCTGAGGGAAGAAGGTTGTTGGCCAAAATCTCACGATACATGACCCTATCCGTGCTCCCTTCCATGAGCCTCCCATTTGGGTCAATTTAAAGCCTTGTTGACTCTGTGTATTGGCAGATGATGGGCAGATTGGCAGATGATGATGGGCAGAGGAGGTTATGCAGGAAAGCCAGGAAGGACAGGGTTCAGTAGTGTAGCTACTGAGGGGGGGCAGATGGTGCAGAGGCCCTGGGCCCGTTGCTCAGAGGGGGCCCGCCCGGAGCTACGCTACTGCAACTGTATCGGCGCGCGCAGTTACATTCTGCGGCAGAGCAAGGAGAATCGATCTCTCTGCACTGCAGCAATGGGGCCCCAGGGCAGGCAGGGGGCCCGGTGTCAGCAGTGGGCCCCCACCCGTCATCACAAGGTCAGCTGTTTCGGCATTTAGTCGATACAGCTGACCGCATTGATGAGGGAAGGAGAGCTGCGCTACACTACTTCTCCCATCATCCCCCTGTCAGGGTTTGATGTCACCGACGCAGACACTGACAGCGGTCGCGATTACGTCACTACCCGGCGCCCGCTGTCAGGAGATGAGCAGGAGCTCGGAGCACCGCAGGAACAAGGAGGAAGAGAGGTGAGTATTTATTTACTGTTTGTTTTTATGGGGGCTGCCTTATACTACAGGGTCTGCTTATGGGGATGCTACCTTATACTACAGAATCTGCCTATGGGGTGCTGCCATATACTACAAGGTCTGCCTATGGGGGTGCTGCCTTATACTACAGGGTCTGCCTATGGGGTGCTGTCTTATACAAGGTCTGCCTATGGGGGTGCTGCCTTATACTGCAAGGTCTGCCTATGGGGGCTGCCTTATACTGCAGGGTCTGCCTATGGGGGGCTTCCTTATACTGCAGGGTCTGCCTATGGGGGGCTGCCTTATACTGCAGGGTCTGCCTATGGGGGGCTGCCTTATACTGCAGGGTCTGCCTATGGGGGGCTACCTTATACTGCAGGGTCTGCCTATGGGGGTGCTGCCTTAAACTACAGGGTCTGCCTATGGGGGTGCTGCCTTATACTACAGAGTCTGCCTATGGGGTGCTGCCTTATACTACAGGGTCTGCCTATGAGGGTGCTGCCTTATACTACGAGGTCTGCCTATGGGGTGTTTTCTTATACTACAAGGTCTGCCTATGGGGGTGCTGACTTACACTGCAGGGTCTGCCTATGGGGGCTGCCTTATACTCCAGGGTCTGCCTATGGGGGGCTGCCTTATACTGCAAGGTCTGCCTATGGGGGCTGCCTTATACTCCAGGGTCTGCCTATGGGGGGCTGCCTTATACTGCAAGGTCTGCCTATGGGGGCTGCCTTATACTCCAGGGTCTGCCTATGGGGGGCTGCCTTATACTGCAAGGTCTGCCTATGGGGGGCTGCCTTATACTGCAGGGGCTGCCTATGGGGGTGCTGCCTTATACTACAGGGTCTGCCTATGGGGGTGCTGCCTTATACTACAGGGTCTGCCTATGGGGGTGCTGCCTTATACTACAGGGTCTGCCTATGGGGTACTGCCTTATACTACAGTCTGCCTATTAGGGAGATGCCGCATACTGCAGGGTCTGCTTACGGGGGTGCTGCCGCATACTACAGGGTCTGCCTATGGGGTGCTGTCTTGTGCTATAGAGTCTGCCTATGGGTGCTGCCTTGTGCTATAGAGTCTGCCTATGGGGGTGCTGCCTTATACTACAGAGTCTGCCTATGGGGTGCTGCCTTATACTACAGAGTCTGCCTATGGGGATGCTGCCTTATACAACAAGGTATGCCTTTGGGGGTGCTGCCTTATACTACGAGGTCTGCCTATGGGGTGTTGTCTTATACTACAAGGTCTGCCTATGGGGGTGCTGACTTATACTGCAGGGTCTGCCTATGGGGCTGCCTTATACTCCAGGGTCTGCCTATGGGGGGCTGCCTTATACTGCAAGGTCTGCCTATGGGGGCTGCCTTATACTCCAGGGTCTGCCTATGGGGGGCTGCCTTATACTGCAAGGTCTTCCTATGGGGGGGCTGCCTTATACTCCAGGGTCTGCCTATGGGGGGCTGCCTTATACTGCAAGGTCTGCCTATGGGGGTCTGCCTTATACTGCAGGGGCTGCCTATGGGGGTGCTGCCTTATACTACAGGGTCTGCCTATGGGGGTGCTGCCTTATACTACAGGGTCTGCCTATGGGGGTGCTGCCTTATACTGCAGGGTCTGCCTATGGGGTACTGCCTTATACTACAGTCTGCCTATTAGGGAGATGCCGCATACTGCAGGGTCTGCTTACGGGGGTGCTGCCGCATACTACAGGGTCTGCCTATGGGGTGCTGTCTTGTGCTACAGAGTCTGCCTATGGGTGCTGCCTTGTGCTATAGAGTCTGCCTATGGGGGTGTTGTCTTATACTACAGAGTCTGCCTATGGGTGCTTCCTTGTGCTATAGAGTCTGCCTATGGGGGCTGCCTTGTGCTATAGTCTGTCTATGGGGGTGCATTATACAATAGAGTCTGCCTATGTGGAGTGCATTATACTATATTTAGGACGATCTTGTGCATTATACTATATGGAGGCTATCTAGGGGGCCATCGTACAGTGTGTGGATTACAGTGAAGGGGCCATAATACAGTGTGGAGATTACAGTGAGGGGGCCATCATACACTGTTGGAGCCATCAAACAGTTTGGGGGCTACTAAGGGGTCAGTATACTGTGTGGATGGTACTATACAGTGAGGGGGCATTACATTATAAGAGAGCGTCATCCTGTGTATAGGGGAGCTTTACAGGGGGGAGAGTCAGGGCATTATTAACCCCTTTAGCCCCAAGGGTGGTTTGCACGTTTATGACCGGGCCAATTTTTACAATTCTGACCACTGTCCCTTTATGAGGTTATAACTCTGGAACGCTTCAACGGATCCCGGTGATTCTGACATTGTTTTCTCGTGACATATTGTACTTCATGATAGTGGTAAAATTTCTTTGATATTACCTGCGTTTATTTGTGAAAAAAACGGAAATTTGGCGAAAATTTTGAAAATTTCGCAATTTTCCAACTTTGAATTTTTATGCAATTAAATCACAGAGATATGTCACACAAAATACTTAATAAGTAACATTTCCCACATGTCTACTTTACATCAGCACAATTTTGGAACCAAAATCTTTTTTTGTTAGGGAGTTATAAGGGTTAAAAGTTGACCAGCAATTTCTCATTTTTACAACACCATTTTATTTTAGGGACCACATCTCATTTGAAGTCATTTTGAGGGGTCTATATGATAGAAAATACCCAAGTGTGACACCATTCTAAAAACTGCACCCCTCAAGGTTCTCAAAACCACATTCAAGAAGTTTATTAACCCTTCAGGTGCTTCACAGGAATTTTTGGAATGTTTAAATAAAAATTAACATTTAACTTTTTTTCACAAAAAATTTACTTCAGCTCCAATTTGTTTTATTTTACCAAGGGTAACAGGAGAAAATGGACCCCAAAAGTTGTTGTACAATTTGTCCTGAGTACGCTGATACCCCATATGTGGGGGTTAACCACAGTTTGGGCGCATGGCAGAGCTCGGAAGGGAAGGAGCGCCATTTGACTTTTCAATGCAAAATTGACTGGAATTGAGATGGGACGCCATGTTGCGTTTGGAGAGCCACTGATGTGCCTAAACATTGAAACCCCCCACAAGTGACACCATTTTGGAAAGTAGACCCCCTAAGGAACTTATCTAGAGGTGTGGTGAGCACTTTGACCCACCAAGTGCTTCACAGAAGTTTATAATGCAGAACCGTAAAAATAAAAAATCATTTTTTTTCACAAACATTATCTTTTCGCCCCCAATTTTTTATTTTCCCAATGGTAAGAGAAGAAATTGGACCACAAAAGTTGTGGCACAATTTGTCCTGAGTACTCTGATACCCCATATGTGGGGGTAAACCATTGTTTGGGCGCATGGGAGAGCTCGGAAGGGAAGGAGCGCCGTTTGACCTTTCAATGCAAAATTGACAGGAATTGAGATGAGACGCCATGTTGCGTTTGGAGAGCCACTGATGTGCCTAAACATTGAAACCCCCCACAAGTGACACCATTTTGGAAAGTAGACCCCCTAAGGAACTTATCTAGAGGTGTGGTGAGCACTTTGACCCACCAAGTGCTTCACAGAAGTTTATAATGCAGAACCGTAAAAATAAAAAATCATTTTTTTTTTCACAAAAATTATCGTTTCGCCCCCAATTTTTTATTTTCCCAATGGTGAGAGAAGCAATTGGACCACAAAAGTTGTGGCACAATTTGTCCTGAGTACTCTGATACCCCATATGTGGGGGTAAACCATTGTTTGGGCGCATGGGAGAGCTCGGAAGGGAAGGAGCGCCGTTTGACCTTTCAATGCAAAATTGACAGGAATTGAGATTGGACGCCATGTTGCGTTTGGAGAGCCACTGATGTACCTAAACATTGAAACCCCCCACAAGTGACACCATTTTGAAAAGTAGACCCCCTAAGGAACTTATCTAGATGTGTGGTGAGCACTTTGACCCAATAAGAGCTTCACAGAAGTTTATAATGCAGAGCTGTAAAAATAAAACAAAATTTTTTTCCCACAAAAATAATTTTTTAGCCCCCAGTTTTGTATTTTCCTGAGGGTAACAGGAGAAATTGGACCCCAAAAGTTGTTGTGCAATTTGTCCTGAGTGCGCTGATACCCTATATGTGGGGGAGAACCATCGTTTGGGCGCATGGGAGGGCTCGGAAGGGAAGGAGCGCCATTTGGAATACAGACTTAGATGGAATGGTCTGCAGGCGTCACATTGTGTTTGCAGAGCCCCTAATGTACCTAAACAGTAGAAACCCCCCACAAGTGACCCCATATTGGAAACTAGACCCCCCAAGGAACTTATTTAGATGTGTTGTGAGAACTTTGAGCCCCCAAGTATTTCACTACAGTTTATAACGCAGAACCGTGAAAATAAAATAAAAAATTTCCCCTCAAAATTATTTTTTAGCCCCCAGTTTTGTATTTTCTCGAGGGTAAAAGGAGAAATTGGACCCCAAAAGTTGTTGTCCAATTTGTCCTGAGTGCGTTGATACCCCATATGTGGGGGGGAACCAGCGTTTGGGCGCATGGGAGGGCTCGGAAGGGAAGGAGCGCCATTTGGAATGCAGACTTAAATGGAATGGTCTGCAGGCGTCACATTGCGTTTGCAGAGGCCCTAATATACCTAAACAGTAGAAACCCCCACAAGTGACCCCATATTGGAAACTAGACCCCCCCACGAACTTATCTAGATGTGTTGTGAGAACTTTGAGCCCCCAAGTGTTTCACTACAGTTTATAACGCAGAGCCGTGAAAATAAAAAATCTCTTTTTTTCCCACAAAAATTATTTTTTAGCCCCCAGTTTTGTATTTTCCCAAGGGTAACAGGAGAAATTGGACCCCAAAAGTTGTTGTCCAATTTGTCCTGAGTACGCTGATAGCCCATATGTTGGGGTAAACTCCTGTTTGGGCACATGGGAGAGCTTGGAAGGGAAGGAGCACTGTTTTACTTTTTCAATGCAGAATTGGATGGAATTGAGATCGGTCGCCATGTCGCCTTTGGAGATCCCCCTGATGTGCCTAAACAGTGGAAACCCCCCAATTATAACTGAAACCCTAATCCAAACACACCCCTAACCCTAATCCCAACGGTAACCCTAACCACACCTCTAACCCAGACACACCCCTAATCCTAATCCCAATCGCAAATGTAATCCAAACCCTAACCCTAACTTTAGCCCCAACCCTAACCCTAGCCCTTACCCTAGCCCTAACCCTAGCCCCAACCCTAACCCTAGCCCTAACCCTAGTCCCAACCCTAGCCCTAGCCCTAGCCCTAACCCTAGCCCTAACCCTAGCCCTAGCCCTAACCCTAGCCCTAACCCTAGCCATAACCCTAGCCCTAATCCTAGCCCTAACCCTAGCCCTAACCCTAACCCTAGCCCTAACCCTAACCCTAGCCCTAACCCTAGCCCTAACCCTAGCCCTAGCCCTAACCCTAGCCCTAACCCTAATGGGAAAATGGAAATAAATACATTTTTTTCATTTACTTTTATAGCGGGTTTTTTAGCGGATTTTTATGATTGGCAGCTGTCACACACTGAAAGACGCTTTTTATTGCAAAAAATATTTTTTGCGTTACCACATTTTGAGAGCTATAATTTTTCCATATTTGAGTCCACAGAGTCATGTGAGGTCTTGTTTTTTGCGGGACGAGTTGACGTTTTTATTGGTAACATTTTCGGGCACGTGACATTTTTTGATCGCTTTTTATTCCGATTTTTGTGAGGCAGAATGACCAAAAACCAGCTATTCATGAATTTCTTTTGGGGGAGGCGTTTATACCGTTCCGCGTTTGGTAAAATTGATAAAGCAGTTTTAATCTTCGGTTCAGTACGATTACAGCGACACCTCATTTATATCTTTTTTTATGTTTTGGCGCTTTTATACGATAAAAACTATTTTATAGAAAAAAATAATTATTTTTGCATCGCTTTATTCTGAGGACTATAACTTTTTTATTTTTTTGCTGTTGTCGCTGTTTGGTGGCTCGTTTTTTGCGGGACAAGATGACGCTTTCAGCGGTACCATGGTTATTTATATCCGTCTTTTTGATCGCGTGTTATTCCACTTTTTGTTTGGCGGTATGATAATAAAGCGTTGTTTTTTGCCTCGTTTTTTTTTTTTTTTTCTTACGGTGTTTACTGAAGGGGTTAACTAGTGGGCCAGTTTTATAGGTCGGGTCATTACGGACGCGGCGATACTAAATATGTGTAGTTTTATTGTTTTGTTTTTTTTATTTAGGTAAAGAAATGTATTTATGGGAATAATATTTTTTTTTTTTTTCATTATTTAGGATTTTTTTTTTTTTTTTTTACACACTTGGAAATTTTTTTTTTAACTTTTTTACTTTGTCCCAGGGGGGGACAATACAGATCGGTGATCTGCCAGTTTGCACAGCACTCTGACAGATCACCGATCTGTCTGAGAGCAGTGCAGCGTTACCAAGTGCCTGCTCTGAGCAGGCACTTGGTAAGCCACCTCCCTCCCTGCAGGACCCGGATCCGCGGCCATTTTGGATCCGGGACTTACTGCAGGGAGGGAGGTAGGAGACCCCTGGAGCAACGCGATCACATCGCGTTGCTGCGGGGGTCTCAGGGAAGCCCGCAGGGAGCCCCCTCCCTGCGCGATGCTTCCCTGCACCGCCGGCACATCGCGATCATCTTTGATCGCGGTGTGCCGGGGGTTAATGTGCCGGGGGCGGTCCGTGACCGCTCCTGGCACATAGTGCCGGATGTCAGCTGCGATAAGCAGCTGACACCCGGCCGCGATCGGCGGCGCTCCCCCCGTGAGCGTGGCCGATCACGCTGGACGTAATATTCCGTCCTTGGGAATTAAGGCCCACCCCACATGGACGGAATATTACGTCCAATGGCAGAAAGGGGTTAAATGTAAAGTGGGCACTTATTGTTATAGGGGATCTCAGGTTACTGTGACTGTCAAAGGGGCACACAGGGCATAATTACTTTCTAGGGAGAAAAATGTGGGCAGTTTTCTAGGGTACTTGCACCCGGCATTACTATATTATAGAGGGGTGCTTTCGAATTTAGAAGGCACAGAGAACCACACAGCAGGTGCAGTTAATAGGGTCACATACATGCATACATACAGCAGCAGCGGATAGGTATTTGGTGTATCAGCAGGATGAGGAGTTGATGAAGAAGTTGTCATGTTGGTCTGGGCCAGATGGAAAAGTGAACGATGCCATCAGAAAGATCGTCAGCAGTGAGTCATTATCTGTAACTGTGCTGTGATCTCTTATATGTTCTGTAGGGCTGGTATCTACCACTGACCATATGGCGGTAATATCTATGTTGGTCTATATAGAGATTATCTTCAGTAATAGCGCGGTCATCTGCTGAGGTTCTCCTCAACTATTAGGCCGGCGTCACACATGCGAGTTTTACGGACGTAAGAGCGCAGAATCTACGTCCGTAAAACTCGCAAAACATACGGCACAATGATTCTCAATGGGTCTAGTCCTATCAGCCGTATATTACGGATCCGTAATATACGTCGTTCTACGGCCGTACAAAATCGCAGCATGCTGCGTTTGTCAGCGTATTGCGCAAAAAATACGCCAATGCAAGTCTATGGGAGAGCGTATAATACGGAATGCATACGGACCATGCGTGTGACTTGCGAGAAATACGCTACTCACTGGCAGATGTCCTGAACTGTCTAAAGCCCTCAATCAGGCAGGTGAGACATGCTAATTAGCTGAAAAAGCCAGACAGTGAACCCGGAAGTCTGCTGCACGCCTCCACGGAGTGAGAGATTGAGCATGGCCAGCATAATTAATGTAGACATGCTGATCATTTTGATACAGGAGAGGCCAGAAATCTGGGACCAAAGAGACCCCAACTATGCGAACAGGGCAGTAAAACAAGCTGCATGGAGGAGCGTGTGTGGCTCCCTCTTCCCCCAGTATGACCAGCAGCCACGTGCGGCCCAGCGACAAATAAGTAAGTACACCCATGTTTGCAATGTAATGTTCTTGCTAAACAGCAGGCCCTTACTACTTTAAATTGCTAAACCTTAATTTATTAATTCTTCCTGAAAGTAATATAAATCCAAGCAGTATATACATGGTGCTGGATATGATAAATGGATTTCATGAAGGTTTAGAACAGGTGTGCCCTTACTAACATTGTTTTCCAGTAATTTGTTTTTCTGGGATAGAGGTTAGCTGACTCTGTCCTTGTGGCCTTGCTTCATAATTGTGTTTTTTTGTTAAATTTCTTGCTTAATGTGAGCCACAAAAGCCTCTTTCTATGCTACCCGTAAATCTGTGTCCTCCATTACACCTTGTGTGAGCACTCTGCATAATGGTCTAAGCAATGTGTGTATTTTTTGTTGTTTCAGTGGATGATGTAACAACAAGGTGGCGGAGTATCCGTGACCAGTATAGGAGGGAGAGGCAGCAGCGGGAGAAAAGTGGAGCCGGGGCCCCTCCTAAAAAAAAAAATACATTTACTTTGATCGGCTTACGTTTCTCAACCCCAGCATGGACCTCAGGCCGTAAGTAAAAACATCTCAAACTGGGTTAATTTTTTAATGCTGAGAGATAATTCCAAATAACATAGTAACTGTCCAAATTTATCTTTTGCAGAACTCAGTCTAACCTCACTGACAGGGAGTCAGGGTCTGACTCAGAACTGGTCATTGACCCAGTTGGAGAAGGTGAAGAGGTGGCTGGTCCATCTGCTGCTCCCTCCGGCGCAAGACCTACAGCATCTTCCTCATCTGGCCACCCAGCTCCAGCTGCAGCTGAAGAAAACCAAGAGGCCCCACAGTTCTCTTCTGCAGCAGCAGCACCAGCACCTAGCCAGGATGACCCTGGGAATAGCAGCAGCCCAACTGTTGCCCTGGACCAATCCCCACAGGCTGCAGTCAGACCCCAGCGTGCACGACGCAGGAGAGAGCTTCGCCAAAGCAGGAGAAATGTGGATGCTGGGGTCATGAACTATTTGGCCCGGGTTCGAGAGGATGATGGGGAGGAGGGATTCACACGGAGCCTTGCCCAGTATTTAGGCTTCATAGAGCGGGAGTTGAGGCTGCGTTTGAGAGGGTGTTTTCAGATCCTTATTGACGCATGCACCCCCCCAAATAACCCATACAATCTGATGCAGATGATTGAACAGTGGCAGATGTCACCTGATAATATTCTGCGGCCTCAGAGATTACAAGGCCTGCATGCGCAACAAGGATCTGAAGCACCCCCTCTACGTCAGCCAACACCTCCACCCCAACCCACAACTAACCAACAATGGCAACCTCAGCACCATATTGCAGGATATCAGCACCCATCCCAATATGGCCACTTGTCCAGACCCAGTGCTGGAGGCTGGTCCCAACCGGGGTTTGGACAATATGGTCATTTTGGGTTGGAGTATGATTCCCGCACATATGGGCAGCAACATCAGGGTTATCTCCCAAATCCTGGCCCCACTCATCAAAGTGGCCAGCATCAGAGCAGGCAGAATTTCCCGCAGGCCACTATAACATCCGCACAGGCTGCTGGACAATTGGGCCTACAAAGGCCACCTGATGCTGACACAGACCAATCCACTTCTCCACTTCCTACGTACCAGGACTTGTAATTTTGGGTACACCTTTTTTTTTTTCCAAAATTAGGTTTGGATTGGGCTTAAAAAGCAAGCTGTAATGTTTTTATTTTACTTTGTGTTTTGGTTCCCAAAAAAAAATGTTGCACTTTTTTTGGCCAAAGATTTGTTATGCCAAAAAAAAACCAAAATCTAAAAACAAGTTTAAAAAGTAAATTTGCCGTTACTACCAAAAAAACTATGTATGCACTCTGTTCATTCTTATTACCTAACACACACATGATATGATCATAACCATATGTGAACAAATTAAACACAGCAGACATATTTTCCACATTGGTAATGCCAAAATTTAAGCAAATAACAAATTACACATGCAAAATTGCCTAGTCTTGCCAGGGAGTGGCACCCTGAGGACTCACAAAATAATTTGTGAACACATCACGAACTTTTAGTCCAGAAAGGGGACGTCGCGGAGGAGGGACATATGGGGTAGGCCTACTATGATTGTTCATGACGTGATTATGCAAATTAGTAGACGAACAATCATGTATTCGGGTGAAATTATGTAGAATTACACAGGCTTTGATCACTTCATTGATTGAAGCCTCACTCAGCTGAATTGCAGACTGAAGAACCCGCCATTTGGCTACAAGAATTCCAAAGGCGCACTCAACCAGTCTCCGTGCCCTGGAAAGTCTCAAATTAAACACCCTCCGCCGGTGGTCAAGGTTGCGCCTGGGGTAAGGCCTCATGACGTGCATCGTCAGTTGGAAGGCCTCATCTCCAACCAAAACAAAAGGCACTGCTTCCGCATTGGAGCCTGGGAGTTGTTGTGGTGGTGGGAGGTTCAACTGGTTGTCACGTAGCCGCCGACCCATTATGGACGAATTGAAGACCCTAGAGTCTCCAGTTCGGCCATATGCCCCAATGTCTACAATTATAAACCTGTAGTTGCTGTCAGCAACTGCTAACAGAACTACAGAGAAAAACTGCTTATAATTGTAGAATTGGGAACCAGAGTTCGGCGGCTTACGCACCCTGATATGTTTCCCATCCACAGCTCCAATGCAGTTAGGGAAGTCACAATTATTTTGGAAACCAGTGGCGATTTTGACCCAATCCTCCATTTTTGGCTCCGGCATCACAACTTCGTTAAGTTTCAGCCATATTTGGGAACAGGTTGTCCTAACAATGACTGAAATGGTAGAACGCCCAATGAGAAACTCCAGGTGTAGACCCGCATAGGACAAGCCTGTGGACAGGAAGCTGCAAAACAAGGAAAAAAAACAAAACATGAGGAATATGAAAACAGGAAGAAACACAAGTGTCTATTTAATTTTCGCCGTCATTATTGACTAAGCAAAAAGGGTCATTTCACATTATTACTATACTGTAATATTACCCACATTTTTAGAAATGTGCTTGTGGCTTCATGTCTAAGTAAAGTAACTGAAACATAGTAGGACAAAACACATTGGCAAACATACAAAAATATAAAAGGTCAAAATACATACCGTAAGGTTAGGAGCAGACGCTCCTCAGCAGAGATGGCTTTTCTCATCCAGGTGTCCTGATAGGTGAGGCCAGGACGTAACATCTCCATCAACATGTCAAAAGTCCTGATGGACATGCGAGTATACAGGTAAAATTTGTCTGGATGGGCCCTCAAAGCTGAATAGAGTCTCTGGAAATGTCCTTTACTCTGGCGTTGTGTCAATAGAGGATGCACCCACAATCTTCGTCTCCTCCTTCGCGGATCTGCATTGACCGGATATGGCTGGCCAAAGCGACGAGACAACACCCAGTGAAGCAACACCCGCTGAGTTGTGCTTAAATACACATGGTCAGACATGTTTGTAAGGTCAAAGTAACACAGCCAAAATATGCTAGAGAACATATAGGGCATATGGGAGGGGTACACCTGTTGTCGAGGGCTTAAATAGTGTTGGTAATGATGGTTTAAATGATTTGCAGGCCTGAAAACCGTTAAATGTCCATTTTGTGATGGTGCGTGTCAAAAACGCAATACGGATCACATACGGATTACACACGGACCAGTACATGCGCAAAATACGCGACCACACCTAGGCTACGCAAGAACTACGGAAAGAGATTACGGAGACATTTTGGCGTATTACGCGCGTATTACGGACGTATAATACGTTCCGTAATGTCTTACGCCGAGTGTGACGCCGGCCTTAGGGTGCGTCATCCAGTTGTAATCAAGGTTACCTGGTTAGGGGCCCACTCAGAAGTTTTGCCCCCCTGAACCAAAACCCTAGCTACGCCTCTGAAAGGGTTAAAACCTAGCACTAGATGTCCTTATTAGAGAAACCTAGCTAGCTATGAGGCAGTGTTCACTGGAGGCAGTCAGATAAGGGGAGCTGAGCAGAGTGGGTTGTGTTAGAGCTGCAGAGAACCAAGCCAGAATCTCTTGGAGAGAAGACTGAACAGTTTGTGTGCACCAAACTGCAAGTATTACTGGGTGCTATGGACCAGGCCACATTGCCATAATGAACCAATTCCAAGGGCCACAAACATTTTTAAAGGGGTATTTACATGAATACATCACCAGAACCATCATCAGTACTTTAATACATCACCAGAACCAAGTTGAGTATTTGAGGAGGATTTGGAGAGTTTCTGCTAAAAAAAAAATCAGTGTAAGCACATGCTAACATAAACTGAATTTTTGGAGCAGAAACTTGCCAAATTATATTTATAATCTCAAATTTCTAAGTTTTTAAGACTTTTTTAAGTTTTAACATAGCCATGAAACACGTTATGAATTGATTCATGTGTACAAGATCAGAATCACCATCTGCACATGAGTGCAGCACCAGAACCACTGTCAGTACATTAATGCCTCGCTAGAACCACCATTAGTACATGAATGTAGCACTAGAATCTGTCATTACATGTATGTATGCAGTGCCAGAAACACCATTAGTACATGAATGCAGTGCCAGAAATGCCATCAATACAAGAATGCATTGCCAGAACCACCATCAGTACAGCAATCAATTCTAATGTCAGGTCAGCCCCGTGTGTCCTAATCTTAGTGTTAGAACTCGCAAGTGTGAGGACTCTTGACGTGGGTTGCAAACTTGCATATCTTGGCCAAAATATTTACCAATACCTCATATATTATGTATGTTTTTTACACGTCATTTATCAGGGTGCAGCCAAGCTCAGCATTTTTGGCTTTGTAAACTGGGGTGTCTGTTCTCAAGAGGTGCACTTATGTTGTGCTGGGCAGCCAGCCTAATCAAATAGTTGTAGTGCAGCAGGGTTGGTGCAGTGCGACAGCTAGGCAGGGACCACAAAAAGTTCAACATAAATGGTGTCTTTATTTTTATTACTCACACATAGGAGTGTTGTTCTCCGGATCACAGCCGGGTTTCCACAAACACAGTCCAGAACGTAGAACCTGTTGCCGTGGACAAGGACACTGCTGTGTCTCTTGGGTGCGTCAGCTGCCTGGAAGGCCCTGGCTCTGTTAGTGTAAGGGGGATGACCGCACCGCTGGTACCTGCTTGCCGGGGCCGGAACTGTCGAGGTTGCATCCCATTTCCGGGGGGAAGCAATAGAAAGCCGGACCTTCCTCCTGACCGAGGGGGGCGGGGAGATAAAAGGAGAAAGCGCGCACAACAGAGTAATTTGGCGCCACCCAAGGAAAGTGCGCAGGGATGTAAGCGGCACGCTCTGCTTCCCATTCCCCTACCGAGTACCGGCACTGCAGCAGCCCCCATTGACTGCAAAGGGACTGCACCAGAGAAAGAGAGAAGCCGGGAGTGCTGCAGCAATCCAGAGAGAGAGGGACTGCTGCGCGCAGGGAAGCTGTGTGTTCAGCAGTAGCCAGGGAGAGAAATGCTCTATCCTGGGAGCACCACCCATGTGCAGGTCAGCACACGTCATCTCCTGCCACCAGCCATGGGCACCAGAGAGAACGAGACGTGCAGTGTGAGCCAGGTGACTACCAGAGAACAAGGTGCCGTACGGCCTGTGTCCGCGAGTACAGCGCACGTGCCACATAAGAGTGACCGGAAACGAGACAGACACTTGCACCCTGATGTTGCCAGCGAATATTTGCCCAGACACTTGAGCCCTGACTTTGCCAGTGTATATTTGCAGAGCCACTTTGGGCTCACACTGTGGCCCATACCCTTGTCAGCCACTACAGTATATGGACTAGGGGCTCAGCAGACGGTACCGGAGACCGACCACTGCCGCCAGGAGACGGGGCATTGTTGCCCACAGTACCCCATTGGAAAAGACACCACGCCAGCTATTGTCAGTGCTATTCACTTCATGGACTTAGGAACCACTGACTTTCATCAGAACTGCCGTTATCTGAACCGTTGTTCTTCAACTCATAATATCCTTTGCCATTTGAACTGTTTAATCCCCTGATTAACCCTTTACCTCTCTGCGTAGAGTATTCCCCTGTTATTAAACTTGTTAAGGCCAGGTTCACATTGCGTTAACAGCAGCCCATTCAACACATGCGTTAACAAATGTTGATTTGATATAGCGCTAGCGCAGATAGAGCTAGCAGATGCTCTATCTGCGCTAGCAGTGACGGACCCGGAAACGCTGCAGCCTGCATCCCAGGGTCCATCACTCAATGACGACACATCGCTAGGGCACGCCCATTGTGTGCATGCGCTAGCGATGTGTCCGACATAGGGCATAATGGCGGCATTAGCGGACTGCGTTACACCGCGTTATGCCACATTGTAACGTAGTCCATCTAACGAACGCCATAGATGCAATGTGAACCTGGCCTAACCCTTGTTCTACCTCCTGTCCATCACTGCATCCTGCAACCTATTCACATTAGATCCACACAGACCTGGGTTGCGCAGAACCACCTGCTCTGCAGCTTGCAAACTTCAACACTCACACACCCAAACCAAAACTGACTGATTTAAATGGAATCATGGCCATAGAACCACTTCCAAAACCCTGAGTGGACAGAGGGATTCGTCCCACTACCAAACCTGCAAATCCCCTCTAAAAATAAAAGCCCTTAACAGGTTTTTCCAAACATCTGAGTCACTACTTGGACCCAATCCATACTTTCTTTTATTTTGCGTTGTGACTCACAGGTGTCCTGTTTTGCATATTTGCATGTCACTTTTTATTTCATATTTTTATATCTTTTATTGTAAGCACTGTACCTTTTCTATTAAAGCTTAAACTTTAATAAGTTTGAACTTTGTATGCTCTAAAGAATCCATAGCCTTAAAGTGTGTGATCCTGGTGATTGGCAGACAGTAGTAGAAGTACTTCCGGGACTCATCGCCCGTGTGTTTGGTGAGTGGTGGCAGCGTGTATGAAGTGGGATGCATGGTCTGTGTCGGGGTGTGATTTATGCTCCCATTGCAGCACAGGACAGAGGTTGAATGCTGGGTTCAGTGAGAGGAGATACATTAACCCTTGCAGACGCAACCCCAAATCACGTGCTGAGAAGCAGGTACATGACAATAGGAAAAAAGAAAGTCACCGTCTACTGTTCCTGTGGGCCGCAACAAATGCCCTGGTGGTCTGCATGCTGCTCGCATGTTGTGCAGGCCTAAAGCACTAAACCCAAAGCTCTCATTTAACCGTAGTGTCTGTTTTTATGGGGATGGTTCTGGGTTTATTTGTTTTTCATGTAGATGTATGCATAGCAGATGTATGCATGTTTGTGTATGTACGTGCGTGTATATACATATATGTGTATGCATTTTTTAACAAATTTTAAATTTTTTAATTGTTCATTCACCTTAATTGGAAATTTGACTTACGGTATGTTTTTTCATTTGTATAGATACTTACCATCATCGTTTTTGCCTGGGTATGTGCAGAGAGCTATGCCTTTGCGGAGGTTACGGATGTTGCCAGAGTGCCCCCTGCTGCTTTCTTGGCTGCCTAGCCATTGAGGACTTTTTGTTGCTGTTCTTATGCACATGTGTGATTCTTGATGACCTTTGTACGCTCTGTAATAAGAAAGGTCATTTGATATGACTATCTTAATATGAGTTTACCATATATATATGCTAATTGTTATATTTTATATAGCTCTCTAATATATGCAATGAAATGTGGTTTATTTCATTGTTTTTTTAAACATAGATAGGGTTTATTTGTTTTGTTTTTAGATTATCTTACAGCACACGTCACTTTATTCGATAGATGTCAACTATCTATATAATAATACGATTATTATTATTTACTTGCACCTTTATTTATATGTGGCCCCAAGAGTTGTGTCACCCTTCCATAGGCACCACTAATAGTTTTCCTCAAGACATTTAATATGAATTGTCTCATACTATACTGTTACACTTATGCATCTTATTGTATATTTGGCACTTATTTACATTTCTCACTTTCATTCATTTTGCTATATCCATCACTCATTATATTTTATACATAAGTACATATTTCTATACATAGTATACATAGTAACATAGTTAGTAAGGCCGAAAAAAGACATTTGTCCATCCAGTTCAGCCTATAATCCATCATAATAAATCCCCAGATCTACGTCCTTCTATAGAACCTAATAATTGTATGATACAATATTGTTCAGCTCCAGGAAGACATCCAGGCCTCTCTTGAACCCCTCGACTGAGTTCGCCATCACCACCTCCTCAGGCAAGCAATTCGATTCTCACTGCCCTAACAGTAAAGAATCCTCTTCTATGTTGATGGAAAAACCTTCTCTCCTCCAGACGCAAAGAATGCCCCCTTGTGCCCGTCACCTTCCTTGGTATAAACAGATCCTCAGCGAGATATTTGTATTGTCCCCTTATATACTTATACATGGTTATTAGATCGCCCCTCAGTCGTCTTTTTTCTAGACTAAATAATCCTAATTTCGCTAATCTATCTGGGTATTGTAGTTCTCCCATCCCCTTTATTAATTTTGTTGCCCTTCTTTGTACTCTCTCTAGTTCCATTATATCCTTCCTGAGCACCAGTGCCCAAAACTGGACACAGTACTCCATGTGCGGTCTAACTAGGGATTTGTACAGAGGCAGTATAATGCTCTCATCATGTGTATACAGACCTCTTTTAATGCACCCCATGATCCTGTTTGCCTTGGCAGCTGCTGCCTGGCACTGGCTGCTCCAGGTAAGTTTATCATTAACTAGGATCCCCAAGTCCTTCTCCCTGTCAGATTTACCCAGTGGTTTCCCGTTCAGTGTGTAATGGTGATATTGATTCCTTCTTCCCATGTGTATAAATAACCTTACATTTATCATTGTTAAACCTCATCTGCCACCTTTCAGCCCAAGTTTCCAACTTATCCAGATCCATCTGTAGCAGAATACTATCTTCTCTTGTATTAACTGCTTTACATAGTTTTGTATCATCTGCAAATATCGATATTTTACTGTGTAAACCTTCTACCAGATCATTAATGAATATGTTGAAGAGAACAGGTCCCAATACTGACCCCTGCGGTACCCCACTGGTCACAGCGACCCAGTTATAGACTATACCATTTATAACCACCCTCTGCTTTCTATCACTAAGCCAGTTACTAACCCATTTACACACATTTTCCCCCAGACCAAGCATTCTCATTTTGTGTACCAACCTCTTGTGCGGCACGGTATCAAACGCTTTGGAAAAATCGAGATATACCACGTCCAATGACTCACCGTGGTCCAGCCTATAGCTTACCTCTTCATAAAAACTGATTAGATTGGTTTGACAGGAGCGATTTCTCATAAACCCATGCTGATATGGACAGTTATTCTCATTGAGATAATCCAGAATAACATCCCTCAGAAACCCTTCAAATATTTACCAACAATAGAGGTTAGACTTACTGGCCTATAATTTCCAGGTTCACTTTTAGAGCCCTTTTTGAATATTGGCACCACATTTGCTATGCGCCAGTCCTGCGGAACAGACCCCGTCACTATAGAGTCCCTAAAAATAAGAAATAATGGTTTATCTATTACATTACTTAGTTCTCTTAGTACTCGTGGGTGTATGCCATCCGGACCCGGAGATTTATCTATTTTAATCTTATTTAGCCGGTTTCGCACCTCTTCTTGGGTTAGATTGGTGACCCTTAATATAGGGTTTTCATTGTTTCTTGGGATTTCACCTAGCATTTCATTTTCCACCGTGAATACCGTGGAGAAGAAGGTGTTTAATATGTTAGCTTTTTCCTCGTCATCTACAACCATTCTTTCCTCACTATTTTTTAAGGGGCCTACATTTTCAGTTTTTATTCTTTTACTATTGATATAGCTGAAGAACAGTTTGGGATTAGTTTTACTCTCCTTAGCAATGTGCTTCTCTGTTTCCTTTTTGGCAGCTTTAATTAGTTTTTTAGATAAAGTATTTTTCTCCCTACAGTTTTTTAGAGCTTCAATGGTGCCATCCTGCTTTAGTAGTGCAAATGCTTTCTTTTTACTGTTAATTGCCTGTCTTACTTCTTTGTTTAGCCACATTGGGTTTTTCCTATTTCTAGTCCTTTTATTCCCACAAGGTATAAACCGCTTACACTGCCTATTTAGGATGTTCTTAAACATTTTCCATTTATTATCTGTATTCTTATTTCTGAGGATATTGTCCCAGTCTACCAGATTAAGGGCATCTCTAAGCTGGTCAAACTTTTCCTTCCTAAAGTTCAGTGTTTTGGTGACTCCCTGACAAGTCCCCCTAGTGAAAGACAGGTGAAACTGTACAATATTGTGGTCGCTATTTCCTAGATGCCCGACCACCTGCAGATTTGTTATTCTGTCAGGTCTATTAGATAGTATTAGGTCTAAAAGTGCTGCTCCTCTGGTTGGATTCTGCACCAATTGTGAAAGATAATTTTTCTTGGTTATTAGCAGAAACCTGTTGCCTTTATGGGTTTCACAGGTTTCTGTTTCCCAGTTAATATCTGGTTAGTTAAAGTCCCCCATAACCAGGACCTCATTATGGGTTGCAGCTTCATCTATCTGCTTTAGAAGTAGACTTTCCATGGTTTCTGTTATACACCTCTATATATTTTGTCCGAGCGGAGCGCGCACCTGATCTGTGCACTGACTGTGGCCGCACTGACTTCCAGTTCTAGTGGCATGCTGGAACGCACCGCCGTCTTTACCTTGACGGCATTGCGGGCTTGCATTCCAACTACCGGAGGCCGCGGGTCACATGATGGTCATGTGCCCAGTAGGCAGCACGCCAATACTCATTCGGCCAAATAGGAGCTATTATGACATCATGCAGAGCCTACACATGATCGGCATCTTTGTTATTTAATTGGCTGACAGCAATATAAAAGAGCCAGCAGTTCCCCTTCCTCATACACACCCCTAAGGAACATTTTACAAAACGTGCGTTGGGGTGGAGGGAAGCACTGCCAAACCCCGCAATAACACGCTGGACCCTATATTTGGATTCCCTTCTCAATAGGAAAATATTTAGAATTGAGAGTCCTCAGTGGTTGATACCTTTTAATGGCTAACTGACAAGATAGTAACAAATTGCAAGCTTTCGAGACTACTCAGGCCTCTTCATCAGGCATAGACTAATACAAAATTTGAAAAATCACATATTTATACACAATACAGCAGAAAGATAATGCAATGGATAAGACAAGTGACGTGAAGCAGAGCTATCATTATGGGAGAGGGGGATAAACAGTTGTGTCCATAAATATTGGAATAGTTCATAGATAAGGAGTGTGAATGTTTTATTGTCCTCTGATTGGGGTCTGGCTTCTGTGTTGTGATGCCCCCACAAGGTCTGAGGAGCAAATTCCTTAATTGATGTAGAAAGATATAAATCCATGTGACATGTGACACATTCATTCCTGCATTGAGAGTGTCAGAGGTCGTCATCAGCTTATACTCCCAAACCCTTCTGTCTCTCTGAGATTTGAAATTACGCTTTAATACAAGTACGTCCATGGTACTGTGATCAGGGAGACAAAAATGTTTTGTCACAGGTAGATCTATTCTTTTTTTCTCTTATTGTGTGGCGATGAGAGTTCATTCTTGTTCTCAGTTTTTGCCCTGTCTCCCCCACATACAGACCCCCAGTTGGACATTTAGTACAAATAGTTAGGTACACCACATTAGAAGTGACGCAGCTGAAAGTACCTGGGATCTTGCAGTCCTGATGTGAATTGGGGATCTTTATCTTGTCCATGGTCATAAATGGACAGGTTTTACATTTTTTCTGGTTGCAAGGAAAGGTTCCTGCAGCTGTTTGAGGGGACAGGGAGCTTCTGACAATGATACTTCTTAGATTTGGGGGCTGTCTAAAACACAGTAGAAGGGGGGTCTGGAAAAATGGATTGTAAGCGAGCATCATTTTGTAGTAAAGGTTGTAATTTCCGTGCAGCTCCCCTTAGCACCTCCAGATTTGGATTGTAAGTGACTACAAGAGGCACCCAATTATTTTCTTCTTTAGCTTTGTAATGTAGGAGATGATTCTTTGATATTCTAGTTGCTCTTGTAATTTGGTTTGGAATTATTCTTGGATGGTAGCCCTGATTCAAAAAGGTCTTTCTGAGGCGACCAAGGTGTTCATCCCCATCCATGGGGTTGGAACATATACGATTATATCTGATGGCTTGGCTGTAGACAATAGAGTTTTTTATGTGTTTTAGATGGAAACTGTCCCTTGTAAGGTATGTTGGATTGTCGATTGGGTTCTGATACAGGGATGTTTCTATTTCATTGCTCTGCAGCTTAATGATGGTGTCCAAAAAGTTAATTTCAGTGCTGGAGTAGTTAAGTGTTAAGTTGATGGTGGGATGAAACTAAATAAACTGTTCATGGAACGTCTTTAACTGATGAAGAGGCCTGAGTGGTCTTGAAAGCTTGCAATTTTTTACCATATTTTCACTTAGCCATTAAAAGGTGTCAACCACATATTTTTCTATCTACTGGCTAATATGGTACCAAGATATATATTTTCCCATCTCAATAGGTAAATTTATTTGATTTTTTCTATACTTGGTAAGAATTTCTTGGTAGGATCTCTGATATTTACAATATACATATTTGAGCACTTGAACCCTTTTTCTTTTAATTTCTTAAAAAGAGACTGTTGAATACAACAAATCAAGTTTGGGATTTTCTACTATATGGTGCATAAGCCTATTCATATGCAAATTGGATATTGTCCAGCATAGTCCACACGGACATTTATGTCAAAATAATATATATGCGTTTTTTTCTGGCAGTTCTTCTTTCACACAAGAGGCATCTTGTTAATTTTTCTAATTAACCCCTTTACCCGCAAGGGTGGTTTGCACGTTGATGACCAGGCCAATTTTTACAATTCTGACCACTGTCCCTTTATGAGGTTATAACTCTGGAACGCTTCAACGGATCCCGGTGATTCTGACATTGTTTTCTCGTGACATATTGTACTTCATGATAGTGGTAAAATTTCTTTGATAATACCTGCGTTTATTTGTAAAAAAAAACGGAAATTTGGCGAAAATTTTGAAAACTTCGCAATTTTCCAACTTTGAATTTTTATGCAATTAAATCACAGAGATATGTCACACAAAATACTTAATAAGTAACATTTCCCACATGTCTACTTTACATCAGCACAATTTTGGAACCAAAATTTTTTTTGTTAGGGAGTTATAAGGGTTAAAAGTTGACCAGCAATTTCTAATTTTTACAACACCATTTTTTTTTTAGGGACCACATCTCATTTGAAGTCATTTTAAGGGGTCTATATGATAGAAAATACCCAAGTGTGACACCATTCTAAAAACTGCACCCCTCAAGGTGCTCAAAACCATATTCAAGAAGTTTATTAACCCTTCAGGTGTTTCACAGGAATTTTTGGAATGTTTAAATAAAAATGAACATTTAACTTTTTTTCACAAAAAGTTTACTTCAGCTCCAATTTGTTTTATTTTACCAAGGGTAACAGGAGAAAATGGACCCCAAAAGTTGTTGTACAATTTGTCCTGAGTACGCCGATACCCCATATATGGGGCTAAACCACTGTTTGGGCGCATGACAGAGCTCGGAAGCGAAGGAGCGCCATTTGACTTTTCAATGCAAAATTGACAGGAATTGAGATGAGACGCCATGTTGCGTTGCAGAGCCACTGATGTGCCTAAACATTGAAACCCCCACAAGTGACAACATTTTGGAAAGTAGACCCCCTAAGGAACTTATCTAGAGGTGTGGTGAGAACTTTGACCCACCAAATGCTTCACAGAAGTTTATAATGCAGAACCGTAAAAATAAAAAATCATATTTTTTCACAAAAATTAACTTTTCGCCCCCAATTTTTTATTTTCCCAAGGGTAAGAGAAGAAATTGGACCCCAAAAGTTGTTGTACAATTTGTCCTGAGTACGCTGATACCCCATATGTGGGGGTAAACCACTGTTTGGGCGCATGGGAGAGCTCGGAAGGGAAGGAGCGTCGTTTGACTTTTCAATGCAAAATTGACAGGGATTGAGAAGGGACGCCATGTTGCATTTGGAGAGCCACTGATGTGCCTAAACATTGAAATCCCCTACAAGTGACACCATTTTGGAAAGAAACCCCCTAAGGAACTTATCTAGAGGTGCGGTGAGCACTTTGACCCACCAAGGGCTTCACAGAAGTTTATAATGCAGAGCCGTAAAAATAAAACAAAATTTTTTCCCACAAAAATTATTAGTTTTGTATTTTCCCGAGGGTAACAGGAGAAATTGGACCCCAAAATTTACAAAACCATTTTTTTAGGGACCATCTCACTTTTAAAGTCACTTTGAGGAGTGTGCATGACAGAAAATACCCAAACTTGACCCCATTCTAAAAACTACACCCCTCAAGGTGCTCAAAACCACATTCAAGAAGTTTATTAACCCTTTACGTGCTTCATAGGAACTGAAACAATGTGGAAGGAAAACATGAACATTTAACTATAACTAGCAAACATTTTATTTGAGAACCAATTTTTTTTATTTTCACAAGTGTAAAAAGAGAAAATGAACCACAAAATGTGTTGTGCAATTTCTCCTGATTAGGCCGATATCCCATATGTGGGGGTAAACCACAGTTTGGGTGCACGGCAGGGCTTGGAAGAGAAGGAGTGCCGTTTGACTTTTTCAATGCAGAATTTGCTGGAATTGAGATTGGACGCCATGTCACATTTGGAGAGCCCCTGATGTACCTAAACAGTGTAAACCCCCCAAAATTGACACCATATTGGAAAGTAGACCCCCTACGGAACTTATCTAAATGTGTGGTGAGCACTTTGAACCCCCAAGTGCTTCGCAGAAGTTTATAACGTAGAGCCGTGAAAATAAAAAATCAACTTTTTAAACACAAAAATTATTTTTTCTCCCACAAAGTCTTATTTTTTCAAGGATAACAGGAGAAATTAGACCCCAAAAGTTGTTGTGCAATTTGTCCTGAGTATGCCGATACCCTATATGTGGGGATAAACCACAATTTGGATGCATGGCAGAGTTTGGAAGAGAAGGAGCACCGTTTGATTTTTTCAATGCAGAATTGGTTGGAATTGAGATCGGACGCCATGTCGCGTTTGGAGAGCCCCTGATGTGCCTAAACAGTAGAAACCCTCGAAAAGTGACCCATTTTGGAAACTAGACCCATTACTGAACTTATCTAGGTGTGTGCTGAACACTTTAAACCCCAAGTGCTTCCCAGAAATTTGTAACGTAGAGCCATGAAAATGAAAACTCTTTTTTTTCATCAAAAATGATTTTTTAGCTCGCAATTTTTTATTTTCTCAAGGGTAACAGGAGCAATTGGACCCCCAAATTTGTTGTCCAATTTGTCCTGAGGACGCTGATACCCCATATGTGGGGGGGACCACCGTTTGGGCGCATGGGAGGGCTCGGAAGGGAAGGAGAGCCATTTGGAATGCAGACTTAAATAGAATGGTCTGCAGGCGTCACATTGCGTTTGCAGAGCCCCTAATGTACCTAAACAGTAGAAACCCCCCACAAGTGACACCAATTTGCAAAGTAGACCCCCTAAGGAACTCATCTAGATGTGTTGTGAGAACTTTGAACCCCTAAGTGTTTCACTATAGTTTATAACGCAGAGACGTGAAAATAAAAAATCTTTTTTTTCCCTCAAAAATTATTTTTTAGCCCTCAGTTTTGTATTTTCCCAAGGGTAACAGGAGAAATTGGACCCCAAAAGTTGTTGTCCAATTTGTCCCGAGTACGCTGATACCCCATATGTTGGGGTAAACCCCTGTTTGGGCACATGGGAGAGCTCAGAAGGGAAGGAGCACTGTTTTACTTTTTCAAGGCAGAATTGGCTGGAATTGAGATCGGATGCCATGTCGCGTTTGGAGAGCCCCTGATGTGCCTAAACAGTGGAAACCCCCCAATTATAACTGAAACCCTAATCCAAACACACCCCCAACCCTAATCCCAACGGTAACCCTAACCACACCTCTAACCCTGACACAGCCCTAACCCTAATCCCAACCCTATTCCCAACCGTAAATGTAATCCAAACCCTAACCCTAACTTTAGCCCCAACCCTAACTGTAGCCTTAACCCTAGCCCCAACCCTAACCCTAGCCCTAACCCTAGCCCTAGCCCTAACCCTAGCCCCAACCCTAGCCCCAACCCTAACCCTAACCCTAATGGGAAAATGGAAATAAATACATTTTTTTAATTTTTTAATTTTTCCCTAACTAAGGGGGTGATGAAGGGGGGTTTGATTTACTTTTATAGTGGGTGATTTAGCGGATTTTTATGATTGGCATCTATCACACACTGAAAGACGCTTTTTATTGCAAAAAATATTTTTTGTGTTACCATATTTTGAGAGCTATAATTTTTCCATATTTGAGTCCACAGAATCATGTGAGGTCTTGTTTTTGCGGGACGAGTTGACGTTTTTATTGGTAACATTTTCGGGCACGTGACATTTTTTGATCGCTTTTTATTCCGATTTTTGTGAGGCAGAATGATCAAAAACCAGCTATTCATGAATTTCTTTTGGGGGAGGCGTTTATACCGTTCCGCGTTTGGTAAAATTGATAAAGCAGTTTTATTCTTCGGGTCAGTACGATTACAGCGATATCTCATTTATATCATTTTTTTATGTTTTGGCGCTTTTATACGATAAAAACTATTTTATAGAAAAAATAATTATTTTGGCATCGCTTTATTCTCAGGACTATAACTTTATTATTTTTTTGCTGATGATGCTGTATCATGGCTCGTTTTTTGCGGGACAAGATGACGTTTTCAGCGGTACCATGGTTACTTATATCTGCATTTTTGATCGCGTGTTATTCCACTTTTGTTCAGTGGTATGATAATAAGCGTTGATTTTTGCCCCGTTTTTTTTTTTTTTTCTTACGGTGTTTACTGAAGGGGTTAACTAATGGGGCAGTTTTATAGGTCGGGTCGTTACGGACACGGCGATACTAAATATGTGTACTTTTATTGTTTTTTTTATTTAAATAAAGAAATGTATTTATGGGAATAATATATATATTTTTTCTTTATTTAGGAATTTTTTTTATTAATTTTTTTTTTTTTACACATGAGGAAATTTTTTTTTTAACTTTTTTACTTTGTCCCAGGGGGGACATCACAGATCGCTGATTTGACAGTTTGCACAGCACTCTGTCAGATCAGCGATCTGACTTACAGCGCTGCAGGCTTACCAAGCGCCTGCTCTGAGCAGGCACTTGGTAAACCACCTCCCTCCCTGCAGGACCCGGATGCCGCAGCCATTTTGGATCTAGGCCTGCAGTGAGGAAGGAAGGTAAGAGACCCTCGGAGCAACGCGATCACATCGCGTTGCTGGGGGGGGTCTCAGGGAAGCCCGCAGTGAGCCCCCTCCCTGCGCGATGCTTCCCTATACCGCCGGCACACCGCGATCATGTTTGATCACGGTGTGCCGGGGGTTAATGTGCCGGGGGCGGTCCGTGACCGCTCCTGGCACATAGTGCCGGATGTCAGCTGCGATAGGCAGCTGACACCCGGCCGCGATCGGTTGCGCTCCCCCCGTGAGCACGGCCGATTGCGCTGGATGTACTATTCCATCCTTGGGAATTAAGGCCCACCCCACATGGACGGAATAGTACATCCAATGACAGAAAGGGGTTAAGCTTATGTGATTTAAGAATGTTTAATAAAATAATGAAATTTTTAAATGAACACATTTTTGTAAGTGGTTGGTTTTGTATGACCTTGGTAATGTAATTGATCTTGGTCATACTGTTGGATTTATTTGATGCTTTCATGTAACCATAATTTTTTGGACATGGTTTGATATTCCATCTCCTAACCATGCAACATAAAGCTACCTCTGGCAATGAGTCCTTGCCAGGGCCCAGAATATATAGGAGAGGGGAGTGGCCAACAGTGAACAGCTGGGAGCTTTAATGCAGGATAGTTTACAAGAGCTCTTAACTGACCAGATTAACCCCTTCAATGCTAAAAGAAACCTGCACTGTTTAATATGAAGGTGAACTGCTTCTAAACAGTGCAAGAGTAGGAGGAGTCAGATGCTGTGTAAACCCATGACAGTACCCCTCCTACCCTTCTACGAGAAACCTCCAGAGCCTCAGATCAGGGTTTATCAGGGTGTGCCATGTGAAAGGACCGAATCAACCATATCTCTTCCAGTGTACCAGGTACTGAAGCGACCGACAAACTAAGTGAGAATCAACGATCTTAGCTATTTGAAATTCCAAATTTACATCCACAATGACTGAGTGGAGATGGCGGTAGTAGTGATCAATGAAACACATTATGAATCCTAAAGTATGGTGGCAAAGCAAGGCGGGATGCTACGGGATTGAAAACGGTCACACTCTCATAAAGACCGATGAACCTGGGACCCAGTTTCCAAGAGGGAACTTTCAACTTAATGTTCCTTAAGGACAACCACACTAAGTCACCAACATACAGATCCAGACCCACCAAAAATCTCCAATCAGCCAAACTCTTATATTTAGACACTATCTTCCTCAAATTTTCAAGAACTCCTTGCCACATAGACATAATTGATGATGAAAATCATTCTTACTCGGGTATTCCTGAACAACGATTCCTATTAAATGAGCTGAACTGAGGATGAAACCCGCATGCCCGAAGAACGGGGACTTACCAGTAGACTCATGACTATGATTATTTACCGAAATTCAGCTAGAGGTAAGTATGTAACCCAATCCACCTGATTCTCAGACACAAAACACTTAAGATAAGTCTCAAAATTTTAGTTAACATATTCAGTTACCCCATTAGACTGTGGGTGAAATGCTGAAGAGAACGCCAGATGGATCCCCAAACAAGTGCAAATCACACTCCAAAATTAGGAAGTAAACTGCACCCCCGATCAGAAACAATTTTGGGACGGATACTAATGTAATCTCTCTGATGAATATTTGCGCCAAGGTCTTAGCGTTAGCGCATTTTACTGAACCTGTCCGCCACCACCATTACAGTATTATCTGCTGACATGGGAGATCAGTGATAAATTGGACCGATAAATGAGTCCAAGGTCTACTGAGAATCGTCAATGGTTGAAGAGACCCAGACGAATGAGTATGAGAGGTTTTAGAATGTGCACAGACACTGTAGGCGGCTACATACTCCTGAACATTCTGATGTACTAGACCACCAAAAACGCTGAGTAAGAAGATCTGTGGTGGCTTTATTACCAGGATGTCTGGCCAAGACCGATATATGATATTCACTAAGAATTCTCAGAGGAAGATTTACAGGTACAAACAGTTTACTCAATGAACAGGCAGCAGGGACGTCCCCCTGAGCGTCAACAACCTCTTTTGCAAGATCGGAGCATATAGACACAATAACCACCCCTTTTTGTAGTCTAGGAACCGGTTCACTATTAACTCCACCCCCAGGAAAACAACAAGATAAGGCACCCGCCTTAATGTTCTTGTTCCCTGGCATATATGTAACAAAAAAGCTAAACCTAGTGAAGAACAATGCCCATCTTGCCTGTCTAGATGTTAAGATTCTTATGATCCATGATTATCATAGCCAGATGAACTGCCCTCTCCAGAAAATGACACCACTCTTTAAAGGCCCACTTGATTGCCAAGAGTTTCCTGTTATCAATGTTATAATTTTTCTACGCAGATGAATTTTTTAGAAACGTATGCACATGGACGCCATTTACCAGGAGATGCACGTGTGACAATACAACTCCACCCCCACTTCAGAAGCGTCAACTTCTACAATAAATGGCTGAGTGACGTCAGGCTGTATGAGAATCGGCGCAGATGCAAAACACTCCTTCAAGGTATTGAATTCATCCATGGCCGGACTGGTTCATTTGGAAAAGTATGCCCCTTTCCTAGTTATGTAAACATACTGTTCAACGCTAGTCATTAAACTGTCATTGAATCAAAAAGTGTCTTTCTTTTTACTAAAAAATTAACCTTTATTAACATGTACAAACAAACAACATAATTAAAATAGAACCAAACGTTAATGATGAAGAGGTAAGCTAAGGCATATACAGATAATTAGACACAATAAACATTGCAACCTCCTAGAGCTCATAGAATGCTTCGCCATTGACATTTAGAATATCATTTGTAAAAATATCCTCACTTATTACCTCCAAAGTCATATGGGAATTTCCCTATAAGTGGAGGGAATCATAACTATAAAGTGCAAATGCATAGATATCCTAGAACTCATAAAGTGCTTGGCCTTAGACATTTGGAATATCCTTTGTAAAAATATCCTCACTTATTGCCTCCAAAAGTCATACGAGAATTTCCCTGTAGGTAGAGCGAATCATAACTATAAACTGCAAATGCATAGATACTGTCGAGGCACATTTAATTGTGAAACATGGTCCACAATAACAACTAAAGGTGCAAATGCATATCATGTTAGTTTGAGGTTGCTACCCGCTGATCCATGTGGAGGGTATCCACACACATCCCAAGCACCATTGCAGGGCAAATTGCCACTGCAAGATCCACGGAGTTACAAGGCAAATTGCCGCGATACTATCATAAGGTATATACGTCGTATGTTTGATATAAACCCCAACAAACACATATTACCTGGATCTGTTATGTCACTTAATCAAAATCCAATGCCAAGTGGCACGCTATACCTCCGAGAACCCCGACGCGCGTTTCGCGACTGCTTCCTCCTAGTTATATGTGTCAGAGGTTTGGCCACTATCGAAATGATTTTGATGAACTTATGGTAATAGTTGGCGAAACCCAAAAACCTTTGTAATGCTTTCAAATCCTCAGGATGATACCAATCCACGACCACCCCCAACTTTCGCAGAATCTATGTGAAAATCGGTGGACGATAAAACATAGCCTAGAAAAGGGATCTCCTAAACCGAGAACATAAATTTCTCTGGTTTGACAAATAATTTATTGTTTCTGAGTATCTGTAAGACCTGCCTGACATGTACCTGACGTGACTCAAGGTCAGGTGAATAAATTAATATGTCATCAAGATAGATCACAACAAATCTACCTACCAGGAGACTAAAGATGTAATTTACAAAGTGCTGAAAGACGACTGGAGCATTATTCAACCCAAATGGCAACACAAGGTTCTCATAGTGTGCATAAGGTGTATTAAAGGCTGTTTTCCACTCATCCCCCTCTACGAATGAGATTATATGCCCCCCTTCCCCTGAGATCCAGTCTAGAAAACCATTTTGCTTTTACGATCTGATTAAACAGGTCCAGGATGAGAGGGGGCTTGTATTGTTCAAGATTATTGTACTTGTTTATTAAGTATACCCCTCCTCACATGTAAAGCGCCATGGAATAAATGGCGCTATAATAATAAATAATAATAATAATAATAAGGATCCCGGCCCTTAATCTGATTGAGTTTGCAGAAATCTAGGCAGGCAGGGGCATAACCCGCCATCTTTCTTCTTTATGAAGAAAAACCCTGAAGCAATGGGGCATAAGGATGGTTTGATATGACCCTTTGCCAAACATTCCGTTAGATAGTCCTTCATGGCCTGCCGCTCTGGACCAGAGATACTATATAGTCTGCTCTTTGGCAGCTTGGCCCCAGGGATGATGGGGAGGATGTTCTTGGCACCACTGCTCTGAAAACACATCTCCAAAAACAGACAGCTATTTAGGCACATACTGGGTATCCACCCTTGCTAGCCAGGTGCCCAAACAGTGTCCTTAACAAAACTCGATCCACTTTACCACCTCCCAAGTCTGCCAATCTACAAGGTTGTGTAGCATAAGCCAATGTAGTCCAAGACCCACAGGAGATGGCATACCCTCTAGCACATAAGTCAATACTTCTGAGTGCATGATCCCCAGCTGTAGATGTAACCATTGGACGACTTGAGTAAAATACCCCTGTCTCAAGGGTGCTGAGTCTATGGCAATATGCCTGAACAGTGTATGTGGTTTGAGACCCTGGACGAACCTAACATCGATCAAACTAAAACTCGCCCCACTGTCCAGAAAGGCAGAAATAACCACCTTATTTTTGCCTAGATGGATTTCAGCAGTTAGAAAAAAATTGGGTACTACACAGAGGAAATATTTACACCCGGGTTGCTAACCTCCCCGCAACTCGGGCTCCTTAGTTTTTTGGCTGTTTACAGTGAGATGGGAAAGACAAGCACCCACAAAATGGCCCTTTCTCATATAGTAAAAACACACTCCTCCTTCACGCTGAATGCCAGTTTGATTACCAGAACGAGTCACTCCACCAAACTGCATTGGTTCCTCGGATGACACAGACCAGGGTTCCCTTGGCCCCGGACCTCCAGCACATTGGGTGGTCTCTTTATGTCTCTGGTGAAGATGGCGATTCACCCGGATAGCCAGAGACATAGCCGCCTGAAGAGAAATTGGAGTCTCAAACAAGGCTAAGGCATTCTTCACCCTTACCGATAGCTTTTGACAGAACTGGCTATGGAGCACGGGGTCATTCCACTTAGTGTCAGTGGACCACCTCTGAAACTCCGAGCAATTCTCCTTCACCTCCTGGTCTCCATGCCGAAGCTGACATAGTGGGATCGTTGTATATATGACCTAACACCAGAAAAAAAATCTTTCAACATCAGAAGCCCATGGGAATCAGACAGGAGAAAGAATGAAAATGCTTGGGGTCATCCTGAAGGAGATTATTATCCCCCACCAGTTGGCCTCAGTTTCTGAGGAAAAAGGACATAACCTGAAGAAAAGCTTACAAGCCTCCCTTAAAACAACAAACTTGTCATGCCCTCAGAGAACCTGTCAACCTGTCAGGCAAACGATCTTGGGCTCCACTATGAGTTGCCGTGGAGTCACGGTCTCCAAACCTGATGCGTTAGGGTGCTGTAAAACAACAGTGAATAGATCTGCCACCTCCAGGCTGATCTGCTACAGTTGCCCTGTCAAAGCAGTGATAGGATCCATAATGGATCAAAAAACGGTTTCGGCCAGAGCTAATGTAATGATTTTGTTGTCTGGTGTCTCGGGACCAGGTGCTCCTTCCCTTTCTCTAACACTAGGGGTGCCCTAGCTTGCCCTGTTCCCTGAATTATTTGTGGTGGTGAAGACGCTGGGGCCATGTACCTTGCCTTAGCTCCTGAATCTGCCCTCAGTCTGTACTCTTCCCACACCCAGGGAAGAGGGGATTAATAGTGTACTATAATACAACAACCAGACTAAGGGCTCCTTCTCACTTGCGACAAAAAATACATCCGAGTCTCGCAGGTTAAAACCCTGCTCTGGAGCGGCACTCCTTAGAGGAGCGTGCAGCTGCACAGCAATACATGGAGCTGCACGCTCCGCTCTGGAGTGCCGGCGCCAGAGCAGGGTTTTAACCTGTGAGACTCGGATATATTTCTCGCAAGTGAGAAGGAGCCCTAACAAGGTAATACAAACAGGGATAAAGGAAAGGAAAATAGCAATCATACAAATATACTCACACAAACAACAGAGGTAAACAGCGGGGAGTGGAGAATGGGGTAAAACCAAAGTTGGAGAGGGAAGGAAATTAGCACACAACTAAAATTTTGCAATAGTTTCAGATAAAACCACCAAATGTCTTCTCAAACAACAACAAACCACCATCTCCTAACCATGCAGAATGAAGATACTTTGGTAATAAGTGCTTGCTAGGGCCAAGAATATATAAGACAGGAGTGGCCAGCAGTGAACAGCTGAGAGCCTTAATGCAGGAAAGCTTCCAAGAGCTCTCAAATGAGCAGATTAACCACTGCTCTACTAAAAGAAACCTGCACCATTTAATATGAAGGTGAAGTGTTTCTATTCAGTGCAGGAGTAGGAAAAATCAGACACTGTGGTCTTCTGGTTCTTCTCTGTCATGGTAAACCCATATATGTTTATTTTTAAATTATCTCAGGGGTGCAGTGTATATTATAACTCATTTAAGAGGGTAAGGCCATGTTCATACTCTCAGGATTTGATGCAGATATGTAGTGTGGATTAATCACCGTAAATCTGCAGCATGCTAATTCTAGTGTGAATTTTCACTGCAGATCTCAAACTAAACAAAGTAATGTCAAATCCACAGCAAAACATACATGTAACATATTCAGATTGTGTAGAGGATTCATAATTAAATCCACAGCGGAACGCTGCTGTAACATGTAAACATAGCCTCAATAATTGTTTTTTGGGGACACAGTTTAGATTAAAATTTATTATATTGGGTGCCGTTTTCAGGTGATAATGTGTGGTACTATTTTCAGATCGTACAGCATTTTGACATTATTATTTACAAGGGGCACTGTATGTGGAACTATTATTTACAGGGGGCACATTGTACAGAGATATTACTTACAGGGGTCGCAACGTGCAGAGATGTTATTTACAAGCAGCACAGTGTGAAGATATTACTTACACGGGGCACAGTGTGCAGAGATATTGCTTACAGGAGGCACAGTGTGCTGTGATATTGCTTACAGGGGGCACAGTGTGCTGTGATACTGCTTACAGGGGGCATAGTGTGCAGAGATATTACTTATAAGAGGCACAGTGTGCAGAGATATTGCTTAAAGGGGGCACATTGTGCAGAAATATTACTTACAGGGGGCACAGTGTGCAGAGAAATGACTTATAGGGGGCACAGTGTGCAGAGATATTGCTTACAGGGGGCACAGTGTGCAGAAATATTACTTACAGGGGGCACAGTGTGCAGAGATATTGCTTACAGGGACACAATATGCAGAAATATTACTTACAGGGGGAAGTGGGCAGAGATATTGCTTACAGGGGGCATAATGTGCAGAGATATTACTTATAAGGAGCAGTGTGCAGTGATATTGCTTACAGGGGGAACAGTGTGCAGAAATATTACAGGGGGCACAGTGTGCAGAGAAATTACGTTCAGGAGCAGAGTGTGAAGATATTACTTATAGGGGGCACAGTGTGCAGAGATATTGCTTACAGGTTTTCAAAAAGTACAGCATTGTGAAATTATTTACTGGGGGAACAGTGCAGAGCTATAATTTACAGGAAGGCTCAGTATGAGTAGCTACAGGGGCACATTGAGTGGAACACTTATTTACAGGGAGGCACAGTGTGGATCTATTATTTACATGGAGGCACAGTATATGGAGCTATTATTTACATGGAGGTACTGTATATGGAGCTATTATTTACCAAGGAGGCACAGTACGTGAAGCTACTACTTACAGGGAGATAAAGTATGTGGAGTGTTATGACCTGGTGGTCAGGACAATAATGGACCTGGTGGTTAAGAGCACACGGAATGACCTGATAGTTACTGATAATAAAGGACGAGCTCTGGGACGTGGGAACTCTGCTGACCGCAAACCCTAAACCTATCAACCACACTAGAAATAGCCGTGGATTGCGCCTAACGCTCCCTATGCAACTCGGCACAGCCTAAGAAACTAGCTAGCCCTGAAGATAGAAAAATAAAGCCTACCTTGCCTCAGAGAAATTCCCCAAAGGAAAAGGCAGCCCCCCACATATAATGACTGTGAGTAAAGATGAAAATACAAACACAGAGATGAAATAGATTAAGCAAAGTGAGGCCCGACTTACTGAACAGACCGAGGATAGGAAAGGTTACTTTGCGGTCAGCACAAAAACCTACAAAAAGACCACGCAGAGGGCGTAAAAAGACCCTCCGCACCGACTCACGGTGCGGAGGCGCTCCCTCTGCGTCCCAGAGCTTCCAGCAAGCAAGACAACAAATTAAATAGCAAGCTGGACAGAAAAATAGCAAACCAAAGAAATACAAGCTGGAACTTAGCTTCTGATGGGAAGACAGGTCACAAGAACAATCCAGGAGTGAACTAGACCAATACTGGAACATTGACAGGTGGCCTGGAGCAAAGATCTAAGTGGAGTTAAATAGAGCAGCAGCTAACGAATAAACCTCGTCACCTGTGAAAGGAAACTCAGAAACACCCACCAGAGGAAGTCCATGGACAGAACCAGCCGAAGTACCATTCATGACCACAGGAGGGAGCCCGACAACAGAATTCACAACAGTGGAGCAATTATTTACAGGGAGGCACAGTATGTGGAGCTGTTATTTACAGAGAGGCACAGTATGTGGAGCTATTATATACAGAGAGGCACAGTGTGTGGAGCTATTATTTACATGGAGGCACAGAATGTGGAGCTACGGTATTATTTACAGGGAGGCACAGTATGTGGCACTGCTATTTACATGGAGGCACAGTATGTAGAGCTATTATTTACATGGAGACAGAATGTGGAGCTATTATTTACAGGGAGGTACAGTGTGTGGAGCTATTATTTACAGAGAGGCACAGTGTGTGGAGCTATTATTTACATGGAGGCACAGTATGTGGAGCTATTATTTACATGGAGGTACAGAATGTGGAGCTATTATTTACAAGGAGGCACAGTGGGTGGAGCTATTATATACAGAGAGGCACAGTATGTGAAGCTATTATTTACAAGACAGTGCAGTGTGGTGCTAATATTTATATGGAGGCACAGTATATGGAGCTATTATTTACCGGGGAAGCACAATGTATGAGGCTATTATTTACAAGGAGGCACAGTATGTGGAGCTATTATTTACAGGGAGACACAGTATGTAGAGCCATTATTTACAGGCATGCACAGTATGTGGAGCTATTATTTACAGATGGGCACAGTATGTGGAGCTATTATATATAGCGAGGCACCATATATGGAACTATTATTTACAAGGGGAACAGAATGTGGAGCTATTATTTACAGAGAGGCACAGTGTGTGGAGCTATTATGCTATTATTTACATGGAGGCACAGACTGTGGAGCTATTATTTACATGGAAGCACAGAATGTGGAGGTATTATTTACAGGGCGGCACAGTATGTGGCACTACTATTTACATGGAGACACAGTATGTGGAGCTGTTATTTATATGGACAAGTAAATAAGGCAGCACACTGCAGCGCTGAAACATGCAAACATGAAACACGAAAATTGAACTGCATTACTGCACTAGAAATATGAAAAATGAGAGCGTTTAGCACATAAAAATGGCCAATTTTATGTGTACCTGGTAGCCACTTTAGGGCATCTGTTGTGAATTCCGCTCTTGGGCTCCCTCCGGTGGTTGTAAGTGGCACTTTTGTGAGTTCTGCTCTTGGGCTCCCTCTTGTGGTTTGTAGTGGTATGGCTGCTCCTTGGAGTTAGCTGTCTTCACCTGCTTCCACTGATCGTCTTTTCTGTTCGGCTATTTATGCCAGGCTCTGTCCTTCAGCCTGTGCCACTTGTAAATGGTTCCTGGTTGGATTCACATCTCTTTGGAGTTCCCTGTTATCCTGACCAGTTCTGCAAAGCTAAGTTTTTGCTTGCTCTTTTCTGTTCACAGTTTGTGGACTTATCCGTTCTGTGCTTCTATGTTTGTCCAGCGTTATCAGTATGAATTAATTCTGTCTTGCTGGAAGCTCTGGGAAGCAGATTTACCCTCCACACCTTTAGTCAGGTGTGGAGATTTTTAGTAAACTCTGCGTGGATTTTTGTAGTGTTTTATACTGACCGCACAGTATTCCATCCTGTCCTATCTATCAAGTTAGACTGGCCTCCTGTGCTCATCCTGGTTTCATTCTGTGTATGTCTTTTCCCTCTCCACTCACAGTCATTATTTGTGGGGGGGCTAATCTATCCTTTGGGGATTTTCTCTGAGGCAAGATAGTTTTCCTGCTTCTATCTTTAGGGGTAGTTAGCTCTTAGGCGGTGACGAGGTGCCTAGGGAGAGTTAGGAGCATTCCACGGCTGCTTCTAGTGTTGTGTTGAGCTTAGGGACTGCGGTCAGTACAGTTACCACTTCCTTCAGAGCTCGTTCCATGTTGCTCCTAAACCACCGCATCATAACAGGCATCTCTCTTATACCAGGTCCTACACTTTCCTTTCCTCGCTGAGAATAAACGTCTCCATCTGAATGGGTGCCTGTGAAACCTCTTCTTAGACTAAAATTCTCTCTGTGGAGGGGTTATGGACCTGTTGCGATTAAAACACCTGTGGCTAAGAGGCGGAGTGCTCGGCCAGAAGGCTAAAGAATACATTACAAAAAACTGACCGTCACATCCAAATATAGACTAAGTGTGAACAGGTGCTGAACCTAGAGAGACGTTTATTCTCAGCGAGGAAAGGAAAGTGTAGGACCTGGTATAAGAGAGATACCCTAAAGTGGCTACCAGGTACACATAAAATTGGCCATTTTTATGCGCTAAACGCTCTCATTTTTCATATTTCTAGTGCAGTAATGCAGTTCAATTTTCGTGTTTCATGTTTGCATGTTTCAGCGCTGCAGTGTGCTGCCTTATTTACTTGACTGTATACGAGTTGGTGACTCTAGGTTCAGCACCTGTTCACACTTAGTCTATGTTTGGATGTGACGGTCAGTTTTTTACAATTATTTATATGGAGACACAGAAGGTGGAGCTATTATTTACAGGGAGGTACAGTGTGTGGAGCTATTATTTACATGGAGGCACAGTATGTGAAGCTATTATTTACATGGAGGCACAGAATGTGGAGCTATTATTTACAAGGAGGCACAGTGTGTGGAGCTATTATATACAGAGAGGCACAGTATGTTGAGCTATTATTTACAGGGAGGCACAGTGTGTGGAGCTATCATTTACAGGGAGCCAAAGTGTGTGAAGCTATTATTTACAAGAAAGTGCAGTGTGGAGCTATTATTTATATGGAGGCACAGTATATGGAGCTATTATTTAGCAGGGGGGCACAGTATGTGGAGCTATTATTTACAGGGAAACACAGTATGTGGAGCTATTATATACAGAGGCACCATATGTGGAGCTATTATTTACAAGGGGGGACAGAATGTGGAGCTATTATTTATAGAAAGGCACAGTATGTGTAGCTATTATATAGAGAGGCATGGTACGTAAAGCTATTATTTACAAGGACACAGTGGGTGGAGCTATTATTTACAGGGAGGCACAGAGTCTGGTGCTATTATTTACAGGGGGCACAATATGTGGAACTATTATATACAAAGAGGCACAGTATCTGGAGCTATTATTTACAGGGGACACAATATGTGGAACTATTATATACAAAGAGGCACAGTATCTGGAGCTATTATTTACAAGGGGGGACAGAATGTGGAGCTATTATTTATAGAAAGGCACAGTATGTGTAGCTATTATATAGAGAGGCATGGTACGTAAAGCTATTATTTACAAGGACACAGTGGGTGGAGCTGTTATTTACAGGGAGGCACAGAGTCTGGAGCTATTATTTACAGGTAGGCACAGTGTGTGGAGCTATTATTTAGAGGGAGGCACAGTGTGTGGAGCTATTATTTACAGGGAGGCACAGTATATGGAGCTATTATATACAGATAGGCATAATATGTGGAGCTATTATTTACAGGGAGGCACAGTGTGTGGAGCTATTGTATACAGGGAGGCACAGTATATGGAGCTATTATATACAGAGAGGCATAATATGTGGAGCTAGTATTTACAGGGAGGCACAGTGTGTGGAGCTATTGTATACAGGGAGGCACAGTGTGTGGAGCTATTATATACAGAGAGGCACAGTATGTGGAGCTATTATTTACAGGAAGGCACAGTATGTTGAGCTATTATTTACAGGGAGGCAGTGTGTGGAGTTATTATTTACAGGAGCAACAGTGTGTAGAGGTACTATATATAAGATAAGCACAATGTGTGCCAGTATTATTTAGAAGTGAGATCTGAAGCTATCTGGGTGCACCCTGAAGACATAGCAGATGACCTGAGATGCACAAAGATCACGTCTCCTGGGAGTCACTGAAAGTCACTGTGTTCTGCCCCTGACTGCCCATAATCAGTAGTTGTCTCTCAGGGTACAATGCCGCTACCATTGTTTTGCACATATATGTCCAGCAATATTACAGTGTTATAGGGGATGGCCACTACAATGATATTGATGATCTATTATTTGGGAAAGTCATTAATAGCTGGTGGGGGTCTGACACCCTGAAACCTGCACCGATCAGCGGCTATCAGCTCTGGCAGGTGCCAGCTATAAACAGTGAATACAACAGAACACCACAGGGCCGTACAGTAGATCCGTTCCTATTGATCAGTAGGGATGCCAGCTGTCGGACCTCCAATATTGGGATGTTGATTACCTATCCTCTACCCTAACAATAGTTATATGATATAATTAGAAATGATCATAATCCCAGCTCTCGGTGGAAAAGCGTTGTAAGGCTCGGCTCACATTCATACAATGCGTCCAGCTAATGTTCAGCATTCAGCCGCATATAGTAGCGTATCCATAGACCTAAATGGGCAGGGTCCGATTTACGTTGAAATGTGTTTTTATTGCATGTACAAAGAAAAAAAAAAACCAAACCACTTGATCAGGTTTTCTTTCGCAAGTCAGTTTCAGTCACCAATAATGAAGAGATGCTTTTCCAGCGTTTTTTTCACTTTCTCGTTGCTTTTTAATGTGGAAACCCGCTGAATGAAGGGAGACCGCAAGAAGCAGTTGTTTCCAGTTCAGTCAGGAAACCCCAGTGTGTGCGGACGGCTCTGCCGACCCCAGCTTTCTGCTACTGTAAAACGCAGCGTTTAATTTGAGGAAAAACCGCGGCATGTGCACATAGCCTTGTAGATGAATGACGCTAGATGTCGGACCTCCAGGGGTCGGGAACACACCCTTGGAATGTGAGGGCACAGCTCCCAAACTGGGTGCCCCTTACCAGCTTCCTGAGGGAGCCCCAATGGGGCCAGTAATGGGGGTGAGGGGTCATGAGTGGGCGCCCCCGTCCCAGCAGCACACTCCATGAGACCACTCCACTCACAGCACATGACGTACAAGGAAGTATTGGGATGTGTACTGTGGCCTATGCCGCCTCCAGGCCGGACGGGACGGGTGTGGGGACTTTCTCCTCCACCGCACTACTGGCAGGTGAGCCACCGGCGGAGCACTATGTGGGGCGGACACCCGGCAGTGGGCGGACCTGGCTGCGCATGCGCGCTGCACAGACACGGTGGCCGCGGCTCCTGGTGTCGCCCTCGCTTAGACACTTACACAAGGCTGCGACCGCCGGTGTATCAGTGTCCACTACTCCACCCAACATCCCCGCACAGGCTCCGCCCACTCTCCAGCCCCTCCCCTCAATCCAGCGCCGCCATCTCAACTCAATGCTTGCAGCAAAGAAGTCCGAGTCCGGCGGGGGTGGTGAGAACGGAGCAGAGTCTCAGCCCCCTGCATCCTCCTCTTCATCATCCTCATCCTCCTCCTCATCATCATCCTCTTCTAGCATAATGGCCTCCCCAGACACTGGGGCGCCCCTGGAAAGGACCCCCAGGAAGAAGGACAGGGCCTCTCCGGGGGCAGAACACGGCGGCTCCTCGGCTCCGGGAATCATGGCTGGAGCGGACGGGGGGCAGCCCGAGACCCCGGAAGGTCGGCGGACAAGTCGGAGGAAGAGGGCAAAGGTGAGTGTGAGTCGGAGCCCCTCGCCCGATCTTTATCGCAGTGCGCCATTGTTCTGTCCTCATGGCGATCACTGCATATCCGGGAGTGTAGGAGCCCGATGGCTCTGCTGGGACCACACATGGGGGTCGTGGGTCGGCTCCCTGCGGACATCCTGTCCCCTAGCCCTATGGAAGAATCTTAGCCAGCCGTGGCTGATAACAGAGGACAATAGCACAGGGCAGCCTCTGATCAGTGTGAGGTGGCTGATAACAGAGGACAATAGCACAGGGCAGCCTCTGATCAGTGTGAGGTGGCTGATAACAGGGGAGAATAGCACACAGCAGCCTCTGATCAGTGTGAGGTGGCTGATAACAGGGGAGAATAGCACACGGCAGCCTCTGATCAGTATGAGGTGGCTGATAACAGGGGACAATAGCACACAGCAGCCTCTGATCAGTGTGAGGTGGCTGATAACAGGGGAGAATAGCACACGGCAGCCTCTGATCAGTGTGAGGTGGCTGATAACAGGGGAGAATAGCACACAGCAGCCTCTGATCAGTGTGAGGTGGCTGATAACAGGGGAGAATAGCACACGGCAGCCTCTGATCAGTATGAGGTGGCTGATAACAGGGGACAATAGCACACAGCAGCCTCTGATCAGTGTGAGGTGGCTGATAACAGGGGAGAATAGCACACGGCAGCCTCTGATCAGTGTGAGGTGGCTGATAACAGGGGAGAATAGCACACGGCAGCCTCTGATCAGTGTGAGGTGGCTGATAACAGGGGAGAATAGCACACGGCAGCCTCTGATCAGTGTGAGGTGGCTGATAACAGGGGAGAATAGCACACAGCAGCCTCTGATCAGTATGAGGTGGCTGATAACGGGAGAATAGCACACAGCAGCCTCTGATCAGTATGAGGTGGCTGATAACAGGGGAGAATAGCACACAGCAGCCTCTGATCAGTGTGAGGTGGCTGATAACAGGGGAGAATAGCACACAGCAGCCTCTGATCAGTGTGAGGTGGCTGATAACAGGGGAGAATAGCACACGGCAGCCTCTGATCAGTATGAGGTGGCTGATAACAGAGGACAATAGCACACGGCAGCCTCTGATCAGTGTGAGGTGGCTGATAACAGAGGAGAATAGCACACGGCAGCCTCTGATCAGTGTGAGGTGGCTGATAACAGGGGAGAATAGCACACGGCAGCCTCTGATCAGTGTGAGGTGGCTGATAACAGGGGAGAATAGCACACGGCAGCCTCTGATCAGTGTGAGGTGGCTGATAACAGGGGAGAATAGCACACGGCAGCCTCTGATCAGTGTGAGGTGGCTGATAACAGGGGACAATAGCACACGGCAGCCTCTGATCAGTGTGAGGTGGCTGATAACGGGGGACAATAGCACACAGCAGCCTCTGATCAGTGTGAGGTGGCTGATAACAGGGGAGAATAGCACACGGCAGCCTCTGAGGTGGCTGATAACAGGGGAGAATAGCACACGGCAGCCTCTGATCAGTGTGAGGTGGCTGATAACAGAGGAGAATAGCACACGGCAGCCTCTGATCAGTATGAGGTGGCTGATAACAGAGGACAATAGCACACAGCAGCCTCTGATCAGTGTGAGGTGGCTGATAACAGAGGACAATAGCACACGGCAGCCTCTGATCAGTGTGAGGTGGCTGATAACAGAGGACAATAGCACACAGCAGCCTCTGATCAGTGTGAGGTGGCTGATAACAGAGGAGAATAGCACACGGCAGCCTCTGATCAGTATGAGGTGGCTGATAACGGGAGAATAGCACACAGCAGCCTCTGATCAGTGTGAGGTGGCTGATAACAGAGGACAATAGCACACAGCAGCCTCTGATCAGTATGAGGTGGCTGATAACAGAGGACAATAGCACACGGCAGCCTCTGATCAGTATGAGGTGGCTGATAACGGGAGAATAGCACACGGCAGCCTCTGATCAGTATGAGGTGGCTGATAACAGAGGAGAATAGCACACGGCAGCCTCTGATCAGTGTGAGGTGGCTGATAACAGAGGACAATAGCACCCGGCAGCCTCTGATCAGTGTGAGGTGGCTGATAACAGAGGACAATAGCACACAGCAGCCTCTGATCAGTGTGAGGTGGCTGATAACAGAGGAGAATAGCACACGGCAGCCTCTGATCAGTATGAGGTGGCTGATAACGGGAGAATAGCACACAGCAGCCTCTGATCAGTATGAGGTGGCTGATAACAGAGGACAATAGCACACAGCAGCCTCTGATCAGTGTGAGGTGGCTGATAACAGAGGAGAATAGCACACGGCAGCCTCTGATCAGTATGAGGTGGCTGATAACGGGAGAATAGCACACAGCAGCCTCTGATCAGTATGAGGTGGCTGATAACAGAGGAGAATAGCACACGGCAGCCTCTGATCAGTATGAGGTGGCTGATAACAGAGGAGAATAGCACACAGCAGCCTCTGATCAGTGTGAGGTGGCTGATAACAGGGGAGAATAGCACACGGCAGCCTCTGATCAGTGTGAGGTGGCTGATAACAGAGGAGAATAGCACACGGCAGCCTCTGAGGTGGCTGATAACAGGGGAGAATAGCACACGGCAGCCTCTGATCAGTGTGAGGTGGCTGATAACAGAGGAGAATAGCACACGGCAGCCTCTGAGGTGGCTGATAACAGAGGAGAATAGCACACAGCAGCCTCTGATCAGTATGAGGTGGCTGATAACAGAGGAGAATAGCACACGGCAGCCTCTGATCAGTGTGAGGTGGCTGATAACAGGGGAGAATAGCACACGGCAGCCTCTGAGGTGGCTGATAACAGGGGAGAATAGCACACGGCAGCCTCTGATCAGTATGAGGTGGCTGATAACAGAGGACAATAGCACACAGCAGCCTCTGATCAGTATGAGGTGGCTGATAACAGAGGACAATAGCACACAGCAGCCTCTGATCAGTATGAGGTGGCTGATAACAGAGGACAATAGCACACGGCAGCCTCTGATCAGTATGAGGTGGCTGATAACGGGAGAATAGCACACAGCAGCCTCTGATCAGTATGAGGTGGCTGATAGCAGAGGAGAATAGCACACGGCAGCCTCTGATCAGTGTGAGGTGGCTGATAACAGGGGAGAATAGCACACGGCAGCCTCTGAGGTGGCTGATAACAGGGGAGAATAGCACACGGCAGCCTCTGATCAGTATGAGGTGGCTGATAACGGGAGAATAGCACACGGCAGCCTCTGATCAGTATGAGGTGGCTGATAACGGGAGAATAGCACACAGCAGCCTCTGATCAGTATGAGGTGGCTGATAACAGAGGAGAATAGCACACGGCAGCCTCTGATCAGTGAGGAGTGGTTGATAACAGGGGAGAATAGCACACGGCAGCCTCTGATCAGTGTGAGGTGGTTGATAACAGGGGAGAATAGCACACAGCAGCCTCTGATCAGTGAGGAGTGGTTGATAACAGGGGAGAATAGCATGCATGCTAAGGCCTCGATAAGCATGAGACTAACATCGGCCAGCCGGTATGGATGTGTGTGACAGGCCGTCCTATAACGTGCTGGTGACAGAGGCTGTTGGGAGGTATTCCATCAGACTGCTGCTGCTTTTGTTCCTTAGAGATAAGAGGCATCTGGCAGCTGCTGTGTGTTGGAGAGTCGGGCCAGATGGTGGCTCCGGTGTGTGGGAGAGTCGGGCCAGATGGTGGCTCCGGTGTGTGGGAGAGTCGGGCCAGATGGTGGCTCCGGTGTGTGGGAGAGTCGGGCCAGATGGTGGCTCCGGTGTGTGGGAGAGTCGGGCCGGATGGTGGCTCCGGTGTGTGGGAGAGTCGGGCCGGATGGTGGCTCCGGTGTGTGGGAGAGTCGGGCCGGATGGTGGCTCCGGTGTGTGGGAGAGTCGGGCCGGATGGTGGCTCCGGTGTGTGGGAGAGTCAGGCCGGATGGTGGCATTTTAGTGGACTGACTCCGACTCCTAAAATATATAATAAATTGATACAGTAGTTCAGTGTAGGATGTGATGTCAATTTTTCATAGTAATTTGGGAAAGTTATGTAATATCCTATAAATGTCTGTTCTGTTCCTGATCGGAGGATCTCGGCTTTTAGCTGAGATGAATCTGTGCTGCACTTTATGCACGTGCTCAGTAGTGACCAGTGCTGTGGAGTCGGAGCTGAGATGAATCTGTGCTGCACTTTATGTACATGCTCAGTAGTGACCGGTACTGAGGAATCTGTGCTGCACTTTATGCACTTGCTCAGTAGTGACCAGTGCTGTGGAGTTGGAGCTGAGATGAATCTGTGCTACACTTTATGCACGTGCTCAGTAGTGACCAGTGCTGTGGAGTTGGAGCTGAGAGGAATCTGTGCTGCACTTTATGCACGTGCACAGTAGTGACCAGTGATGTGGAGTCGGAGCTGAGATGAATCTGTGCTGCACTTTATGCACGTGCTCAGTAGTGACCAGTGCTGTGGAGTTGGAGCTGAGAGGAATCTGTGCTGCACTTTATGCACGTGCTCAGTAGTGACCAGTGCTGTGGAGTTGGAGCTGAGAGGAATCTGTGCTGCACTTTATGCACATGCACAGTAGTGACCAGTGCTGTGGAGTCGGAGCTGAGAGGAATCTGTGCTGCACTTTATGCACGTGCTCAGTAGTGACCAGTGCTGTGGAGTCGGAGCTGAGAGGAATCTGTGCTGCACTTTATGCACGTGCTCAGTAGTGACCAGTGCTGTGGAGTCGGAGCTGAGATGAATCTGTGCTGCACTTTATGCACGTGCTCAGTAGTGACCAGTGCTGTGGAGTCGGAGCTGAGATGAATCTGTGCTGCACTTTATGCACATGCTCAGTAGTAACCAGTGCTGTGGAGTTGGAGCTGAGATGAATCTGTGCTGCACTTTATGCACATGCTCAGTAGTGACTGGTATTGTGAGGTCGGAGTCAGGGAACTGTCGGAGGTTTGTCTTACCGATTCCACAGCCCTGATTAGGACATGTTGCCCCAATCTGCAGAGCGCATGTACGATCATAGACTTGTGTGTGTTCCTTCTAGTGATGTACCAGGAGGTGGATTCCAGTGCCTCCTCGGCACCCAACCGACGTTGTATGTGCCCAGGTACAGAGCCCGCACTTCCTGACTTTGTGCAGATGAGCTGCAGTGTGTTGTGAGCCATCTGCTGCAGCTAACAATGAGCGTATTAGTGAGCAGGGCCCTCACAATGCCTGTCTGCCTGCTGCCTGCCTGGCATTCCTTCCAGTACAAAATGACCTCACAAAGTCATATATAGGATTATTTCTTCTTTTCAGCCAGGGAATAATATGTATATTATTGGTGACTGTCCTGGGAGACCCTGATCACGAGAATTAAGGGGATGCAGGATGGATTTAGGGCTAATCCCTGTACCCCAGTCATCCCACCGCAGTGTGACCCTATTCTAGTGAATCAAGCCAGTTTTGACTCCCCCATACACAGGAATCCCGAAAGCTCCTGTGTTCTCACTGAGAGGGTCAGGGGATTGGGGGTGGGGGGGGGGGAGAGTAAGGAAATCTAGCAGGCCGTCCACTCGAGCAGTCGGCCATCTTCTTCTCCCTGCCGCTTCATGAGCGCTTATTTCAGAAGCTGATACTAACACCTCAGGAGAACCAAGGTACTCGCTGCAGCACCACGGCCCCCATGTACTATTCCCTTGGGGACCGTCACTTCTCACAGTTTATGGAAGACAGTGATAACGCCATGCTGTTTGTTCCTGCATTTCCAGGAGGAATAATGGAGGAACGCCATAAGAATCTTAAGATGCGCTGTCTAGAATTGCATGTATTTAGTAAACCAGACATGGGAGCCTGCACATCCTATTTAGGCTGCGTTCACACGGCGCCTTTTCTTCTGCCATGGGTCCACGTGGAAGCGGAGATCCACATGAAGGTTCTGCTCCATTACTGCCCTCACCCTCCGGCTGTTCCATGCCTTCTGCCCCGCAGTGGCTTCAGAGCCGGACCTTGGAGAAACACAAGCCGCCCTAACTTGTCAGTATGCCGGGGACTTCAACCACGCAGGTGTCGCCCTGTTGTGGCTGTGGAGACCCAGGGTGAAACGTGGCGGCTTCCTCTCTCATTGCTATGGGAGGGGAGCCGTAATGACAGCCGCTAGTGCACAGACAGCTCCGACATCCCGAAAGTGACTGTCCACCTTTACTATTACCCTCCTAGGCTTAGTCTGCATCATAGAAGAAGCTATAGCATCATTCTTCCTTCACTAATACTGTCATATCCTCGCAGCAAGCGTTGTCCTGGCACGTGCCCAGCTCCGATTCCTGACACCTCACGTAACACGTCTGCGGTATTCTGTAAGGGGGTGTCCGCAGGCACAAAGGTGTCGCGTCACGCAAAGGGAGGGACGCTGACGTAAAATGCGTGCACCTATGGTGCACTACGGTGATGATCCCATTCCGTGCCATGGGCTGGTCGGACCTTTCACATTGTCGCCCTACAGATCCCAAGTGTTGGGACCTTTTTCATCATCTTGTCCCTTTTCTATTTTTCAGGTAGAATATAGGGAGATGGATGAAAGCCTCGCCAACCTGTCCGAAGATGAGTACTATTCAGAAGAAGAGCGAAATGCTAAAGCAGAAAGGGAGAAGAAAGTGCCACCACCGCCTCCACAAGCTCCTCCAGAGGAAGAGGTGGACAGCGAGCCTGAGGAGCCATCGGGTACATGTAGTAATCTTCATTGCCTTTATCTTTTCCCCACATAACAATGCTCAATGCCCCTCCTATAAATTAGGAATTTAAGCTATGTGCACACTTTGAGTAAAACTTCGACACCATTTCTGCCTCTAGCTGAAAAAAACCCTTCATTTTGGGTGTGTTTTGAACATGGGTTTTTGGTGCATTTTTCTCTGCATTTTTGGTTGATTTTTGTGAAGTGAATGGTGGAAAATGCGCAGAGAACTGACCTGCTCTAGATTATTTTCTGCACCAGATCTGCAAGTCAAAAATACTCAACGTGTGCATGACACTTCGGGTTTCTCCTTCACTTTGCTGGCATCAGGTTTTGTCACAAATCTGCACAAAAAATGCACCAAATCTGCAAAGTGTGCACACAGTCTGAAGGCTTAGTTGTCCCGAGCCAACTAAAACTATGGCCTTGCTGCGGTCCATCAATGGTCATATAACCCCCTGACTCCCCCTGCATACACCCAAAAAACCCTTTTGAAGTTCTTCCGCGCTGTCTGTGAATCCTGTCGGTCCGGTCCTATGGGCTTTGGTTTCTGCGGCCTCCATCCCCCCCTCCCGGCTGATGATGGCCGTGCTCCTGCTGTAACTGGTGTGGATGACACCTCCTGTGCCATCCACATAGCCGGGAGAAATCTCATGCCCGAGCACAGAAATCACCGGCTCGCGCCTGCACACTATACTCTGCCCTATAGCAAACAGAGCTGAAAACATAAGTGTGCATGTATAAGGCGTGAGATTTCTCCCGGCTATGTGGATGGCACAGGAGGCGTCACCCACACCAGTTACAGCAGGAGGACGGCCATCATCAGCCGGGAGGGGGGATGGAGGCCGCAGAAACCAAAGCCCATCGGACCGGACCGACAGGATTAACATACATCACGGGAGAACTTCAAAAGGTTATTTATGTGGTATACAGGGGGTTATCTAACCATTGTTTATTTGGGTGGTATACAGGGGTTTACCTAACCATTATTTGGGTGGTATACAGGGGGTTACATAACAATTGATTATTTAGGTGGTATACAGGGAGTTATCTAACCATTGTTTATTTGGGTGGTATCCAGGCGGTTTCCTAACCATTGATTATTTGGGTGGCATACAGGGGGTTATCTAACCATTGATTATTTGGGTGGTATACAGGGGGTTATCTAACCATTGATTATTTGGGTGGTATACAGGGGGTTACCCAACCATTGATTATTTGTGTGGTATACAGGGGGCTATCTAACCATTGATTATTTGGGTGGTATACAGGGGGTTATCTAACCATTGATTATTTGGGTGGTATACAGGGGGTTACCCAACCATTGATTATTTGTGTGGTATACAGGGGGCTATATAATCATTGATTATTTGGGTGGTATACAGGGGGTTATCTAACCATTGATTATTTGGGTGGTATACAGGGGGTTATCTAACCATTGATTATTTGGGTGGTATACATAGGGTTATCTAACCATTGATTATTTGGGTGGTATACAGGGGGTTACCCAACCATTGATTATTTGGGTGGTATACAGGGGGCTATATAACCATTGATTATTTGGGTGGTATACAGGGGGTTACCTAACCATTGATTATTTGGGTGGTATACAGGGGGTTACCTAACCATTGATGCTGCAGCACAGGTGCTGATTAAGGTCATCGTTTTGCTTGACACAGGACAGAACTGGTGTTAGGTTCCCTTTAATAACTTATAAGTTGAAACAATAAGATATTTTTTAAAGAATGTATTATAAATTACAAAACTGCCTCCTGAAATTGTGGCTATGCAAAGGGTTCTGGGAGCTGCCGTGTACCAGTATCCCTCCATGCCCAATGTCAGACCAGGCAGAAGGCCGGGGTACTCAGGGGGGATAATTATATGGCAATGTCACCAACTAACACTAAAAAAGACCCTCCTACTGTTTACAATATATTTATTCAAAATTCACATAAAAAGTGGGACTTGGGTAATAAAGTCATGGGGGTGGGGTGGGGGAAATTGGGCCTAGCTCTATATCAGCCTCCTGTCCTGATCCCCCTAGCGGGGGCACAACATTGCATTACAATAAAGGAGGCCGATATAGAGCTAGGCCCAATTTTTCCCCACCCCCTGTAACTTTATTACCCAAGTCCCCTTTTTTATATAAATTTTGAATAAATACGCTGTAAATAGTAGAGGGGTCTTTGTTAGTGTTAGTTGGTAATTTTTGGGACCTTCGTCCATCTAGTTTAGTATTCCCGCGTACTGCAATGTCCCAGGAATATGGTTTCCGCTTTCTCCAGGTGTAGAGGGCGCAGCCTTCCAGAGCAGGCTTCCACATGACAGAATGACTTCCCAAGAGGCAGCATGCTTCCCTGACATTATCAGCGGCCCGCAGCCCACGCAGAAGGTCTTCCTGTACATCCGGAACCGGACGGTACGTAGGACTGCGCCACCCTTGTGCCCACTTACACGGGGCTGCTGTAAACTGGCTCTTACTCACATTGTCATTCTTCTCCTAGCTGCAGTTGTGGTTAGACAACCCGAAAGTCCAACTCACCTTCGAGGCGACCCTTCAGCAGCTAGAAGCACCTTATAATAGTAAGTTCTTGTGCATTAGAGGAATTGTCCATCTTTGGGGACTTTTTTTTTTCTTATATAAATGCATTCATTTTTGGCAATATATAATTTTTGGAATTGGAACTTTTTTTCCTCATTTGCTTTCTGTAGCCTCTATTACTCACTGCTTATTGTCCGTGAGCACATTCTGATGGTCCAGCGGGAGAGCTTTTAACTCTTATCTATTTTTTTCCTCGGCTAGTATATGGGCAATGTGCAGGGAAACTAAAAGCCTGTATTGCGAAAATGATTTTTAGCCGCAAATACATGTACTTAAACAACCTCTTTAATATGGAGATAGAATTATGCGAAAAATGAAGAATTGTATGTATAATAATATTTTTTTTTCTGTCTCATCTTTAGGCGACTCTGTGCTGGTTCACAGAATACACTGCTATCTTGAAAGACATGGATTAATTAACTTTGGTATCTACAAGAGACTGAAACCTTTACCAAGTAAGGAACCGGGAAATATCCTTCCAGTTTTAAGTAGGATATTCTACGATTTGATAATCTTGTGTGCCAGTAAGTGTGGGCACGACAAGGGCATATCCTATCCTGTACATCATTAATCATCCCTTTGATTGAGGTTGCAGCAAGATTCTGGCTGTCATTCTGCCAGTGATGAATAGGTGTTACCTGGTTGTGATGGGCAGATGCCTTTTTTTGGTGTGGTAGACTTCATACCGATTTTATGTATATAGAAATAAATCATCTCTGTCATTATTACACGGAATATCTATATTTTACAATACAGAATTTCTATCCGTGTGTAGGTCACCATCTTATTTTCTTTCCCCTCTAGCCAAGAAAACAGGAAAGGTGATCATCATTGGCTCGGGAGTATCTGGCTTGGCTGCTGCTCGCCAGTTGCAAAGTTTTGGAATGGATGTTACTCTCTTAGAAGCAAGGGTAAGTGAAGTTAACCCCTTATTATTCCCCCTGAACGACACTGGCTAACTTTTTAATTTGGCTATTTCTCCCTGGATTCTGGTTTTGCTTTTCTTACCCTTGCTGTAATGTGGATTGTCGGGACGGCACAGTAACATTTGATTTGCCTTACAGGACCGTGTCGGGGGAAGAGTTGCTACCTTCCGAAAAGGAAATTATGTTGCTGACTTGGGTGCAATGGTTGTCACTGGACTTGGTGAGTTGCTTTCCCTTAAAGCAGTTTTCATATGATCCCATTGAGATCAGTTGCTTTGGGTATTCTTACCCTGCATCTGGATAATTTAGTGAGATGGGTGATGCCGGCACGTCTTTCACAAATGTCTGGTTTTTCACTATGGCAGGATGCGGTACGTACATTGATAAACTGAAGCCTGCACTTTTCGCTTTGTTGTAGGTGGCAATCCAATGGCTGTGATCAGCAAACAAGTCAATATGGAATTGGCAAAAATAAAGCAAAAATGCCCACTGTATGAAGCGAATGGACAAGCGGTACATGTATATATTGAGTCAAATTCTCTATTTTTTTTTTATTTTTAATATATATTGCAATTTTTATTAGTGTACAGTTTGTTTCTAACAACATTTATTGCAGATCTTATGTGCATTTGCCGAATTCTGGCCCTCGACCTTCTTTCCCTTTTGCTCCGATAAGTCTATGAGAAGCTCCTGACTTCTGCATGCAGTGTATAAACCATGTCACTGAGAATCTACATTCACTATCTGCTTGCCTCTTCACTGGTAACCAACTAGAGACAAGTATCGGCAGATTTCGAGAAGCCATTAAAGTGGATACAGGAACCAAAGGCTGCCAGATTTAGTAGTCTACACAATGAGACATAGGAGGTTAAAGGTGTTGTCTGTTACTTTAATATTGAGAGCCTAACCTTAGGTCATCAACGCCAGATTGGTGGGGGAGCGACACCCGACATCCCCAACAGGTGGGATCAGTTGCGGAGTTGAGAAGAACAGCTCTATTAACTGCATAGTGGCCGCATCGGGGTACTGCAGATCCACCCCTGACCACATATGGAACAGCTTCAGCTCCCTTGCCAATCTGGTATTGATGACCTATCCTAATAATAGCCATCAGTATCAAACTACTGGACAACCCCTTTTAGTGAAGTAACGAGCAGATTTCCCCTGTATCATGCCTTTCTGTGAGCTACCTAGCTCTGTGTGCTTCTATATTGGTAGAAGTGTGCTATATATTGGCTGGAGGAAGCTTTTAGTCATTGGTGGAACTTTTGAGCATTGACTCTTGAGTAACCAGTATCAGTGTCTTTCTTCTGCCCACATCATCATCATAGGCATGGATGCTCCTATCTTACAATGCAATGTAAACTATTATTGATTTATATAGCACCATTGATTCCATGGTGCTGTACATGAGAAGGGGTTACATACAAATTACAGATATCACAGTAAGCAAACTAACAATGACAGACTGATACAGAGGGGCGAGGATCCTGCCCTTGCGGGCTTACATTCTATGGCTGATAGACGCTCCAGGATTCTGGACAGCAGGGAGGTGATGTCTGGGCTAGAAAGGTAAATCTGAGTCATCAGCATAAAGGTGGTACTGGAATCCGTGGGACTTTATGAATTGTCCCAGGCCAAGTGTATAGATTGAGAAGAGTAGGGGTCCTAGAACAGAGCCTTGGGGGACTCCCAACAGAGAGAGGGTGGGATGAGGAGGTAGAGTGGGAGTGGGAGATGCTGGATGTGCAGTTGGAAAGGTATGAGGAGGTCCAGGATAGGGCGAGGTCTTTGATGCCAAAGGAGGAGAGGATCTGTAGTAGCAGGCAGTGGTCAACTGTGTCGAAAGCAGAGGACAGGTCTAGAAGGAGGAGTACAGAGTATTGTCCGTTAGCTTTGGCTATAAGTAGGTCGTTAGTAAGTTTGGTCAGGGCTGTCTCAGTGGAGTGATGGGGGCGGAAACCAGATTGTAGATTGTCAAAGAGCAACTTAGATGGGAGGTGGGAGGAAAGTTCAGCATGGACGTGCTGCTCCAGGAGTTTGGAAGCGAATGGGAGCACCGATATTGGGCGATAGCTGGACATAGCAGTTGGATCTAGGGTTGGCTTTTTAAGGATAGACGTGATTATGGCATGTTTGGAAGCAGAAGGGAAGGTGCCAGAAGTTAGTGATAGGTTGAAGAGGTGGGTTAGGGATGGGATAAGAGTGGTGGTGAGGTTGGGGAGAAGGTGGGATGGGATTGGGTCGAGCGCACAGGTGGTGAGGTGCGATTTGGAGAGGAGACAGTTAAGCCCCCCTTCAATGATGTTGGATAAAGAGGTTATGGAGTTTGGGCATTAGTCTGGTATACAAAGGGGTTGTGGTGGTTGAAGAATGAAGACTTGCCTTGTTTGGTCATTTTTAAAGTGTGTGGCAAAGTCCTCAGCAGAGATGAGGGAGGTTGGAAGGGGCAGTGGGGGGCAGAGGAGGGAGTTAAAGGTTTTGAATAACTGTTTGGGGTTGTAGGATTGGGAAGATACGAAGGTTGTGAAGTAGGCCTGTTTAGCAGAGGTGAGAGCAGATTTAAAAGCGAGTGTTGCGTGTTTGAATGCAGTGAAGTCGTCTTGCGAATGTGTTTTTTTCCAGTGCCGCTCTGCAACCCTGGACACTTGCCGGAACTTTTTAGTGGTATTATTGTGGCAGGGTTGTCTATTGATATGTTGCACTCTGCCATGAACGAGAGGGACAACCGTGTCAATAGCTATGCGAGAGTTGCATTGTAGAAAGCAGTGGTACTGTCTGTGTCGTGGAGTGAGGATATGGATGCCAGTGGTAGGATAGAGTCAGAGAGTGTGTGGGTGTCTGGGTGTTCAAGGTTTCTGCAGGGGGTGCGCATGTTGCTGGACATGGGTGACCGTTGAGGAGGACAGGGATGGGAAGGTGAGCAGATGGTGGTCGGATAGAGGGAGAGGGGAGGTGGTGAAATTAGATGGAGAGCAGAGACTGGTGAAGACCAGGTCTAGTGTATGTCCGTCTGTGTGGGTGGCTGCGGAGGACCACTGAGTAAGTCCAAAAGATGAAGTAAGGGACAGAAGTTTGGAGGCTGTTGACTGAAGGGTGGGGATGTTGAAGTCACCCATGATGATGGTGGGAATGTGAGCAGAGAGAAAGTGAAGAAGCCAGGTGGAGAATTGGTCAATAAAGGTAGTGGCCGGGCCCGGAGGTCGGTATATGGCGGCCACTTGGAGGTTGGAGGGAGAGTAGATGCGGACAGAATGGACTTCAAAAGAGGGGAGGGTAGAGGTGGGATTGGGTTAAAGGTGCAGTTTGAAGAAAGGAGAAGACCCACTCCTCCACCATGTCTGTTGCCGGGGCGAGGGGTGTGGGTGAAGTGGAGGCCGCCGTAAGACAGTGCAGCAGGGGAGGCGGTGTCAGAGGGTGTTAGCCATGTTTGTGAGGCCGAGGAAGGCAAGCTTGTGAGAGAGAAAAAGGTCTTGAATCACATTAAGCTTATTGCAGATTGAGCGGGAATTCCGGAGAGAGGGAGCAAGAGGATGGGCGTCTGGGGCACGGGTTTTATGTTGGATAGATTGCGGTAGTTCTTATTAGATAGGGAGTGGTAGGAGGGGGTAGTCATGGGAGGTATGAGCTGTGGGGGTCCAGGGTTGGCATATATGTCGCCAGCAGTGAGGAGAAGCAGAGAAAGGGAGAGCAGGTGGGAGAAGGAGAGTGGCTGGCTTGTTTATTTAGGACAGATTTGAGGTTGAGGAGCAGGTCAGCAGAGGAGGTCAGGTGGGGAGGTAAGAGCACTGTAAGGGCATATGTAAACATGGTGAAGGAATAAGATGGGTTAATACGAAAGCTAGATCTAAGAAATGCTTATTCAGCAGACATACCCAAAAGAGACAGATACATAGAGTGGGGTCCTGACTCCTGTCATGACTAACTGCCATTGAAATAACTGCACTTCACGATACTTTGCTGCCGGGAGACGCGTGCCTGACCCGCACGCGTGCCCCCCTAGAATGCTACTAAATTTATAGGACTAAGTAGAGGATCAGGTGAGAGGGATTGTGGGAGCTTATTTGGGATAAATTAGCAATTGGCCAACACACCAGGGGAGGTTACATGATCAAAGGCACTGGGCCTGTTTACAACCATATGCTGTAAGGGTACCGTCACACTATACGATTTACCTACGATCACGACCAGCGATATGACCTGGCCGTGATCGTAGGTAAATCGTAGTGTGGTCGCTGGGGAGCTGTCACACAGACCGCTCTCCAGCGACCAAGATGCCGAGGTCCCTGGGTAACCAGGGTAAACATCGGGTAACTAAGCGCAGGACCGCGCTTAGTTACCCGATGTTTACCCTGGTTACAAGCGTTAAACTAAAAAAAAAACAAACAGCACATACTTACATTCTGGTGTCCGTCAGGTCCCTTGCAGTCTCTGCTTCCCGCACTGTGACTGCCGGCCGTAAAGTGAAAGCACAGCCGCTGTGCTCTGCTTTCACTTTACGGCCGGCAGTCACAGTGCTGGAAGCAGACTGCAAGGGACCTGACGGACACCAGAATGTAAGTATGTGCTGTTTGTTTTTTTTTAGTTTAACGCTTGTAACCAGGGTAAACATCGGGTAACTAAGCGCGGTCCTGCGCTTAGTTACCCGATGTTTACCCTGGTTACAAGCGAACGCATCGCTGGATCGCATCGCTAGATCGGTGTCACACACCGATCTAGCGATGACAGCGGGAGATCCAGCGATGAAAGAAAGTTCTAAACGATCTGCTACGACGTACGATTCTCAGCAGGATCCCTGATCGCTGCTGCGTGTCAGACACAGCGATATCGTAACGATATCGCTGGAACGTCACGAATCGTACCGTCGTAGCGATCGAAATGTTATAGTGTGACGGTACCCTAACACCTTGCGCCAGATAGTATCTCCTGTGACCCCAGCATGGATGTACAGCAGTAAGTATTGAATACAATGCAATAAATGAATTTAGCAAACATTCAGCAGGCACTGTTATATACCATTAAAGGAAATGTTGCAGGATGATAAGCAGCAGATGACCCCAAGCAGAGATTGCTATCCAGGATATTTCCTAAATGGCTGATAGGTGGGTGTCCAAGCCCTGCAGCGTCCACTTTGGGTGAAAGCATTGGTTATACTAGAAGGAGCTGCGACATCCAGGCGGCGCTCGAATATACAGATGGCTGCACATTAGCATGGCTCTCTCCATTATCTTAGGAAATGTGTAGCGACAAGTTTGCAGAAGAAAAGGTTCAAAATGTCAAGTTTTGTTTGTTCCCCTTACATAGTAGTTAGGTGCTCATGGGTTATCTCCTACTGGATCATCATTTTACTACTTGTCCTAGTAGTGGACAACCCATTGTCAATCTGAGTGTTTACCCCCATTAAAATAAAAACAATTACACTCCTCTCTAGTATCATTCTAGCGTTGTCGACACTCTCTCCGGGGCTCGTGCAGTCTACTGCGTCTGTGTCCGCCTCCAGTAGGTGTATACTCCCAAAAATGATGTACGACGGAGCACACGTTCATTCTGTCGGCGCATACACCTGAATCCTATTTTCCGGGGGGGTTTGAAGGTAAACCCTGACTGGACGAAGGAACGTATGACGAGACGCAATATGAAAGCAGCCTTTACAGCAGAGCTGTGTGTGTTCATATGCAGCAGAGTTGTGTGTATTTACTGTGCATGCAACAGTGTCGTGGCATGTAAACCGTTGTAAGAGTAATGGAAATTCTGCTGGGAAACACAAACAGGAGCTGACTGTTAACTCCCTTGTAGAGAGGAACTCTTTAGGCCACATTAACACATTCAGTATTTGGTCAGTATTTTACCTCAGTATTTGTAAGCCAAAACCAGGAGTGGAACAATCAGAGGGAAAGTATAATAGAAACATATGCACCACTTCTGTATTTATCACCCACTCCTGGTTTTGGCTTACAAATACTGAGGTAAAATACTGACCTTGTGGCCTTGGCGTACTTTACTGACCTCTGGTGATGCAGACCCTGATGCTTATTCACACTACCAGATACGTTTTAATTAGTAAGAAATCTGTTTTCCCATTTTCTGATGTCTTAAACTGGGGTGTGTCTATAGTAAGGTGCGTCCCATAGCCCAGGAAATGTGGTATGTTGTGGTTTTATTAGACTCTATATTGTTTTTGGTATTCCATTATTTGCTACTTCTTACAATCTCTAAACTCCAACGATCCAGGTACCAAAAGAAAAAGATGAGATGGTAGAGCAAGAGTTTAACCGTTTATTGGAAGCTACCTCCTACCTCAGCCATCAACTAGACTTCAATGTTCTTAATAACAAACCCGTCTCACTCGGACAAGCCCTGGAAGTCGTTATACAGTAAGTTGCCCGAATACAGTGGCACGTGAAAGTTTGGGCACCCCTGGTCAAAATTACTGTTATTGTGAACAGTTAAGCAAGTTGAAGATGAAATGGTCTTTGAAAGACCTAAAGTTAAAGATGACTCATTTCCTTTTGTATTTTAGGCCCCAAAAATATATATTTTCATCTTTCCAAACTTTTACGTGCCGCTATGTTTTCCATTCAAATTTAGATGAAGGTGGTTGGGCTTCATGGTATCCCCCTTTTTTCTGTCTTATTCTTGTGTAACTCTCATTACTTTTTTATTTAAGACTTCAAGAGAAACATGTAAAAGATGAACAAATTGAGCACTGGAAGAAAATTGTGAAAACACAGGAAGAATTGAAAGAACTGTTAAATAAGGTAGGCATTTTAAGGGTATGTTCACACGTTCCTGATTTCCATCCTTTTTTTTTTCAGGACTGAAACCGCAGCTCTTGGCAGAAAACGCAGGTCCTTTTTTTGGTCCTTTTTTTGTGCGTTTTTTGATGCGTTTTTTGATCCTTTTTTTATGCAGTTTTCTATGCAGAGTCTGTGTGTTTTCTAGGAAGTTTTTTTAGGGTTAAAATGGCTGAAAATACCCTAACCCTACCCCTAACCCTACCCCTAACCCTAACCCTATTCTAACCTTAGTGGGGAAAAAAAAAAAAAATTCTTAATTTTTTTTATTGTCCCTACCTATGGGGGTGACAAAGGGGGGGGGGTGTCATTTACTATTTTTTTATTTTGATCACTGAGATAGGTTATATCTCAGTGATCAAAATGCACTTTGGAACGAATCTGCCGGCCGGCAGATTCGGCGGGCGCACTGCGCATGCGCCCGCCATTTTGCAAGATGGCGGCGCCCAGGGAGAAGACGGCCGGACGGACACCGGGAGGCCGGGTAAGTATAAGGGGGGGAGATTAGGGCACGGGGGGGCATCGGAGCACGGGGGGGGGGGGGGGCATCAGAGCACGGGGGCGGGGGCATCGGAGCACGTGGGGGGGGGGGGCATCGGAGCACGGGGGGGGGCATCGGAGCATGGGGGGGTGGGATCGGGGCAGCCACACTCCGCCCACGCACTTCCGCCCGCTTCCCCGCACTTCCTGCTGCAGCGGTTCGGCACCACAAACCGCAATAAAACCCGCAGATATATTTTTGATCTGCGGGTTTTACTGCGGGTTTGACCTCACAATGGAGGTCTATGGGTGCAGAACCGCTGCGGCTCCGAAAAAAGAAGTGACATGCTCCTTCTTTTTTCCCGCAGCTATTCAGCGCGGCTTTTTTTTTTAAATTCAGGATCATGTGCACAGCGGTTCCTGTTTTCCATAGGGTACATTGTACTGTACCCTGCATGGAAAACAGCTGCGGAACCGCAGCGGCAAAAACGCTGCGGTTCCGCAGTAAAAAACGCACTGTGTGAACATGGCCTAAGCGTTAACGTGCCGTCCTTATGCATGTCACCATCTACACACTACATAACAATTGAATGGGAAAATGCATATATTTTTTGTGAATATGGCCCATTTTGGATTACAGAGGTCTCGGTCATATGTTGTACTCCGCTTGACCATTTTGTCAGTGTCTGAATACACTTGTGTATGCAGAAAGAAGAATGTTGGCCCTGTTAACATTACCTTTGTGTCACAAGTTCTTTGGGGGCTCAATCTCATCCCCTGAAAAATGAGATTCATATTTGACCCCAACAGTACCCTTCACTATAATGAGGCAGACTGAGTCACTTTGATCTCCATTCTCCCGGAATCCCATGTTTTCGGACTGATACAAAAACGCAGTCTATCATGCTATTATGTCCGCCTAATGAAAGGCGTACACTATCAGAACGGAGGTTAGATCACGTACAAAGTGAAGGGCCGTAGGCAGCTGTAGGTAACGGTTTCTATGCACAGCTGATGACACAGGATCCGATCTGATGGCCCTGCTTCTGCTCTTCACATTGACCCTTGCTTAGGCTCATTAGACAATTCAATATAAAAGATAGGGTTGGGATCTGACTATTGTGGCTGTATACAGGTGTTGTTTCCTGAATCAATAGGAAGAGGAAAATTGCAAGTTTTCTATGCTTTATTTTTAATACAATATTTTGAAATAAATTGTAATTGTATTTTGAATTGTGAATACCGGTTAGTTTTTACTTTGCTGCTTTTAACAGATGGTTAATTTAAAAGAGAAGATAAAGGAGCTTCATCAGCAGTATAAAGAGGCTTCTGATGTAAAGCCTCCCCGAGACATTACTGCGGAGTTCTTGGTAAAAAGCAAGCATAGAGATCTGACAGCACTTTGCAAGGTATTGACATTTTCATACATTACTTTATTATCTTTTATTAATCTAAAAGTGAAGTATAAGGGTCTGCTTACATAGACCTACGGGCAGCACTAAACCACTGCTGATCGTTATACATTTACCAGTTGACAGTCGTTTAATAGCATGTGCATTCAGCCAGACCACTATAAACAATGGACAGTGATGGTATCTGGAGCATACCCAGATGACAAATGAAGCTGGGGACATACACCCAGATCCAATGCGTATGCCTTGCGGATTTGGCTGTCGGCACACAGGCACAATATTTCCAATGATTTTGTGCCCGTCCGTCAAAATGAAGAGGGTGTGAATAGTGTCCCCTAATTGCCAAAACGAGAGGAGGGAAGCGCCCAGTTGAGCTCTGTGCCCCCTTGTTTCTTTTTTGGCTGTCTTAAGAGTGGAGCCTCCGGTGCACAGATTTTCTAGGAAGTCCATTGACTGTTGTTGGTCCGCTATGTAATTGCTAACCCTTTGTAACTACCATTTTGCTGACTACAGGACTATGATCAGTTGGCCGAAGCCCAGGGAAAGCTGGAAGAGAAATTGCAAGAACTAGAAGCCAATCCCCCAAGGTACATGTTCTTTTTGTGTTCCACCTCTGTTTCTTACTGTTCTGAATTTGGGATGTGTACAAATTAAGTACAGGTCCTTCTCAAAAAATTAGCATATAGTGTTAAATTTCATTATTTACCATAATGTAATGATTACAATTAAACTTTCATATATTATAGATTCATTATCCACCAACTGAAATTTGTCAGGTCTTTTATTGTTTTAATACTGATGATTTTGGCATACAACTCCTGATAACCCAAAAAACCTGTCTCAATAAATTAGCATATCAAGAAAAGGTTCTCTAAACGACCTATTACCCTAATCTTCTGAATCAACTAATTAACTCTAAACACATGCAAAAGATACCTGAGGCTTTTATAAACTCCCTGCCTGGTTCATTACTCAAAACCCCCATCATGGGTAAGACTAGCGACCTGACAGATGTCAAGAAGGCCATCATTGACACCCTCAAGCAAGAGGGTAAGACCCAGAAAGAAATTTCTCAACAAATAGGCTGTTCCCAGAGTGCTGTATCAAGGCACCTCAATGGTAAGTCTGTTGGAAGGAAACAATGTGGCAGAAAACGCTGTACAACGAGAAGAGGAGACCGGACCCTGAGGAAGATTGTGGAGAAGGACCGATTCCAGACCTTGGGGAACCTGAGGAAGCAGTGGACTGAGTCTGGTGTGGAAACATCCAGAGCCACCGTGCACAGGCGTGTGCAGGAAATGGGCTACAGGTGCCGCATTCCCCAGGTAAAGCCACTTTTGAACCATAAACAGCGGCAGAGGCGCCTGACCTGGGCTACAGAGAAGCAGCACTGGACTGTTGCTAAGTGGTCCCAAGTACTTTTTTCTGATGAAAGCAAATTTTGCATGTCATTCGGAAATCAAGGTGCCAGAGTCTGGAGGAAGACTGGGGAGAAGGAAATGCCAAAATGCCTGAAGTCCAGTGTCAAGTACCCACAGTCAGTGATGGTGTGGGGTGCCATGTCAGCTGCTGGTGTTGGTCCACTGTGTTTCATCAAGGGCAGCTTCCATCGGCTGAAATGCTTTATGGAGATGAAGATTTCATTTTTCAGCACGACCTGGCACCTGCTCACAGTGCCAAAACCACTGGTAAATGGTTTACTGACCATGGTATTACTGTGCTCAATTGGCCTGCCAACTCTCCTGACCTGAACCCCATAGAGAATCTGTGGGATATTGTGAAGAGAAAGTTGAGAGACGCAAGACCCAACACTCTGGATGAGCTTAAGGCCGCTATTGAAGCATCCTGGGCCTCCATAACATCTCAGCAGTGTCACAGGCTGATTGCCTCCATGCCACGCCGCATTGAAGCAGTCATTTCTGCCAAAGGATTCCCGACCAAGTATTGAGTGCATAACTGAACATTATTATTTGATGGTTTTTTTTGTTTGTTATTAAAAAACACTTTTATTTGATTGGATGGGTGAAATATGCTAATTTATTGAGACAGGTTTTTTGGGTTATCAGGAGTTGTATGCCAAAATCATCAGTATTAAAACAATAAAAGACCTGACAAATTTCAGTTGGTGGATAATGAATCTATAATATATGAAAGTTTAATTGTAATCATTACATTATGGTAAATAATGAAATTTAACACTATATGCTAATTTTTTGAGAATGACCTGTATTACTATATAGTCCCACATGCAGTGGGTATATGAGATCTGCTAAAGAACGTTGCTGAAAGAAATGCTATACACTACCATATTACATATTCTCCCTTTTTGGTTTCCATCTTTTCCCTTAGTGATGTGTATTTATCGTCACGGGACAGACAGATACTTGACTGGCATTTTGCAAATTTAGAGTTTGCTAATGCAACCCCCCTTTCTACACTTTCCCTCAAGCATTGGGATCAGGTAATTGGTGTAACGGCGTTGTCCTACCATGTATTGGTTCTGTACATTTCCCTTTATAACATCATTCCTTATATATGGCAGGATGATGACTTCGAGTTCACCGGCAGCCATTTGACTGTTCGGAACGGTTATTCCTGTGTCCCCGTGGCTTTAGCAGAGGGTCTCGATATCAAGCTTAATACTGCCGTCCGACAAGTGCGCTACACAGCTTCTGGTAAGTCCTACGCAAATCTGGGCTTTGTACACTACTGTTGGCCGATTCAGCTTCACGCTGGACGTGGATCGTTGTACTATTTCTACTGCACCATCTTTGTTCTTAGTGCTGCACACAACAAGGGCAAGTATCAGTAAAAAACACATTCATTAGGGCGAACCCCTCAGTGACGGACCCTATTTTGATATTAATGACAGCTGCATTTCTCAGATCTGACGTCATTTTGTGGTGATGATGCAGGAACACTTCTACATGTTTCAGTCATCTTGAGATTGTTTTTCGGGACACTTTGAACGTCGTTGGCTGTAAATTTTAGATTAACGTTATACATTTATCTATGAAATTATTTGGGACTTGATGAAAATTCTAAACGTAATCTGCAATTTTTTTTACACTTTGAGCGTTTATTCCCCCAAAACAGATAGTAATGCCACACAAATATAAATGAATAAAATGTCCTTTTTGTTGTTAGTAGGGATAAGGGTTTAGCAGCAATGTTTTGTTGTTGTTTTTATTTCCCAATGAGACTCACACTTTTTTACAGACCTGTTCATGTATCAGGTAGCTTTTAGAGGCCTGTATGTCAGAAAACCTCCAAAACTGTCAGAAATTTGATAACTCTTCAGATGTTTCACCAGAACGAATGCAAAAGTGGAATGAAAAATTAACATTTTTTCCAGTAAAATGCTATTTTAGTCCTACAGTTTTCAATCTCATGAATAATCAGAAAAAATAGACCCGTAGGCTTTGTTACAGAATTTGTCCCTAATACAGCAATACCTCATACGTTGTCATAAACTACTGTTTGGCCACAAGCACTATTTGTTTTGTTTTTTATTCTAAATTTGGCTGGAATAGATTGCTGACGCCATGCTGCATTTCTTAAAGGGAACCTGTCATCTGAATTTGGCGGGACTGGTTTTGGGTCATATGGGCGGAGTTTACGGGTGTTTGATTCACCCTTTCCTTACCTGCTGGCTGCATGCTGGCCGCAATATTGGATTGAAGGTCATTCTCTGTCCTCCATAGTACACGCCTGCACAAGGCAAGATTGCTTTGCGCAGGCGTGTACTATGGAGGACAGAGAATGACCTTCAATCCAATATTGCAGCCAGCATGCAGTCAGCGGGTAAGGAAAGGGTGAATCAAACACCCAAAACCTCCGCCCATATGACCCAAAACCAGTCCCGCCAAATTCAGGTGACAGAGTCCCTTTAAGATTCCCCCTATCAACAGGTGATTTTTGTAAAACAGAATGCTGTACATAAGCCCCTGATGACGGTGAGCTTACCTCACCATCGATTTTGGGGGTGACAGGTTCCCTTTAATTGGCACAGCACAATTACCATACTAAGTAGTTTTCCATAGAACTGAAGGTTGCTCTGTCACAGTAGTGCAGGCCCAGAATGAAATGTCAAGCGTAGCTCTGCTACATCAACTGTTCTTATGACCCCCATACTCAATAGGTAAGTTGGCCAATTTTGGGCTGACCATCTGTGTATGGGGCTCTCACCCATATGTCACCCAGATGATGCTGGGTGACATAAGGATTCGGCACATTGAATTGCACCGGCTGATCCTTTAGAGCTGAAAGCAGAAAGCGGAGGAGGCTGGGTTTTCCTATGTATGGAGGATTCGGGAGACTGTTCTGCTGACTGCTATCTAATGTGTATGGCCAGGTTTATGTCAGACAGCAGCAACCGCGTGCAAGGCCGTGCCCCCGAAACAGCCACATACTCCTCAAAAAATGCCAAGAAGGGTATATTTATCTGCTGTGAAATATGTAGTGCGACCTGATTATTGCCTTTAATTATATATTTAACCTCACATGTAAAGCGCCATGAAATAAATGGCGCTATAATAAATAATAATAATAATAATAACCCCATTTCCAATTTAGACACCTCTGCTTTTATTAGAATGTTCATACGTTTTTTTTTTTTTTTTGTGCAGTATATTTTAGTCTAGTTTTTCCGTCTATCCATAATATATATATTTTTTTTAACTAGGGTGTGAAGTCATAGCAGTGAACACTCGCTCCACCAGTCAGACGTTCATTTACAAGTGTGACGCCGTGCTTTGTACCTTGCCACTGGGCGTATTAAAGCAGCAGCCACCGGCTGTACAGTTTGTGCCTCCACTTCCGGAATGGAAAACCTCTGCTGTGCAAAGAATGGGCTTTGGAAACCTAAATAAGGTGATGTTCACATTACGTATTTACAGCACTGTGCAAAGATGAAAGATTGTTGCGCTAGGACAGGATTTTCGCATGTTACACCTTTTGTTCTTCCGGCCAATATTTCTCTGTATGTTCACATTCAGACACAACAGAAAGCTATGGCTGTACGTAGCCTGTATGGCTGGCATGTAGGTCATTCTATGAAGCCCAGCCTGTTGCTCGACTTTATAGAAAGCATCATTTTGGCTATACACTGCCTGATACTATACACTGCAAGTCATCAAATGACTGCATGTTCGAGATCAAAATAAAAAAAAATTGTGTTTTTTTTTTTTTTTTTATTAACATTTTTTCAAAGGTTAAATTGATCCAGTTAAAAAAATAAAGAAAATCATATTTGGTATTGTCGTATCCATAAAAAAATGATGAAAATATAAAGTTATCGGTTAAACGATGTGAAATTTTTTTTTTAGAAATTTCAGAATTGCTGTTTTTCGATTGCTGCAATGAGAAGCTCCTAACGCAATAGACGAGGCCCTCAAAAAATGTCTGCTTCACTAGAAAACTAGTTATAGGTCTCAAACAAAAATGTCGACACAAACCACTAAAATATTAACCCCTTCAGCTCCTAGGATTTTCCGTTTTTGAGTTTTCGTTTTTCGCTCCCCTTCTTCCCAGAGCCATAACTTTTTTTTTTTTTTTTCTTTCAGTTAATATGGCCTTATTCGAGATTGTTTGTTTGTTTTTTCTAGGACTAGTTGTACTTTTGAATAACACCACTGATTTTACAATATAGCTTACTAGAAAACAGGAAACAAAATTCCAAGTGCTGTGAAATTGCAAAAAAAAAAAAGTTCAATTCCACAATTGTTTTGGGTTTGTTTTTTTTACTTAACATGTTCACTAAATTCTAAAGCTGACCTGGCAATTAGATTCTCCAGGTCAGTACGAGTACGCAGATACCAAACATGAGTAGGTTATTGTTTTATTTGAGTGGTGAAAAAAAATCCACAGTTTGTAAGAAAAAAAAAAATGTGATTGTCACCATTTTCCAAGACCCGTAGCATCTCCATTTTTCATGATCTGGGGCTGGGTGAGGGCTTATATTTTGCGCCCTGAGATGTTGTATTAATTGATACCATTTTGGAATAGATACGATGTTTTGATAGCCTGTTATTGCATTATATTGCAATATTGTGGCGGCAAAAAAAAGCATAATTTTGGTTTTTCGATTTTGTTTTTTTCTCGTTATGCCATTTGCCGATCTGATCGATTGATTTTATATTTTGATAGATCGGACATTTCTGGAGCCAAGGATACCAAATATGTGGTGTTGTTGGTTTTTTATTGTATTATTTAGAATGGGGCAAATAGGGGTGATTGGAACTTTTTTTTTTTTTTTTTTTTTTTTTTTGCTGGCTTCAAGTGAGAAGCCAATAGAATATCAATAGAAAAATAGGAGTTATTGCGCTTGGAAAAAGGGTAGGGAAACCCCCCTGCAAAAATGTGAAGTTGGTCATGAACGGGTTAAGCCATTAGTGATAGATTTACTCTGGGGTAATTTAATAAATGTATCTTTTCTGTGCATAGAGAAATGAAATTTCATGTGTGGTTGTTTTTTTTCATTTTAGGTGGTCTTATGTTTTGACAGAGTATTTTGGGACCCAACGGTTAATTTATTTGGTCACGTTGGCAGCACCACTGCTAGCAGAGGGGAGCTGTTTCTGTTCTGGAATCTTTATAAAGGTAATTTTTTTCCCCCTACTCTTTTTCAAAAGGACATTCATTGACAGGGGTTGTCCAGAGTTAGGACACAAATCTGCAGTCACTGAGACTTTTGTCCGCAGCCTGGACAACCCCATTAACCCTGTCGTAATATTTTAAATGCAATTAATGGACATTAATTTGTTAATTTAATATTATTTTTCTTTTTAATATGTTCCATAACAGCCCCGATACTGCTGGCCCTTGTGGCAGGAGAAGCTGCAGGAATCATGGAAAACATCAGTGATGATGTTATAGTTGGACGTTGTCTGGCCATTCTGAAAGGGATATTTGGAAGCGGTGCCGTACCACAGGTAAGGGTTCATTCCACCCCCACCATTGACGCCTGGCTTGAGTCACATACAGTGGAATAGGAACCAGCCTACAAGTGTTACATGCAGATTTTGTGGCGGAAATAGACGTCTGTTCTACTGTCCGCATGGTATGAAGTGTGTGGTTAAAGTCTGCGGCTTCTGTTACAGATTGGGCATTGCTGTAGATGGAAAAATTCTCAGGATGCCTAAAATCTGCAAATACTGCAAAATTTATGGTGTGGATGTTGCAACTTAAATTTCACAACAAAGCATTGTTTTAGTCGAGCCTTGCAGCTAGGTATTGGGCTTCTACTATGGCATAATCTACTGCTAGATTCCCTGCGGCTGTGTACACAGATTCAGAGATCTGTTGTAAAATTCTAGTTTCACAGTTGACCTGTTATATTCAGATATAATGACATATTCAGATATAACAAAAGAGACAATGTGCTCTGTGAGCGCTATTCAGTGCAAATCAGTTTTTAGAAACCGGTCCAGTAATCTGTGGCTAGTAGGCTGTAGCCCTGAAAGCCGCCTCCTATCCCCCGCCTTGGATTCGTTTGTGTGGCGCAACATCACATGTACATCATGCTCTAACGATGACTGTGCATCAGGCTGGCTAATCAAAAGAAGGGTCGCTGATGCCAACAAGTTATAGGGCACAGGGCTAGCAAATCAGTTGGCACGAAATCTTCTCTTTAGATACAATATCGATTAATTATTTTTCTTTCTATACATTCAGCCAAAAGAGACTGTGGTAAGCCGGTGGCGTGCTGACCCATGGGCTCGGGGATCCTACTCTTATGTAGCAGCTGGTTCCTCTGGAAATGACTATGATTTGATGGCTCAACCTATTACTCCAGGCCCTGCCATTCCTGGAGCACCACAAGTAAGTTTTCACTATCAAAAAGATTCCCCAGCCATTTTATTTTATTTAGGAATTCTTACTAATACAGGTCCAGATGTGTTCTTCTTCACCTTTTCTCTTGGCGAGACATCTGATGAGATGACCAGCTTTGCTTGATATTGCGATACCAGATATGGTCCATGTGGCTAGCCAGTGGTGGTGATGTGCACTGCAGCCGGTTAGGAGCTTTCATGGCATCTTTGTTGCTATCGAATTCTCAATAATCATAATGATCTTGTGTTGTGTCATGCGTTAAAAGATCTTACTGGTGAAATTACCATCTTGGAACTACCTCTGACTTTCAGAATAAAAGGAACTGCGTGAAGCTATTAGGGCTCGGTATCAAAGGCTTTGTTGTGTAGCCAGAACATTTAGCTCAGGGGTCCCCAACTTGTTGTTCTTGGCGGCTTGCTATCTTGATGCTTTAGTGTCAGGTTTAGCAGAAAATTGAATATTTTTTTTAATGAAGTGCATGGAAAGACAGTTCAGTGTTCACAAAGACTGTGGTCATTCCCGCAGTGTCGGCTCTCTTCACTCCTGGTCAATTCTAGGCTGTCTGCTTCCCATTACTCGCTCTTCACTCCCAGCTTAGTATGTTTAAACTACACAATGTGCAAATGTTTAGAACTCCCCTGTAACTGCCTACCTCCATGAGAGGACGGTAGGGCATAAAAATGGGTACTTTACATAACTATTGTCAAAAGCTAGTAATATAACTTTATTAAAGGTCTATTCCCTTTGGAGAGCTCTTTAATGGCCAATAACTGACTTGTGTCATTGATCGCATCCCTATGTGTAGAAAGCACTCGGAAGTTGAGCACTCTCCGGATGCCAGCTGTTTTACACAGTTGACACCCATAGTCAGCTGCTGAAACCAAAGATGGTCCTGATTTGGAAAAAAAACATGCAGTGCCAAACTCTACACTGAACTATTTAGTTTGCTGTTCTCAAAGTACTTCATTGCTCTATTAGCAGCCGTTTCCTGATTTCTTTTGGTTTTATGGCTTCCACAATTTCTTTACATAGAGTGTGACTTATGACCATGTCGCAGCTCTACTGTAGCTGTCAAAGGTAAGGAAGGTTGGAGACCATTGATGTAACCGGTCTCTTTTTAATATCAAAATAAAGGAATTTTACAGTTTTCTGTTGATCAACTAACGTGATAAGCAATTTGTTAGTTGTGTAATTTTCTCACTTACAGGGGGTCTAGTAGAACCCCCCCCCCCCCACCCTATTCATGGAGTAATGTTTTCTTTCTCCTTACCCCTGCAGCCCATTCCTCGTTTGTTCTTTGCCGGGGAGCACACGATCCGGAACTACCCTGCGACTGTTCATGGAGCCCTTTTGAGTGGTTTACGAGAAGCTGGACGTATTGCCGATCAGTTCCTCGGTGTCATGTATAATATACCTCGTCAGGCCACCCCTGGGGTACCAGCACCACCTATGCCATAAAAAGCACATTAGACGGATAAACTTTGAAATGGTTTTACAGTACTGAACTCTATACTTCTGACTGCTGAGCATTCGCATAAAAGAGTGACTATCGTATTCCATGGATTGGTTTCTTCCATTTTGTTTTTCTCTATCAAGACATTAAGTCCGGTGTCGAGCTGTTGTTGGGTAGATCGTAATTGCTATTCTCTAGTACTACTAGATACATTTTTGCATCATGACATGAGTTTTGCCACCTAATATTAAAATAAACATTACAATGGCATTAATTAATTTTATTTTTTTTCATGTTGTTTTTTTAAATGTATGTTATTAAAGGTATGTTTCGTTAAGTATTTTTTTATTAAATAAATATGTGAAAATCAGCACAGATCTTTTGTTTGATTGTCATCTGAATTGTTAAGCAGCCTAAATAAACTCCTGAAGTGATCCATGTGATATTCACCCTCCATAGCTACCTTAATAGTCAGTACCTGGAGAAAATCCAAGAAGCCACATGGTACTAATCGGGTCAATAATGGTGGTAATCATTCAATGTTTTTGGCTCCTTCCTGGTGCTCCCTCTTCCATCAGTGATTTGACAGTTCACCATGCTGTACATATAATGTAGAAATTTGTCACAATATTCCGTTACTATACTGTGGACAATGATCACACAAACTGCAGATAAAAACAGATCGTCTGTATTTGTTCTTACAAGTCTCATTACCTCTCCATTGTCAATGTTCATGCACCTTACAGTGGGTACGGAAAGTCTTCAGTCCCCTTTAAATTTCTCACTCTTTATTTCATTGCAGCCATTTGGTAAATTCAAAAGTTTTTTTCTAATTAATGTACACTCTGCATCCCATCTTGACTGAAAAAAAACAAATGTAGAAATTTTTGCAAATTTAATAAAAAAAGAAAACTGAAATATCACATAGTCATAAGTATTCAGACCCTTTGCTCAGCCAGTCATATTTAAGTCACATGCTGTCCATTTCCTTGTGATCCTCCTTGAGATGGTTCTACTCCTTCATTGGAGTCCAGCTGTTTTTAATTAAACTCATAGGACTTGATTTGCCTATATAAGGCCTCACAGCTCACAGTGCATGTCAGACCAAATGAGAATCATGAGGTCAAAGTAACTGGCTAAGGAGCTCAGAGGCAGAATTGTGGCAAGGCACAGATCTGGCCAAGGTTGCAAAAGAATTTCTGACGTACTCAAGGTTCATAAGAGCACAGTGGCCTCCATAATCCTTAAATGGAAGAAGTTTGGGACCACCAGAAGTCTTTCTAGACCTGGCCGTCCATCCAAACTGAACAATCGTGAGAGAAGAGCCTTGGTGGAGAGGTAAAGAAGAACCCCAAGATCATTATGGCTGAGCTCCAGAGATGCAGTAGGGAAATGGGAGAAAGCTCCACAAAGTCAAAACTTACTGCAGCCCTCCACCAGTCGGGCCTTTATGGCAGAGTGGGCCAACGGAAGCTGCTCCTCAGTGCAAGACATATGAAAGCCCACATAGATGTTGCTAAAAAAACATGAAGGACTCCCAGACAATGAGAAATAAGATTCTCTGGTCTGACGAGACGAAGATAGACCTTTTTGGTTACTAATTCTAAGCGAATTAACTTTTTTGAATTTACCAAATGGCTGCAATGAAAAAAGAGTGAAAAATTTAAAAGGGTCTGAATACTTTCTGTACCCACTGTAGAGTAGCATGTATTTAAATAGCTTAACAACGGTTTAGTGCATATAAAGCAATGTAAAGTGCCATAACAATCAATAAACATAAAGGAATTACATCACCTTAAATAGAGGTAGCAGGACATGAGGGAAGATCAGGACAGCCAGCACATCCCCAACCCCAAGATATGTAAGCTCGCAACTCGTGCCAAGGGTCCTCACACTTGCGAGTCCTAACACTAAATGGCAAATCCACAAAAAGAGGTTTGCGAGCTTGCATATCTTGGCCAAAATATCGACCAATACCTCACACATTTATATCTATTTTTTGCACTTTATTTTTCACGGAGCAGCCAACCTGGTCTTGGACACAGGTGTCCACATGGAATGCATTTACCGTAGATATTGTTGGGCAGCTCTCCTGATCGAATAGTATGGGCTTGACTAATGCATTACCTGCATGTGAACATTGCCCTATACAAGCCTCTTTTAGGCAATCATATACTGAGCTATCACCACCCTCCTTGAATTGGTTGGTTGTGAGTGGTTGTCTTATTAGTATTTTGCACCTGTGTTGCCGCCATCTTTATTACATGGGTTTGCTGCATCCTGATAGTGCATTTGTTCGGAGACCTGGGCAGGTAAGCACTGCTGCCCCTTTTCTGCTGTATTAACTAATACAAGACAACTGCCAAACGGGTACCTTCTACATGTTACTTAAAGGGCCACTGTCACCCCCTTCCAGCCGTTATAAACTAAAAGAGCCACCTTGTGTAGCAGTAATGCTGCATTCTAACAAGGTGGCTCTTTTAGTTTTAGGTTCAAGTATACCCCAAATAAAGTGTTTTTATACTTGGCCACAATTCCTGTCTCTAGCCAGGGAGGCGGGTCCTCACTCCCCAGCTCTAACCGCTCCTCTGCGGTCACTCCAATCTTCCTGTGCTTTCGGCGCCGCCCCCTCAGCGCTGTGTACGTTTCAAAACCGGTGCCTGCGCAGTGTACTGCTGTGCTGCGCAGACGCAGTAAGCTCTGGCCGTCTGACGTCCCAGCCAGGCTTGCAGACTGCGCCTGCGCGGGCATTGCGGCCAGCCACCTTTGGAATCCCCGCCCCGCACTGTGCATGATGCATAACACAGTGCGGGGCGGGGATTCCAAACACTCAATGGGCAGCGCCATGGGAAGCAAAATGTCCCCACAATATGCTCACCTATTTATGGGTAAACTAGAGGAGGAGTTTGTCATCTTTCTCTATTAAACCTCTAGCATACTTCTACATTGATGATTTACTAATAATGTTTGATCTGCTGCACCTCATTCAAAAGTGGTTGCAGCCGGAGTCCTTTACCCCAGTGCAGATTGTAGAGCAAGTTGTAATGGACCACTTCGTTCACTCCCTTCTGAGCCTGATGCAGAATTGGGCTACCTAGGGAGCTCCCTGGAATGCCAATGACTTGGTCGAAAGGTATCAGGGGATCGACGGTTCCTTGGGGAGGCAACCGACTCCATACTGGTAATCCCTTCAGGGTGTGAGGCTAAAAATGGGGTGGGGCATCCAAAGTCCAAGGAGGTGGCAGAGGTCATGATGTGTTATCGGGTGATATAATTTGCCAGATATATCACGGCCCAGGCCACATAGCTGCCCATTGTCCCCTGACCATCGAGCAAATGGACTGTAGCATGGGACATTGGTGTTTTACACACATCCGGCTAGCAGTGTGGACTGTAAAAGTGAATGGTCTGCAAATGACTGGACTACTACACTCAGGTAGTTTGCTGACCCTTCTGAGGGCCACACTCCCTCTCCAATTGAGCCCTTGGAAGAAGGTAGGCATCCTCTGCATTCATGGGGATGCTAAAGACTACGGAGGACAAAGTGGTCAATGAATTGGCCCGATGTACTGAGTCCCATGAGGTCAGCTTGGTCCACGATTTATTATACCCAATTATCATAGGCCGGGACTTTGTGTTATTTTGGGACTTGTGGGGTTGGAGTGGAGACCTCAGTAGCTCAGGTAAGGCTACGTTCACACTAGCGTTGTGCGCCGCTGCGTCGGCGACACAACGCACGCAAAAACGCAGCAAAACGCACGCAAAAACGCTGCGTTTTGCGACGCATGCGTCGTATTTTGCCGAAATTTGGACGCAAGAAAAATGCAACTTGTCGCACAACGCAGCACAAAAAGACGCATGCGTCCCCCATGTTAAATATAGAGGCGCATGACGCATGCGTCGCCGCTGCGTCGCCCAACGCAAACACGACGCAAAACGGGAAACGCTAGTGTGAACGTTACCTAAGAGACAGCTGGGTCCTAAAGAAATCTCACCAACCCCAGAGCCTGACGGGTTTCCCTTCTGTGTAATGGTGGGAGATGAGGTTTTATCTCGTAGGCCAACATTCCTGAGATACGTTTGACCAGAGAAAATGTTAAACTGCCCAACATAGGTGTAACAACCCTGCTGGCATCACTGCATGGCCTCCCATCCCCCACCTGCATTACATTCAAACTCACTTCTCTGGGCCATCTTATGACTTCTCTCTGCTGCCAGCTCCATGCTGTGTGCCTCATGTCTGCTGCTTGCTCTGTGCAAGCTCTGTGTGCATAGGGGGGCAGCACCGGCAACTCCTGTGTCTTATTGAGACTGTGTGTACCTTGCTAAGCTGTCCCCGGCCAATCGCCATGAGGCTTCCTGTATTTGAGACATCCCCACCCATTGGTGGGGTCCTGTGCAACTTACTCCCTCAGTTCTTAGCTGCTGAGGTGCGAGGCCCTGTCTCTGTTAATCTTATGTCCACCACCCAGGGGGGCGTTGTACCCTGGTCTGTGTCCAGTGTTTGCCATCCAGTGGGGCTTCGTACCCTGGCCTATGTCCGCCACCCAGAGGGGCGTCGTACCCTGGCTTGTGTCCATGTCTCTGTATCTTGTCCTGTTCCTGACTTTTTCTTAGCCTAGTCATGTTCCTGTGTTCGTTTATATCCCTGCCTTGATTTCCTTTCAATGCTGTGCGTACTCTGTGTCTTGCTTTGCTCTTTGCTCTGCATTCTGTGACCTTGCTCTGCTCTCTGTGATTTTGCTCTGCACTCTGTGTCTTGCTCTGCACTCTAACTTTGCTCTGCTCCCAGCTCTGCACTCTGTGGCTTTGCTCTCAGCTCTGCACTCTGACATTGTTCTGCTCTCAGCTCTGCACTCTGGCTTTGCTCTAGCTCTGCTCTCAGTAACTTTGCTCTGCACTCTGACCTTGCTCTGCACTCTGTGGCTTTGCTCTGCGACTCTGCTCCTTGCGGTTCTCCGCCTCCTGCTCTTGGCTCTGCCTCCTGTGTTTCTGCACGTGGCTCTGCCTCCTGCTCTTGGCTCCGCCTCCTGCGTTTCTGCACATGGCTCCGCCTCCTGCATTCCTGCACTTGGCTCTGCCTCCTGCTCTTGGCTCCACCTCCTGCGTTTCTGCACTTGGCTCCTCCTGGCTCCGCCTCATGCATCTCTGTTCTTGGCTCTAGCTCCTGTGCTTTCGCTCTGCATCCACTCTTGCGGTCTTTCTCTACCTATTCTTAAGTCCTCCTGTCTGAACAGGTTCTTACCTGTTTTACATACCTGCCTGCAGACCGGTCCCTACCGGTTCTTCCAGTGTACCAGCCTTGTCCGCCTGTCCTGCCAAAGAGCCAGCCGTACCCATCTGCCTGCCTGTGTCCCAGCCGTGCCCGCCTGTCTGCCAGAGTGCCAGCCGTGCCCGCTTGCCTGTCTATGTTTCGTTCCCCGGTGGGATCAGCAGCCACAGCCAGACACCACCCTGGAGTGGTACCTGGTAGCTTCCTATTGCACAAGTCTGACCTCACCATTAGAGGCTCCAGCGAACACCTAGGAAGCTACTTAGTTACGCCCCTTCCAGGGAAGTTTGGTCTGTGGTCCAGTGGGGCCACACCCCCGCACACCCATGCCAACCAGTCTGGGCGCGAGCGTGACTGCGTTTTACTTGCGGATTTACCACGGATTTCCAGTGTTTTTTGTGTGGCTTTCACCTACAGATTCCTATTGAAGAACAGGTGTAAAACGCTGTAGAATCCGCACAAAGAATTGACATGCTGCGGAAAATACAACACAGCGTTCCTGCGCAGTATTTTCTGCACCATGGGCACAGCGGATTGGCGCTGACTTTCATGACGCATACGCAGTGTCACAGGTCGAGAAGGGGTTAAAGGGATGTGTCGCGGCGGCGACGACCAGGTCCGTGGCCCTGGGCGCCCATGTTAAAGGGACGGTCTTTAGAGGGGTTTTTGAAATAAAGGAATGTTTGTGACGCCACCTGTGGTATTCGGTCAGGGGTGACCGACGCTGCTTAAAGGGGTCCTCTGGAGTTCTGTCTCACATTCTGCCCCTGTGTCTCGCATCATGCTCCCGTCTCACATGCTGTCCCCCTGTCTCACATCCTGCCCCGTCTCACATTCTGCTGACTGTCACAAATTCTGCCCGTGTCTCTCAGCCTGCCCCGTCACAAATTCTGCCCATGTCTCACATCCTGCCACCTGTCACACATTCTGCCCCCTTGTGTAGTTTCCATACCTGCCCCCTGTGTCTCACATTCTGTCCTGTCACACATTCTGTCCCCCTGTGTTGTTTTCATTCCTGCCCCGTTGTTTTCACTCATGCCCCCTGTGGTGTTTCTATTCCTGCCCCCAGTGTTTTCATTCCCGCCCCCTGTGGTGTTTCCATTCCTGCCCCCCTGTGGTGTTTTCATTCCTGCCCCCTGTGATGTTTTCATTCCTGCCCCCTGTGGTGTTTTCATTCCTGCCCCCTGTGGTGTTTTCATTCCTGCCCCCAGTGTTTCCATTCCTGCCCCCAGTGTTTCCATTCCTGCCCCGTGTTTTTCATTCCTGCCCCCCTGATTTAATTCATGCCCCCTGTGTTCTGTTGTTTCCTGCCCCTGTGTCCCCCATCCTTCCCTCCTGTCTTTATCATGCCCCGGGCTTGCCGCATTCAGTAAAAAAAAAACAAAAACACCTTACCTCGCCGCTGTCCAGCGCCGACATCCATCCCTGGCATTTCAGCGCGGACTCGCCGGCGAATGACGATGACGTCATACGCCGGCAATGTGCGCGCTGACGTCAGCTGCCAGCCTTCGATTGGCTGGCGACTTTAACTGTTGCCTTGTGGGCCCGCAAGGCGACAGAGAACACTGAACCTGCGTCTCAGACGCAGGTTCAGTGTACTGTCAGAAGCCTGCCGCTGGGGCCCGGGCCCGATGGGAAGATGAGAAGAGGCCCGATGCGGGCCCCCTCTGCCCACCGGGCCCCATAGCCCAGTCAGGGCAGTAATGCCCTGATGGCAGCTGTGGGGGTCTGGTACACGTGTCCCTGCAGCAAAAGTATCACTGTAGCTAAAGTATCAAGAAGCTGCAGTTATTTCAATGGCAGTTAGTCACGGCAGGAGTCAGGACCCCACACTATGTATCTGTCTCTTTTGGGTATGTCTGCTGAGTAAGCACTTTTGGATCTAGCCTTTCTATTTACCCTCTTACTCCTTGACCATGTTTACATATGCCCTTACAGTGTTTGCTCCACTAAAGGTACCTTCACACTGAACAACTTTCCAACGAGAACGACATCGATCCGTGACGTTGCAGCGTCCTGGATAGCGATCTCGTTGTGTTTGACACGCAGCAGCGATCTGGATCCCGCTGTGCCATCGCTGGTCGTAGCTGAAAGTCCGGAACTTTATTTGGTCGTCAGGTCGGCGTGATTCGTCATGTTTGACAGCAAAAGCAACGATGCCTGCAATGGTTTTCAATGGAACGAACAACCAGTGAGAACGATAAGTACGTCACTGGATCGCTCCTGCATCGCTCAGCTGTTGCCGGTGTTTGACGTCTACTAGCGACCTAAACAGCGACGCTGCAGCGATCGGCTCGTTGTCTATATCGCTGCAGCGTCGCTTAATGTGACGGTACCTTTAGCCTCACTTCGCTATCCCCAATCCCCAGCACCAAATAATCATCTTCCCTTCTCTCTTACCTCCCCACCTGACCTCCTCTGCTGACATGCTTTTCAACCTCAAATCTGTCCTAATAAAACATAAAACAAGCCACCCACTCTCCTTCTCCCACCTGCTCTTCCTTTCTCTGCTTCTCCTCACTGCTGGCAACATATCTCTCAATCCTGGACCCCCACAGCTCATACCTCCCATTACTACCCCCTCCTACCGCTCCCTACCTAATGTGAACTACCGCAATCTTTCCAACGTAAAACCCCTGCCCCTGATGCCCACCCCCCTGCTCCCTCTCTCTGGAGCACTCTGGAATGCCAGCCCAATCTGCAATAAGCTTCATGTGATTCATTCTTTCTTGCAATCTTGCCTTCCTCGGCCTCACAGAAACATGGCTAACACCCTCTGACACCGCCTCCCCTGCTGCGCTGTGTTACAACGGCATCCAATTCACCCATACTCGTTCGCCCCGGCAACAGACACGGTGGAGGAGTGGGTCTTCTCCCCCCCCCCTCCCGCAGAAACCTCGCACACCTAGTCACCAACACGCTCTCTGACTCTGTTCTACCACTGGCATCCATATCCTCACTCCATGACACAGATAGTGCCGCTGCTTTCTACAATGCCACTCTCGCATCAGCTATTGATGCAATCGCCCCTCTCATTGATGGCAGAGTGCGACGTATCAACAAACAACCCTGGCACAATAACACCACTAAAAAGCTCCGGCAAGTGTCCAGGGTTGCAGAGCGGGGTTGGAAGAAAACAAATTCGCAAGACAACTTCACTGCATTCAAACAGGCAACACTTGCTTTCAAATCTGCCCTTACCTCTGCTAAATATGCCTACTTCTGTTGTGAATTCTGTGGCAGAGCTCCCTCCTGTGGTCACAAGTGGTACTTCGGCTGATTCTCTCTGTGAGCTTCCGTTGGTGGAGGAAAGTGGTACTGCGGCTTCTGAGTTTCCTTCCTCAGGTGTTGTGGTGAAGTCGTTAGGTGCTGCTCTATTTAACTCCACCTAGTGCTTTGATCCTGGCCTCCAGTCAATGTTCTAGTATTGGACCTGTTTCCTCCTGGATCGTTCCTGTGGCCTGCTGCTCTGCATAGCTAAGTTCCTCTTTGCTATTTGTTTGCTGTTTTTTTCTGTCCAGCTTGTCAATTTGTTTTTTTCTGCTTGCTGGAAGCTCTGGGACGCAGAGGGTGTACCTCCGTGCCGTTAGTTCGGTATGGAGGGTCTTTTTGCCCCCTTTGCGTGGTTTTTGTAGGGTTTTGTGTTGACCGCAAAGTTACCTTTCCTATCCTCGCTCTGTTCAGAAAGTTGGGCCTCACTTTGCTAAATCTATTTCATCTCTACGTTTGTCTTTTCATCTTAACTCACAGTCATATGTGGGGGCTGCCTTTTCCTTTGGGGTATTTCTCTGAGGCAAGGTAGGCTTATTTTCTATCTTCAGGCTAGCTAGTTTCTCAGGCCGTGCCGAGTTGCATAGGGAGCGTTAGGCGCAATCCACGGCTGCCTTTAGTGTGGTTGGAGAGGATTAGGGATTGCGGTCAACAGAGTTCCCACGTCTCAGAGCTCGTTCTTGTTTTTTGGGTTATTGCCAGGTCACTGTATGTGCGCTGACCTCTATGTCCATTGTGGTACTGAATTACCTTTCATAACAGAACTGGAGGCCCAAAGTACTAATGATTCTCAATAGAGGGAAAAAAGAAGTTCTGAGACCATTTTTTTTCTCTGCACTGTGTTTTGCCTTTTTTTTCCCCTAGACATTTGGGTGGTTCAGGACACAGGTGTAGCAATGGACATTAAAGGTCTGTCTTCATGTGTGGATCAGCTCACGGCAAGAGTACAAAGTATTCAAGACTTTGTGGTTCAGAATTCTATGTTAGAACCGAGAATTCCTATTCCTGATTTGTTTTTTGGAGATAGAACTAAATTTCTGAGTTTCAAAAATAATTGTAAACTATTTCTGGCTTTGAAACCTCGCTCCTCTGGTGACCCAGTTCAACAAGTTAGGATCGTTATTTCTTTTTTGCGTGGCGACCCTCAGGACTGGGCATTTTCTCTTGCGTCAGGAGATCCTGCATTAAGTAATATCGATGCGTTTTTCCTGGCGCTCGGATTGCTGTACGATGAGCCTAATTCTGTGGATCAGGCAGAGAAGAATTTGCTGGCTCTGTGTCAGGGTCAGGATGAAATAGAGGTATATTGTCAGAAATTTAGAAAGTGGTCCGTACTCACTCAGTGGAATGAAGGTGCGCTCGCAGCTATTTTCAGAAAAGGTCTCTCTGAAGCCCTTAAGGATGTCATGGTGGGATTTCCTATGCCTGCTGGTCTGAATGAGTCTATGTCTTTGGCCATTCAGATCAGTCGACGCTTGCGCGAGCGTAAATCTGTGCACCATTTGGCGGTATTACCTGAGCTTAAACCTGAGCCTATGCAGTGCGATAGGACTTTGACCAGAGTTGAACGGCAAGAACACAGACGTCTGAATGGGCTGTGTTTCTACTGTGGTGATTCCACTCATGCTATCTCTGATTGTCCTAAGCGCACTAAGCGGTTCGCTAGGTCTGCCACCATTGGTACGGTACAGTCAAAATTTCTTCTGTCCGTTACCTTGATCTGCTCTTTGTCATCGTATTCTGTCATGGCATTTGTGGACTCAGGCGCTGCTCTGAATTTGATGGACTTGGAGTATGCTAGGCGTTGTGGGTTTTTCTTGGAGCCCTTGCAGTGTCCTATTCCATTGAGAGGAATTGATGCTACGCCTTTGGCCAAGAATAAGCCTCAGTACTGGACCCAGCTGATCATGTGCATGGCTCCTGCACATCAGGAGGTTATTCGCTTTCTGGTGTTGCATAATCTGCATGATGTGGTCGTGTTGGGGTTGCCATGGCTACAAGTCCATAATCCAGTATTAGATTGGAAATCCATGTCTGTGTCCAGCTGGGGTTGTCAGGGGGTACATGGTGATGTCCCATTTCTGACTATTTCGTCATCCACCCCTTCTGAGGTTCCTGAGTTCTTGTCTGATTACCGGGATTTATTTGATGAGCCCAAGTCCGATACCCTACCTCCGCATAGGGATTGTGATTGTGCTATCGATTTGATTCCTGGTAGTAAATTCCCAAAAGGTCGACTGTTTAATTTGTCTGTGCCTGAGCACGCCGCTATGCGGAGTTATGTGAAGGAGTCTTTGGAGAAGGGGCATATTCGCCCGTCATCGTCGCCATTAGGAGCAGGGTTCTTTTTTGTAGCCAAGAAGGATGGTTCACTGAGACCTTGTATAGATTACCGCCTTCTAAATAAGATCACGGTTAAATTTCAGTACCCCTTGCCATTGTTATCTGATTTGTTTGCTCGGATTAAGGGGGCTAGTTGGTTCACCAAGATAGATCTTCGTGGTGCGTATAATCTTGTGCGTATTAAGCGAGGCGATGAGTGGAAAACTGCATTTAATACGCCCGAGGGCCATTTTGAGTATCTAGTAATTCCATTCGGACTTGCCAATGCTCCATCAGTGTTTCAGTCCTTTATGCATGACATCTTCCGAGAGTACCTGGATAAATTCCTGATTGTGTACTTAGATGACATTTTGATCTTCTCGGATGATTGGGAGTCTCATGTGAAGCAGGTCAGAACGGTGTTTCAGGTCCTGCGTGCTAATTCTTTGTTTGTGAAGGGATCAAAGTGTCTCTTTGGTGTTCAGAAGGTTTCATTTTTGGGGTTCATCTTTTCCCCTTCTACTATCGAGATGGACCCTGTTAAGGTCCAAGCCATCCATAATTGGACTCAGCCGACATCTTTGAAAAGTCTGCAAAAGTTCCTGGGCTTTGCTAATTTTTATCGTCGCTTCATCTGCAATTTTTCTAGTATTGCTAAACCATTGACCGATTTGACCAAGAAAGGTGCTGATGTGGTCAATTGGTCTTCTGCTGCTGTGGAAGATTTTCAAGAGTTGAAGCGTCGTTTTTCTTCTGCCCCTGTGTTGTGTCAACCAGATGTTTCGCTTCCGTTCCAGGTCGAGGTTGATGCTTCTGAGATTGGAGCAGGGGCTGTTTTGTCGCAGAGAAGTTCTGATTGCTCGGTGATGAAACCATATGCCTTCTTTTCCAGGAAGTTTTCGCCTGCTGAGCGAAATTATGATGTGGGCAATCGAGAGTTGCTGGCCATGAAGTGGGCATTCGAGGAGTGGCGTCATTGGCTTGAAGGAGCTAAGCATCGCGTGGTGGTCTTGACTGATCATAAGAACTTGACTTATCTCGAGTCCGCCAAGCGGTTGAATCCTAGACAAGCTCGTTGGTCGTTGTTTTTTGCCCGTTTTGACTTTGTGATTTCATACCTTCCGGGCTCTAAAAATGTGAAGGCGGATGCTCTGTCTAGGAGTTTTGTGCCCGACTCTCCGGGTGTATCTGAGCCGGCGGGTATCCTCAAAGAGGGAGTAATTGTGTCTGCCATCTCCCCTGATTTGCGGCGGGTGCTGCAAAAATTTCAGGCTAATAAACCTGATCGTTGCCCAGCGGAGAAACTGTTTGTCCCTGATAGGTGGACGAATAAAGTTATCTCTGAGGTTCATTGTTCGGTGTTGGCTGGTCATCCTGGAATCTTTGGTACCAGAGAGTTAGTGGCTAGATCCTTTTGGTGGCCATCTCTGTCGCGGGATGTGCGTACTTTTGTGCAGTCCTGTGGGATTTGTGCTCGGGCTAAGCCCTGCTGTTCTCGTGCCAGTGGGTTGCTTTTGCCCTTGCCGGTCCCGAAGAGGCCTTGGACACATATCTCTATGGATTTTATTTCAGATCTTCCCGTCTCTCACAAGATGTCAGTCATTTGGGTGGTCTGTGATCGCTTCTCTAAGATGGTCCATTTGGTACCCTTGTCTAAATTGCCTTCCTGCTCTGATTTGGTGCCATTGTTTTTCCAGCATGTGGTTCGTTTACATGGCATTCCAGAGAATATCGTTTCTGACAGAGGTTCCCAGTTTGTTTCGAGGTTTTGGCGAGCCTTTTGTGGTAGGATGGGCATTGACTTGTCTTTTTCCTCGGCTTTCCATCCTCAGACTAATGGCCAGACCGAACGAACCAATCAGACCTTGGAAACATATCTGAGATGCTTTGTTTCTGCTGATCAGGATGACTGGGTGTCCTTTTTGCCTTTGGCTGAGTTCGCCCTTAATAATCGGGCTAGCTCGGCTACCTTGGTTTCACCGTTTTTCTGCAACTCTGGGTTCCATCCTCGTTTCTCTTCAGGGCAGGTTGAGTCTTCGGACTGTCCTGGTGTGGATACTGTGGTGGACAGGTTGCAGCAGATTTGGACTCATGTAGTGGACAATTTGACTTTGTCCTAGGAGAAGGCTCAACGTTTCACTAATCGCAGACGCTGTGTGGGTCCCCGACTTCGGGTTGGGGACTTGGTTTGGTTATCTTCTCGTCATATTCCTATGAAGGTTTCCTCTCCTAAGTTTAAACCTCGTTTTATTGGTCCGTATAGGATTTCTGAGGTTCTTAATCCTGTGTCTTTTCGTCTGACCCTTCCAGATTCTTTTTCCATACATAACGTATTCCATAGGTCATTGTTGCGGAGATACGTGGCACCTATGGTTCCATCTGTTGATCCTCCTGCCCCGGTTTTGGTGGAGGGGGAGTTGGAGTATATTGTGGAGAAGATTTTGGATTCTCGTGTTTCAAGGCGGAAACTCCAGTATCTGGTTAAGTGGAAGGGTTATGCTCAGGAAGATAATTCCTGGGTCTTTGCCTCTGATGTCCATGCTCCCGATCTTGTTCGTGCCTTTCATATGGCTCATCCTGGTCATCCTGGGAGCTCTGGTGAGGGTTCGGTGACCCCTCCTCAAGGGGGGGGGGGTACTGTTGTGAATTCTGTGGCAGAGCTCCCTCCTGTGGTCACAAGTGGTACTTCGGCTGATTCTCTCTGTGAGCTTCCGTTGGTGGAGGAAAGTGGTACTGCGGCTTCTGAGTTTCCTTCCTCAGGTGTTGTGGTGAAGTCGTTAGGTGCTGCTCTATTTAACTCCACCTAGTGCTTTGATCCTGGCCTCCAGTCAATGTTCTAGTATTGGACCTGTTTCCTCCTGGATCGTTCCTGTGGCCTGCTGCTCTGCATAGCTAAGTTCCTCTTTGCTATTTGTTTGCTGTTTTTTTCTGTCCAGCTTGTCAATTTGTTTTTTTTCTGCTTGCTGGAAGCTCTGGGACGCAGAGGGTGTACCTCCGTGCCGTTAGTTCGGTATGGAGGGTCTTTTTGCCCCCTTTGCGTGGTTTTTGTAGGGTTTTGTGTTGACCGCAAAGTTACCTTTCCTATCCTCGCTCTGTTCAGAAAGTTGGGCCTCACTTTGCTAAATCTATTTCATCTCTACGTTTGTCTTTTCATCTTAACTCACAGTCATTATATGTGGGGGCTGCCTTTTCCTTTGGGGTATTTCTCTGAGGCAAGGTAGGCTTATTTTCTATCTTCAGGCTAGCTAGTTTCTCAGGCCGTGCCGAGTTGCATAGGGAGCGTTAGGCGCAATCCACGGCTGCCTTTAGTGTGGTTGGAGAGGATTAGGGATTGCGGTCAACAGAGTTCCCATGTCTCAGAGCTCGTTCTTGTTTTTTGGGTTATTGCCAGGTCACTGTATGTGCGCTGACCTCTATGTCCATTGTGGTACTGAATTACCTTTCATAACATACTTCACAACCCTCATCTCTTCCCTATCCTACAATCCTAAGCAGCTATTCAAAACTTTTAACTCCCTCCTCCGCAAACCACTGCCTCCTCCAACCTCCCTCGACTCTGCTGAGGACTTTGCCACACACTTTAAAAATAAGATCGACCAAACAAGGCAAGTCTTCATTGTTCAACCACCACAACCTCTTTGTATACCAGACCAATACCCAAACCCCATAACCTCCCTATCCAACATCACTGAAGGGGAGCTTAATTGTCTCCTCTCCAAATCGCACCTTACCACATGTGCGCTCGACCCCATCCCATCCCACTTTCTCCCCAACCTCACCACCACTCTTATCCCATTCCTAACCCATCTCTTCAACCTATCACTAACTTCTGGTACCTTTCCTTTTGCTTTCAAACATGCCACAATCATGCCTATCCTTAAAAAGCCAACCCTTGACCCAACCGCTATGTCCAGCTATCTCCCAATATCCCTGCTCCCATTCGCTTCCAAACTTTTGGAGTAGGACGTCCACGCTGAATTTTCCTCCCACCTCTTATCTAACTTGCTCTTTGACAATCTACAATCTGGTTTCCGCCCCCATCACTCCACTGAGACAGCCCTGACCAAAATTTACTAACGACCTACTTACAGCCAAAGCTAACAGACAATACTCTATAGTCCTCCTCCTAGACCTGTCCTCTGCTTTCCACACAGTTGACCACTACTACAAATCCTCTCCTCCTTTGGTATCAAAGACCTCGTCCTATCCTGGATCTCCTCATACCTTTCCAACCACACATTCAGCATCTCCCACACTACCTACTCATCCCACTCTCTCTGTTGGAGTCCACAAGGCTCTGTTCTAGGACCCCTACTCATCTCAATCTGTACACTTGGCCTGTGACAACTCATGAAGTCCCATGGATTCCAGTACCACCTCTATGCTGATGACACTCAGATCTACCTCTCTGGCCCAGACGCCACTGCTCTGCTGTCCAGAATCCCGGAGTTTCTATCAGCCATATCCTCCTTCTTCTCCTCTTACTTCCTCAAACTCAATGTGGACAAATCTGAACTCATCATCTTTCCTCCATCTCACAGATCTTCCTTACCTGACCTATCACAATTAACTACATCACGCTTTCCACCGTACCGGATGTCTGCTTAACCCTTGACACTGCCCTGTCCTTCAAACCGCACATCCAAACTCTTTCCACCTCCTGTCGCCTCCAGCTCAATAATATTTCCAGAATCCGTCCTTTCCTCAAAACTCAATCTATTAAAATGCTTGTGCATGCCTTCATCATCTCCCGCCTCGACTACTGCAATATCCTTTTCTGTGGCCTCCCTGCTAACACCCTTGCACCTCTCTAGTCCATCCTTAACTCTGGTGCCCGACTAATTCATCTCTCTCCTCGCTATTCCTCTGCTTCCCCCCTCTGCAAATCTCTTCACTGGCTCCCATCCCCTCAGCGTATTCAGTTCAAAGTACTAATACTGACCTATAAAGGAATCCATAACCTGTCTCCTCCATAATTGTAAAGTGCTGCGGAATATGTTGGCGCTATATAAAAATTATTATTATTATATATCTCTGAACTAATCTCCCGGTATCTTCCCTCACGTAATCTCCGGTCCTCCCAAGACCTCCTAGTCTCCTCCACACTTATTCGCTCTTCACCCAACCGCCTCTAAGACTTCTCCAGAATATCCCCCATCCTCTGGAATTCTTTGCCCCAACACGTCCAACTATCAACCACATTCGGATCCTTCAGATGGAACCTGAAAACCCACCTCTTCAGGAAAGCCTACAGCCTGCACTGACCCCACTGCCTCTTCACCACTTTACTGCCTCACCAACTCCGGAGCTGCTGCAACCCCCCAACCCGCTGTCTCTTTCCACACCATCCTATAGAATGTAAGCCTGGAAGGGCAGGGTCCTCGCCCCTCTGTATCAGTCTGTCATTGTTAGTTTGCTTACTGTAAGTGATATCTGTAATTTGTATGTAACCCCTTCTCATGTACAGCACCATGGAATCAATGATGCTATATAAATAATAATAAGAGATTTTCATATGTCCACCATGTTAGATTGCAGAATCCACCCTCCTGGGGCAATATATGCACAGAATGTCTGGCCTTTTGTTGAGCATGCAGATACATTATACCAAGGGATTGGTTTGGTGGGTGCCATTGGCTTGACGCATTAAGTAAGACTAATAAGACTGTGCACATGCTAGTTCTTATTTCTTTTATTCTATAGGGTGAGTACTATACCATACACTTGTGTATATGGCTTACCTCAGTTGAATGTTTTTGGGTACAGTAACATATCGTCCCATGATGGGGTCCGATAGGGCCAGCCTGGGAGGGCCGACGTTGAGGCGCCATTTGCGTATTGTGTAGGGTGCAACTTCCAGGGTAAGGCAGGGACACTATAGTTATTATAGCCCCTATGAATGTTTATTGGGAGCTTCCAGACAAATATTTGCGTATTCCACAGATTTATTTGCTTTTTTTCATCCACTTTTAGGTGTTTTTAGAGGTTTAAAATAATATTGATGCTTTACCACTCTTCTCTAAAAGGAATTTAACCATACCCAGAAATCGCCAGTAAAACCCACTAAGGGGGTAGGCCGAAACATCAGAAAGAGGTTTCTTGAAGCGTCTTCTGCTCCAAAGATGGCAGAAAAACCGTGTGCCCCAAGAGTCTAACATTGTCATTCCAACACTGGTGGGATTCTGCAAAGCCCAGTGCTGGTGCCACATGTCCGAAGTGATGGCTCTGCCCCTGCAGGCTGTTAACAATCTGATAATCGACCTTGTAAGGGCAGAGCCGTCACGTCAGCCATTTACTCCTTGTGGGACCACGAGACATCAATCACCACGAGGACAATGTACAAGGATTTGACCGCGAATTTTACCTAGAACTACACATCCCATGAATCTTTGCGCTTTCTGTACTATATCCCATCAAGCATTGCGGTTTTAATCTCTACCAATCAGAGGGTTCGGTATGGCAGCAGCCAGAGCCCTATAAAAGGCTGACGCACGGTCTCCTCGCCCTCTTTCTGCCGTGCGGTCTGGTGTGATGGCTGGTGGTCGTCGCTGGTGTTACCGGCCACACATGCGCCATGGAGCTCCCCATCCCGCAGTCTCCACACAGCTTTACATGGAGGTGACCAGGTGAGGATTAGCGGGCTCCTTCAGCGTACAGGCCCTGATCGAAGCTGCGGTAGAACTTCACGTGTCTAACGCGGTCAAACAGAGGCCGACATGAATGTTTCCTTCCGACGGTCGCTGCTCTGGCTTCTGTGCCGGTGATGGCAACATTATGGGGGAATACAGCTGTGAGTGCTCAGTACGCGGTACCGGCCATACAGGCGCAGTACCGGGGAGCGGTACCGTTGTGTGCTCTATGGCGGGAAATGCAAGTGTTGTTTTTTCTCTATTGTCCTGTCGGGCTATAGTAATGGCGGCTGCCCCCTCCCCAGTCCAGCTTGCATGTGAGGCGAGAACTGACTCCTGCACTTCCTCCATAGAGCCGTATGAGGGCGCCAGTGTTCTCTGCTGTGTAGCGATCCAGTTACTGATGCTTGTAGTGCACCATGCCACCTTACAGCCCATTGATGGCATCATTAGATAGTGCTGCCTGGTACTGAGATGAGAACTAAATGTGGTATTTTATGCATTGGGCTTTGGGTACCTACAGCTCTCTACACTAAAGGTGCGGGGGTTATTGATTGCACTATAATGCTCTGGTTAGTGATTGTGGTGTCCTCTAGCAGCTGACTTCTGCTTTGGGAGTGGTAACATTACAATATGTGCAGTCTGCAGATATTTCATGTAATGTCCAGTTAATTGGAATAGCCCCGGTGCCCGCTCACACTGTCGCCCCAGGAATCCAGCTGTAGACTCCTAATGTCTGCAGTATGAAGTGTTGCACAAATGTGCTTATCAGCCTGTACTTATTGTCATCTTGTACTTGGTATTTAACGCTCTTCTCTCTTTAGATGAAGTTCCCTGTGGAGATGAAGCCGTCCTTTAAAGGTAATTGTTCTTTGTCTCAATAGAATTGATCATGCTCATGGCTGTCTTTAGACTTGAATTGACATCTTGGGAGTAACCAACACTTATAAATGCCCCTAAACACTGGCGGTGGTTCCTGAGACCACCCCTACTGATGCCTTAGGCAGGGAGGAAGCCCCTGGATTGTCTGAGCAGTAGTATAGAATGATTCATGCTGGTGTCCTATACATGTACTGCTTCTGGTTTTAGTCATAGTCCACTAAACGTTAGATTAACTGTATAAAAAAGACAATGGGTCATTAACAGCACTATTTGCAGACAGCCTGTATCAGTTGCACATCACGTCTACATGGGGCAAGTGCTGATAGACCATTTTACAGGTCTTGCATGTTTTAAAATTGCTTCACCACTGTTCACTGGGTGTTTAACACGTTAAGATGGCATTCTGCAATGAGCATTCCTAGAGACTCGTCTAAAGGGGCTATGAGCACCTTGGCCCTACTGATCAGTGCTTTTAAAAGCCTTGGAAGTTCCCTGCTGACCTGAGGTCTTTAGCAAGGTTTACTACACTGGATCTGTTAAACTACAGTACTGTAGCCAGCTTAGGGCCACGTATAATTTTTGCTTTTGTTGACTTGACGCATGTTTACCGAGGGCTGCAGCTAGCATGTAGCAGCAGCTTTTCCAACGACATGCTAGATAAATGGTGGGGCTTTGACTGGTTGGGTCTTAATCTGGTGCCTGAAGCAGTCACTCTACCTACCTACAAAGCTGACCGCTAACATCACTGTTGTAACTTGATTTGAGCTTAATCTTTAACCCTTTCCAATGAGTAATCTAATCTGTCCTTTATTTTCAGGTGTGCAGCTAGAAGCATTAATACCCAGTGGTTGAAGGTCACTTGAGTGGTAAGTGCTTCTCAGATTTAGTTACTCAATAGTAATGAGCGAGCTCAGGGAAGGTTTTATCTGAGCATGCTTGTCTGCTAATGGTGTATCTTTGGAGTGCTTGAGTACAATGTCCAGGTGTTTGTTGCTGTTTGACAGCTGCAACACATGCCGGGAATGTGTATCAATAGCTGCGAGACATGCAGCCAAGGCAACTCGAACATGGTATCTGAGCATGCCAAAGATTGGTGCACAAGTGTGCATGGATTACTCCTTACCTGTTTGGTAGTTCTTGGCTACCAGATAATGTCCTGTGAACAGACGCCTCTTCTGATTAGTAGGTCTGGTACAACAACTGTTGCACCAGGCCTATAACCCAGAAGAGTAATTGGGATCCCAGCTGTAACTGCAGTATTTCTGACTATTGAAGCGGCTGCTGGACAAGGATTTTGTGAATTTGCTCACTTGTAATTTCACTATAAAATCCCTGAAATGCGTAGGTACCTGGGACCACTGATCCTCAAAATAAAGGTTCCTCTGACTGGGAGGAGGTGTGTATGGAACTGTGATCTTGTATTCACAACTAGAACTGATGGCTGTGCATTAAACTGAGTGAAGTGAATGGACTAATGGTCCCACTTGCACACCTCTGCTCTAGCCATATGGCCTTTAAGACCCCCATTAGGAGTATTGGTAGTTGTGATGAGTGAGTTTACTCCTGTTGCTCAGCATGCTTGGGTGGTCTCCCGAGTATTTGTTAATGCTCAAATTAAGTTTTAATCAAAGCAGCTGCATAATTTACAGCTGCTAAGCCAGCCTGAGTACATGTGGGAGTTGCATGGCTTCTAGGGAATCCCCACATGTATTCAGGCTGTCCAGCAGCCATAAATTGACAAACTAAATCTCGGAGCACTAACTATTACTTCTGAGACCACCAGAGTGTACTCAAGTAACGAGTATACTCACTCATAACTAGTATTGTCCCAATGGTGTGATCTAGTCAGACTTGTCACCACTTCACATATTTAACATCTATACAAAGTGGTGACATGGTGGGCATTGTCTGGTCTGTGATGACCAATTACTTTGGAGACTGTTGGATGACTCCTGCGGATATGGGACTGAGGCCGGCAATGTCCAATAAGATGTTGAAGTTATGTCAACTATAATTTGAGGGTTTTCACAACTTTTGGAACCACAATCTGTAGTTCTAGGGAGATGCATGAAGGTAGTTCTCCAAGAATAGAAGTGATTACAAATGCCTTTCAATTGGCATTTTAGTGTTGACTATGTAGGTAACTGTTGTATGAATGCACATGGCTTGTTTTTATAGTTCTTAAATGGAACTGCTTCTCAGTACAAATACTGAATGGGGCCAACATGGCCATAAAGTTCAGGGCTGGTTCTTTATATACAAGTATTGAACTTATACAGTATAAAGGATGACTAATACAACTGCTTGCTGACTTTTTTTTTTTTTTTTCAACCTTTCAGGTAAACCTGATATTCAGACTTCAGAATGGATGGTGAGTTACAAAATTCTTTATGCTTTCCATTAAAAGAAATGCTATATCCAGCAGACTAATTCACAAACTTGTACATTGTATGTTTTCTTATTCTGTAACATTCAGTTTTCTTAAAGCGAACATGTCAGCAGGATTGTGCTCATAAACTAGTCAGGTTGGTGCTGTAAGGCTAAGTTCACACTTTTTTTGCTGCAGTTTCTCTGCATCAAAACCTAAGTGTTTGGCAGGAAACAAGTTGCAGCAGATAAGTTTTGGTGCATGTTTGTCACTTTTTTCCTTTTAATTCAATTAGTGAAAAATGCTGCAAGTGACATGCTATCCACAAAACCTTGCGTAGCGGTGTGTATGACACTTGTGAACTATCTTATGCTTTGCTGGCACTGTTAAAAGCCGCTGAAAATTGGCATAATACCCAGTATGAACTTTGCCTTATACTGATTACAATGATACCTGGTTGATGAAATCTGTCCTGTGGCTGTACAATCTGTATTTGCTGTTTTCAGAGATTCTCGTGCTGTGCGCATGATCACAGTAGCATCTACTGCGTTCTGATAAATGATACTGCATAAGTGCCATTTTACTACAGCGCATAATTTTTTTTCTAGCAAAATGGCACCAACAGTGCTTGCACAGTAACCTTTCAAACTTGATAGATGCTACAGCACATGTGCCTCTGCTGGCACCATTTTGAAGGTGATTTTTTTTTTTTTTTTGTTTTTTTAACCCAGCAATATTAGAGGCATAATGCTATACATGCTACTGTGCAATTGCACCATTTTGCTCAATGGAATTTTTTTTTTCTAAAGCCACCACAGTATGCAAAATAGGGTGGGTCGATCACTGAGGGACACTGATAAAGTTGTAAGCAGTGCACCACAGGCTGCCCAGAGCTCAAATCTCTAACTGAAACCTACAAATGATGATTAAACAACCACGAGACTGATTCATGAACCCAGGTATAATTTTAGTTGGTATTAACAGTGCTGACCTGACACTGTTATAGACTGCTGAAAAGTCCTACCTGTGTTTCATTTCAGATGCCCTGTTGAATGATAGCTTGGAAGAGGTAACTTACATAAAGCAAGGGGAGGGTTCTTCCTAGAAAACTGCTTACATGAAGGTGTTACCAGTGTGATTTGTAGGTCACTAATATTTCTCAACAAGGCATTGGAGTCATACAGTAGGGCCCTTTTCAGCAGTTTAAAACAAGAGCTGCAGCTAACTGTTCTCAAACTACAGCAGGAAGCTCGTGCTATATTGCTGAAATTGGGATTTCACCCTTTATATACTGGACTAAGATTTGGCAGCAAGAACCCAATGACTAGTATTTACTGTATAATCCTCAGTTTCACTTTGCCTACCTAGCCTTACTGGACAGCTCATGTGCTCCTGCAGCGGTTGGTCTTGGTGGCTAGCGTAAAAGCTCTTGAGCTGTCATTTTATTGCTGGACTCATAAAATTATCTTAATATGAGAACTATCAGTAGTCTGAGAAGTAAATTACCCATTAGGTCTAAGATCTAAATAGTAGTGATGTAATTTTCTATTGTCAGACCTACTTTGACTACTTGTGATGTGGACAACTAAGATACATGATGAAAACAAAACAATATAGCTGGAATTACCGGCAGAAACTTCTTGTTGATGACTGTTTTCTGACTGTCCTGGTTGTCTTAATATGGCATGGCATAATTACAAACCTGCCCAACTAACCTGTGATTTATTTTATTTCTCCAGGGACATTCTTTGGATGGAAGTCAGCTGTTCTGTAAAGGTGAGGTATGTTACTATCCATCTGATGAATGGGTGGGAGTGCTACAAAAGACTGATATGATGAGACTCTGGAATAGGAAGTGCCGTCAGATGCGATAACTGACGATGATTTTCCACTCTGACTTGCAGTCTTTAATCAACTCCTGCTTCTATAGGGATGTGCTTGAGGTGCAGGGCTTGGTTACTGCTATCCATCTAGTAGCCAGAGAATTCCTCACCAGCCTTGCTTAAGGAGAACATGTATACAACTATACTCGATAAAACTGTTAATCGCTGGTCTGTCACTGCAAGACCTCAAAATTACACAATGTGACTTAAATAGGTTGTCCATTACTTTTACACTGGCCGAGCAGCCCCACTGACCAGCTGTTGGTAGCAGTGGCTGCCAGTGAGAAGTGCCCACTTGCCAAGCTGACAATCTACTTGTAGTGACTGTACTTGGTGCTGCACATCTGCCTCCTATTCAAATAGGTAGATGTGTGCAGTACCCTGTGGCCACCACTACAAGTAAAGGGCAGATGGCAAGTGAGCACTTCTAGCCAATCTGACATTCGTGACCTATTCTGAAGATAGGTCAATGTAAGTCAAGAACCTCATAATATCTAGAGGTTCCTTAAAATGACTGACTGTACACTTAAAGTGGTTCTGAGTTTCTGGATTCATTTAGCAAAAAGGTTTGTCCTTATCTCATGCACAGTTGGCAACTTTAGTGGAAACTGTCGGCATAAATCAGTGCACCCATCCTAGGTAACACATGCAGCATAAAGAACATCTGCTTGAGAAATCAGGTCAGAGCAGCATCCTGTCTGGCATCATGAACTTGCATTCCTCTTTAGTCAACCTGACATAAGACTTTAGCTATCGGTATGAACATCCATCTGTCAGCCTGACTGTTGCAGGGAGTACTGGTGTCTTCATGCAGCCCATGCTAGGATGGCTGCACAATGCTGGAAGTTGCCATCATTAAAATCCTGTCAAAGTGCACTGCAAATTTGCAGTTTTTTTTTTCTTTTGCTAAATAAAGGTATTTGGAAAAATGTTTAATGGGGTTCTGGTCCAGATCAGTGTGCAGGGAGAGTGGGGCTGTGCACACTGGCTGGGAGTGAGTCTCTGCAGTGCATTCAGTAAGGAATTTACAATTCTGCAGTCAGACTGCAGACTTAGGGGGTTGTGCAGTCCAAACCATTAAGAATGACATTTCTCAAATCTTTATTTTAAATGCAAATTACAGTTGATCAGTGATAAGTAGGTTGCTGATGGTCTCCCCCCCCCCCCCCCCATGATGAAATGTGAATGTTTAAACATGTCTTTAATGTCAGCTACAGAGTACTTGACGTGAATTTTTTTTCTTGTGCAGGTCTGAAACCAAAGGACAACTGAGATGGAAGCTGTTAAATTGGTCAATGATGGCCTTATAACTGATGGACAGACTGAATGAGATGCAGATAGTGGACTGAGCATCACTTTGCCTTGACATGTAATTGATTCTTGGAAATAACTGGTTAATTTTCTAAGTCTGTGTGGAAGAGCTGAGGCTCCAGAACATTTAGGTCTACACGAGGAAAGCTAAAGTAACACTAAGGATTTTTTTAAACTGAATTTCAGAAAATGTAAATTCCTCTTGCTACTGGGAGTTTCATGTATATTCACTAATAAATTTATCTTGGAGCACATAATGTCCTTGTCTTGATTCTAAACTGTGGCACTAAGCAAATTTCGGGTATAAGGAAGCAGATGTAGATTATCATTCACTTGTAAAGTGTGTGTATACCCATCCAATCTGGCTCTCTTCTGAATCTACTATGGGTTGATGGCAGTTTGTGGTGTCTAAAGCTCTTCCTGTAACTTGCTAGTTTGGGTATAAAGGCATTTAGAATCACTGTTGCCAAATGTGATGTGTATTAAAGGGAATCTGTCACCCCCAAAATCAAAGGTGAGCTAAGCCCCTGATCTATCCTGAAAGGTTAGATTATACTCACCAAGGGGTGGTCCCACTGCAGTTCTGGTCTGATGGGCATCCTGGTCCGGGGCCTCCCATCTTCTTGCAATGACATCCTCTTGTCTTCACGCTCCGGTGTACTTTGCCTGCCATGTTGAGGGAAGACCAAAGTACTGCAGTGCACAGGTGCCTGTACACTGCAGTACTTTGCTGCCCTCAACAGGGCAGGCAAAGTATGCCAGAGCCACCGCGTGAAGACAAGAGGACATCATCGTAAAATAGGAGGGACCGGACCACAACACCTATCGGACCTGGACTGCTGTGGGACCACCTACGGGTGAGTATAATCTAACCTTTCATGATACATCAGGGCTTATCTATAGCATTACAGAATGCTGTAGATAAGCCCCTGATGCCGTGGGCTTAGCTCACCTTTGACTCTGGGGGTGACAGGTTCCCTTTAACATCACATTACCCACGTACCTGCCAGGACATGTGCAGACCTCCTTTTTACCCTTCGCCATGACGGCACCCACTGGAGAGATGGGGATCCAACCCAAGGAACAGGAAACCTACAGAGAAATAAAAGGGCGGTCCCCCTCGCTGCCTCAGTAGTTTCCTGTTCCCAGGGGACAGGATCTCTGGATTCTACAGAGAACCATGCTAGGGCATCCGCCTGTACGGTCTCTGCAGGAACGGCAGGGGATGCGGTCCAGAAGCAGCGTCAGGGGAGACTCCGTTAGACGGCTCCCCCCCTCGGCTGTCTGGCATGTGGGATGGCTGGGTCTGGAAGAGGCTGCCCAATCTCACAGAGCAACGCTGCAGGTGTGCGGCCTGGTTGGAGGTTCCAGACGCAGACCGGCATATAGAGGTCCAGGATCTGTGGCACAGCAGCAGCCGGTACACCGCTCCATAGCGTGGGCCGAGGTAAGATCACGGCCGTGCATGCGCAGAGCGGTGTAAAATCCCCATACTTGTCTGGAAGTGTTTAGTAGCACTTCTGGGTCACTCACACAGCGGTGAGGGAAAGCGCAGTTTCGCTTACGCGCAGTACACTACTGAAGGAGAGAAAAAAACTGATTTCTGCCTATAAAAGAGGGATGGTTGCGAGCGCACAGGCGATGCAACAGGTCATCCCCAGGCAAGAAGGTGGACCCAGCAGGTGATCCAGACAGCAGGAGGTCCTCAGATGCCAGCCGTAGGAGCGATGCCACGGATTCAAGATCCAGGAAAACTCTTCAGCCACCTGATCTGGTACCGTACAGCTTCACTGGGCGAGTGTAAAACCCTCTGCCTAAAAAGCTGACCCTCTTTTCCACTATCTTCTTCACCCAGGCCAAAAAGAAACAACAATCTAAACAGTGTGCATTATGTGATGAACCTCTCCCAGATTCCTACCCTAAAAAACTCTGCAACCAATGTATTACTGAAACCATGCAGAGTCCATCTATGTTGCAGATATACGGGCCATAATCAGGAAAGTTACAGGCCATTACACAAGCCAGCGCACCCCCTAAGAAATCCAGTAAAGAGAAGATAGTATCCAGCTCTGAGTCCGATGATGAAGGCTTCATCCACTCAGACTCCGCATAAGTTATCCTCTTCAGTACCATCTGACATTGAAGGTTGGTCTTGTTTTCCCCTTGATGGGGTTGACCACCTAGTAAGATCCATCAGAAATACAATAGGTTGTGAGGATACAAAAGATGACCAAACTGCACAAGACATCATGTTTGCAGGGTTAGCAGAGAGAAAAAGCCTTTCCAGTAATTCCTGCTGTTAAGGCATTGATAAAAAGGAGTGGGAAAAATAAGACCAGAGAGATTTTCTCCCATCCGCCTCCAAAAGGAAGTACCCCTTTAGTGACGATGAGCTAATATTCCTAAAGTGGACGCAACAGTCGCCTCCACTTCAAAACAATCAGCTTTACCAGTTGAGGATGCAGGCCTACTCTCTGATCCTCTGGATCGGAAAGCGGAATCATCATTAAAAAGATCATGGGAAGCTTCCACGGGCATATTCAAACCAACAATTGCCAGCACGTGCACGGCTAGATCCATGCTTGTCTGGATTGATCAGTTAGATCAACAGATCGAACAGGGAGTCTCTAGACAAAAATTACAGGATGCGATACCATTAATTAGAGGAGCAGCGGCATTCATGGCCGATGCATCAGCTGACTACGCCTCGCAGCAAGATCAGCAGGTCTAGTAAATAATGCCAGACGTGTGTTGTGGATTAAGAGTTGGAAGGGGAATACACAATCGAAGGCCAAGATCTGTGCTATTCCGTGTGAGGGTGAGTTTCTATTTGGAAAAGCGTTGGATGAGATCCTCAAAAAAGCAAGAGAGGAAAAAAGCCTTCCCTGACCCCTCAATTCCTTTCTATAGGAAGACTTTTAGGAGGAGACCGTTCGGAAAGAGAACGCAAAATGAAAGACCGTTGCGGTGGGCCACAAGAAAGGGGAAAACAGTGGTACTATGTTTAACCCCTTAGTGACGGAGCCAAATTTTTAAAATCTGATCAATGTCACTTTATGTGGTAATAACTCTGGAACGATTCAACATATCCCAGTTATTTTGAGATTGTTTTTTCATGACACATTATACTTTATGATAATGGTAAATTTAGGTCAATATGTTTTGTTTATAAAAAATATCAGAAATTTGAGAAAAATTTCTAAAAAATTAGCAATTTTCTAACTTTGAATGATTATCCCTTTAATCCAGATAGTCAGACCACAGCAAAACATTCATAAATAACATTTCCCTCATGTCTGCTTTACATCTGCACCATTTGTAAAGTATTCCTTTATTTTGTTAGTATTTTAGGAGGTTTAAAAATGTAGCAGTAATTTTTCATTTTTTTCAAGGAAATGTACAAAATTTCTTTTTTTTACCACCTAAATGCCTCTAACTTCTGGACAGGTTACAACAGCTGTCAGACTGTAAGGCCGCTATTTCGTCATGAATAGCCATCGCAAACATCAGGACCACACATTCATGATCCGAGAGCACCAATTGGGATAAAGAGGAAGCCCCCACACTGTTAACCATTTATAATGATGTAGTCACTATTGACAGCAGCATCTAAGGGGTTAAACAGATTTGGACGGTGCAAACACTGATTGTGGCTGATACAGCACATTGTCAGCTATAGTGTACAACTGACAGCTGCTGGATTGTCACCTGTATGGGGAGGCTATTCTCTTATATCTCAGGTCAGTTAAAAGACATATTGGCTGTTATTAAGGGGTTAAAGGCCCCCCCTTCCGTAGAGACAGATATTAAGGCACCAGTCACCCCAGTAGGGGGTAGGTTAAAAAAAAATTTTCCCCAATGGCAAAAGATTACGTCAAATTCCTGGGTCCTAAAGATTATTAAAGAAGGAATTAAAATAGAATTCCTGCAAATTCCCCATGATTCTTTTGTTTTAACAGCCCTTAGCTCACCAATACAACAAAGGGCCCTTGAACTAGAAATCCAAAGTCTCATAAATAAAAAATGTCTTAGTTAAGGTACCTAAGAGACAAGAGGGTAGGGGGTACTACTCTCCATTATTTTTAATCCCTAAACCTGATGGTTCATTCCAAACAATTATAAATCTTAAAAAACTCAATACGTTTATTAAAAATTATACATTTAAAATGGAATCTATTAGATCTACCATTAAGCTTCTTTATCCAAATTGTAAAATGGGCGGCATTGATTTGAAAGATGCCTACAACCATCTCCCTATTCATAACAGATATCAAAAATACTTCAGAGTTGCAGTAAAACTCGAGGGGGAGATTCATCAGTTCCAGTACACGGCCATGCCCTTTGGTCTTTCCACAGCACCAAGAATCTTCACCAAAGTAATGTTAGAGGTGATGGCCTACCTTCGCCAATAGGACACTTTAATCATCCCCTATTTAGATGATTTTTTTTTAGTTGTAGGAAATTCGTCCCTTCAGTGTGCTGAACGTTTAGCTGACACTGCCTCGTCCTTAACCCCTTCATGACCGGGGGATTTTTCGTTTTTCCGTGTTCATTTTTCGCTCCCCTCCTTCCCAGAGCCATAACTTTTTTATTTTTCTGTCAATTTGGCCATGTGAGGGCTTATTTTTTGCGGGACGAGTTGTACTTTTGAACGACATCATTGGTTTTAGCATGTCGTGTACTAGAAAACGGGAAAAAAATTCCAAGTGCGGTGAAATTGCAAAAAAAGTGCAATCACACACTTGTTTTTTGTTTGGCTTTTTTGCTAGGTTCACTAAATGCTAAAAATGACCTGCCATTATGATTCTCCAGGTCAGTATGAGTTCATAGACACCAAACATGACTAGGTTATTTTTTATCTAAGTGGTGAAAAAAAATCCCAAACTTTGCTAAAAAAAAAAAAATTGCGCCATTTTCCGATACTCGTAGCGTCTCCATTTTTCATGATCTGGGGTCGGTTGAGGGCTTATTTTTTGCGTGCCGAGATGACGTTTTTAATGATAGCATTTCGGTGCAGATACGTTCTTCTGATCGCCCGTTATTGCATTTTAATGCAATGTCGCGGCGACCAAAAAAACGTAATTCTGGCGTTTCGAATTTTTTTCCCGCTACGCTGTTTAGCGATCAGGTTAATACTTTTTTTTAATTGATAGATCGGGCGATTCTGAGCGCGGCGATACCAAATATGCGTAGATTTGATATTTTTTTTATTGATTTATTTTGATTGGGGCGAAAGGGGGGTGATTTAAACTTTTACGTTTTTTTTATTTTTTTCACATTTTTTTAAACTTTTTTTTTAAACTTTTGCCATGCTTCAATAGCCTCCATGGGAGGCTAGAAGCAGGCACAGCACGATCGCCTCTGCTACATAGCAGCGATCTGCTGATCGCTGCTATGTAGCAGAATTGCACGTGTGCTGTGAGCGCCGACCACAGGGTGGCGCTCACAGCGACGGGCGATCAGTAACCATAGAGGTCTCTAGGACCTCTATGGTTACCATCCAGACGCATCACCGACCCCCGATCATGTGACGGGGGTCGGCGATGACGTCATTTCCGGCCGCCCGGCCGGAAGCGGTAGTTAAATGCCGCTGTCTGCGTTTGGCAGCGGCATTTAACTAGTTAATAGGTGCGGGCAGATCGCGATTCTGCTCACGCCTATTACGGGCACATGTCAGCTGTTCAAAACAGCTGACATGTCCCGGCTTTGGTGCGGGCTCACCGCGGAGCCCTGCATCAAAGCAGGGGAGCCGGCATCGGACGGTATAGTACGTCCGATGCCGGTAAGGGGTTAAAAAACCTAGGCTGGATCATCAACTCTGAAAAATCCAGACTTGTCCCACTTTCTCTCCAGACATTTCTAGGGTTCAATCTAGATTCCAAAAAACAAAAATGTCTACTCCCGCAAGTAAAAATATCTCTAATAGAGGGGAAAGTAGCGGCTGCCATTCACAAAACCCAAATGTCCCTGAGGGAAGGAATGTCCTTATTAGGATCCCTTTCCTCCTGTACTCCAGCCATCCAGTGGGCACAACTTCATACCCGAACATTGCAACACCAAATTCTTTGGGAACAGAGAAAATTCCTAGGGCACCTTGAGGCTATGTGCACACGTACAGTTTTTTTCGCGCTAAAAACGCTATAAAAACTCATTAAAAACGCATACATTATGCATTCTATCATTTAGAATGCATTCTGCATGTTTTGTGCACATGGATGCATTTTTTTCCGCGAAAAAAACGCATCGCGGTAAAAAAAATGAGCATGTTCATTATTTTTGCAGATTTTCTGCGTTTTTCCCACAATTCTATGCATTTGGGAAAAAACGCACAAAAAACGCACCAAAAACGCGTCAAAATCGCAGTAGAATCGCATGCAGATTTCTGGCAGAAATGTCCGGTTTTTGTCAGGAAAATTTCTGCAAGAAATCCTGACGTGTGCACATACCCTGAATCAAAAATAACGTTATCAGAGGAGGTCCTAGCTTCCTTGGTGTGGTGGCTAGATAATAAGAACTTAACGAGGGGTGTCCCTTGGGTGATAACACCATCCCACACGGTGACTACTGATGCTAGTCCCCACGGGTGGGGCGCACATATGGGGGATAATTTCTGCCAGGGAATGAGGATGAGATCTTATATTCATCTAATTTAAAAGAGTTGAATGCAGTAAACTATGCACTGCGTCAATTTCTCCCACAGCTACGAGGAAATCATGTCAGAATCTGTTCAGACAACACTACGATGGTGGCTTATTTAAACAAACAAGGCGGTACTCGATCAGACGCTCTAATGTCTTCCGCAGATAACATCTTGATCCTGGCCGAAAAGCATCTGTTGTCCCTCTCTGCGGTCCGCATCAAAGGAGAGAGCAATCAACAGGCAGACTTTCTAAGTCGACACACTCTACATCAAGGAGAATGGTGTCTAAATCCTCACATTTTCCACAAAGTAACATTATTATGGGGCAGGCCCCAGATAGACCTGTTTGCTACGAAACAGAAAAGACAAGTACAGAAATTTGCATCTCGGTCCCGTGCAGACCACCCGGACATTCTAGATGCTCTTCAAATACCCTGGCAATTCAAGCTGGCATATGCCTTCCCTCCGATAATTCTGCTTCCACAAGTAATACGGAAGATCAGGGAAGAACAGGCCAGGATAATATTGATAGCACCATTCTGGCCCAAAAGACCATGGTTCTTGTGCCTACAATCAATGTCGGTGACCGATCCATGGGTTCTTCCCTCAATCCCTGATCTACTCTCTCAGGGACCTTTCTTCCACCCCCAAGTGGACAGCCTCCACTTGACGGCCTGGAATTTGAAAGGCAGATATTAAATTCCAGAGGGTTTTCAAAAGGTCTAATTGATACACTCCTGCTTAGCAGGGAACCATCTACTACAAAGATTTATACTAAAATATGGAAGAAGTTTCTTCAGTTCCATACAGGTTCAAACCCCTCTGAAGTTCCAATAAAATGTATCCTAGAATTTCTACAGAGAGGGAAAGAGTTAGGTCTGTCGGTTAATACATTAAAAGTCCAGGTGTCCGCTCTGGGTGCACTCAATGGCCATAATATTGCTGGTAATAAATGGGTATCCCACTTCATGACGGCCTGTGAACGAGTTACTCCTGTCCACATATCTAGAGTAGCTCCTTGGGACCTAAACCTAGTCCTAGACTCTAACAGAACCTCCGTTTGAGCCTATAGATACAGTATCTCTAAAACACTTGTCGCTAAAAACAGCCTTCTTAGTAGCCTTAACATCGGCTAGAAGAGTCAGCGACATTCAGGCCTTATCAATAGATCAACCTTACCTTCTCACATTTCATGACAGACTAATTTTAAAACCAGACCCCTTATACCTTCCTAAGGGCAGTCCCCACGTCCAGATAATTCCGGTACCGGAAAAATCGGTACCAGAACTATACGTGTCCGTGTGTCCGTGCGTTTCGCACGTTTCTGTGGCACATCAGTGTGGCACACGTGTGCCGCCCGTGTGCCTACTGGGTACCACACGCAAAGTGCAGGAGACAGCGCTAAAGTTTAGCGCTGTCCTCTGCATCTGGTGCTGAAGCTGCCATTCATATCTTCCCTGCAGCAGCATTTGCTGTAGAGAAGATATGAATATTCCTTTTTTTTTGTTTGTTTCTCGTGTTTAAAATAAAGATCCATCCGCCCGCTGTTCTTAAAATACTCATCCTGCTCCCTCGCTGGCTGGCGCTGCTTCCTGTCCTGGCCGCACCTTCTACTGTATGAGCGGTCACGTGGGGCTGCCGATTACAGTCATGAATATGCGGCTCCACCTCCCATAGGGGTGGAGCCACATATTCATTACTGTAAATGAGCGGCCCCACTGTCATGGACTCATTAAAAGAGCATTACCGGTAAGTAATCCGGTTATTTTATACTGTGTATCAAGTATGTAAAGCTGACATGGTGGGACAAACTGCCTTTTACCACTCTGTTGGTATCCTTGTTCTGATTGACCTTAATCGGACAAATACATCTTGTATTATGGCCTGAATCACCCATAGCTCATGTGAAACATACACTAGCACAAGGTGAACAATTAAGTGCAAGACCTTACAATGTAAAAAAAGCACCACAAACAATTCCTTTATGCAAAGATCTTATGTCTAGTTTCTAATAGTGGTGAGCGAATGTGCTGTAGTATGTGGGGGAAAAAAAAAAACAGAAAAAGGGCCTTCTCACCCCCAAAAGAAAATATCCCTTCGAAGACCCCATGTGTTCATTCTGGGAAAAAGCACCAAAATTAAATGTTGTGATCTTCAAAGCCTCCCAAAAATTAGCACTTCCTTTCGAGGATATGGGGATGTTGAAAGACCCTATGGATAAAAAGGTGGATTCATTCCTAAAGGGTTCCTGGGAGGCTGCTGGAGGACTAAAGCTGGCAATTGCTGCCACTTGTATGGCTAGGGCTCTGATCTGGCTAGAAGACAAGACCCCTAGACACACAATTTTGAACACTTCCTATAACGAAGGGGAGGTGGTGGATTTTTTGGCGGACGCATCCGCAGATTCTGTCATACTAGCCTCTAGATCGGCTTCTTTCTCAAATGCAGCTAGGCGGGCCTTGTGGGTTAAGACTTGGCCGGGGGATCTTCAAACCAAATCAAAATTGTTCTAGCCCCTGTGAAGGCGAGTTTGTTTTTTTTTTATTCTGGCCCACCATGGACAATATTTTAAATAAGTTGGGAGATAAAAAATCTTTCCCTAATCTCTCCGGTTACTCCCATAAATGGCCCTTTCGGAGTAGATTTAAGAAGCCTCCCCAAAATCCCCGGGATGGGGGATAAAAACAGAAGTAAGAGGTTCATGTTTAATAAGCCCAGCACCTCCAAAAAGACAATCCCAAAGGGTTTTACTCTTTCCTTGAGGAAACCAGACGGGACTTCAGGATGATTGTGAACTTAAGAAAACTGAACAAATGTTTACATGTAGAGTCCTTCTAAATTGAGACCATAAAATCAGAAGTAAAAATGCTCTTTCCTTCCTGTTATATGACGGTGTTAGACCTAAAGGACGTGTACGATCACGTCCCCATCCACAAATATTATTGCAAATTCCTCAGGTTAGTGGTCATGATTCAGGGGGAGATAAAGCATTTTCAATTCACAGCTCTTCAATTTGGTTTAGCTATCGCCCTGAGAGTGTTCACCAAGATAGTGGTGGAGGTGATGGCCCACTTAAGGGAACAAAATATTTTGATAGTCTAGATACGGGACTATCTTCTAATAGGCAGTTCTCATCACTGCAGCAACCAACTAGACAGTCATGGGGGGCTTTGACCAACTTAGGTTGGCTTCTAAATTTGCCAAAATCAGGATCGTGCCAAGTCAAGTACAGGCGTATCTAGGCATATTACTGGACTCAAACAGGAATGCCGTCTCCCAGATCGGAAGATCCAAAATATGGCAGAGCTGGCATCTCAAGCGATAGCTTTCCCCTGTATCACTCTGCAGAAAGCTATGTTGCTCCTAGGAACAATGACTTTGTGTATCCTGGATATCCAGTGGGCTCAGGTTCATTCCAGAAAATTGCAATGGAAAATATTGTCAGAAGAAAATTCCCTAAAAGGGAATTTAGAAGGGCGGTTAAACCTGTAATCAGAAACAGTCCTCTCGCTGCAATGGTGGATGAACATAGACTACTTAATACGGGGAGTTCCCTGGGCATTACCAATTTCACAAATCTTGACTACAGACACAAGTCCCAGTTGGTGGGGGGCACACCTGAACAACCAGTTAGCCCAAGGAGATTGGAAAGGGGAGTTAAGATCGGTATCCTCGAATATGAAAGAACTCCTAGCAGTAAAGTTCGCCCTGGTACATTTTCTGAACTCTCTCCAGTCTCACCATGTGAGAATATTCTTGGACAATCAAGTAGTAGTAGCCTATCTAAATCATCAGGGGGGCACCAGATCCCACTCTGATGGAAGTAACATTAAATTTTTCAGGTTGCTGAAAACAACTTGAGCTCTGTCAGCACTCCATACAAAGGGAACAGAAAATCAGACAGTGGATTTCCTGAGCCAAACCGAGCTAAGACAGGGCGAGTGGGAGTTGAAGCAGTCAGTGTTCAATCAGATCGTAAAGGCATGGGGTTACCCCCATATACTTGTTCGCAAATAGCAGGAACCGGAAAGTAGACACCTTTTGTTCAATAGATTCCCTGGGGAACCCGGTTGCTCTAGACGCCCTCATGATACCTTGAGATTACCATCCAGCATATGCCTTTCCGCCTACGGCCCTGATTCTAGCAGTACTGAGGAATATTCAGGAGGCGAGGGTAATTTTGATAGCCCCCTTCTGGCCAAGGAGACCATGGTTTTCATGGCTGAGGATGTTGTCCATCTCAGACTCTTTGGTCCTTCCGGATCTTCCGGACGTTCTTTCCCAAGGGCCTGTGATCCGTCCGCAAGTAAAAAACTTGCACTTGACAGCATGGAACTTGAGAGGTCACTTTTGAGTAATAGGGGGTTCTCCCAAACTTAGTTTTCACCCTCCTACAGAGTAGGAAACCTGTAACTACCAGAACATATGGTTGAATTTGGAAAAAAATTATCTCCGTGTCAGGTGTTTCTTGGGGCTGGGAGGTTCCACTCACGGCCATATTTGAATTTTTACAGAAAGGCCTAGAACAGGTTGGCCACAAGTGCCTTAAAAGTTTCTTGTCGCGGCACTAGGAGCCCTGTACAATTATGACCTGGCTGGGTATCGCTGGATAGCTAGATTCATCAAGGCTGCAATTAGGTCCAGACCCATCCTCTCTCGGGGTGCCTCCCCTGGGATCTGAATTTGGTCCTCTCGGCTCTAACTAAGGCTCCTTTTGAACCTCTATCAGAAGCCCTACTGAAAGTGTTGTCCCTTAAAACTTCCCTTCTCGTGGCCTTAACTTCAGCGCCCAGGGTCAACTATATCCAGGCGCTATCTGCATACCCGCCCTTCACTCAGGTTTTGGAGGATAGAGTTGTCCTTAAAACAGACCTGGCCTACCTTCCAAAAGTGGCATCACGTTTTCACAGGTCTCAGGAGATAACCCTCCCTGCTTTATGTCCCAATCCCAAAAATAGTAGGGAGGAAGCCTTACACATCCTAGACATCAGGAAAAGTAGAATCCAATATCTAGCAGCAACACAGGAGTGTTGGAAGGATAGGTCTCTGTGTGCTTTCAGGGACCACAGAAGGGGCAGAAAGCATCCAAAAGTACACTCGCAAGGTGGATAAGAGACGCTATTACACTCTCATACTCCTCTCTCGGGGCAGCTATTCTGGAGAAAATTAAGGCTCCCTCAACAAGATCAGTGGCAATTTCCTGGGCGGAGAAAGCTGGAGCCCCAATAGAACAGACATGTAGAGCCGTTACTTGGTCTTCTCTCTCTAAATTCTTCAACCACTATCGGCTGGACCTAGCCTCCTATTCAGACCTTACCTTTGGGAAAAGGGTTCTGGAGGCAGTGGTCCCACCCTAATCTGCATACCTCTGCAGTTCTCTCCATGGTGCAGTCATGGGGGGAGAGAGAAAAATATAGTTACTTACCGTTAACGGTATTTCTCTGACTCCATGACGGCACCCGTATATTCCCTCCCCTCACATGTGTGTGCACAATTAGTTATTTAGTAAATATTGTCACATGGTGCTTTCTTTGAGTAATAAATAGTGATATTGATTAAACTGAAAGTTCCTTTAGTGCTCTGTAAAACAACTGATGTGGAAGAGAGGTACAGCCTTTTTTATCTGTAGGTTTCCTGTCCCTGGGGGTGGATCCCCTCTCTCCGTGGTGCCGTCATGGGGTCAGAGAAATACTGTTATCGGTAAGTAACTATATTTTTCTTGTCATGCCATTTTGCATTAAATAATTCCTGGAAAGCACAGGTTAAACTACCTGAAAGCAGTTTTTAATCTGGTTTAACTTTTAAGGGTTTTCATTCATAGTTTAACCCCTTCACGTCACAGCCCACTTTCATTTTTGCATTTGTTTTTCGCTCCCCTTCTTCCCAGAGCCATAACATTTTTTATTTTTCCATCAATATGGCAATGTAAGGGCTTGTTTTTTTGCGGGGCAAGTTGTACTTTTAAATGACACACCATTCATTGACTATACCATATCGTGTACTCAAAAACGGGAAAAAATTCCAAGTGTGGTGAAATTCCAAAAAGTGCAATTACACAAAGGTTTTTGGATTTGTTTTTTTTTACCATGTTCACGATGCTAAAACGGACCTGACATTGTGATTCTCCAGGTCATTACAAGTTCATAGACACCAAACATGTCTAGGTTCTTTTCTATTTGTGGTGAAAAAAATCTAAAGTTTGTCAAAAGAAATTGTATAATTTTCCAAGACCTGTAGCGTCTCCATTTTTCGTGATCTCAATTTGGGTGAAGGTTTAATTTTTGTGTTCCAAGCTGACATTATTAATACCATTTTGGTGCAGATATGATCTTTTGATCGCTCATTATTGCATTTTAATGCAATATTGTGGCAACCAAAAAAAATGTAATTCTGGCATTCTGAATTTTTTTTACACCATTTAGCAATCGGGTTAATTTTTTTTATATTGATCGGGTGATTCTGAACGTGGCGATACCAAATGTTTGTTTTTTTTTAATTTTAAACGGTACAAAAGGGGGTGATTTTAACTTTTATATTTAATTTGAAAAACTTTTTTTTTACTTTTGGCATGCTTCAATAGTCTACTTGGGAGACTAGAAGCTGCCATAACCTGATCGCCTCTGCTACATACAGGTGGTCAGATCACCTGTATGTAGCAGAATTGCTGACTTGCTATGAGCACCAACCTCTGGGCAGCGCTTACAGCAATCCAGCAGTGACAACCAGAGGTCTGCAGGAGCCCTCTGGTTGTCATGCCAACCCATCAGTGACCTGCAATTATGTGACAGCTGTCACCTATGGGCAGATTTCCAGCACAAATGTCAGAAGAGCAAGTTAAATGCCGATGTCAGTTTGACAGCAGCATTTAACACGTTAATAGCCACGGGTGGATCGTGATTCCACCCGTGGCTGTTCTGGGCACAAAAACAGCTGATGTGTCAGGAAAGATGTGGGCTCAGCGCCAGAGCCCACATCAAAGGGAGAGAAGCAACATACAAAGTACTAGTACGGCGCATGTTGTGAAGGGGTTAAAGGTTACTAGTTTTAAGAAATTTGTCAAACTTAATAATTCTTATAAATTGAGAACATCAACCTAAATTTACCATGTGCCGGGTGAGTAGGGGGTCTCGATCACTAAAACATGTAGAAACTGATATACAGTATTGTGCTAGTAATTTCCTGGCCATAAACAGCATAAGAAACACTGCAGTCTGGCCATGATCATCCATACGTAAATCCTCAATATAACCCCAATACACATACAAAAGGTAAAAACAAATTGAGCTTGATTTCAGCTGGTATACATGTAGCACATAAACGCGTGTTCACTTTGGCCATAAAGCGCACAAAACCTACAAGAAACAAAATGAACATAAACACTGCTGTAACTAAATAAGTATAAAGCAAAAGTGTATTTAAAAAATACAGGGTTCTTAGTAACTCTGTTTTTGATTTAAAAAAAAAGGCATAACAGCTATCCCATTGGCAAGGTGAACCTGTCTAAAATTAAAAACCTAATATCTGATAAATCACACTTTAACTCCGAAAAGTTTTATTGTCCTGTCCAACAGTACCGGAAAACACAATTTATTAGCAATATTAGGATCTGCAAAACATTTAATCCCCCTGCACTGGAAACACCAAGTTCCTCCAACCCATTCAGAATGGGTGAAAAAGTTAAATATGATTCAACGTCTTGAGGAACTCACTAGCTGGGGATCCTGCACACACCCTCAATTTCTTAAAATCTGGGAGAGATGGAAATCTAGCCGAACAAATTAACCCGTCTTTTGATGTCAGATTCCAGCTTCTCTGTTCTCTTCTCTGTGGTTATATGCACTATTGATTGAAGTCTTACACTGATCTCATTTGATACTACTTTTCTGTTCTGATGCAGCCTACTATATCCTAAATGTGTTAGGTTCCTTTTCTAGGTACTGTTTTTTTTTTTCGTTTAGTAGTCATGGTTGTCTGTACCCTTGTCTCAATGTTTTAAGCACCTTAGGGTGCCTCTTTGACATCACATGTTATTAATCCATTGCATCTCATGACTCATGTAAATTTTGTTTACTAAAATGTCTAAATAAAGAATTCTTTAAAAAAAACTAATGCAAAAGGTGTATTATCAGTGCTGACTGAATAAACCCTATTCATTTCTAACATGCCTTTCCAAATTGTGACAGGACCACATCATATGCAGCAGCTTAGCGGAATGAACCTTGGTCTAAGAACTGTCAAATAGGAATTGAGTTCTGTAAGCCTGATACAACATGTACACATGAGAGAATCTAGGTTTCACTTAGGGACAGTTGGGGAACTCATTCCAAAAATTTCTTGCCAATGGCCTTCTATGGGACCGATCATACCCTCCCATTTTTCTGTTGAACGAATTGGATATTTAGCTGAAACCATGTCCAGTAGGGCACTATATAATTGAGATCAGACTACCAGAACAATGTGAGGATGCTATCCTCTGTATTAAGTTCTTAGGTACACAGACATCAAGAATGAGTCCCTTTGCCTAATATGCATGCCGATGCTGTAGCTGAAGGTTTATATAAAATTAAGAGTGAGGTATTCCAAATTCGCATCGTAATAAGTCCTAAATTGAATCGCCCATTAAAATATGAGAAAACCTAATCATCCCCATTAAGCTTCAGCTTTTGAACCCCTTCAATTGATATAATTTAGAGAACCATGAGGTTTCTCACTGGTGAATTGTGTGATTCCATCCAGGCCCTGCAAGTCTCTCCCATTCCACCAAAGATGGTGTATTAGTAGTAAAGTTTGGTGTTTTCCCAGACGAAGCCCTAAACCTGTGTGCTTCCAGTGCCTCATATAACCTAGATGACTTAAGATAAAGTTGGAGTAACAAATGCTGTGCACCCTCACCCCCAGGATCATCCCAGCCATGAATATGTTGACGTTGAGCTACCACTACCATATAGTAGATCCACAGGGTTTAGACTACCCAACCACCCTCACTTGTCTCTTTGTAGGGCTTCCAGCTTAAAGGGAACCTGTCACCCCCAAAATCGAAGGTGAGCTAAGCCCATTGGCATCAGGGGCTTATCTCCAGCATTCTGGAATGCTGTAGGTAAGCCCCCGATGTAACCTGAAAGATAAGAAAAAGAGGTTAGATTATACTCACCCAGGGGCGGTCCCGGTTCTGTTCTGGGGTCTCCACCATTTCGCCCCAGATCTGAAAACCACTGCCTGCGCAAAGATCTGCCACATTTCATGTGACCTGGTCCCGTGCTGCTTAGCTTCTCCTTCTGATGACAACTGCAGACCCACTAATTCTGCACCGTAAATGTTGCTGATGTGTGTGCTGTAGCTCTTCAGCCCCCTGGATTCTGTAAGCTGGGCTCACACTTCTGGGTAATGTTACCTGACATGATGTGCTCTGGGCTAGACAGCCCTCCTGACCTAATAGGCGCACTACCCCCGAATGAGCTAAAACAGGAAGCCCTCACTACCTTATTCCCACCGTGCCCCTCCTATGCTAACTATTTACGATTATGCCCCATCTAGTGGCCAACTAGGGGTATTACTACTCTAACACTAAACTGACCCCGAGGTGCTTACTTTCCCTGACAAACATAGGCATGACACATATTATACATTAAGACAGAGCAATACACATAAGGTGTAGCAGTACTCTTATACACAGTGGTAATACACTTTCTGTGTAGCAGTACCACCATGTATGAACACATTAATATTATGCAGTATAATTATCACATCCCCTATATCTGCGTACTCAGGAGAAATTGCACAACAGATTGTATGGAGCTATTTATTTTGTTACCCTTATGAAAATGCAAAATGTGATTTTTTTTTTTATTTTCACGGCTTAGCATGATAAATTTCTGTGAAGCACCTGTGGGTTCAAGGTGCTCAATACACATCTACAGGTCCTTCTCAAAAAATTAGCATATAGTGTTAAATTTCATTATTTACCATAATGTAATGATTACAATTTAACTTTCATATATTATAGATTCATTATCCACCAACTGAAATTTGTCAGGTCTTTTATTGTTTTAATACTGATGATTTTGGCATACAACTCCTGATAACCCAAAAAACCTGTCTCAATAAATTAGCATATCAAGAAAAGGTTCTCTAAACGACCTATTACCCTAATCTTCTGAATCAACTAATTAACTCTAAACACATGCAAAAGATACCTGAGGCTTTTATAAACTCCCTGCCTGGTTCATTACTCAAAACCCCCATCATGGGTAAGACTAGCGACCTGACAGATGTCAAGAAGGCCATCATTGACACCCTCAAGCAAGAGGGTAAGACCCAGAAAGAAATTTCTCAACAAATAGGCTGTTCCCAGAGTGCTGTATCAAGGCACCTCAATGGTAAGTCTGTTGGAAGGAAACAATGTGGCAGAAAACGCTGTACAACGAGAAGAGGAGACCGGACCCTGAGGAAGATTGTGGAGAAGGACCGATTCCAGACCTTGGGGAACCTGAGGAAGCAGTGGACTGAGTCTGGTGTGGAAACATCCAGAGCCACCGTGCACAGGCGTGTGCAGGAAATGGGCTACAGGTTCCGCATTCCCCAGGTAAAGCCACTTTTGAACCATAAACAGCGGCAGAGGCGCCTGACCTGGGCTACAGAGAAGCAGCACTGGACTGTTGCTAAGTGGTCCCAAGTACTTTTTTCTGATGAAAGCAAATTTTGCATGTCATTCGGAAATCAAGGTGCCAGAGTCTGGAGGAAGACTGGGGAGAAGGAAATGCCAAAATGCCTGAAGTCCAGTGTCAAGTACCCACAGTCAGTGATGGTGTGGGGTGCCATGTCAGCTGCTGGTGTTGGTCCACTGTGTTTCATCAAGGGCAGGGTCAATGCAGCTAGCTATCAGGAGATTTTGGAGCACTTCATGCTTCCATCGGCTGAAATGCTTTATGGAGATGAAGATTTCATTTTTCAGCACGACCTGGCACCTGCTCACAGTGCCAAAACCACTGGTAAATGGTTTACTGACCATGGTATTACTGTGCTCAATTGGCCTGCCAACTCTCCTGACCTGAACCCCATAGAGAATCTGTGGGATATTGTGAAGAGAAAGTTGAGAGACGCAAGACCCAACACTCTGGATGAGCTTAAGGCCGCTATTGAAGCATCCTGGGCCTCCATAACATCTCAGCAGTGTCACAGGCTGATTGCCTCCATGCCACGCCGCATTGAAGCAGTCATTTCTGCCAAAGGATTCCCGACCAAGTATTGAGTGCATAACTGAACATTATTATTTGTTGGTTTTTTTGTTTGTTATTAAAAAACACTTTTATTTGATTGGATGGGTGAAATATGCTAATTTATTGAGACAGGTTTTTTGGGTTATCAGGAGTTGTATGCCAAAATCATCAGTATTAAAACAATAAAAGACCTGACAAATTTCAGTTGGTGGATAATGAATCTATAATATATGAAAGTTTAATTGTAATCATTACATTATGGTAAATAATGAAATTTAACACTATATGCTAATTTTTTGAGAAGGACCTGTAGATAATTTCCCTAAGGCTGGGGTCAGGCTAGCACGAGAGCATCGGATGCGATATGCTAATGACCCTCGGCTCCTGCTCTGCTGACAATCGCAGCATGCTGCGTTTTAACTCGCTGGTTGAAAACGGCCGAGAAAAAAATGCGCGGATGTGAGCTGCCCCATAGCAGAATACTGGTCCGAGCGCTATGCGATGTTTTATCGCATAGCACTCATCCGTATTCATCGCTAGTGAGACCCTGGCCTAAGGGGTCTAGTTCCAAAACGGAGTCACTTGTTGGGGGTTTCCACAGTTTAGGCACATCAGGGGCTCTCCAAACGCGACATGGCGTCCTCTAATTATTCCAGCATATTTTACATTCAAAAAGTCAAATGTCGTGTGTTCAAACAGTAGACTTCCCCCACATATGGGGTATCAGCATGCTCAGGAGTAATTGCACAACAAAGTGTATCATCCATTTTCTCCTGATACCCTTGCAAAAGTAAAATAATTAGGTCTAAAGGAAAATTTTTGTGAAAGAAAAGTAAATGTTTATTTTTTTTCTTCTACATTCCAAAAATTCCCGCGAAGCATCGGAAGGGTTAATAAACTTCTTGAATGTGGTTTTGAGTACCTGGAGGGGTGCAGTTTTTAGATTGATGACATTTTGGGGTATTTTCTGTCATATTGGCCCCTAAAACTTCAAATGTGAGGTGGTCCTTAAAAAATGGTTTTGAAAATTTTGTCGCTATTCAACTCTTAACCCTTATAACTTCCTGACAAAAAAAACTATGTTGCCAAAATTGTTCTGATGTAAAGTAGACATGTGGGAAATGTTATTCAGTAACTATTTTGTGCGATATGACTCTCTGATTTAAGGGCATAAAAATTAAAAATTTGAAAATTGCAAAATTTATGCCAAATTTCCAATTTTTTCACAAATAAATGCAAGTCATATCAAAGAAATTTTACCACTATTATTAAGTACAATATGTCACGAGAAAACAGTGTCAGAATCACCGGGATCTGTTGAAGCGTTCCAGAGTTACTACCTCATAAAGGGACAGTGGTCAGAATTGTAAGGCTGTGTTCACACGTTGCGGTTTTTTCGCGGTTTTTCCCCAATAAAAACGCTATAAAACCGCAAAAAAAACCGCATACAATAAGCATCCCATCATTTAGAATGAATTCCGCATGTTTTGTGCACATGATGCGTTTTTTTCCGCGAAAAAAACGCATCGCGGCAAAAAACGCAGCATGTTCATTAATTTTCCGGTTTTTTTGCGGATTTCCCACTCCAAAATGCATTGGGAAGTGTCCGGAAAAAAACGCATCAAAAACGCATCAAAACCGCGGCAAAAACGCGTCAAACCCGCGGCAAAATCGCGGCAAAAACGCATGCGGTTTTCTTGCGGATTTCTTGCAGAAAATGTCCGGAATTCTCAGGAATTTTCTGCAAGAAACCCTGAACGTGTGCACATAGCCTAAGGGTATGTGCACACGTTGCAGATTTGCCTGCGGATTTTTCTGCACTAAATCCGCAGCTCTTGGCAGAACACACAGGTGTGTTTTTGCGCGTTTTTTCATGCGGTTTTGTATGCGTTTTTGAAAGCTAAATAAAGATGTATTATTGAACGAAAAAAAAAAAGATTTGTGATGTCATGTCTTGTCCAACCTCCTCTTTCACATTTGTCCAACCCACACTCCATTACACACATAGATAGACAGACAGATAGATAGATAGATAGATAGATAGATAGATAGATAGCTGGAATGAGATAGATAGATAGATGTAGATAGATATATGGATAGTTAGGCTACATCAGGTTTTTGCCGTCAGGCATAATCCAGCGAGTTTTGAAAAAAAAACGGATCCGTTTTTTTTCCGGCCGATCCGTTTTTTTCTCAGAGTTGTACTAGCGCCGGATTGCGCCTGATAGCCTCACGTTTCATCCGTTTTTTGCCGGATCCATAGAAGAAAACTTTCCGGCGGACAGAGAAAACGTACAGAGGAAAGTTTTGTCTGTCCGGCGAAAAAACACGCAACGACTGATCCGGCGAAAAATGTATGAAACTGAGATGTGAAATGATGAATCCAGCCTCTGAATCCGGTTTCTCATGCATTTTTTCAATTGAAATCATGCACATTTTCCATTCTCTCTCTCTCTCTCTCTCTCTCTCCAAAAAAAACCCAGATCCGTTGCATAAGTTTTTCACTATTTGCAACGGATCCATTTTTTCAAAAATTCACCCGATCCTGCCTGACTGAAACAAACTGATGTGTGAAAGTAACCTAACAATCCATATATCTATCTACAGCTATCTATCTGTTATATGTTGTATGTTCTGTTATCTGTTGTATGTTATATGTTGTATGTTCTGTTATATGTTCTATGTTATATGTTGTATGTTCTGTTATATGTTGTATGTTCTGTTATATGTAGTATGTTGTATGTTTGTGTTTTGTTTTTTTTTACACTCAACACATTAGCCGGATGATGGGACTACTACTGTCCCATCATTGGCTAATGTGTCAATCACTGTCATTGTAGCAGGCATAGCCCGATGGGACTTGTAGTCCCATCGGACAATGCCTGCACACACCCGCACAGACCCCCGGCAGCCCGTCAATGCGTGCAGAAACGCTGCAAATCCGCACAAAGAATTGACATGCTGCGGAAAAAACAATTCTGTGTTTCCATGCGTTTTTTCCGCAGCATGTGCACTGCGGATTTGGTTTTCCATAGGTTTACATGGTACTGTAAACCGCATGGGAAACTGCTGCAGATCCGCAACGTCAAAAACGCAGCGGATCCGCGATAAAAACCGCAACGTGTGAACATGGCCTAAAAATTGGCCTGGTCAGGAAGTTGAAAACAGGCTTTGGGGCGAAGGGGTTAACAGCATCGTGAAAAGTACTCAATAGTTGAGGCAGTATTATATCCCCAAGTTTCTTATACATCTTGGTGGGAAGCCCATTCAAGCCCAGCAATTTGTCGCTAACCATAGAGGCCACCGCTATCAGCAGTTCTTCCAAATGGAGTGATCTGTTCAAATATTTTTGATCAGCCTGTTGAGAATCTGGTACTTACCAATCTTGGACGCATGGATGCACCATGGTGATTTTGCGCTCACAGAGGTTGTGTGCGTGCGATCGCCGCCAGGTGTCAGCTGATTCTGATAGCTGACACCCGCCTCTCAGTGCCAGGAGTAATGTCCGCACTGCCCTCGGCATATTAACCCCTAAATGCTGCGATGTATATCGATTGCAACATTTAGCAGGCATGCATGTAAAAACAACTGCTTTATTATTACACCGCCGAACAAAAAGTGGCATAAAACTCAATCAAACAGACGACTTTAAATAAATATGATATCTGTGAAAACATCATCTTGTCCCGCAAAACACAAACCGCCATATAGCTCCATCAACGGAAAATAAAACGTTATAGCTCTCAGAGTAATGCGATGCAAAAATAATTATCTTTTCTATAAAATAGTTTTTATTGTGTAAAAGCACCAAAACATAAAAAAAATATAAATGTGGTATTGCTGTAACCCGAAGAATAAAAGCTGCCTTATCAATCTTACCACACGCAGAAAGACATAAACAAGAAACAAAAAAAAATTCCTGAATTGCAGGTTTTTGTTCATTCTGCCTCCCAAAAATCAGAATGGAAAGTGATCAAAAAATGTAATGTGCCCGAAAAAGATACCAATAAAAATATCAAATCATCCCGCAAAAAACCAAGCCATTACATGACTCTGTGGAAATATGGAAAAATTATAGTTCTCAAAATATGGCAATGCAAAAACTAGTTTGTGCAAAAAAAGCGTCTTTTAGTGTGTGACAGCAGCCAAACATAAAACCCCAATATAAATCTGGTATCGCTGTAATCGCACCGACCCAAAGAATAAAGTCTTCTAATCTCTTATACCAGAGATATAATCAAACCAATTATTATTCTACTGTTGTTAATTCTGCCTCCTAAGAGCTCTTTCACATGACCTGATATGGGAAGCACCAGTACTGTTAGCGCTGTTCCCCAATGCCTAGTGCTTAAGACAACTATCATCATTCTATCAGCTGTCAGCTTGACATTGGTTGGTTATGAAGAATAGAGGGGTCCCCATGCTGTATTTTTTTTTTAAATCATCTAAATAAATCATTTAAAATGGTGTAGGGTCCCCCCCCATTTTTGACAAACAGTCTTGCTAATGCAGACAACTGGGGTCTGGGATGCTCAGGCTGGTATGGTGCCATGGATATTGCCCCCCCAGCCTAAAAATAGTAGCTTGCAGACACCCAGAAAAGGCGCATCTGTTAGATTCAGAATTGTGGCGCTTTGCCCGGCTCTTCCCACTTGCCCTCTGGCGGTGGCAAGTGGAGTTCATATTTGCGGCGGTTGATGTCACCTTTGTATTGTCTGGTGACATCAAGCCCACGTGTTAGTAATGGAGAGGCGTCTATAAGACACCTATCCATTACTAATCGTATAGTTGCATTGTAAAAAACACACAGCAAGAATAAAGTATTTTATTTGAAATAAAAACTAAACACACTTTTCGTTTTTTATTTAAAAATAACAAACACAGTAATACTCACCTAACACCCATTCCATTGAGGCCCTCGTCTCCTGTAATAAAACAAAAATAAAAAAACAACACTATCCCTCACCTGTCTGTCATTCTGTCCCACACCGTAATCCATGTCTGGGAATAAATAATTTTCAACCTGGATGGTGCCAAGATGCGACCGTCCAGGCTGAGAACCACTGGTGAATTAGCTGTTGTGATTGCAGCATCAGTGAGCAGTGGTCACGGAGGCTGCATTCCCAGCCGGGCTGAACTGTGGAGACCTCAGCACTGGGAGAAAAAAGTGAGTTCACTACAGATCACCATGAGAAATCGCCACACGGTGATCTGATGTGAATTCACTGACTTTTACCTCGAGAAGACCACGACTGCTCACTGATGCGGCTGTTCTGCCCATCTTAATGTGCAGAGAGTTAATTATCATGTTATTCAAGTTGTGGCCACTGGAGGTCATCAGTTGCCTACTTTTCATGTTGTTTACCAACCTTTCCCTCCTAAGAGCAATGTCTTATGGGTTAGTTCCGCCCACATTCTTCTTGTGAAGACAAGCTTCAGTAGCCATTTTTCCTGAGATCTGCAGAGAGGCACACGTGCTCCTGTCTCGCTTACTTTCTTACCCCTGTCCTAACGGATCTCGGTAGGTTTATAAAGGTTTAATGCATCTTATGTTTGTGTTAGTATTTAAGCCTTATGCAGCTCCTATAGTCAGATATAGTTAGGCAGATGTGCTTTGCAGCTTGTAGTTAGGTTAATGTGTACTCTGCATTTAGATAGATGCATTCTTGTATAGAATAGGGCAGTGCTGTTAGAATTACTGTGTAATGCACTCTGTATAATTCTTGCTGTTATGTCCCAGTTATTTATGTGATTGCACCCTGTATGTGCATATACTGAAATGCTGTTATTCTTTACAGTTTTTCACCAGTCATCCACTATGATCAGTCATCCACTATGATTATTCACTGAACATCCACTTTGTACATCAACATCATTCACTATTCGATCATCTACTATGAATACTGTCCACCATTGTTGTTCAACGTTATAGTTTTGGTTATCATCACCCTAATAAATAAGACTTAAGCATCAACACAGTCTGTTTACTGGGATGTGGATGAAGGTTTAGCCGTATGTTGGAATCCACACAGCATCCTACGTGGAGGAAGACAGAACAGTGAAAAACGAGACCGCCAGTCGCAGGCGGTGATTGTAAAGTAAGAACAGATTAGCTGCCTTCAGTGAAACTGATAGCCGGTCGCAGGCTGTAGTTGTTCAGACTGTACGGAACCGCTAACACCCACACTGCTCCGCATTCGGGTATCACAGCAGCCGCCATACAGCCGCGGGACTATACTGCAGCCCGCCAAGAGAAGCTACATCATTCCCGCCACGCGGAAGCTCACCGCACCTAGACTCAGTTTCCCGCCAAAACACTCAGCAGTACGCAGCTAAGCGCACAATGTCTCGAAACAGCACATCCTCACTCAAGACGAGGTCACGAGCAAGCTCTAACAGGTCATCATTAGCAGAGCTGGCTGCTGTCGCTTGTGCTGAAGCTGAAGCAGCCAAAGCGAGGTCCTCCTTTGCCGAGAAAGAAATGCATCTAAAGCTGAGACAAGCAGAGCATGAGGCAGAAAAGGTACGTTTGCAGGCAGAACAAACTGCACGCCTGCAAGCCGAAACCGCACGTTTGCGGGCAGAGCATGAAGCAGAAAATGCACGTTTGCAGGCTGAAACCGCACATTTGCGGGCAGAGCAAGAAGCAGAAGGTGCGCGCCTGCAAGTGTCTCTAGAAAGACTTATGGTAGACAAAGAGGCAGCAGCTGCAATAGCTAAGGCAGAGTACTTGGAAGCCATGAAGGATCCTGATTATGAGAGACGCAGCAACGTTCTTGGAACAGATCTAGAGCAGCAAGATCCAGCTCAGCGCGTCGCAGAGTACGTTCATCGACATTCCAGCATGGACAACACCCTCGACAGACTACAACGATCAGCCTACGCCGATTATCATCGATCCAATCCCGAACTTCACTACTACAAACAAGAAGACTTCCAACACAGAGGGGTCGACCACAGCTACCGTTCCACTGAGAAGAAGGTACAGCTCCCACCTCACCTTAAAAAGACATCTTCTTCACCAGAAAGGTACTATGCAGACTGTCCGAAGCCAAGAGCATCTCACAGGTATGGTGACGCACCACACACTAGACATGGCTATAACATACCGGCTCGTACCAACACTGATCAAGCCACCATAGACTTGGCAAAGTTCTTTGCCCACCGAGAACTGGTAACAAAAGGACTTGTAAAGTTCACTGACAAAGCCGAAAACTACAGGTCGTGGCGAGCTTCGTTCCAGAACGCCATTCAGGGACTGGACCTTTCTAGTAGTGAGGAGTTAGATCTCCTGGTAAAGTGGCTTGGAACTGAATCGGTCGAGCATGCTAAAAGACTAAGAGACATTAACATAGAATACCCACACATAGGTTTACATAAAGTGTGGGAAAGACTTGACGAATGCTATGGGTCCGTAGAAGTAATAGAGAATGCTTTATTCAAAAGAATTGATGATTTCCCTAAGATAGGGCCCAAGGGTTATCAAAGACTTAGAGAATTGAATGATTTATTGATAGAGTTACAGGTCGCCCAGAAGGAAGGTCACTTGGCTGGATTGGCATTCTTAGACACTGCTAGGGGTGTCAATCCAATAGTACAAAAACTTCCTTACAATCTTCAAGAAGATTATACATGGTTCACGGTATAAACAAATTCATAACGTACCATTCCCTCCTTTTACTGTATTTGTTGAGTTTGTCACCCAGCAAGCCAAGATCAGAAATGACCCTAGTTTTGATTTCACTCTGTCATGTTCCACTACCCCTGGTGTCAAACCCAGTAAGACACCCGTGGCAGTCCATAAAACTGATATTGATTCCATAGGTCCTCCACACAAGACAACTAAGCCCCCTACGGAAGAGAGCAAACCTCAGGATGTCAGTAAGCAGTGTCCTCTACACAGGAAACCACATCCTCTACTAAAGTGCAGAGCCTTCAGGGAGAAGACTTTAGAGGATCGCAAAGGTTTCCTCAAGGAAAACAACATCTGCTTCAAATGCTGTGCTACGACCTCTCACTTCGCCAGGAACTGTGGAGCTAGTGTGAAATGTGCAGAATGCAGCAGCACGGATCACAATACAGCCTTGCATCCTGGACCACCTCCAGGAGTGTTGTCACAAGCAGAGGAGCACGATGAGAAACAGAAGAACACCGACGAAGACACCCCTGCGGTCACCTCTCAATGTACGGAGATCTGTAAGGGACTCAAGGGAGGAAGATCCTGCTCAAAAATCTGCCTTGTCCGAGTCTATCCAACAGGCCACAGAGACAAAGCGCTCAAGATATATGCAATCCTAGATGACCAAAGTAATAGGTCTTTAGCCAGGTCCATCTTCTTTGACAACTTCAGCATTGTAGGCCCCGGTTCTCCCTACTCCCTTAGGACATGTTCAGGTACCGTCGAGACGGCGGGGAGGAAAGCAACCGGATACAAAGTGGAGTCCATGGATGGCCAGACCTGTCTGTCACTACCGACCATCCTGGAGTGCAACCAGATTCCTGACAACAGGTCTGAGATACCTTCACCAGAGGTGGCAATGTATCACCCCCACCTGAAGCGTATAGCCCACCTGATACCTAAGTTGGAACCAAAAGCGCCAATAACTTTACTTCTGGGAAGAGATATACTACGAGTCCACAAGACTAGAGAATATATCAACGGCTCACTGAATGCTCCATACGCGCAGAGGCAAGACCTTGGATGGGTCATTGTAGGAGATGTCTGTCTAGGAGGAGCACACAAGCCGGTCTCAGTCAACAGTATGCTTACCAGCACACTAGAAAATGGACGTCCATCTCTCTTCCAGCCGTGTCACAATAGTCTGCTGGTAAAGGAACTACCGAGCAGCACTCCCCTACCTTGGCCTTTCTCAGTTCCTATCAACGAAGACCACGCCTGTGAAGGTGAACAAGACCACATAGGATGTACAGTCTTCCACAGGACGAAGGAAGACAACAAGGTAGCGATGTCTATAGAAGACAAGATATTCCTGGACATCATGGACGAACAAATAGTCAAGGATACGGCGAATAGTTCGGTCGCACCTCTACCATTTCGACCTCAGAGGAGACGCCTACCCAACAACAAGGAATTGGTCTACAGCAGATTCATCTCCCTAAGACACAAGCTTCAGAAGTCACCTGAGACGAAGGAACATTTCTTTACCTTCATGGGAAAGATATTCCAGAACAACCACGCAGAGATTGCACCTGCACTTCGACACGGAGAGGAGTGTTGGTACCTGCCCATCTTCGGAGTGTACCATCCTAAGAAGCCAGGTCAAATTAGAGTGGTATTTGACTCAAGTTCCAAATGCAAAGACGTGTCATTGAATGATGTCTTACTGTCGGGCCCAGACCTCAACAACAGACTTCTGGAAGTATTACTCTGTTTCCGTAGAGATTCAGTGGCATTTATGGCCGACATACAACAGATGTTCCACTGTTTTCTCGTCAAAGAGGAACACAGAAACTACCTGAGGTTCTTCTGGTACCGTGACAACGACCCGGACGAAGACATCGCAGAGTACCGGATGCGGGTACACATCTTTGGGAACAGTCCTTCCCCAGCGGTCGCAATCTACGGCCTCCGACATTCTGCCAAAAAGGGTGAAGAAGAGTATGGCTCGGACATCAGGTCCTTTGTGGAAAAGGATTTTTACGTGGATGACTGTTTGAAGTCCACACCGACAAGTGAGGCCGCAATCAGTCTACTAAAGAGGACTCGTGACATGCTCGCTCAGTCTAACCTAAGGTTACACAAGATTTCTTCCAACAGCCGAGAGTTGATGGAAGCCTTTCCCTCTGAAGACTATTCCAGCGATCTAAAGGATTTAGACCTCAGCATCGACCCCCTGCAGCGGAGCCTTGGATTGCTGTGGGACCTGAAGACAGATACCTTCACCTTTCAGATCAGCAAGGATGAGAAACCCTTCACGCGCAGAGGAGTTCTTTCCTTCGTGAATAGTTTATACGACCCCTTGGGGTTCGTAGCTCCAGTAACCATCCAAGGAAAGCTGATGCTCAGGGACTTCACCCAAGACACTACTGATTGGGATGATCCACTTCCAGCGGGAAAGGCTGACCTGTGGGCAGAGTGGAGGAAGTCTCTTGAAGCCCTGACCAACCTTCGTGTGAAACGACTGTATGCTCCTGTGCCATCCACAGAGGTCAAAACGCAAACACTTTGTATTTTCTGTGATGCATCAGTCAAAGTGATTGCAGCAGTAGCGTACCTCAAATCCACAGACGTAAGCGGACAATGCCATATCGGGTTCGTTATGAGCCGGACGAAATTGGCACCACTTCATGAACACACGATACCCAGACTGGAACTCTGTGCTGCTGTCCTCGCAGTTGAGTTGGCCGAGCTGGTCTCGGATGCGATGGGCCTGAAGATCGGGGATGCAGAGTTCTACACCGATAGCAAGGTGGTACTGGGGTACATCTGTAACGAGACACGACGCTTCTACGTCTACGTCAGCAACCGGGTACTTCGGGTAAGAAGATCCACCGACCCTAATCAGTGGCACTACGTACCTACTCACCACAATCCTGCAGACCACGCGACTAGATCCGTTGCACCCAGTCATCTGAAGGACACTTCATGGTTCACAGGTCCTACCTCTTTGTACCATTCGATGTCCCACATCAGCAGGCCTGAAACTTTCGAACTAGTGGGTCCAGACACAGACGAAGAGATCCGTCCTCAAGTGTCTGCTCTACATTCAGAGATTTCAAGCTGCCACCTCGAATCTCACCGGTTCAACAGGTTCTCCACCTGGAAGTCACTCGTTCGAGCTATAGCTTGTCTATTTCATGTAACCCAGTCCTACAAGACAGTACTTTCTAGTGATTCTGGAGATCCATCTATCCTTACTCCTGCAATGTTACTCACACAGAAAACCTGTGTCCCGAAAGCTCCACTCGGAGAATTCAGTGACAAAGACCTCTACAGACGACAATGGAGGCAAGTACAAAGCGTGTCCAACGTCTTCTGGAATAGATGGAGGAAACAGTATCTCTCCACTCTGCAAACCAGGACAAAGTGGCAGAAAGACCGTCCAAACATTCAATCTGGCGATGCTGTACTCGTCAAAGACAGTCAGTCACATCGGAACGAGTGGCCACTCGGCCTAGTCATTAAGACCCTTCCCAGTAAAGATGGGAAAGTGCGGAAAGTAGAGGTCAGAGTGTGCAAGCTTGGAGAAAACAAACTGTTCCTCAGGCCCGTTACCGAGCTTGTATTATTATTTTCCCCAAAAGAACCTAATTGTGGCATCTATTGATGCCAAGCGGGGAGTGTTCTGCCCATCTTAATGTGCAGAGAGTTAATTATCATGTTGTTCAAGTTGTGGCCACTGGAGGTCATCAGTTGCCTACTTTTCATGTTGTTTACCAACCTTTCCCTCCTAAGAGCAATGTCTTATGGGTTAGTTCCGCCCACATTCTTCTTGTGAAGACAAGCTTCAGTAGCCATTTTTCCTCAGATCTGCAGAGAGGCACACGTGCTCCTGTCTCGCTTACTTTCTTACCCCTGTCCTAACGGATCTCGGTACGTTTGTAAAGGTATAATGCATCTTATTTGTATGTTCTCTCCGTGTTTGCGTGGGTTTCCTCCGGGCACTCCGGTTTCCTCCCACATTCCAAAGACATACTGATAGGGATTCTAGATTGTGAGCCCCATCGGGGACAGTGATGACAATGTGTGCAAAACTGTAAAGCGCTGCGGAATATGTTAGCGCTCTATAAAAATAAAGATTAAGATTATTATTATCTTATGTTTGTGTTAGTATTTAAGCCTTATGCAGCTCCTATAGTCAGATATAGTTAGGCAGATGTGCTTTGCAGCTTGCAGTTAGGTTAATGTGTACTCTGCATTTAGATAGATGCATTCTTTTATAGAATAGGGCAGTGCTGTTAGAATTACTGTGTAATGCACTCTGTATAATTCTTGCTGTTATGTCCCAGTTATTTATGTGATTGCACCCTGTATGTGCATATACTGAAATGCTGTTATTCTTTACAGTTTTTCACCAGTCATCCACTATGATCAGTCATCCACTATGATTATTCACTGAACATCCACTTTGTACATCAACATCATTCACTATTCGATCATCTACTATGAATACTGTCCACCATTGTTGTTCAACGTTATAGTTTTGGTTATCATCACCCTAATAAATAAGACTTAAGCATCAACACAGTCTGTTTACTGGGATGTGGATGAAGGTTTAGCCGTATGTTGGAATCCACACAGCATCCTACGTGGAGGAAGACAGAACAGCGGCACTAGCAGCAGCTCATTCATCAGTGGTTCTCAGCCTGGATGGTCATATCTTGGCATCGCCCAGGTTGAAAACCATTTATCCCCAGACATGGGACAGAGCGGCGGAGAGGTGAGGGATATGGTTGTTTTTTTATTTTTGTTTTATTACAGGAGAGGAGGGCTTCAATGGAATGGGCGGTAGGTGAGTATAACTGAGTTTGTTATTTTTAAATAAAATGGAAAAGTGTGTTTTGTTTTTATTTCAAATAAAAGACTTTATACTTGCTATGTGTTTATTTACCATACAAATAGGATTAGTAATGGATAGGTCTTATAGATGCCTCTCCATTACTAATCCGTGGGCTTGATGTCACCAGACAATACCAAGGTGACATCAACCCTACAAATATGAACCCCACTTTCCAATGCCAAGAGGGCCAGTGGGAAGAACCAGGCAAAACTCTAGAATAGACGCGCCTTTTATGGGCAGCTGCGGGCTGCTACTTTTAGGCTGGGGGCAATATCCATGGCTTCTTACCAGCCTGAGAATACCAGCCCGCAGCTGTCTACTTTAACAAGGCTGGCAAAAATGGGGGGACCCCACACCGTTTTTTAAATTATTTATTTAAATAATTAAAAAACAGTTTGGGGACCCCTCTATTCTTGATAAACAAACCTTGCAAAAACTGACGGTTGCATCCCGCAGCTGTCAGTTTTGCCTGGCTGGTTATCAAAAATACTGGGGAACCCATGCCATTTAAAAAAACATGTATTTGTTCATAGCACAGGCGCCGGCTGATGAATACTCCCATCAGATACCGGCTGCTCTCACTGTTATTAGCAGCAGCAGTTGTAGGCTGATGGGAATAGTAGACTCATCATCAACCTGCACTTGCTGTTATCAGTTGAATACAATTCTCAACATAATAATAATCTTTATTTTTATATAGCGCTAACATATTCCGCAGCGTTTTACAGTTTGCACATATTATCATTGCTGTCCCCAATGGGCCTCACAATCTAAATTCCCTATCAGTATGTCTTTGGAGTGTGGGAGGAAACCGGAGTACCCGGATGAAACCCACGCAAACAAGGGGAGAACATACAAACTCCGTGCAGATGTTGTCCTTGGTGGGATTTGAACCCAGGACCCACAGAGCCACCGTGCTACCGCTGATTATAGAGCAAGCAGGGGAGAATGATGAGAGCTGTCTTCACTACCCAGCACCAGAGACAGCGCTAACAGTAACGCTGCTTCCCAGGAATCGATACATGCCACTGTGTCTCATTGGTGTGCACATGTGTGGGACATTTTGCGGCCTTTGCTGATGTTAAAAAATGAACATGTCAAAGTATTTTGCCCATGGACACACGATCCTTGGAGATGCATTAACCTGCACAGATCCATTCACTTGAATGGGTATATGTGTTATGACAGAGTCACTTTCTGTGTAGAGTAACGGAGGTACTCGTGGAACGCCCACAGGGCCTAGGGGTACTCGGCACTGGGTCCGGTCGTTGTTAAAAGGGTGGTCACGGTGGCGGCAACCCGGTCCTTGGCCCTGGGCACCCAAGTAAAAAGGATGGTCTTTAAACGGGTTGTGAAAATAATAAAAATTTGTGACGCCATCTGTGGTACTCGGTCAGGGGTGACCGACGCTGCCTAAAGGGCTCCTCTGGGGGTGATGGTGCTGCAGCAAAGATGGTGTTGCTTCCCACAGGTGAAGCGGGGTCCCCAGGGCTCTTGGTGTGTTTGGGCCAAGATGGTGTGGTGCCGCAAACAAACAGAGGACACAGGAATACAGTCTCTTTACCTGGTTTACTGGTTGTAGTAAGCCACAGTCCAGGGTACCAGCAACAGGTGTTGTGACGTGTAGTCCGTATGGTGGGCAATGCAAGCCTTTTTACAGGGTCTGTATTATGACCCGGGCTCTCTGTGTACTGCTGCACCTTTGGGTGTGGATGTGGACAGATAACTTGCAATCCTCTGTCCTTCCAGTTCTGCTGTGAGACTTGAAGTACGACACAGCCTTGGGCTCCCGATACCCGGTTCCTGCGCTCTAGCTCAGAGGGTGCCCAGTTACAGTTCCCCTCCAAGCTTCTTGCTTCTCCTTTGTTTCTCCTCTCAAATGCTCACTATCACTGCAACGTTTCTGGTTCTCTTCAGTCCTGGAGCTGCAGCACACTCGTGGCTGCACGGCCCTACTCTCTCCTCACACTCCTCTCTCTTCCAACTTCTCTCTCCAACTCCCTCCAACAGACTAACTAACTCCTTCTCCAGACCAGAATACATATATCTGGGGGAAGCTCCCCTGAATCCGGGTTTAGAGCTCCCCCTTCTGGCCTGGATTCAGAATGTGTTGCATGTAGGTGCTTTATCTGGTAAAGGGAATTCTCCTTACCTCAAAGCATGACATTACCTTTCCCGAAAGGAAGGCAACATCACTGTAACAACCGGTTACCTGGGGTGTTTCACATGTCACTGCGCATGCAGTGGTCAGTGAGGTGAAACCGGAGTGTTTTGGTGTTTCCAGCACACTAGGTGCTGAGAGGCCATGTACAAAGTTCAATGGGCTTTTTTCATGTGAGGACCCGCAATGCGGGAGGGAGTGTGCTCACCGTTCCCCTTTCCCTGCAGGAGTTTGAGGACCTGTAGTGAGGTCATGATCACATGACCAGTACATGTGATATATACCTGGACCTGTGGTTCAGTCTGTGTGGTGTATTGGGAGAGAGGTGGAACTCCCACGTGGCTCCCATTGGAGCTAAGGACGATGTGTGTTACCCGCAGTGAAACCTGCAGGACAAGTACTCTGATAGACTTTATCTTTGTTTTACCGTTATGCCAGAGGGGCCATGTTTATTTTTCTGAACCCTGCTAAGGGTTATGCCATCTACAATAAACCAGCAGGTGAATTACTACCAGAACTGTTCCTGTGACTACCTTGTGAGGCAGCGGAGTGAGTCAACCCTTCACAGTGTGTAAGTTTCTCCGGTACGTGCGAAAACTGTCAGCACACTGACGTATGAAAGAGCCCTAAAGGTAAGGCTCAGTTCACATTTATCCTGTGCTCTACGCTGAGTGCTAACACCGGGTTTCCATATAAATCTCTGAAATACGCAATTCAGACGGAACCCCCAGCGGAAGATTCCTTATAGTCAGGCAGAAGGAGGCACTGTGGATGCCAGCTGGCTTATGATCTGGCGGTGTCTGTCTTGTCAGGTGTGCATAGAAGCGTGGTCCACCACAATTTTGTGCTTTTCTGAAAAAAAAGACAATGCTGAACAGAGGCTGGACGATGTCCAGAGTGACATTGCTGCCTCATTATAGTGAATGGATCCTTCATGGGTTTCATCTAAATCATGTAACTTGGAGATTTAGATATAAATCCTGATGTAAGTGCTCAGCATAGGGCACAGGATAAACGTGATATCAAAATGTTATATAAAATGTTCCCAATAAAATCTTCAAATCAATCCATGAAAAAAGCCCTCACTCAGATCCATCATCTGTCAATGGAAATATAGGACGCTTCAACGTTACTGATGGTACAAAGGCTCTGGAAAAGCAAAATGGCTCCTCATCTCCCAAAAGAAATTCTGAAAATTCTGCGCCCACAGATCCAAATGCCTCCCTCCTTTTGAGCCCCAGTGTTCCTAAACCACATTTAGCGTCCAGGTTTGGCATTTCTGTAGCAATGAGAGACCACCTAATTTCCAGGTGCATGTCTCCATAAGCATAAGCTGGGCACAATGTACGGACACTACAACGGACTGGTCACTACAACATACTGGTCACTAAAACATACTGGTCACTACAACATACTGGTCACTACAACGTACTGGTCACTACAGCAGCAGTATGCAATTTTCACTCAGCAACTTCCACCGCAGCTTGCTCTTTGAAAACACCAATGGAATCAAAATTGTCACTACACCTGTAGATCAATTTCCAAAGGGTTTCCAAAGTGGGGTCACTTGAAGGGGAATTCTGCTCTTTTAGCACTTAGTGGCTCTGTATATGGAGTCCACAAACTGTTCTAGGAATATCAGCGCTCCAGGAGGCAAATAGAACTCCTTTCCTCCAGAGTTTCATCATATTGCTAAGCAGTATGTACTGCACAGCCACATGTAGGGTATTTCTACATTTAAATTTTATTGCCATTTTTACTCATCTTTCAGTGTGAAAATGTAATTTTTTTCACTGCCCAATAATATAAAATTTATCACCACGTGACCACTGATACAGTAGAAGATGCGGCCAGAACAGGAAGCAGCGCCAGCCAGCGAGGGAGCCGGGTGAGTATTTTCAGAACAGCGGGGGGGGATTTGAGCGCACAGGGGGTGGGAGGGCGGGAGGCACATAGATCTTTATTTTAAACACAATTATTCATATTTTCTCTACAGTAAACGCTGCTGCAGGGAAGATATGAATCGCGGCTTCAGCACCTGTGGGGGGGACAGCACTTAATGTAGCGCTGTCTCCTGCACGGCACACGGACTGCACACGGACAACGTCCGTGTGCGGTACGTGTTTTACATGGACCCATTGACTTTAACGGGTCCGTGTATTACGTGCGCTCCCACGAACACTGACATGTCTCCGTGTTTGGCACACGGAGACACGGTCCGCAAAAAATCAATGACATCTGAACAGATGCATTGATTTTAATGTGTCTACGTGTGTCAGTGGCACCGGTACATGAGGAAACTGTCACCTCACGTACCGGAGCCACTGACGTGTGAAACCGGCCTAGTTATGTGCCTCTACTCAAGACAGCTCTGGTATATGATCTCAGATAATATGGGGAGAAGGTCCTACAAACGGAGCCATAGATGGAGTAAGGGGAAAATGGAAAATCCAATACTGACAAAAAAGATCAAGATGTCAAAAGAAGGAAATATACAACCTGATAAGTAATCACTCAAGGTGGCCTGAGGATAACAAAAAGGCTATCAAAGCCTAAAGGATGGGAGCGGGTGAAGTCCCATGATAAACTCAGAACAGGCTATAAAATAAAGCCATGCAAGCCTAGGGGGTGAGGTAAAGGCCCCATGCGTATCGCTGCTGCCACCGCAGCTTCGTCAGGGGAGTTCAGGACGCTAAACGAACGTGATCAACAATATTGAAGTCATTCGCTTGTTTCCCGGCCTCTTTACATCAACTGAGAAAGAATCAACTGAGAACTCCCCATAGTCCTCCATATAGTATATTACACTCCCCACAGTCCTCCATATAGTGTAATACACTCCTCAGTCCTCCATATAGTATAATACACTCCTCAGCCCTCCATATAGTATAATACACTCCTCATAGTCCTTCATATATTAAAATACTGCTCAGTCCTCCATATAGTATAATACACTCCTCAGTGCTCCATATAGTATAATACAATCCTCTTACTCTTCCATATATTAAAATACACTGCTCAGTCCTCCATATAGTATAATACACTCCTCATAGTGCTCCATATAGTATAATGCACTGCCATAGTCATCCATGTAGTACAATTCACTTCCCATAGTGTAATGCACCCCTTAGTTCTTCATATAGTATAATGTATTCCCCATAGTCATCGATACAGTATAATGCAGCCCACATTTAGTATAATGCTGCCACCCTACAGAGTATAATGCAGCCATCCCACAGAATATAATGTAGCCCCCTGAGTATAATGCAGCCCTGCCATACAATATAATGCAACCCCCTATAAAAAATAATGCAGCCCCCTCATATAGTATAATGTAGCCCCTCCATAGAATACAATGTAGCCCTCCTCATATAGTATAATGCAGCCTCCCATAGAATATAATGTATCCCCCTCATAGAGTATGATGCAATCACCCCTCATAGAATATAATAAATTTAATACATACATAATAAATGTAATACATAGAATATAATGTAGCCCCCCAGAGAATATAATGTACCCCCATAGAATATAATACAGGCCACCTCTCCATAGAATAAAATGTAGCCCCATAAATGAGTATGATGCAATCCTCCCTCATAGAATATAATACAGCCCCCATAGAATATAATGTTGCCCCCAGAGAATATAATACAGCCTCCATAGAATATAATGTAGCCCCCAGAGAATATAATACAACCCACCTCCCATATAATATAATGTAGCCCCATCAAAGAGTATGATGCAATCCTCCCCCATAGAATATAATACAGCCCCCCATAGAATATAATACAGCCCCCTATAGAATATAATACAGCCTCCTCATAGAATATAATACAGCACAGTACCCCATAGAATTTAATACAGCCCCCATAGAATATAATACAGCCCCCTCATAGAATGTAATACAGCCCCCCTCATAGAATGTAATACAGCCCCCCATAGAATATAATACAGCCCCCATAGAATGTAATACAGCCCCCCATATTATGTAACACAGCCTTCATAGAATGTAATACAGCCCCCCATAGAATATAATAAAGCCCCCTCATAGAATCTAATACAACACAGCACCCCATAGAATGTAAGACAGCCCCCTCATAGAATATAATACAGCCCCCCCATAGAATATAATACAGCACCCCATAGAATGTATGACACCCCCCATAGAATGTAATACAGCGGCCCCATATAATGTAATACAACCCCCCCATAGAATGTAATACAGCCCCTCATAGAATCTAATACAGCACCCCATGGAATATAATACAGCCCCCACTCCCGAGAATGGCCCCACAGTTCAGTACTGACTCATTGATAGATTAAAAAAAACCACAATCCTCACCTCTCCTTGTGCTCCGCGCTGCTCCCGGCACGGCTCCAATCTCAGCGGCTGCAGTCTGCCTGGCACACAGCAGGTACACAATGATGTGATGTCATCACGCATCCACAGTGTCAGAGGCAGAGGGGAATGATGGAAGAGGGAGCATCAGCTGATGCTCTCTCCATCATTGCATTAATCTGTGTCGGCGTCATAGATGCCGTTATAGTTCAATGCAGCGCGCTGGTGGGGGCAGTCGGCGCTGGCGTGGGGGAGTCGGCGCTGGTGGCAATTGACTGGCTGGGGGCCCCTGGGGGAGCGGAGAGCCCTCGGCAGCTGCCTGGTCTGCCTGCCACTAATGCTGGCCCTGTTGGGAATTTATCTACAGGTGTAGTGCCGATTTTGACTCCATGGATATTTTCCAGAAACAAGCAGCAATGAATGTTGGCAAGTGAAAATTGCAAACTGCCATTGTAATGAGCAGTACACAGTAGTGACCAGTATGTTGCAGACACCAGTACATTATGCCCAGCCTGTGCTTCAGGAGACATGAACCCTCATCGCTCTCATCGCTTCAGAAATGCCAAACGTGTGAATGCTATATGTGGTTTAGGTACACTGTGAGGCTCAGAATGGAGTGGGCATTTGGATTTGGGATTGGAGTATTTGTTGAATTTCTTTGGATGGTGAGGAGACAGACCTGAGTGTGGGGTTCCTTTTTTGTGGATTGAGTTGAAGCTTTTATTGGGAACATTTTACACAATGTTTGGGATCACATTTATCCGGTGCGCTAACCTGAGCACTTACTTTGGGGTCTCCATCTAAATCTCTGAGTGACGTGATTCAGATGAAACCCCGATAGACCCATTCACTATATTGAGGCAGCAGAGTTACTCTGGACTCCGTCTGGCCTCTCTTCAGCGGTGTCCTTTTCAGAAGTGCACAAAACGGTGGCCGATGGAACTTTTATGCAATCCTAAAAAGACGGGCACCGCTGGATCACAGGTCAGACAGCAACCACAGTGCCTCCATTTGCCTCATAGGGAATCTTCTGCCAGAGGTTCCGTCTGAATGGCGTATTTCAGAGATTTAGAAGGAAACCCCGGTGTAAGCGCTCAGCGCAGAGTGAAGGATAAATGTGTGCAGAGCCTTACTGCGATCTTTGGGAGGCAGAATGAAAAAAATCAACAGCAGGTGAAGAATTGGTTTTATTTATTTTTTACGCCACTCCTCGTGTGGTATAAGTGGTTAGTTGACGTTATTCTTTGGCTCAGTGCGATTACAGCGGTACCAGATTTATATTGGGTTTTTATGTTTGGCTGCTGTAAAACACAATAAAAGATGCTTTGTATTGCAAAAACTAGTTTTGCATCATCATATTTTGAGAACTATAATTTTTCCATATTTTGGCTCACAGAGTCATGTGAGGGCTTGCACTTTTCTTGCAATTTCACCGCACTTGGATTTATTTCCCGTTTTCTAGTACATGACATGGTAAAACCAAAGATGTTGTTCAAAAGTACAACTTGTCCTGCAAAAAACCCTCACACGGACATTTTGACAAAAAAAAAAAAGTTATGGCTCTGAGAAGGGGAGCAAAAAACAAAAATGCAGAATAAAAAATATCTCTGTTCGTTAAGGGGTTAAAGACATTTCCTGAATTGCTGTTCATTCTATTTCCCAAAAATCAGAATAAAAAGCTATTAAAAAATATTATATCCCCACAAAAGGCGCCAATAAAAACTATCTCATCCTGCAAAAAAAAAAAAAATCACTACTCAGGTCTGTTGACTATCAATGGAAAAATGGAGGTTTTACATATTCCTAGTATTTCAAAGGCGCTGAAAAAGCAACATGGCACCCAACAACAATCCAGTAACATCCAAGCCCCGGAAGTCAAATGGCTTTATCTGAGCAATACAATGTGAAACCACAGTTAGGTGTTGCACGCACTGCCGTATAACTCAGACAAGTGCTATGAGATGTTTTATCGGATAGCACTTGCCCCAATGGTTACCTCGGGGCAGTGCAGATCTGTGATTTTTCCTACAGACTGTGTAGAAAATCCCAACATGCTGCGAGTGGCTCCGCAAATCAGAGTGGTGTCCGATTTACGTGGACATAGACAATGGAGAAGGTGTAGAAATTAGGTTCTCCATCTTCTCCGCAGCTGTGATACGATTCTCTTATTCGAGAAAATTGGATCACGGTAAAGTGACACTCTGATCAAACTCACATCAGAGTTAAAGCCTAGTATCATTACCATAATCGAGCTCATTCTCTCGAAAGAGAAAATCATCAATCGTGTGAGCGAGCTCTTAGTCATGAAAAAAAAAGATGTAAAACATTTGTGAATAAAAAAAATTAATGGCCTTTTACACAATCCAAAAAAACGGAAAATACAAAAAGTGTTTAAAGTCACGAAAGACAGTTTTTTAATGCAAATTGCCACAGTATATTTAGCCCATGATTTGAAATACATGACTATTTTCTCTGCGGACATATAACGGATCATTGCTGTAGGTGCCTGATATTTACATGCGCTATTCTGGTCCATTAATCGGACCACACCAGAGCATGCTTCAGACCTGAGGTCCATGTGAGAAGCCCCCCTTGTGCACTAGCCCATAGGATAATATTGGTATGACTGCTGTCCGTGTGAAATCCTTTTTTTACACTATCACTCAGACCGAATATACGTACCATTAGGGTATGTTTACACAAACATATGATCAGTCCAAGTGCTGTCCGTATAAAAAATGGACTGATGTTAGCCTGTCTGCTGGCGCTCACAGGATATTTTTCACACGGACCTCAGGTGGATGTAAAAAAAAAAATTCACAGCGTATACTAGTCTGGTCTGAATTCTGCACAAGACTAGCGTATGTAGATAGCAAGCAGCTTCTGCGCACAGGCAGGCACACGGAGCTGACTGGTCCGATAAATTCAGCGCCCACGTGAAACGTAGCCTTTGGACTCGTTCACACCATCATATTTTCAGTCTGAGTGCTGTCCGTGGAAAAAACATACCGTCCTCGGGACAATGTCATACACTGGGGCAGTGCAGATGAGTGACTTTATTCACTGGCCCAATGTGCATGAAAAAAAAAAAAAAAATCGCAACATGCACCAGTTTCTTCCCTAAATTGGAGGAGACTCACTTATTCAAGTCAATGGGTGCGTAAAAAAAAATTTGATGCCTTACAGAGCCAGTGTGTAGTCCCATAGCAATCTTTATAGGTTGCCACCAAAAACGCTTGTGGAATTTTTTTTTTTTTTTGGGGTGGGATAATATGGCCTTCCATTGAATTGTAAAATTGGTGGGGTCACTAAACCACAAAGAGTCTGCCGCCTCCAATCTGGTGGTGGACTGGTATTCCGTTGGACACATTGCAGCTGTCCACCATGCTTCATTCGATCAGTATTCCAAGGATGTGTGGAGTCCAGCTTGTCATAATCAGGCTGCCGTCACACTAGCAGTATTTGGTCAGTATTTTACCTCAGTATTTGTAAAAACCAGGAGTGGAACAATTAGAGGAAAAGTATAATAGAAACATATGCACCACTTCTGTATTTATCACCCACTCCTGGTTTTGGCCTACACATACTGAGGTAAAATACTGACCAAATACTGCTAGTGTGACGGCAGCCTTATAGTCATGGCCGCTTAATGTGATCAGGGGTGGAGTCAGGTGAATGTGTTTAGGTCCTGACAGAAAAGTGTCAGAGTAGTATGAGCAAAGGTAAGACAATGTTGGTAGTGGGATAACTGGTTTATCTAGATCGCTTCAGAGGAGTGGCGTGACAAGAGTTTGCGCCCTCGGCTGCTGTGTTTGTGTGTCTGGTAAGTTGTGTCTTTTTACATCCACTTTTTTTTTAATGAATCTTTACATTTTGGATACTGGCTCCTACGAAAGGCTGGGAATGATGTGACTTTACATTGGTTAATTGCCTTTATTATTCCATTAGTAATGTATAAAGCAATATTCAGCCTTCCTCAGGATCCACAATGAGCTACGTGTCTCCATGTATTGATTGCATACTGAAGGAGGAAGAAGATGAGAAACATTTTCTCAATAGTAAAGGCCTCTCAGATATATTTCCAGGCACTGTATTCGATAGGTCTTTGGGCCAGAGGATTAGTGTACATCTAAATTTGGCTTGGCTCCGGGCTGGAATATGTAGGTGACACTTTATCAAGTCTGTAATCTCCATACAGTGACCCTGGAGCAGCTCCAAATTACCGGTGAGATTTCATAGTGACTATCTAGGTCAGGTTCCCAATTTCAGACAATTTTAAAACCTTGTTCAAAAGAATATGGACATTTGTAGTAATATCTGTGGGTCTAAAACGGAGGACGCTATTAGCTTAATGGGAAACTGTGGGCATGCTTTTACATATAGACGTAGTGGAGATGCTGTGTAGGCGTCTGTGACTCAATAAAAATGTAGAGATCTGATGCCAGTCATGAAAAATCTAGAGTAGAAACCATATGCAAGTCAGGCTGTAAGTGCACTGGGGGAGTTTCTGTGCACTTGGAAGAAGAGGTCCATGTGCATTGACACGCACCTAGCGCACTTCTATCCTGATTTGCAGATGGTTTTTTATACTAGATTTCTCATGGCACATCTGATCTCTAGAAAAAAAAAAGTGCTAATAAATATAGGTTAAACCAAAAAATTTCATACAATCTAGTGAAATTATATATCCAAAAAACTAATAAAAATATTGGTGCAAAAAGACAAAATATTTTGTGCAAGGTGCATACATGTGTAATTAATAAATATTACTGCCTAAAGCCACAATAATTTATACCAGAACCAAAATAATTTGTGCCATATATAAAATATAAGACCAAGTGCCACAGAAAAGTAACCACAATACCAACCAGTATCAGGACGCCACTGCCCTGCACGCACCAACGCACGTTTCGCTTTCCGCTTCGTCACTCCCTGTTGCCAAACTTCTGCGCAACTCAAATTTGCAACAGAAATGGCATACATTTCTGGTGTTGGCATAAGGCAGTTGACTGCGGGACCAAATTCAATGTAGAGAAAAACCTCTTCATAAATTTGGCATAGCTCCCTCCATCCTTACGTTTATTAACCCATCCTGACACCCGCCTTTGGGATCTTTCATACGTCAGTATCTGGTGACAGTTTTCACACGTACCAGAGACACTTACACACTTAGAATGGGTCTGTGCACGTCAGTGTGTTTCCAAGAACCATTTAAACATGTGACCCACACGTAGACATGTCCGATTTTACCAGCAACACGGGCTGCAAAATTTCCTTCACACGTGCACACAGTTGACACACTGTGAGGTCATCCATGTGACACGTACTGGTGCCTGAGAAGCAGCAGTACAGGAAGCGCTGTTCCCCTGCACCGGATGCTGAAGACTGCTCTCATCATTCTTTCCTGCTCTGCACAGCACAAGCAGGGGAGAATAAGAGTTGTATTCAAGTGAGAACAATGACAGCAGGCGGTGGCTGATGGGACTACTGCTCACATAGCCTACACCTGCTGCCACTAATAACTGTGGCAGCAGGAGCAGCTGATGGGAGTATTCATCAGCCGTCACCTGCGCTATAAATAAATTAATCCGGCATGGGTTCCCCTGTATTTTCTGTAACCAGTCAGGCAAAACTGACAGCAAGACTGATTATCAAGAACAAAGGGATTCCCATACTGCTTTATTTATAAAAAAAAAAAAAAAAAAAAAACACATGGGGACTCCCCCATTTCTGACAACCAGCCTTGCTAAAGTTGACAATAGAAAGGTGACATGAACCCCACTTGCCACTGCTACAGGGCAAGTGGAAAGAGCAGGGCAAAGCGCCAGAATTGGCGCATCTAAGGCTGGCGTCACACTCAGCGTATAAAAATACGGTCCGTAATTTACGGCCGTAATACGTAGAAAGGTCCCCAAAATAGTGGTCCGTATCTCCTCCGTAGGCAGGGTGTGTCAGCGTATTTTGCACACGGCATCCTCCGTATGTAATCCGTATGGCATCCGTACTGCGAGATTTTCTCGCAGGCTTGCAAAACCGATATACAATGGATCCATGTTCTAAAAAAATCATAAAAACATATATATATATATATATATATATATATATATATATATATATATATATATATATATATATTTTATTTCAGCGCGATATAGCAGAAAGCCGGTAATTAAATTGCCGGCTTTTGCCATCTCCTTCCGAAACCCGACATGATATGAGACATGGTTTACATACAGTAAACCATCTCAGATCCCCATTTTTTTTTTTTGCATATTCCACACTACTAATGTTAGTAGTGTGTATGTGCAAAATTTGAGCGCTCTAGCTATTAAATGTAAGGGTTAAATGGCAGAAAAAATTGGCGTGGGCTCCCGCGCAATTTTCTCCGCCAGAGTAGTAAAGCCAGTGACTGAGGGCAGATATTAATAGCCTGGAGAGGGTCCATGGTTATTGGCCCCCCCCTGGCTAAAAACATCTGCCCCCAGCCACCCCAGAAAAGGCACATCTGGAAGATGCGCCTATTCTGGCACTTGGCCACTCTCTTCCCATTTCCGTGTAGCGGTGGGATATGGGCTAATGAAGGGTTAATGTCACCTTGCTATTGTAAGGTAACATTAAGCCAGATTAATAATGGAGAGGCGTCAATTATGACACCTATCCATTATTAATGCAATAGCATGAAATGGTTAAAAAACAAAAAACACACATTATTAAATTATTTTAATGAAATAAACACAGTTTGTTTTAATATTTTATTGCTCTCTCAATCCACCTGAAGACCCTCGCTCTGTAACAAAGGAAAAATAATAAACCAACAATATACATACCTTCGGTTGATCTGTAACGTCCCACGATGTAAATCCATCTGAAGGGGTTAAAATATTTTACAGGCAGGAGCTCTGCTATAATGCAGCTGTGCTCCTGCCTGTAAAACCCTGGGTAATGTAGGTCAATGACCTATAGTTACCTTCATTCGCGGTGATGCGCCCTCTGCTGGATGTCCTCATATGAACTCGAGCCTGGGAGCTTTCCAGGAACAACCAGCAGAGGGCGCATCACCGCGAATGAAAGTAACTATAGGTCATTGACCTACATTACCTTCATTCCCCAGGGTTTTACAGGCACGAGCACAGCTGCATTATAGCAGAGCTCCTGCCTGTAAAATATTTTAACCCCTTCAGATGGATTTACATCGTGGGACGTTACAGATCATCGGAAGGTATGTATATTGTTGGTTTATCTTTCCTTTGTTACAGAGCGAGGGTCTTCAGGTGGATTGAGAGAGCAATAAAATATTAAAACAAACTGTGTGTTTATTTCATTAAAATAATTTTTAATAATGTGTGTTTTTTTTTTTTTTAACCATTTCATGCTATTGCATTAATAATGGATAGGTGTCATAATTGACGCCTCTCCATTATTAATCTGGCTTAATGTCACCTTACAATAGCAAGGTGACATTAACCCTTCATTACCCCATATCCCACCGCTACACGGGAATGGGAAGAGAGTGGCCAAGTGCCAGAATAGGCGCATCTTCCAGATGTACCTTTTCTGGGGTGACTTGGGCAGATGTTTTTAGCCGGGGGGGGGCCAAAAACCGTGGACCCTCTCCAGGCTATTAATATCTGCCCTCAGTCACTGGCTTTACTACTCTGGCGGAGAAAATTGCGCGGGAGCCCACGCCAATTTTATCCGCCATTTAACCCTTAAATTTAATAGCTAGAGCGCCCAAATTTTATACATACACACTACTAACATTAGTAGTGTGGTATATGCAAAAAAAATGGGGATCTGAGATGGTTTACTGTATGTAAACCATGTCTCATATCATGTCGAGTTTAGGAAGGAGATAGCAAAAGCCAGCAATTGAATTACCGGCTTTAAAGCTATCTAGCGCTGTATTAAATATTAATATATACATATGTGTCATATATATATATATATAATATAATATATATATATATATATATATATATATATATATATATATATATATATATATATATATATATATATATATATATATATATATATTCTATTGTAAGCTGTCAGTGTGATTTTACTGTACACCGCGCTGAATTGCCGACTTTTCTCTCTAACACCGCTGCGTATTTCACGCAAGTCACACTGCTGGTCCGTGTGTAATCCGTATTTTTCTGGCCCCCATAGACTTTCATTGGCGGATTTTTTGCGCAATACGGTGACAAACGCAGCATGCTGCGATTTTCTACGGCTGTAGAAGACCGTATAATACGGATCAGTAAAATACGGCTGATAGGAGCAGGGGCATAGAGAAGCATTGTACCGTATGCAATCCGTATTTTCAGCACCACTCTTACGTCCGTAAAGCTCGCTAGTGTGAGGCCGGCCTAATAGATGTGCCTTTTCTGGGAGGCGACAGACTGCCATTTTTAGGCTGGGGGGGCAATATCTATGGCCCCTTACCAGTCTGAGAATACCAGTACTCAGCTGTCAGCTGTAGCAAGGCTGGTTGTCAAAAATACGGGGGGGGGGGGGACCCCACAGGTTTTTTTTTTTTTTTTAATTATTTATTTAAATTTAAAAAAAACAGCATGGAGCCCCCTCTATTCTTGATAATCAGCCTTGCTAACAATGACAGCTGAGGGTTGCAGCTGTCAGTTTTGCCTGGCTGATCATAGAAAATACAGGGCAACATAACTGCTAGGTGTCTGTTGAAGACTTCAGTGCCTTTTGTCAATGACAACTCCTATAGGACTAAAACATAACTTTTACTAAACCGATTAAAATAGGTACAAAAAGTGCAAGGTGCAGACTAACAGACAAACAAACACATATACGCTGCGCTACAGATATAACTCATGGAGTCTCAATACAACATCAAACGCAGCATACCCCAATATCCTCTACCATACTCCAGAAAGCCCTCAGGCACGGGTTAGAGGACACAATAGGTATCAAAACACGGGTATATGACACCCCTCTCTACGTCCGCACTTTATAGGGTGAAAAGAACCGGATACACTGATAACCCATATACAGAGTGCTATGGACGGGGGTTGCGAACATTAAACACTCTATAACACAACTAACTTGGCATTTAAGCCCACTACTAGCGTGTAACCCTAATTAGAGTGCCTGTCCAATAATAGTAAGACTGGTAATAGAAAATACAGAACGGTCTCACCCGCCCGGAACCGTATATTAACTCCTTGTTCGGTACTTTATCTGGCGGTGGACACTATCCCCTCCTCTCCCGACGCGTTTCGGTAAATCCTCATCAGGGGGTGATTACGGGGTTCCTTGCATGTACATCATCCAGCCGACGCCAACATCCGTGTGCGTGCTTTAGACTTGCGCGTCAGTCTTTTAAATAAGCGCGCCTTGCTAGTCAACATCCGGTACGCTCGACACGTCTTGCCGCTCACGTGACCGGAAGTGACAACATAAAGAGTATTAGCTGTCCGGGGATACGGATCGCCGAAGACCGTGCCCACTCCAGAGCGCAGAATATACACTGCGCCTGCGCTTCATGGTAGGCACCATTCACCGCTTAATATGGCCTCATTCAGGCTCATACTGAGGTTCGGTGCGCTTCGTTTTGTATACATCATCAGGGGGCGTGTATCATACTTACTCACATCCGTGAATGATCAATTACACCCAGTCCTGGCAGTACCACTATTGTAATGTGCAGGTTTACACTGATTTCGGTAAGACACTCATATATACTTGGCTGATATAAGACAACCAATGACAGAAGATACGTTGAGTACAGATACTATTTGTTAAAATGAAAAAATGAAAAAAGGGAGAGAGCGCAGTGGGGCAAATAATTATAAAGGCCCATAAAAATATGACCTAATAAATTGATTATATTAATTGTGAATGACGACATAAACTCAGGAGAAAGGAAGGTTTCTGAAAATACAGGTAAAGACGGAAAATAGAGGCCCCAGATAGAAACAGCCTGCCATCGCCCTAGGGTACCCTGTTCTCACTCTTTCCTACCTACCGCAGAGGTTGGCACCCTAGGTCCTGCGCAGTGGCGCCCCCACTCGTCGGCGGCTGTCCCTACCTATATTCCCTAATAAACCCTATATCATAGGAAGGAAGTAAAGGAGAGCTGTTCATTCAACCCGTGGGGGTGAACTGTATGCAGCCAGAAAATCCATTTACATTCTCTCTGAAGTATGAGCTGGTCCCAGTTACCTCCTCTGCTTGGGGGTTTGATCCTATCTATACCTATAAATTTAATTTTACTGATATTTCCTTGATGATGTGTGTTCATATGATTGGCTATAGAAGTGTCTTTCTTGTTTTTAATGTCGCGTATGTGTTCACACACTCTCCTACAGAGTTTTCTCCTCGTCTTTCCTACATATTCAAGCCCACACTCGCAAGTGGCCTTATACACCACTCCCTCAGATTGGCAATTGATGAATTGTCTAATCTCGTATATTCTGCCTGTATTGTTACTCACAAATGTGCTGTCAGTTTGTATGGAGGTACAGGCCTTGCATCTGCCGCACCTATAACACCCTGCTGGTTGCGTTCCCAGCCATGTGTTATTTTTGTTTGTAGGACCTTGGTAGTGACTATGGACGAGCCTGTCTTTTATCGATCTCCCTCTTCGAAATGTGAGTTGGGGGGCAATGTGAATGGACTCCTTGATGTCCGGGTCCATGCACAGAATCTGCCAGTGCTTCTGTAGGATTTTTCGGATCTCCTCAGCTCCGTTTGAGAACCGTGTTATAAAACGTGTGGTCCCTTCCTCTGATTTAAGGGTTTTTTGGACCAGAAGGTCTCTACGTTCTTTTGTCAGTGATGATTTATACGCTTCATTTAGTACATGGTCAGGATAACCTCTTTCGAGGAAACGTCTTCTAAGATCGTCCGCTTGCTCCTTAAAGTTACTTATGTCGGAGCAATTTCGACGGAGTCTAAGATACTGTCCTTTCGGAATACCCCGTTTAAGGGGTCTAGGGTGATTACTCTCCCATCTTAGAAGCGCATTTGTCGCTGTGGGTTTTCGATAATTCTCTGTCCCAACAGTACCATCATCACTCTTTTGGACCAGGACATCAAGGAAAGCCAATTTACTCGTATTTGTCTCACATGTAAAGTGCAGACCCAGGTCATTCACATTTAAACCCTCCACAAATTTATGGAATCCAACTTCATCTCCCCTCCAGATCACAAAGACGTCATCTATATAGCGTAGCCATATCAATACCTTGTCCTCCAGACTGTTCGACGTGTCGTTAAAGACAATTTTTTCCTCCCACCAGCCCAGGAGCAAATTTGCATAAGTTGGTGCACAAGGACTACCCATCGCGGTGCCCCTGAGCTGGTGGAAGTACTTACCGTCGAACATAAAGACATTGTTCGTGATGCAGATTTGCAAGGCCTTGAGCACAAACTCGTTGTGTCTGCTGTACTGACATCCTCTTGTCTGTAGGTAATCAGACACTGCCCTCAGGCCAATGTCATGAGGTATTGAGGAATACAGCGATTCCACATCAATACTGCAAAGAATCATATCTGATTCGATGCAGATACCATCCAGTCTCCTGAGGAAATCCGTCGTATCACGTACATATGAGTTTAGCGAGAGAACAAATGGTCTCAGTACTTGGTCAATATATAGGCCCAGATTCTGTGTCATGCTATTGATCCCCGCCACTATGGGTCTGCCCTTTAGGGGGTTTATCCCCTTATGAACTTTGGGCAGGCAATAAAAAGTGGCCATGACTGGGTGCAGTGGGGTAAGGAACTCTTTCTCATTTTTATCAATTACCCCCATCTTAAACCCCTCATTAACCATACTTCTGAGTTCGTTCATGATAGTATTACTAGGGTTTTGGGGTAGAACTTCATACCCACTGGCATCCCCCAACAAACTCATACACAGTGATCTGTACTCAGACGTATCCATGACAACAATATTGCCCCCTTTATCAGAGGGCTTAATCGTTATACTCTGATCTTTCTCTAAGTTATTGAGACTTAACATTTCCTCACGGGAAAGGTTGCGACTCCGCATGTGGACATATTTTGGTACTCTCAACAACTCCTCCGTTACCAAATTAACAAAGACATCTATCGAGTTTACCTCAGTCGTTGTTGGAGGCATACTTATACTTTTATTTTTGAGGTTAGTAAAAGGGCCTTCCCCCCTAAAATTGGGGTCCATATCTCCCAAGTGAAACAATAAACGGACATCTGACAACATACTGTCCGGGATACCCAATTCATTAGATATTCTTTTTTCCTCCTTTGCAAAGTGTTTCCTCCATTTCAACTTACGTGCAAAGAGATGTAAATCTTTAATTGTCTCAAAACAGTCATAATCACTAGATGGAACAAAGGAAAGTCCTTTACTTAGGACACACATCTCACTGTTGGTGATGTTACGTGAGGATAGATTGAGGACTTGGGGCTCTATTGGGCGTTGTGTTGATTCTGTCGATTTCTTAGTGGGTAACTTAGCTCTAAAAAATCCCTTTGTGGAGACCTTTTTCCTCCTCCCCTGCTTCACGGTCACGTGAGCGGCAAGACGTGTCGAGTGTACCGGATGTTGACTAGCAAGGCGCGCTTATTTAAAAGACTGACGCGCAAGTCTAAAGCACGCACACGGATGTTGGCGTCGGCTGGATGATGTACATGCAAGGAACCCCGTAATCACCCCCTGATGAGGATTTACCGAAACGCGTCGGGAGAGGAGGGGATAGTGTCCACCGCCAGATAAAGTACCGAACAAGGAGTTAATATACGGTTCCGGGCGGGTGAGACCGTTCTGTATTTTCTATTACCAGTCTTACTATTATTGGACAGGCACTCTAATTAGGGTTACACGCTAGTAGTGGGCTTAAATGCCAAGTTAGTTGTGTTATAGAGTGTTTAATGTTCGCAACCCCCGTCCATAGCACTCTGTATATGGGTTATCAGTGTATCCGGTTCTTTTCACCCTATAAAGTGCGGACGTAGAGAGGGGTGTCATATACCCGTGTTTTGATACCTATTGTGTCCTCTAACCCGTGCCTGAGGGCTTTCTGGAGTATGGTAGAGGATATTGGGGTATGCTGCGTTTGATGTTGTATTGAGACTCCATGAGTTATATCTGTAGCGCAGCGTATATGTGTTTGTTTGTCTGTTAGTCTGCACCTTGCACTTTTTGTACCTATTTTAATCGGTTTAGTAAAAGTTATGTTTTAGTCCTATAGGAGTTGACATTTTTTTGGGAGGACTATACCACGGCTGAATTTATTATTGACGTAGTATGGCAGGTTTCCTGTCCACAGGAATAGACACTAACACCTGGATATCAGAGGCTAGGGACGTTTTTTCAGACAGAACGTTTGTACAGAAAAGGTATACTCCCTCATATAGTGCGGCATTTAAAGAATTGGAAAAAACCTACAAAAGTCAAATTACATCATGGTGGGAAGTCCAAAGTTTGGATAGTTACATCAAAGCAGGAATCGTCCCCAGACACTTGAGGATCTCCCTGACCCCTGGATATAGATATAAGAACTCAGGCCTGGTGGTCAAATGGGAAAAAGAGGCTACTGAGAGTTCAATTAGGTTGATGAAACTTTTATTAGAGGAAGAAAAAAACACTCTGAGTAAACTAAATGAGACTCTAAAAGAACACATAGAGGTCACAAAAAAGTTCTCAAACGAACCAGATTTTTCAGTGAAGGAGATCAGCTTACAAAATAGTTTAGAAAGATTTCAGTTCCATCTAAAAGAGCGTAAACATAAACTCTATAATAGAGACCTGATTGAATTCAAAGAAAATAAGGCCTACTCAATAGCGGTCAACCGTAATCCCAAAGGTCAAGAAACGGATATCTCCTCTTCGGAGGCAGATTTCTCGGACTCAGAGTCCAAATCAAGACATCAGAGAGGAAGGGGAAGAGGTAGAGGAGGACGGGGTGGAAGCAGGGGAGGAGGAAAAAGGTCTCCACAAAGGGATTTTTTAGAGCTAAGTTACCCACTAAGAAATCGACAGAATCAACACAACGCCCAATAGAGCCCCAAGTCCTCAATCTATCCTCACGTAACATCACCAACAGTGAGATGTGTGTCCTAAGTAAAGGACTTTCCTTTGTTCCATCTAGTGATTATGACTGTTTTGAGACAATTAAAGATTTACATCTCTTTGCACGTAAGTTGAAATGGAGGAAACACTTTGCAAAGGAGGAAAAAAGAATATCTAATGAATTGGGTATCCCGGACAGTATGTTGTCAGATGTCCGTTTATTGTTTCACTTGGGAGATATGGACCCCAATTTTAGGGGGGAAGGCCCTTTTACTAACCTCAAAAATAAAAGTATAAGTATGCCTCCAACAACGACTGAGGTAAACTCGATAGATGTCTTTGTTAATTTGGTAACGGAGGAGTTGTTGAGAGTACCAAAATATGTCCACATGCGGAGTCGCAACCTTTCCCGTGAGGAAATGTTAAGTCTCAATAACTTAGAGAAAGATCAGAGTATAACGATTAAGCCCTCTGATAAAGGGGGCAATATTGTTGTCATGGATACGTCTGAGTACAGATCACTGTGTATGAGTTTGTTGGGGGATGCCAGTGGGTATGAAGTTCTACCCCAAAACCCTAGTAATACTATCATGAACGAACTCAGAAGTATGGTTAATGAGGGGTTTAAGATGGGGGTAATTGATAAAAATGAGAAAGAGTTCCTTACCCCACTGCACCCAGTCATGGCCACTTTTTATTGCCTGCCCAAAGTTCATAAGGGGATAAACCCCCTAAAGGGCAGACCCATAGTGGCGGGGATCAATAGCATGACACAGAATCTGGGCCTATATATTGACCAAGTACTGAGACCATTTGTTCTCTCGCTAAACTCATATGTACGTGATACGACGGATTTCCTCAGGAGACTGGATGGTATCTGCATCGAATCAGATATGATTCTTTGCAGTATTGATGTGGAATCGCTGTATTCCTCAATACCTCATGACATTGGCCTGAGGGCAGTGTCTGATTACCTACAGACAAGAGGATGTCAGTACAGCAGACACAACGAGTTTGTGCTCAAGGCCTTGCAAATCTGCATCACGAACAATGTCTTTATGTTCGACGGTAAGTACTTCCACCAGCTCAGGGGCACCGCGATGGGTAGTCCTTGTGCACCAACTTATGCAAATTTGCTCCTGGGCTGGTGGGAGGAAAAAATTGTCTTTAACGACACGTCGAACAGTCTGGAGGACAAGGTATTGATATGGCTACGCTATATAGATGACGTCTTTGTGATCTGGAGGGGAGATGAAGTTGGATTCCATAAATTTGTGGAGGGTTTAAATGTGAATGACCTGGGTCTGCACTTTACATGTGAGACAAATACGAGTAAATTGGCTTTCCTTGATGTCCTGGTCCAAAAGAGTGATGATGGTACTGTTGGGACAGAGAATTATCGAAAACCCACAGCGACAAATGCGCTTCTAAGATGGGAGAGTAATCACCCTAGACCCCTTAAACGGGGTATTCCGAAAGGACAGTATCTTAGACTCCGTCGAAATTGCTCCGACATAAGTAACTTTAAGGAGCAAGCGGACGATCTTAGAAGACGTTTCCTCGAAAGAGGTTATCCTGACCATGTACTAAATGAAGCGTATAAATCATCACTGACAAAAGAACGTAGAGACCTTCTGGTCCAAAAAACCCTTAAATCAGAGGAAGGGACCACACGTTTTATAACACGGTTCTCAAACGGAGCTGAGGAGATCCGAAAAATCCTACAGAAGCACTGGCAGATTCTGTGCATGGACCCGGACATCAAGGAGTCCATTCACATTGCCCCCCAACTCACATTTCGAAGAGGGAGATCGATAAAAGACAGGCTCGTCCATAGTCACTACCAAGGTCCTACAAACAAAAATAACACATGGCTGGGAACGCAACCAGCAGGGTGTTATAGGTGCGGCAGATGCAAGGCCTGTACCTCCATACAAACTGACAGCACATTTGTGAGTAACAATACAGGCAGAATATACGAGATTAGACAATTCATCAATTGCCAATCTGAGGGAGTGGTGTATAAGGCCACTTGCGAGTGTGGGCTTGAATATGTAGGAAAGACGAGGAGAAAACTCTGTAGGAGAGTGTGTGAACACATACGCGACATTAAAAACAAGAAAGACACTTCTATAGCCAATCATATGAACACACATCATCAAGGAAATATCAGTAAAATTAAATTTATAGGTATAGATAGGATCAAACCCCCAAGCAGAGGAGGTAACTGGGACCAGCTCATACTTCAGAGAGAATGTAAATGGATTTTCTGGCTGCATACAGTTCACCCCCACGGGTTGAATGAACAGCTCTCCTTTACTTCCTTCCTATGATATAGGGTTTATTAGGGAATATAGGTAGGGACAGCCGCCGACGAGTGGGGGCGCCACTGCGCAGGACCTAGGGTGCCAACCTCTGCGGTAGGTAGGAAAGAGTGAGAACAGGGTACCCTAGGGCGATGGCAGGCTGTTTCTATCTGGGGCCTCTATTTTCCGTCTTTACCTGTATTTTCAGAAACCTTCCTTTCTCCTGAGTTTATGTCGTCATTCACAATTAATATAATCAATTTATTAGGTCATATTTTTATGGGCCTTTATAATTATTTGCCCCACTGCGCTCTCTCCCTTTTTTCATTTTTTCATTTTAACAAATAGTATCTGTACTCAACGTATCTTCTGTCATTGGTTGTCTTATATCAGCCAAGTATATATGAGTGTCTTACCGAAATCAGTGTAAACCTGCACATTACAATAGTGGTACTGCCAGGACTGGGTGTAATTGATCATTCACGGATGTGAGTAAGTATGATACACGCCCCCTGATGATGTATACAAAACGAAGCGCACCGAACCTCAGTATGAGCCTGAATGAGGCCATATTAAGCGGTGAATGGTGCCTACCATGAAGCGCAGGCGCAGTGTATATTCTGCGCTCTGGAGTGGGCACGGTCTTCGGCGATCCGTATCCCCGGACAGCTAATACTCTTTATGTTGTCACTTCCGGTCACGTGAGCGGCAAGACGTGTCGAGCGTACCGGATGTTGACTAGCAAGGCGCGCTTATTTAAAAGACTGACGCGCAAGTCTAAAGCACGCACACGGATGTTGGCGTCGGCTGGATGATGTACATGCAAGGAACCCCGTAATCACCCCCTGATGAGGATTTACCGAAACGCGTCGGGAGAGGAGGGGATAGTGTCCACCGCCAGATAAAGTACCGAACAAGGAGTTAATATACGGTTCCGGGCGGGTGAGACCGTTCTGTATTTTCTATTACCAGTCTTACTATTATTGGACAGGCACTCTAATTAGGGTTACACGCTAGTAGTGGGCTTAAATGCCAAGTTAGTTGTGTTATAGAGTGTTTAATGTTCGCAACCCCCGTCCATAGCACTCTGTATATGGGTTATCAGTGTATCCGGTTCTTTTCACCCTATAAAGTGCGGACGTAGAGAGGGGTGTCATATACCCGTGTTTTGATACCTATTGTGTCCTCTAACCCGTGCCTGAGGGCTTTCTGGAGTATGGTAGAGGATATTGGGGTATGCTGCGTTTGATGTTGTATTGAGACTCCATGAGTTATATCTGTAGCGCAGCGTATATGTGTTTGTTTGTCTGTTAGTCTGCACCTTGCACTTTTTGTACCTATTTTAATCGGTTTAGTAAAAGTTATGTTTTAGTCCTATAGGAGTTGACATTTTTTTGGGAGGACTATACCACGGCTGAATTTATTACCTTTTGTCAATGAGCTCCGGGGCAATCCAACATGTGGCTCCAGAGGACACCATGATTTTTGCTACTTATAGTCCAAGTCCTCTAAGGCCACTTTCACACTAGGGTCGGACCCAACCCGTCGCAGTGCGTCGGGCCGAGGTTCCGACGCTAGCAGTGAAACGGAGGCACAAAGGAGGCAGCGGATGCATTTTTCCTGCGCATCCGCTGCCCCATTGTAAGGTGCGGAGAGGTGGGGGCGGAGTTCCGGCCGCGCATGCGCGGTCGGAAAAAGCGGTCCGTCGGCAGTAAAAAAAAGTTACATGTAACGTTTTTTGCTCCCGGCGGTCCGCTACAACACGGCGCAACCGTCGCACGACGGTTGCTCCATGTGTCAATGCGTCGCTAATGTTAATCTATGGGGCAAAAACGCATCCTGCAAACAACTTTGCAGGATGCATTTTTTCCCCTAAACGACGCATTGCGACGTATTAAAAAAAATGCCAGTGTGAAAGTAGCCTAAGTTGACTATAACAAAGTGGGGGGGAAAAAAGCAAACAAACAAAAAACATAAAACATCGAATTGCTCCTTTCCCTTATTTAAAAATAAATGTTAAATACATGTTTTTTGTATTCCTGCACTCATAAAGGTCTGGTCTATCAAAGTATAAAATAACCAGATCAGGAAATACTATTAACAGAAAAAAATGAAAAATGCCAAAATTGCAGATTATTTCGAGTTAATAGACACCAAACCTGTCTAGGTTCTTTTATCAACTTAGGCGACTTTCACACTAGCGTCGTGCACTGCACGTCGCAATGCATCGTTTAGGAGAAAAAACGCATCCTGCAAAATTGCTTGCAGGATGCGTTTTTTCTCCATTGACTAACATTAGCGACGCTTTGCCACACGGTTGCGTCATGTTGTGACGGACCGTCGGCAGCAAAAAACGTTACATGTAACGTTTTTTGCTGCGTTGTGTCCGCCATTTCCGACCGCACATGCGCGGCCGGAACTCCGCCCCCACCTCCCCGCAACTCACAATGGGGCAGCAGATGCGCTGGAAAAATGCATCCGATGCCCCGTACCAACGCTAGTGTAAAAGTAGCCTAAGTGGTAACAAAAAAAAGTCAAACTTTGATTTAAAAAAAAATAAATAAAAAATTGCACCACTTTCCAGTACCCGTAGCGTCTCCATTTTTCGTGTTCTGGGGTCCGGTGAGGGCTTATTTTTTGCGTGCTGAGTTGACAATTTCAATTATACCATTTTGGTGCAGATATGATCTTTTGATTGCCCGCTATTGCATTTTAATGCAACGTCATGGCGACCAAAAACACGTAATTCTGGTGTCTTTCCTTTTATTCTCGCTACGCCGTTTAGCGATCAGGTTAATCTTTTTTTTTTTTTTCTTTTGATCGGGTGATTCTGAACGCGGCGATACCAAATGTGTGTTTGATTTTTTTTCTTTTTTTTATAATTGTTTTATTGTGAATGGGATGAAAAGGGGGTGATTTGAATGAAATGTGTGTATACATACATACATACATACATACATACATACATACATACATACATACATACATACATACATACATACATATACACTAGATGGTGACCCGATTCTAACGCATCGGGTATTCTAGAATATGCATGTCCACGTAGTATATTGCACAGCCCACGTAGTATATTGCCCAGCCACGCAGTATATTGCACAGTCCACGTAGTATATTGCCCAGCCACGTAGTATATTGCACAGTCCACGTAGTATATTGCCCAGCCACGTAGTACATTGGCCAACCACGTAGTGTATTGCACAGCCCACGTAGTATATTGCCTAGTGACGTAGTATATTGCCCAGCCACGTAGTATATTGCCCAGCCACGTAGTATATTGCCCAGCCACGTAGTATATTGCCCAGCCACGTAGTATATTGCCCAGCCACGTAGTATATTGCCCAGCCACGTAGTATATTGCCCAGCCACGTAGTATATTGCACAGTCCACGTAGTATATTGCACAGTCCACGTAGTATATTGCCTAGTGACTTAGTATACAGCACAGAGCCACGTAGTATATTGTACAGCGAAGTAGTATACAGCACAGAGCCATGTAGTATATTGGCCAGTCACGTAGTATATTGCCCAGCCAGGTTTGTCACAGGTGAAAAAATAAAAAATAAACACATACTCACCTTTCCGAGGGAGCCCATGTAGTCCACTGCAGGTTCCGGTCCCAGGGTTGGTGTTAGCGCAGGACCTGTGATGACGTCGCGGCCACATGACCGTGACGTCATGGCAGGTCTTTGTAGCGCAGGGCCTGTGATGACGTCGCAGTCACATGACCGTGACGTCATGGCAGTTCCTCCTGCAACGGAAGATGGCGGCCGGCGACAACAGAGCGTGAGTATAGCAGTTTTTTTTTTTCTTCTTATTATTTTTAACATTACATTTTTAACTATTGATGCCGCATAGGCAGCGTCAATAGTAAAAAGTTGGGGACAGACAGGGTTAATAGCGGCGGTAACGGAGTGCGTTAACCGTGGCATAACGCGGTCCGTTACCGCCGGCATTAACCCTGTGTTAGCGGTGACCGGAGGGGAGTATGCGGGTGACAGGCATTTTCTTCCGGACTGTGCCCGTCGCTGATTGGTCGCGGCAGCCATGACAGGCAGCTGGCGAGACCAATCAGCGATTGAATAACCGTGACAGAAGGACAGACAGACGGAAGTGACCCTTAGACAATATATATATAATGTGTGTGTTAAAAAATTGGAACAGCACCAAACGCAGTACCTTAACAAAGTTCACGCATCCCCAGTCAGCAATTTCAGAAGGCTCCTTGCAATGGTAGAAAAAAAAAAGGGGAAACCGCACAGCAGACTTCCAGAAAAAAAAAAAAAAAGATTTTTATTGCCCAAATGGCGTGGCGACGTTTCGGATACAATCCTTTCTCAAGCCTAAGGGGCACTTCCGTCTGCTTGTCTGTCTGTCTTCCTGTCACGGAAATCCCATGTCGCTGATTGGTTGTGACGGGCACAATCTGGCCGCGAATTCGCCCCTTCCTACTCTGTCAGTGCCCCCTCCATACTCCCCTCCAGTCAGCGCTCACACAGGGTTAATGGCTGCGTTACACCACGTTATGCTGCGGTGTAACGCAGTCCATTAACGCTGCTATTAACCCTGTGTGACCAACTTTTTACTATTGATGCTGCCTATGCAGCATCAATAGTAAAAAGATCTAATGTTAAAAATAAGAAAAAAAAATGAAAAATCAATATATACTCACCTTCAGGCGCCTTTCCCACTTATCGCGACGCTCCGGGCAATGTATTGCGGTCTCGCGAGATGATGACGTAGCGGTCTTGCGAGACCACTAAGTCATCTGGGTAATTTCGCAATGCATCGCTGAGAACGGAAGCTGGCGGCCGCATCGCGCACATAGGGACAGCTTCGCTGGACGCCGGAGGGTGAGTATATAATTTTTTATTTTCATTCTTTTTTTTTTTTTTTTTTTTTTTAACAGGGATATGTTGCCCACAGTGCTATATTGGGCTGTGTTACATACTGCGTGGCCTGTGTTATATACTGCGTGGCTGTCTGTGTTACGTGGCCTCTGCTATGTGCTACGTGGCTGCTACATACATACATATTCTAGAATACTCGATGCGTTAGAATCGGGCCACCATCTAGTGTGTGTATATATATATATATATATATATATAATATTTTCTAGCAGCATCTAGTCTCCCATGGAGAGTATTGAAGCATGCAAAAGGAAAAAAAAATATATTACGCCCGATGTCGGAAAGGGGTTAATATAATATGCATACTACTCCTGGCAACGGACGTCGCGATGAGCATCTTACTGCTTAGCCATGTATGGCCAGGGTCACACTTGCGAGTGCAATGCGAGAAACTCTCATCAATACCTGGTACTGCCGCCGGCACTCGGGATCAGAGCGTTCAGCTGCATAGAAATGCATGTGCAGCGCCCCAGAGTCCTGCTCGTTGCAGTAATTGTCGTTCTTCCACCAGGGAGAGCGATGTTACGTCTGATGGCATCAAAGGAGTTCACCCTGCCAAGTATCACAGCCACATACACACTTCACACACCGGTCCACCAGGGAGAGCTAAGGGTTCTATGTACTAGGCAATTCCTCACAAAGGGTAAAACTGGTGGGTTGGTTAGGAAGTCAGGCAGTTGGAGAAGGAGAGGGAGAGAAGCAGACTGGGCTCGGCCCAGGTAATTCCTGTCAGGCAGACAGAGGAAAAAGGAAAGCACATCAGTGGCTCAGAGGGAAAGAAGGACACGGAGCTGCGCCTGCAAACCATGCGGCAGCCTCCTAAGAGAGGACAAGAAAGGAAGTGTGCCGTAGTGAGTGAGAAGTCGTAGCAACAGGAGTGAAACAACCGTGGGAGACCAGCTAGAAGCAGCCTGCCTCCATCTGAGCGCAGATCCGGTGGCCGGAACTACGAGGGAGTAATAGACTCTACGCTTTACTTCAGAGACCGGCAGGGCAGTTGATTCCAAATTGGCTGTCCGACCTAAACACCTAAGCAGACAAGGTGGCAACGCGGAGGAGGGGCGACACTAGGGTCCCTATAAAATAGCCTCAGGCCACCACTGTCATAGGGCATGTCCTATCCATCTGGGGGACAGAGAGAGAGAAGTAACAACAGTGAGGACGTTATGGTAGCTAATGCAAGTAGGGACCTACTACGTTACTGTGCGCAAGGGGAAGGCTACTGATTTCCACCTGGATAAGGGGACTCTGGAATTGCCATCAGACCGGCCGGACTTTGCCTACCCTGTCATCTGGCACTCTGGACTGTGGATGCTGAAGCCTTCAGTAAAGGTAAAGAGACTGCACCCATTGTGTCCTCGTTATTCACCGCACCTTGCACCATCAACATCTACACTTTTGGGAAGCCCTGGGGATATACTTCACCTGTGGGAAGGCATACCATCTAGCTACCATTCCATCACCCCAGCGGACCCCTAAGCAGCGTCGGTCACCCTGACCGAATACCACAGGTGGCGTCATGAACACTACCGTTATTTACGAACTCTGCCTTTTATTGGGCGCTCCTCATAGGGCCACGGTCCGGGTCGGGCCACCATAACATCCTCGCTGAGGGAACTGAAGGACCCGGTACCGAGTACCCCATTGCCCTTACGTGGGGGCTATCCACATGCATGCTCTGGTCCTGAATGCCAGCGGCAGTGCCGGGTATTGAGGTGAGAGACTCACGCAAGTTTCTCGCATTGCAAGAGTGAGCCCGGCCTATATCTGCTGAAGGTCAGGGAGACCAAAACGTCAAAAAATCTCTTTATACGCTGTTCGAGGAGCGAATAGGCTGCACGCCCATCCTTCTAAATGGTTGGGACTCTATCCGTGCACAAACTTTTAGTGGCCTGCTGTACAAGCCTCCCTCCCCCCCCCCCCCCCCCCTATTTTCCACTTTGCAGTATGGCCAGCGCAAATTACCAAATTTAGTAAGTTGTATTCTTCTTACTAAATTTGGTGTACTTTTCTCAAAAGGTCTTTTGGTTTAGGATTGTCATAGAAAACCGATTTGACCTACACAGCAGACTGTGGCCCCGAATCATCCAGGCCGACTGTTTTCAAACAAGCGGCAATAGGGAACGTCGCCGCTTGTCATACATGCCATGTCCCCATCACACCCTTGCTCTGGAGCTGGTCGAAAATGTCTTGAGGCTCTGTTTCCACAATGGGGTTTTGCAGATTTTCTGCACCATTCCGCACCCATTAAGTAAAATTGCATTTTTTTTTTTACAAAAATTTGCAGAGTAAAAAAAAAAAAAAAAAGGGGGGGGGGGGGGAAATAAAAAAAAATTATCAAACCCTAAGGCTATGTGCACATGCTGGGGATTTTGCTGTGGATCCGCAGCGGTTTTGACGCTGCGGATTCGCAGCAGTTTTCCATGCGGTGTACAGTACCATGTAAACCTATGGAAGACAAAATCCACAGTGCACATGCTGCGGAAAAAAACGCACGGAAACTCTGCGTTGTTTTTTCCGCAGCATGTCAATTCTTTGTGCGGATTTCGCAGTGGTTTATACCTGCTCCATAATAGGAATCCGCAGGTGTAAAACCGCAGGTGGAATCCGCACAAAAACCGCAGTAAATCCGCAGGTAATCCGCAGTGCAGTTTACCTGCGGATTTACAAAAACTGGTGTCGAAAAATCCGCAGAGATGCAACCTACGTGTGCACATACCCTAAGGCTATGTTCCCATGATGAGATTTTGGTGCATTTTTCCTGCTTCAAAAATGCAGCGTCTTTCAGTTCTAGCAAAGCGGATGGGATTTATAGAAATCTCCCACCCACAGTGCTTTTATTTTGCACAGTGTAAACTTGCCTGCGGTGCGGGTTTCAAATCTGCAGCATGTCAATTTCTCTTGCGAATACGTGGCGTTTTCTTTGCAGATTTTAACCATAGACTTGCTTTTTATGCATAAAATCAGCAGGTAAAAAATGCACATGTGCTTTTTACCGTGTTTCCGTGGCGGAAACACATATAATCTGAATCTAAGCATATTAATAAAGCTTTTTGTCAAGGCAAAAAACAAGAAGTATCAAAAACAAAGTGGCTTTATGTAAAGCATTACACACCAAATAGGGGCAAAAAGAACGCACACAAAAATGCTATGTAAAACACGACAAATAACATAATTTGAATAATAGGTGCAAAAATTCAATAGCGCCAAAAACTAACCAAAACCTCCTTGTGTGTAAGTAGTCTAAGAGCCACAAAATTTTAGCACAGTCTCAAGTTCCACATTAATTGTGAGACTTATAAACACTTTTTACACCAAAATACTAGCGCAAAACCTTTGAATTTGGCCCTGTACACATTTTTCTGGCATTGAACACCATCGCTACTGTCATCTGACATACTCTACCAATTCCAATTTACTAAAGCGGCCATAAAAGTACTGTTTATACAGACCATGCGGGAAGGGTGTGCCAATGATATAACCAACTCATTGAAATGTTCAAAAATGTAGATACAACATTAAAGAAAAAAAGTTTTATTCTACAAACTAATAATAAAATGCATGAGATGTTCCTTAAAGAGAAGCTGTTACTGCCCTGAAAAGCCAGTATATTCTTACATTCCCAACATAAGTGCTTGAAGGTTGTGCTTTTTTTTTTTTTTATCCTAGAAATATATTAATATACTGTCAACTGCGTATTATTGTTCTTCTTCACGGTAAGGATTGTCCCTTATGTTGTGAGCACTAATCTGGCCATAGGTCAGATACATGTTAGAAGAAGAGATACATGTTGGCAGAAGATTCATTAAATTGTTCCTAGCTTTTTTTTTTTTTTTGACCAGTGACTGACCAAATTTTTGCACGTGAGACCTCCTCTTAGACATGTTTTTTTAATTTGATGTTCTCTATCCAGGATTTTCATGGATTTGTAATGGATACTTGTTCTGTCTGTGGCCTTGTTCCTGTATCTATGGTATTCCCCGCTTTTCTGTCTACTTTCCACAATTCAATTGTACGCATGAATGAGCCATAAATCTCACATATATGGCCAGGAATTCTATGGCGTGATTTAAGAATCTGTCAGCACAGGATGCCACTACATATCAAGTAATGATAATCTGACACCTTGTACTACCTTCTAATCTGTGTTTTTGTTTTTCAAGAAATCTGAAGCAGAATGAGGCCGTCATCCAGGAACTTTGCAAATGATCATGAACCCCTCCCATCTCAGAGACCTGACAACACGGCATTTACACAGCAGAGACTTCCAGCCTGGCAGCCTCTTCTCTCTGCCAGTATCATTCTACCATTTTTCTTTCTTATAGGATTATCTTTTATTGGAATTGGTATTGGATTATATTATTCTTCCAACAGCATAAAAGAATTTGAAGTAAGTGTTTCAGAAAACGTTATTTTTTAATAACCTCCATTAAACTCCAAATGCCTCTAATTCCCTTTTCAGAGTTCATACCACATTTTAAATGGTTATTCCCAAAAAATCAAGTTATCTCCTACTCTTAAGGTAGCAGATGACTTGCTGATCACTTGCGATCCCAACTCTGTCTTCCAGTGATCATGAGATGGAGGCTTTGAAGCTGCAAAAAATGGGCTCTGCGGTCCTGTCCTGAATGGAGAAGAGGCATGCATATTCCTTGTCCTTGGGACTGAAGAATAAAGCTCAGAGCTTTTGTCCAGAAGTCCCATAGACAATGAATGAAGTATAGGCCACACATGCACATCTCTGCTGCATTTAGGATGGGGCTGCAGCACCCTGCTTTTTAAGGCTCCAATCTTAGGATAGCTGTGGTTCCAAGCAATCTACAAATTATCCATTTTCCTGGGGAGGTGGGTTAACGTGATTTTTTTTTTTTTTTGGGGGGGGGGGGATAAAAACTTCTACAGCGAGATGTGAATGCTGCAGGACAACTATTTAAAAGAACATTTTGCCATATGTAATTTTGTTATACACAACATTAATATTTTCTATTCGCCACGACAGCACCCACTAGAGAGAGGGGATCCGCCCCTAGGAACAGGAAACCTACAGAGAGATAAAAGGGGCGGCCCCCCCTCGCTCCTCAGTTGGTTTCCTGTTCCTAGATGGAGACCCACAGAGAAGACTCTATGGATTTAGGAAGAGGAAGACCTGCCTGGACTACCGCCTGTACGACTCTGCTGAGCGGCAGGGGTTCCAGAGCAGGTAGACAGTCGGGGGAAGGATCCTGCGGGCTCCCCCCTCATCTGGTGCGGCTGACAGGCAGCCTGAAGATATCCAACGGTCTCCCTGCTGGGACACCGTTGTGGAGACGCCGACAGTGCGGGTACCTGGTGCGGCCGGTAATAGAGGACGTCCTCCGGTGTGCGTCTGAGCAGCGGTGAGACGGTTCCGCGATCCGAGGCCCTCCTGTCCCTCCAAGGTAAGAGGTGACATGGTGGGATGCAGCAGGCAGCGGCGTCTCCCGGCATACAGGACGCGGGCGCATGCGCAGTAGCGTCGGCGTCCCGGAAATGGAGATGAACTTCCGGGGCACGGTGTTGGAGATCATTTCCGGGGGGAACCGCCATATTGGATTCCCCCATGCGGTGCCATTACTCTGAACGCCGGATTTGTAAGTAAAAAAAAAAGACAGCAAGGGGTGTGTACATTGCTACACTATAAAGTGTAGTCAGTAAGTGCAGTCAGTGTGCCATTATGTCGTCCCAAGAGGAGGTCAGGGTGCACCCTATGGAAGAGCCATTAGTCCCTAGTGGTGAAGCCAGGAAAAGGAATAGTGGACACTCTAAAATAAGTGACTCCACTGATAAGTCAGGAAGAAAATCCTCCCGTTCCACACCCCAGGCTAAGACATCTCCGCAGCCGGTATAAATATTACGCTGGGTGAGTGCGTATATAGCTTCACTGAAGCTTATATTGATTCCTTTGCTTATATTATTTCTAGGCAAAGAGGACGGGGAAGAGTAAGCACAAACAATGTGCCATATGTACCGAACCCCTGCCTGACTCCTATCTTAAAAATCTGTGTCAGGCATATATAGACTACACCTTACGGCAGGAGGAATCGGTTAAAATGAATGAGATACGGCTCATAATTCGGGAAGAACTTCAGTCGTTGGGAGGTGGTCCTACTTCTTCAGTAAATATGGAGAAACGAAGGAGAAAAACATCCTCTCCTAGAGCTGACACATCAGCAGAGAGTGGGGAGGTCGACTCTGATATTTCTCAGCAATCTAATTCCTCAGAGGAAGAGGACTTCGTCTGTTTTCCAACTGAGGGCATAAACAACCTAGTAAAATCAGTGAGAAATACGATGGGGGTGTCTGAATCAAAAGAACCCCAGACGCCACAAGAAGTTATGTTCGCTGGTCTTTCTCAGAAGAAAGGCCACGTATTTCCAATAAATCAGGCCATAAAAGATCTCGTTAAAAAAGAATGGAGTAGAGGTCAAAAGGGGTTGGTCCCAATATCCTGTAAGAGACGCTACCCCTTTGACGATGAGGATTTGAATACCTGGGCCAAGATACCAAAAGTCGATGCGGCAGTTGCATCTACATCTCGCCGTTTCTCCTTACCAGTGGAGGATGCAGGTTCCTTATCGGATCCTATGGACCGGAAATCAGATGCACTCCTTAAAAAATCGTGGGAGGCCTGTGTCACGGCATTCAAGCCGGCTATTTCAGCCACATGTACTGGCAGATCAATGCTAGTATGGCTGGATCAGCTGGATCAAAAGATTAAGAGTGGCGTATCCAGAGAAAAATTAAGGGCATCTATCCCTTTGATTAAAGGTGCTGCGGCTTTTATATCAGATGCCTCAATTGATTCCCTCCGCCTGGCGGCCAGAACAGCTAATCTCGCTAATACGGCTCGGCGGGCTTTATGGTTAAAAAACTGGAAGGGGGATGCCCAGTCAAGATCCAAATTATGTTCCATACCCTGTCAGGGTGAGTACCTGTTTGGAACAGTCCTTGATGATATTCTCACTAAGGCGGGCGAGAGGAAGAAAGGATTCCCTAATCCCTTTATTCCGTCTTACAGAAGGGCGTTCAGGAAGCCACCATTCGGAAGAAAGGGAGGCTTCAGAGACAGGTGGAATAATAAAGATTTCAAACAAAAAGGAAATCTGTTTAATAAACGCCCCTTCAAGCCAACCGATAAATTCCATCAGTGATATTTCTCCGGTGGGTGGAAGACTAAAACAATTCAGTCATCAATGGAAAGAAATAACAACTAATCAATGGGCTATTAAATTAACATCCTCAGGCCTCACACTAGACTTTATTAAAATTCCTCCGGATTCTTTCCTTCTTACCACCTTAAGATCCAAGCCTCAGCAAGAGGCACTTGAAACCGAGGTTAAATCCCTCCTACGCAAACATGTCCTAGTAGAGGTTCCATCTTCCCAGATAGGGAGAGGCTTTTACTCTCCCTTGTTTCTGATTAGTAAGCCGGATGGCTCTTTCAGAACTATAATCAATTTGAGGAAGCTGAATTCCTTTATAAAACCTAAAACATTCAAAATGGAATCCATTCGTTCAGCTATAAAAAATCTATTTCCAAATTGTTACATGGTAGTATTGGATCTTAAAGATGCTTACTACCATATTCCCATTCATAATTCACACCAACAATTTCTTCGGGTAGCAGTTTGTATAGAGGGGCAAATTCGTCATCTACAATATAGAGCAATGCCCTTCGGGTTATCTATGGCCCCAAGGATTTTTACTAAGTTACTATCAGAAGTAATGTCTTTTTTACGGGTAAAGGATACTTTGGTCATCCCATATCTAGATGACCTGTTGATTGTAGGAAAGAGCCCCCTACAGTGTGAGCAGAGATTACAGGAAGTAGTGATATCCTTACAATCCCTGGGTTGGCTATTTAATTGGGAAAAATCTAGACTTCAGCCTGTAACGTGTCAGAAATTCCTTGGGCTCCTTCTAGATTTGGTCGACCAGATTTGTAAACTGCCTGAGGATAAGAAATTCTCCATAGTTGATAAGGTGTCCTCAGCAATAAAAAGACGTAGTATGTCACTAAGATAGGTCATGTCATTGCTAGGCTCTCTAACATCGTGCATTCCTGCGGTACAGTGGGCACAGTTCCATACTAGGCAGCTACAAAAATTTGTATTGGAGGAGGACATTAAGAATAGAGGATGTCTGGATAGAACAGTTTTCCTAACATCGGAAGTATTACACTCCCTTAGGTGGTGGTTGGATCAGAATAATCTTTCAAAGGGGGTTCTATGGGTAATCACTCCTTCTAGTGTTGTGACCACAGATGCTAGTCCTGAAGGCTGGGGGGCTCATTTTCAGGATCAATGGGTTCAGGATCTTTGGTCCAGCTCAGATCTTAATAATTCCTCGAATGTCAAGGAGTTGAGGGCGGTATATTACTCCCTTCTCCACTTTCTTCCCCAGCTCAGCGGCTCTCATACAAGAGTATTCTCCGACAACACCACTGCGGTGGCTTATCTGAACCATCAGGGAGGTACAAGGTCGGACAAACTCAGGGAGGTGGCATCAGACATCATGGAGTTAGCCGAAGATCATCTACTATCACTATCGGCAGTACACATCAGAGGCACAGACAACTTTCGTGCCGATTTCCTGAGCCGTCATACTCTTCATCAAGGGGAATGGATGCTGAGCAGGAAAATTTTCAAAGCAATAACAGCTCGATGGGGTGTTCCTCAAATAGACTTGTTTGCCACAAGAGCCAACCGTCAAGTCAAGATGTTTGCCTCTCTAAACAGGGAGGACAAGCCAGACATACTCGATGCCCTCCAGACGCCATGGACATTCGATCTGGCCTATGCTTTCCCTCCATGGAATCTATTACCTATAGTAATAAGAAAAATAAGGGAGGAGGGCGCAAAAGTTCTGTTGATAGCCCCATTCTGGCCCAAGAGGCCATGGTTCTCATGGCTGAGGGCGATGTCGGTGTCAGATCCATGGATTCTGCCTCAGTCCAAGGACCTACTCTCTCAAGGTCCATTCCTCCATCCTCAGGCAAAGGGCATGAACTTAACTGCCTGGAGTTTGAGAGGCGGTTACTAAATCTCAGGGGGTTTTCTAATGGATTAATCGATACTCTTATGAAGAGCAGAAAACCTTCAACTACCAGGATTTATGTTAGAATTTGGAGGAAATTCCTTCAATTTCATACTACACAATTTTCCTCTGAGATTCCTATATTTGCAATGTTAGAATTTCTACAAAAAGGGCTGGAATTAGGGCTCTCCGTGAGCACTCTGAAGGTGCAGGTTTCAGCATTAGGAGCTCTTTTTAATCATAACATTGCAGGAAATAAATGGATATCCCGGTTTATATCCGCTTGTGAAAGATCAAAACCAATTAACATTCCTCGGGTTCCTCAGTGGGATCTTTCGATAGTTTTAAATGCATTAATACAACCACCTTTTGAGCCTCTCCATACAGCCTCACTAAAGAATATTTCTTTGAAGACGGTTTTGTTAGTGGCGTTAGTCTCTGCCAGAAGAGTGAGCGATCTCCATGCATTATCTATAGATCCTCCCTTTTTAACGGTAACATCAGATAGGATACTTTTAAAAACAGATCCTTGTTATCTCCCTAAGGTGGCTTCTACCTTTCATAGATCCCAGGAGATCTTGTTACCCACCTTTTTATGAGAACCACTCAACTCCAGAAGAAGAAATACTTCACACCCTAGATGTAAAAAGGTCTGTCCTAGCCTATTTAGAGAGAACTAGGGACTGGAGGAAGAGTAGGGCTCTCTTTGTGTCTTTCCAGGGTAAAACCAAGGGTGCCGGAGTCACAAAGAACACATTATCTCGCTGGATCAGAGAGGCCATAATCTTGGCGTATAAAGCTGGAGGGAGAGATCCTCCAATGCATGTCGGAGCGCACTCTACAAGAGCCTTGTCGACTTCCTGGGCAGAAAGGGCGAATGTGCCAATAGACCTTATATGTAAGGCTGCAACTTGGTCTTCACCAAATACCTTTTATAAACATTATAGATTAGATCTATCCTCTACTTCTGATCTAACTTTTGGTGTATCGGTCCTTGACTCAGTAAACCCACCCAGTCTATAGTCTCTGCAATTCTCTCTAGTGGGTGCTGTCGTGGCGAATAGAAAATACCGGATTACGTACCGGTAATGCTCTTTTATAGAGCCCACGACAGCACCCGTTCACATCCCTCCCTTTTCTGTATATAGTTGCACATGGTGCTTGTTTGGTGAGGTGTAAATATTAGAAAGATATAATATGAGGTTGTAAATATGTATATATATGTATATACCTGAACCTGTTAACTAAAACTTGGCGGCGGTTCCTCCTATTCTCTGTAAAACAACTGAGGAGCGAGGGGGGGGCCGCCCCTTTTATCTCTCTGTAGGTTTCCTGTTCCTAGGGGCGGATCCCCTCTCTCTAGTGGGTGCTGTCGTGGGCTCTATAAAAGAGCATTACCGGTACGTAATCCGGTATTTCCTCTCCTTGCTTTTATTATATCATAGGCTAACACTATAAAAACCTATTATTAGACCTGATAAGACTGGTGTGTGTGTATATACAACCCCTGGCAAAAATTAAGGAATCACCGGCCTTGGAGGATGTTCATTCAGTTGTTTAATTTTGTAGAAAAAAAGCAGATCAGACATGGCACAAAACTAAACTCATTTCAAATGGCAACTTTTTGGCTTTAAGAAGCACTAAAAGAAATCAAGAAAAAAAAATATGGTAGACTAGTCAGTAATGGTTAATTTTTTTTTTTAACCAAGCATAGGGAAAATATTATGGAATCACTCAATGCTGAGGAAAAAATTATGGAATCATGAAAAACAAACAAGCAGAAAAACACTCCAAAACATCACTAGTATTTTGTTGTATCACCTCCGGCTTTTATAACAGCTGCAGTGTCTGAGGCATGGACTTAGGCCGGTTTCACACGTCAGTGGCTCCGGTACGTGAGGTGACAGTTTCCTCACGTACCGGAGACACTGACTCACGTAGACCCATTAAAATCAATGTGTCTCTGCACATGTCAGCATGTTTTCACGGACCGTGTGTCCGTTTGAAAAACACAGACATGTCAGTGTTTGTAGGAACGCACGGATCACACGGACCCATTAAAGTCAATGGGTCCGTGTAAAACACGTACTGCACACGGATGCTGTCCGTGTGCCGTGCAGGAGACAGCGCTACTGCTGAGGCCGGAATTCATCCCTTCTTCCCAGCAGAGTTTGCTGGAGAGAAGGAATGAATAATCTTTTTTTTACCCTTCGCCACGACAGCACCCCACATGAGAGAGAGAGGGATCCGCCCATAGGAACAGGAAAGCTACAGAATAAAAGGAGGCGGTCCCCTCTCCTCCTAAGTTTAGGTTTCCTGTTCCTATGGGAATCCCAGGACTTACCTACAGAAGAAGATCCCTGAGCCATGCACCCGCCTGCGTCAGTCTCTGTAAGGAATGGCAGGGGCTGCGGTTCCAGAAGCAGCGGCGGGGGAGCCACTGTTTGCAGCCTCCCCCCCTCGTCTGATCGATGGCCATGGTCCGGGTTCGGTGCCGCTGGTCCGCCCGGCTCCATGAGGACGCGCGCGCTCAGCGGCTGGCTTTTTATCAGCAGTCGCCGCATGGTGAAAAGGAGCGGCGCGTCTAACCCGGAAGTCGCCGGAGCACTTCCGGGTTAGGTCCGGGGAGGCAGGAGATTCGGCGCCACATTTAAAAATCCAGCGCTAGCGTCGGCCGGTGTGTGTATGGCTTCACCGGCCGATGTAGCACACTTGCCTGCAACAGAGCGCTCTCCCAGTATGGAGACAAGCGCCAGAAGCAGCGCTAAAAGTGGGGATCGATCTCAGGAAAAGCGATCTCAGGAGAAACGATCTGCCACCAAACAGAGGGATCTTTCATCAAAGAATCCGCCTCCAGAACCGGTACCTGTCAGCTTCACTGGGTGAGTTGTTGAAAAAGTCTCTTCCCATATGCTGATATATGCTCCTCCTGTATCCCCTCTAGAATAAGAAAAGGATACATAAATCCAAACACAGAGAATGTGCTTTATGTTTGCAACCCCTCTCGGACTCCTATACAAAGAGGCTATGCTCAGAATGCATTATATTGACCTTACGGCAGGAGAATGTAATGACTCCGTCTGACGTCAGAGCCATTATCCGCGAAGAGATGCAGGGTTTGGCGCATGCAGGTAGCACCAGTACCAAACAGCCAAGCAGGTCCCAATCTCCAGCAAGCTCGGAGTCGGAACATAGATCCTCAGAGGGAGATGAAACTCAGCCGAGTTAATCCGAAAATGAAGGGGGACTGTGTCTACCCAATAGCAGCGTTGACAACTTAGTAAAAGCTGTTAGAAATATGATGGGGTGCCCAGACAAGAAAGGGAAGAAGTCGGCTCAAGACATTATGTTTGCGGGGTTAGGACAAAAAAAGCGTAGATCCTTCCCCGTCATACCCACAATTAAAGAAATAGTTAAAAAGGAGTGGGAAAAACAGCATACAAGGGGATTCTTGCCATCATCTGCCAAAAGACGCTATCCCTTCAGCGATGAAGAGCTAAATTCTTGGTCAAAATACCAAAGTTGATGCCGCAGTAGCCTCAACTTCCAAACAGTCAGTCTTGCCTGTGGAAGACTCAGGGACTCTAGCTGACCCATTAGACCGGAAAGCAGAAGCCTTACTTAAAAGGTCATGGGAGGCCAACACAGGGGCGTTCAGGCCAGCTATTTCTGGTACCTGTACTGCAAGGTCGCTGCTAGTGTGGACGGAGCAGCTGGAGGAGCAAATTAGAGGTGGATCTTCAAGAAGTACAATCTTATCGAAAATCCCTCTAATGAAAGAGGCAGTAGCGTTCCTAGCTGATGTGGATTCGCTACGCCTAGCAGCCAGGTCAGCCGGCCTAGTGAACACAGCCCGGCGAGCACTCTGGTTAAAAAACTGGAAAGGGGATGCACAGGCCAAAGCAAAACTTTGTGCGCTCCCCTGCCAGGGTGAGTTCCTGTTCGGGAAAACACTAGATGAGCTCTTAAATAAAGCAGGAGAGCGGAAGAAGGGTTTCCCTAACCAATATCTTCCATCTTACAGGAGAGCCTTCAGAAGACGCCCCTTTACCAGGAACAGGCCTACTGAGCAAAGGGAGTGCTGGGAAACAAATGACCCAAAACAAAAAGGTGCTCTGTTTACCGTATCCTATAACCCAAAACGTAACAAGTACCGCTAACTACGAAGTGGGTGGGAGATTAAAATATTTCCTTTTTAAATGGGAGCAAATAACATCCAGTTATTGGATTCTGGACATTATTAAGTATGGAATAAAACTAGAATTTGAGAGAATCCCTTGGGATTCCTTTATAATAACATCTCCAAGACAAGAACAACAAAAGGCTCTAGAATCCGAGATTCTATCTCTCCTATCTAAAAAAGTATTGATAGAGGTTCCCCGAGATCAAGAGGGAAGGGGCTTCTATTCCCCTTTATTCTTGATCAATAAGCCAGATGGTTCATTTAGAACCATCATGAATCTCAAAAGATTAAATTCCTTTCTACGTAACCATACTTTCAAAATGGAATCTATTAGTTCTGCCATCAAACTTTTGTCCCCTAGGTGTGTCATGGCTGGGATAGACCTAAAAGATGCCTACTATCATCTTCCCATACATACCGAACACCAGCAGAACCTAAGAGTAGCAGTCATCCTGGCGGGACAGGTTCGTCACTTTCAATATGTAGCAATGCCCTTTGGGCTTTCAATGGCTCCACGCATCTTCACGAAAGTGATATTAGAAGTGATGGCTTATCTACGCCAACAGGACACTTTGATAATACCCTACCTGGATGATTTTCTGGTGGTAGGAGATTCTCAATGTAAAATGCGATTATCTAACATAATCTCGTCCCTGGATCGTCAACTTCCAAAAGTCCAGACTGAACCCAAACACCGTTCAGATATTTCTAGGGATCCAGCTAGACTCCGTAAGTCAAAAAAGCTTCCTCCCGCATTCTAAAAAAGTAACCATTCAGTCAAAGGCAATAAAAAATCCCCATATGACTCGAAGAAAAGCTATGTCCTTATTAGGATCATTATCTTCATGTATTCCAGCTGTACCGTGGGCTCATTTTCATACCCGTTAGTTACAGTATGAAGTTTTATTAGTCCAGGGGAAGAAGCGACATCTGGAGAGTAAACTAACTCTTTCCAAGAATGTCATAGAATCCCTATCATGGTGGCTAGATATGGGACACCTTTCAGAAGGTGTACCTTGGATAGTAGACCCGTCTAAAATAATTACTACCGACGCCAGCCCTACCGGGTGGGGTGCACATATGGAGGATTATGTGGTCCAAGACACCTTGAATCAGGCAGAGTTGTCATGTTCTTCCAATTGGAAGGAATTAAGAGCGGTGGAAAATGCCTTAAATCATTTTCTTCCACAGATCCAAGGAGCACATGTAAGAGTTTTCTCGGACAATTCTACCACAGTGGCCTATGTAAACCATCAAGGTGGTACATGGTCAGGAAGTCTGATGACCATAGCAGGAGAGATCTTCCAATTGGCAGAGACTCATCTTGCATCCTTAACAGCCCTGCATATAAGAGGGGTGGAAAATATCAAAGCAGACTATCTCAGTCGAAACAGGCTACGCCAGGGAGAATGGACCCTAAACAGAGACATATTCAGAGCAATAACAAGATGATGGGGTACACCTCAAATAGATCTGTTCGCTACAAGAGGCAACACAGGTAAAAAGATTCGCTTCTCTGAACTTTGGGGATCATCCAGACATGTTGGACTCTCTACACCATCCCTGGAAGTTCAAACTGGCGTACGCCTTTCCTCCAATGTCTGATTCCACTAGTGATCAGGAAAATCAGGAGAGAACAAGCGAGGGTAATCTTAATCGCACCCTTTTGGCCAAAGAGACCATGGTTCTCTTGTCTCCAGAGCATGTGTCTATGCTACCCGTGGATTCTTCCATCAGACAAGAAACTACTGTTCCAGGGGCCCTTCTTCCACCCGCAAGTGAAAGGACTTCACTTGATGGCGTGGAATTTGAGCGGCAGTTACTAAGCTCAAGGGGATTCTCAGAACAATTAGTAAATACCCTGCTACTAAGTAGAAAAATATCTACCACCCTAATATATAGTAGGGTCTGGAAAAAATTCTTAAACTTTTATACGATACCATTCACTAGACAAGTTCCAGTGACACCTATTCTAGAGTTCCTACAAAAAGGCAGAGAATTAGGATTATCAGTAAACACCTTGAGAGTCCAGGTCTCAGCATTAGGAGCTCTATATGGTTGTAATATAGCAGCTGATAGATGGGTCTCCAGATTTGCTAAGTCTTGTGAACAGAGTAATCCGGTTCATATTCCCCGTCTACCCCCATGGGATTTAAATTTAGTACTGGAATCCTTAACTGACTCCCCGTTTGAACCACTAGATTCTATACCTCTAAATATTCTAACGTATAAAGTAGCCCTATTGGTAGCCCTAACCTCAGCTAGGAGGGTTAGTGACATCCAGGCCCTATCAGTAGACCCACCTTTTTTGCTAGTATTTCAAGATCGTATAGTCCTAAAACCTGATCCCTCATACCTCCCTAAGGTAGCATCCACCTATCACAGATCTCAGGAGATATTTCTCCCTTCCTTTTTTTATTCTCCTGTAACCCCAGAACAACATAAATTCCACACCTTAGATGTCAGAAGAGCCATCCTGACTTATATAGAGAGGTCTCAGACATGGAGGCAGAGTAGGGCTCTGTTTATCTCCTTTCAGGGCAGCAAGAAAGGACTTGGGGTCACAAGAGCTACCATATCTCGATGGATCAAAGAGGCAATCTGTTTGGCCTATACGTCAAAAGGTGAAGTTCCTCCAGTGGGCATAAAGGCACATTCAACTCGGGCCATGGCTTTCTCTTGGGCGGAGCAGGCGGATGTACCAATCCATTTGATATGTAAGGCCGCAACTTGGTCTACACCTTCTACCTTCTACAACCATTATAGACTTGATCTATCCACATCTTCTGATCTAACCTTTGGTAGAGCTGTTCTTAGTACAGTAATCCCACCCAGATAATGACTCTCTGAAAATCTCTCATGTGGGGTGCTGTCGTGGCGAAGGGTAAAAAGCTGAATTACTTACGGTAATACTCTTTTAATGAGTCCACGACAGCACCCATTTACAACCCTCCCTAGTTTTACACAGCTCTTTCTCTTAAGTTCACAAATAATGGTTGTATAGAGTTTAAGAAATTGATATTGCTGAATAAGAATTAATACTAAAGCTTTTTGTGGTTCCCTTTTTATACTCTGTAAACTAAAATGAGGAGGAGAGGGGACCGCCTCCTTTTATTCTGTAGGTTTCCTGTTCCTATGGGCGGATCCCTCTCTCTCATGTGGGGTGCTGTCGTGGACTCATTAAAAGAGTATTACCGTAATGTTATGATAAGGTAATTCAGTACCACAATGGACATAGGAGTCAGAGCACATACAGTGACCTGACAATAACCCAAAAACATAGAACGAGCTCTGAGACGTGGAAACTCTGCTGACCACAATCCCTAATCCTCTCCAACACAACTAGAGGCAGCCGTGGATTGCGCCTAACGCTCCCTATGCAACTTGGCACAGCCTGAGAAACTAGCTAGCCTGAAGATAGAAAATAAGCCTACCTTGCCTCAGAGAAATACCCCAAAGGAAAAGGCAGCCCCCACATATGACTGTGAGTTAAAGGGAACCTGTCACCCCCGTTTTTTGAGATTGAGCTATAAATACTGTTAAATAGGGCCTGCGCTGTGTGTTCCTATAGTGTATGTAGTGTACCCCGATTCCCCATGTATGCTGAGAAATAACTTACCAAAGTCGCCGTTTTCGCCTGTCAATCAGGCTGGTCAGGTCGGGAGGGCGTGGTGACATCGCTGGTTCTTCCTCAGCTTTACGTTGGTGGCGTAGTGGCGTAGTGGTGAAGACACAGCGCGCGATCTGCGCTGTCATCCCTTTCGTCGGTGGGGGCGGCCATCTTCCTGGGGCCGCGCGTGCGCAGATCGAGTGCTCTGCTGCACGGGGCTTCAGGAAAATGGCCGCGGGATGCCGCGCGTGCGCATTAGAGATCGCGGCGGCCATTTTCCCAAAGCCGAGTTTGCATCTCGGCTTTGGGAAAATGGCCGCCGCGATCTCTAATGCGCACGCGCGGCATCCCGCGGCCATTTTCCTGAAGCCCCGTGCAGCAGAGCACTCGATCTGCGCACGCGCGGCCCCAGGAAGATGGCCGCCCCCACCGACGAAAGGGATGACAGCGCAGATCGCGCGCTGTGTCTTCGCCACTACGCCACCAACGTAAAGCTGAGGAAGAACCAGCGATGTCACCACGCCCTCCCGACCTGACCAGCCTGATTGACAGGCGAAAACGGCGACTTTGGTAAGTTATATCTCAGCATACATGGGGAATCGGGGTACACTACATACACTATAGGAACACACAGCGCAGGCCCTATTTAACAGTATTTATAGCTCAATCTCAAAAAACGGGGTGACAGGTTCCCTTTAAGATGAAAAGACAAACGTAGAGATGAAATAGATTTAGCAAAGTGAGGCCCGACTTTGTGAACAGAGCGAGGATAGGAAAGGTAACTTTGCGGTCAACACAAAACCCTACAAACAACCACGCAAAGGGGGCAAAAAGACCCTCCGTACCGAACTAACGGCACGGAGGTACACCCTCTGCGTCCCAGAGCTTCCAGCAAGCACAAGAAAACAAATAAGCAAGCTGGACAGAAAAAAACAGCAAACAAAAAGCAAAAGCGGAACTTAGCTATGCAGAGCAGCAGGCCACAGGAACGCTCCAGGAGGAAACAGGTCCAATACTAGAACATTGACTGGAAGCCAGGATCAAAGAACTAGGTGGAGTTAAATAGAGCAGCACCTAACGACTTCACCACATCACCTGAGGAAGGAAACTCAGAAGCCGCAGTACCACTTTCCTCCACCAACGGAAGCTCACAGAGAGAATCAGCCGAAGTACCACTTGTGACCACAGGAGGGAGCTCTGCCACAGAATTCACAAAACCGTAAGTAATTCGGCTTTTTTCTTTTCCCTTAAAAATAAAGTTTGTGTCCGCTCCCGCCTCCCATCCCCTGTGCGACCCCCCCCCCCCCCGCTTGCCAGGAAATACTCACCGACACCCAGCTCCAGTGATGTCTCCTCTCAGCGCCGGCAGCCTGTGCTCTGTGAGCGGTCACGTGGTCCCGCTCATTACAGTGAGGAATATGCGCATATTCCTCACTGTAATGAGTGGGACCATGTGACCGCTCACACAGGGCCTGCTGCCGGCACTGAGAGGAGACATCGCTGGAGCTGGGTGTCGGTGAGTATCTCCTGGCAAGCGGGGGGGGGGGGGGGGAGGGGGGGCACAGGGGATGGGAGATGGGAGGGGACGCACAAACTTTATTTTTAAGGGAAAAAAAAAAAAAAAAAAGATTATTCATTCATTCTCTCCAGCGAACGCTGCTGGGAAGAAGGGATGAATTCCGGCTTCAGCACCGCACGCAGGGGACAGCGCTTAACTGTAGCGCTGTCTCCTGCATGGTCTGTGTGGTCCTCAGTCGGCACACGGCTGCCGCACGTGTGCCACACTGATGTGCTACGTAAGCACACGGACACAGATAATTCCGGTACTGATTTTTCCGGTACCGGAATTATCTGGACGTGTGGGACAGGCCTTAATGAGTGTCAGACAGTACTCTTCATCAATCTGGCTCCAACTTTCTCTGATTGCTGTTGCCAGATCAGCTTTGCAGGTTGGAGCCTTGTCATGGACCATTTACTTCAACTTCCACTAAAGATTTTCAATTGGATTGAGATCCGGACTATTTGCAGGCCATGACATTGACCTTATGTGTCTTTTTTCAAGGAATGTTTGCACAGTTTTCGCTCTATGGCAGCATGCATGATCATCTTGAAAAATGATTTCATCATCCCCAAACATCCTTTCAGTTGGGATAAGAAAAGTGTCCAAAATATCAATATAAACTGGTGCATTTATTGCAGATGTAATGACAGCCATCTCCCCAGTGCCTTTACCTGACATGCAGCCCCATACTATCAATGACTGAGGAAATTTGCATGTTCTCTTCAGACAGTCATCTTTATAAATCTCATTGGAACGGCACCAAGCAAAAGTTCCAGCATCATCACCTTGCCCAATGCAGATTCGCGATTCATCACTGAATATGACTTTTATCCAGTCATCCACAGTCCAAGATTGCTTTCCCTTAGCCCATTGTAACCCTGTTTTTTTCTGTTTAGGTGTTAATAATGGCTTTCGTTTAGCTTTTCTGTATGTAAATCCCATTTCCTTTAGGCGGTTTCTTACAGTTCGGTCACAGACGTTGACTCCAGTTTCCACCCATTCGTTCCTCATTTGTTTTGTTGTGCATTTCTTGTATTGGAGACATTGCTTTAAGATTCAGGTCTTTATGCTTTGATGTCTTCCTGGGTCTACCAGTATGTTTGCCTTTAACAACCTTCCCCTGTTGTTTGTATTTGGTCCAGATTTTAGACACAACTGACTGTGAACAACCAACATCTTTTGCAACATTGCGTGATGATTTACCCTCTTTTAAGAGTTTGATAATCCTCTCCTTAGTTTCAATTGACATCTCTCGTGCTGGAGCCATGATTCATGTCAGTCCACTTGGTGCAACAGCTCTCCAAGGTGTGATCACTCCTTTTTAGATGCAGACTAACGAGCAGATCTAATTTGATGCAGGTGTTATTTTTGGGTATGAAAATTTACAGGGTGATTCCACAATTTTTTTTTCCTCAGAATTGAGTGATTCCATCTTTTTTTTTTTTTTTTTTTTTCCCCTGTGCTTGGTTAAAAAAAGTAACAATTACTATCATATTTTTTGTTCTTGATTTCTTTGTGTTTCTTAAAGCCAGAAAGTTGCCATTTGAAATGACTTTAGTTTTGTGCCATGTCTGTGATCTGCTTTTTTTTTTTCTACTAAAGTAAACAACTGAATGAACATCCTCCAAGAACAGTGATTCCACAATTGTTGCCAGGGGTGTTGTGTGTGGATCGCCCCCAAGGGCTAGGGGATACTCTGTACCGGGCCCTTATGTAGTCAATGGGGATGTCATGGCGGCTGACCCGGTCCGTGGCCCTAGGGGAACGTCCGTTGTAAATTGGGGAAAGGTCTTTAAACGGATAATGTTCGTGACGCCACCTGTGGTATTCGGTCAGGGTGACCGACGCTGCTTAGGGGTCCACTGGGGTGATGTTATGGCAGCTAGATGGTATACCTTCCCACAGGTGAAGTATGTCCCCAGGGCTTCCCGGAGTGTAGGTGGTGGATGGTGCAAGGCGCAGTGAATAACGAGGACACAGGGGTGCAGTCTCTTTACCTTTTACTGAAGGTTCAGCATCCACAGTCCAGAGTAGGGACCACAGGGTAGGCAGAGTCCGGCCAGTCTGAAGGCAAATCCAGTGTCCCCCGTGTCCAGGAGGAATTCAATAGCCTTCCCCTAGCGCACAGTAACGTAGTAGGTCCCTACTTGCATAAGCTACCATAAGGTCCTCACTGTTGTTACTCCTCTCTGTCCCCCAGATGGTACGGATAGGACAAAACCCGTATGACTAATGGCCTGAGGCTTGTTTATAGGGACCCTAGAGACGCCCCGACCCCCACAAGTTGCCACTGTGTCTTCTTAGGTATAAAGGTCGGACAGCCAACTTGGAATCGACTGCCCTGCCAGTCTCTGAAGCAACGGCATAGAGCTCTTTACTTCCTCAGTATTCTGGCCACCGGATCTGCGCTTCAGATGGAGGCAGCCTGCTTCTAGCTGGTCTCCCACTGATGTTTCACTCCTGTTGCTATGACTTCTTTTCTCACTCAATACAGCACAATTCCTTTCGTGTCCTTTCTTAGGATGCTGTCGCATGGGTTGCAGGCGCAGCTCCGTGTCCTTCTTTCTCTCCTCCTCAGACTTCAGTCTGGATCTGACCAGGAATCACCCGAGCCAGCTCGACCGGGAGACCTTTTCTCGTTGGTCCCCAGCCAGGAACTCTCCTCTCCTCCTTGACTCTCCCTCTGACTCTCTGACTAACTTCCTAACCAACCCTCCAGTTTTACCCTATGTGAGGAGTGGCCTAATAGATAGAACCCTTAGCTCCCCCTGGTGGACTGGTGTGTGTGTGTGTGGCTGTGCTACCTGGACAGCAGATCTCCTTCATTGCCTTCAGACGTAACATCACTCCCCCTGGTGGAAGAACAACATTACTGCAACGAACCAGGACTTTGGGGCGCTGCATGTGTATATGTATGTGTGTGTGTATATATAGAAAGGCTCAGTGCGAGCCGAAACGTCGCGAGATGTGGGTCTGAAATAAACTTCACAGCCTTTTTTCACCTTCATTTGTTGTTGGAGTGCTGCCTTCTTTTTCTGCTTGGCATATTACGTGGTTGGACATGTGGATGGTCCTATCCAGGAGGCTTGGCACCCACCGGTGAGCATTGTGCTGCTCTCGTTTTTTTATATATATATTTATATATTTATATTGTCTAAGGGTTTTTCCGTCTGTCTGTCTGTCCTGGAAATCCTGCGTCCCTGATTGGTCGATGCCGCCAGGCCTCAACCAATCAGCGACGGGCACAGTATCGACGTAGAAATCCCGCGTCTCTGATTGGTCGAGCGATGGGCACAGCGACGATGATGTAATAATGGTTGCCATGGCGACGATGATGTCATAAAGGTTGCCTCGACCAATCAGCGACGGACACAGTCTGCCGTGAATTCTGGAATCATCATTGTCCATATACTACGGGGACATGCATATTCTAGAATACCCGATGCGTTAGAATCGGGCCACAATCTAGTGTGTGTGTATATATATATATATATATATATATATATATATATATATATATATATATATATATATATATATATATATATATATATATATATATATATATATATATATATATATATATATATATATATATATAAATGAAAATACAAAAAATTTTAAATGAGATGGTGGGTCCAAACGTTTGGTCTGTACTAATATATATAGTACTATATATATATATATATATATATATATATATATATATATATATATATATATATATATATATATATATATATATATATATATATATATATATATATATATATATATATATATATATATTGTACTATATATATTAGTACAGACCAAACGTTTGGACCCACCATCTCATTTAAAATTTTTTGTATTTTCATTACTATGAAAATGGTAAATTCACACTGAAGACATCAAAACTATATGAATTAACACATGTGGAATTATATACTTAACAAAAAAGTGTGAAACAACTGAAAATATGTATTATATTCTAGGTTCTTCAAAGTAGCCACCTTTTGCTTTGATGGCTGCTTTGCACACTCTTGGCATTCTTTTGATGAGCTTCAAGAGGTAGTCACCAGAAATGGTCTTCCAACAATCGTGAAGGAGTTGCCAGAGATGCTTAGCACTTGTTGGCCCTTTTGCCTTCACTCTGCGGTCCAGCTCACCCCAAACCATCTCGATTGGGTTCAGGTCTGGTGACTGTGGAGGCCAGGTCATCTGGCATAGCACCCCATCACTCTCCTTCTTGGTCAAATAGCCCTGACACACCCTGGAGGTGTGTTTGGGGTCATTGTCTTGTTGAAAAATAAATGATGGTCCAACTAAACGCAAACCGGATGGAATAGCATGCCGCTGCAAGATGCTGTGGTAGCCATGCTGGTTCCGTATGCCTTCAATTTTGAATAAATCCCCAACAGTGTCACCAACAAAGCACCCCCACACAATCACACCTCCTCCTCCATGCTTCACGGTAGTAACCAGGCATGTAGAGTCCATCCGTTCACCTTTTCTGCGTCGCACAAAGACATGGTGGTTGGAACCAAAGATCTCAAATTTGGACTCCTCAGACCAAAGCACAGATTTCCACTGGTCTAATGTCCATTCCTTGTGTTCTTTAGCCCACATAAGTCTCTTCTGCTTGTTGCCTGTACTTAGCAGTGGTTTCCTAGCAGCTATTTTACCATGAAGGCCTGCTGCACAAAATCTCCTCTTAACAGTTGTTGTAGAGATGTGTCTGCTGCTAGAACTCTGTGTGGCATTGACCTGGTCCCTAATCTGAGCTACTGTTAACCTGCAATTTCTGAGGCTGGTGACTTGGATAAACTTATCCTCAGAAACAGAGGTAACTCTTGGTCTTCCTTTCCTGGAGCGGTCCTCATGTGAGCCAGTTTCTTTGTAGCGCTTGATGGTTTTTGCAACTGCACTTGGGGACACTTTCAAAATTTTCCCAATTTTTCAGACTGGCTGACCTTCATTTCTTAAAGTAATGATGGCCACTCGTTTTTCTTTACTTAGCTGCTTTTTTCTTGCCATAATACAAATTCTAACAGTCTATTCAGTAGGACTATCAGCTGTGCATCAACCAGACATCTGTTCAACACAACTGATGGTCACAACCCCGTTTATAAGGCAAAAAATCCCACTTATTAAACCTAACAGGGCACACCTGTGAAGTGAAAACCATTTCCAGTGACTACCTCTTGAAGCTCATCAAGAGAATGTCAAAAGTGTGCAAAGCAGTCATCAAAGCAAAATGTGGTTACTTTGAAGAACCTAGAGTATAAGGGCAGTCTCACATGTCCAGATAATTCCGGTACCGGAAAAATCGGTACCGGAATTGTCCGTGTGCCAGTGCGTTTCTGTGGCACATCAGCGTGGCACACGTGTGCCGCCCGTGTGCCCACTGGGTACCACACGCACCGTGCAGGAGACAGCGCTAAAGTTCAGCGCTGTCCCCTGCATCTGATGCAGGGCTGCCACTAGGAATTTTGGGGCCCCATACTGGCAACATTTTCGGGGCCCCTTGAGACTCCGCCCAGGTTCCACCCCAGCCCCGCCTCCACCCCTCGAACCTTCCACAGTCCCACCAGTCTCTCTTGGAAAAACTCCACTTCTGCACCATGTCCTTGACAATCACACATTTACAGTTCCCATCACCATATACATAACCAGCAGCTTTTGTTTTGGCCAAAAGATTTTTTAGTCTGTCACCATGACAAGGCCGACTCCTTTTGCCGAGCCCTACTCTGCTGTAAACATTTGTGAAAATATCCAATACAATTTAGGTATATTTGTATTTATTTTTCTGTGTTTAAAATGACCAATAATATCACATACAAAGGACAAATGCCACCGCACCATGACCAGACACCATATTACCAACACATAGTAAGCTATAATACCACATACAAGGGACAAATACCACCACACCATGTCCAGACCACATATTACCACCACAGTGACCGAACAATATCACATACAAGGGCCAAATACCACCGCACCATGTCCAGATCAGATATTACCACCACATAGTGACCTATAATACCACATACAAGGGACAAATACCAACACAACATGACCAGACCACATATTACCACCACATAGTGACTGAATAATAGCACATACAAGGAACAAATACCACGGCACTATGACTGAATCACATATTACCACCACAGTGACTGAATAATAGAACATGCAAGGAACAAATACTGCCACTGATCAATACATAATTCTATGTGTCCATTATTTCTCATCTACAAGGGAAGCCCGTAATCACCTTTCCTCTATTAATGAGATGGTTGTGTATATAGTCCTCCTTGTATATAAGGTGCTGGCCCCTCCTGTCTCCTCCCTCCTCATTTCTTACTTATTATCAGAATCCCTTTATATATAGTGTATCGTTTCATCATATATAATTTATATATATTTTTTTATAAGTCCTTGTACCGGGGAATACCTGAAAGCTCGGGGGGACAGTATAGAGAATCAGGGAAGACTGCGAGGAGTTTGGGGGCATCACGTGATCGGTTATATTGCCCAGCGACGTAGTATATTGCCCAGTCACGTAGTATATTGCCCAGTCATGTAGTATATTGCACAGTCATGTAGTATATTGCACGGAGCCACGTAGTATATTGCCCAGTGACATAGTATACAGCACGGAGCCACGTAGTATATTGCCCAGTGACATAGTATACAGCACGGAGCCACGTAGTATATTGCCCAGTGACGTAGTATACCGCACGGAGCCACGTAGTATATTGCCCAGTGACGTAGTATACAGCACGGAGCCACGTAGTATATTGCCCAGTGACGTAGTATACAGCACGGAGCCATGTAGTATATTGCCCAGTGACGTAGTATACAGCACGGAGCCACGTAGTATATTGCCCAGTGACGTAGTATATTGCCCAGTGACGTAGTATATTGCCCAGTGACGTAGTATATTGCCCAGTCACGTAGTATATTACCGAGCCACGTAGTATACAGCACAGAGCCACGTAGCATATTGCACATATACTCACCTAACGATCCGAGGGCCCCTTGTAGTTGAACATACTCACCATCCTGGTCGCTGCTCCTCAGCGTCCCGTCTCTCCGCCTCCTGGGATCCAACGGCGCTGTGCCGATGGGCGCGCGGCTGCCGCCATCTTCCATTCCCAGGATGCTTTGCGAAATTACCCTGATGACTTAGCGGTCTCGCGAGACCGCTAGGTCTTCTGGGTAATTTCGCAAAGCATCGCTGGGAAAGGAAGATGGCAGCAGGCGCGAGCGGACAACGGAGGGTGAGTATAGCAGGTTTGTTTTTTTTTTACTTTTTTTAACATTACTTTTTTTTTACTATTGATGCCGCATAGGCAGCATCAATAGTAAAAGGTTGGGGACACACAGGGTTAATAGCGGCGGTAACGGAGTGCGTTACCCGTGGCATAACGGGGTCCGTTACCGCCGGCATTAACCCTGTGTTAGCGGTGACCGGAGGGGAGTATGGAGCGGGCGCCAGGGACACTGACTGTGGAGATAATGGAGCAGAGCGCCGGGGACACTGACTGCGGAGATAATGGAGCGGATCGCCGTGGACACTGCGGGGAGTAAGGAGCAGCCATTTTCTTCCGGACTGTGCCCGTCGCTGATTGGTCGCGGCAGCCATGACAGGCAGCTGCCGAGACCAATCAGCGAATGAATAACCGTGACGGACAGACGGAAGTACCCCCTAGACAATTATATAGTAGATGTTTAGAACAAAGTAAAATATGGATAAACTTTCTTGTGTTTTATAATTTGGGGTCAATTACCTCTCCTTCATCAATAACTTCCCTGCAGCTGCTCCATCCCTCATCTCCCACCTATTATCACAGCAGAGACTCCATGCTCTCCCTGTATTATACAACCTCCTCCCCTCTCCCCCATCCCATTATTTGCTCCTTGCTGTCCTGTATAGATGTCAGGACTGGAATGACAGTTCTCCGTGACTAAGGCTACGTTCACATTAGCGTTTTGCGGGGCTGCGTCGGGCGCAGCCGCGGCGACGCATGCGTCATGCGCCCCTATATTTAACATGGGGGGCGCATGGACATGCGTTGTGCTGCGTTTTGTGACGCATGCATTTTTTTTTGCCGCAAGCGTAGAGCGCAGAGGACGCAGCAAGTTGCATTTTTTTTTGCGTCCAAAATTCGGCAAAAAAGGACGCATGCGTCGCAAAACGCTGCGTTATGTTGCGTTTTTGTTTGCGTTGTGCGTTGCGTCTCAGACGCAACATCGCACAATGCAAATGTGAACGTAGCCTAAGAGCACAGAGCTGCACAACTGCCAGACGGGGGAGGAGGAGAGACCTGAATTAGCGCCGGCAGATGCAGCCACCCGAAGCCTCTTCTCACTGGATGCAGTCTCCTCACTTCTCCTGCTCTCTGCCTCAGCCCGCCCGACGACAACACACGCCACACGTGACTCCTCCAGAATGAGGAAGTGCTCACAGTGTGTAACGTGACGTCGGGACCATGATGCACCCGGGCCCCGCAAACTAAAGGTACACTGCCCATTTCTCTTTGCCGAATAAATTAACAACGCTGTAGGTGTAACTTTAAATCACCACAGTGTTGTTATGTATCTGGTCTGCGGCAGCTTTAAACAAAATATCCCAGGGGCCCGATGAGCATTAGCAAAGAGAGGGGGGCCCGCCCTGACCGGGCTGCTAGCATGTGCGGGCCCCCCCTTTTTGCTTCAGCTCATCGTGCCACATACAGTAGTAATGGCTGTAATGCCCTGATGGCGGCCCTGATCTGGTGCTGAAGCCGCGATTCATATCTTCCCTGCAGCAGCATTTGCTGTAGAGAATATATGAATAATCGAGTTTAAAATAAAGCTCCATGTGCCCATCCCCTTTCCAACCCCATGTGCGCCCCCCGCTGTTATTAAAATACTCACCCGACTCCCTCGCTGGCTGGCGCTGCTTCCTATCCTAGCCGCACCTTCTACTGTATGAGCGGTCACATGGGGCCGCTCATTTACAGTAATGAATATGCGGCTCCACCCCTGACTGTAATGGGGGCATGCCACTGAGGGATCAATGACCAGTCAGAAGCCATACTAGTGAATATCTAATTAGAGCACCACATGAAGATTCCTCTCACCCCCACAGGCTGCCCCGGGGCACGAGCATATAATTAACTTATAACTGAAAATAAAGATTAAACAACAACCAAGACTGATTTCTCTAGTCATCTTCCACGACGGCATACGGAGGCTGCCTCTTTGCCTCCCTCCTCCCACTTGTCAGAATCTTTCCTGTTCCCCATGGGACAGAGAGAGGTTCCATGTGCTGTGGTGGCCGGCAACTACAGTTCCTGTTTTCCCGGCTTTGCCTCTCCTAAGCCGGGCAGCATGTGGTCGCATCCGCCTCCCCTTCTTGATGCTCCTGTCGTTCCGCTCAGCGGTAACCTCAGGACCTCCTCCTGGCCTTCCCGCACCCCTTTGAGGGTAAGGCAGGCCAGTGATCCCGATCGGAGTCCTCCCTGAGCTCTCCGGTTTCCTCTCCCTCCTCGCGCCCAGCCGGCGTCCCGGAAGTGGTGGCGCGCATCACTTCCGGGTCAATCTGTTCCATGGAGCGCAACACTTCCGCCGGCGGCGCCTCGTGCAAGACGCCATCCTCTGCTCTCGGACCAGGAGAGGATGAAGGAACATGATCGTCGCTGGGGGGCAGGGGCCTACTATTCAGTATAAAACCTGCCTGAAGACATCGCAGGTAAGACTATGCTTCAGCATGGATGGCAATACCTGCCCTGCGCCTGCAGAGCCCAGCGCTGCCCCTGCCACAGTAAGTGTGCTGGGATGGGTCCTTACATAGATAGTCTAAGGGTCTCCCTATTTTTCTCTGACATTACTCTCCCTCTCGTTCCAGGGAGACAAGTCTACCCCTAAAACTGCTATAAAGAGGAAGTGTGCCATCTGCAATATTAAATTGCCCTCATTATGGGATAAAAAACTCTGCCAATCATGTACTGATAAAATAGTCCGAGCAGAGCAACCCTCCCTATTGGAAGAAATCTGCTCACTTGTTAAGCAAGAAGTGCAATCTTCCCTAGCGGCTTTTACCCCTCTACCCCTTCCACCACCTTCTCCAGGGAATAAAAGGAAAATTCAGGTTGAGGACTCTGAATCTGAATCAGACCTCTCCTATGCTTCATCCTCTTGTAGACGAGAAGAACCCATGTCACCCATAGCCTCTTGAACCAGGAAATATCTTTTTTCCTCGGATTGGATTGAGGATCTAGTATCTTCAGTACGCAGCACTATGGGTATGGAGGAGGAGTCAGAACAGTCCATTCAGGACCAGATGTTTGGCGGAATAACAAAAGGTTAACGTGTGGAGCTCACTGTACACTCTAATATACTCAACATGATCTCTCAAGAGTGGGAATCTCCGGTAAAACGCCTTAGTATTCCCTCTAAGATGAAACACAGATTCCCCATAGAAGGTGATTCTGTTAAATGGTACGTTCCCAAGGTTGACTCACAGGTGGCAAGAGTTGCGAAAAGAACAGCCCTTCCATTTGAGGATTCTTCGCAGTTGAAGGATCCGATGGACAGGAAGATTGACAGTCTCTTGAAAAAATCCTGTGAGACTTCTACAGTAGCCTTGAAAGCTAATATTGCCTCAACCTGTGTAGCTAGAGCTCTAGTTCCCCTAACCAGCGGGATAGAGTCCCACATATCTCAGGGTACCTCCAGAGGTGAGCTGCTGGACTCCCTACCTAGCCTCCTTAGGGCTACTGTTTTTTTGGCTGATGCCTCCATGGAAACCATCAGAGTTGCTGCTAGATCCCTGGTGCAAATGAATTCGGCTAGGAGCGCTCTATGGCTCAAGATGTGGTCTGGTGACATCACCTCCAAAGCCAAATTATGTGCTATACCCTTTAAAGGGGACTATGTTTTCGGACCTTTGCTAGGCGAAATCTTGGAGAAGGCCACGGACAAGAAAAAAGCTCTTCTAAAACAAAAACCACCTAAGAAAAGGCTTTTTTCATCCCTCACAGCCCCAAGCCTCTCAGAGAGGAAAAGGCAAGCCTGGGAGGTGGAGCTGTCCAAAAGGTGGAGGAAAGAATATCCTTATCCTCCAACAGCAGCAGTCCCAACAGAAGCGGTGACTTCGACCCGGTAGGGGGGGGGGGGGGGGACTCAAGATTTTTCCTAAAAGTGGCAAAATATCACCAGTTGCCACTGTGTCCTCAATGTCGTCATTGAGGGCCTGTTCATAGAGTTCATCTTTTCCCCTCCACGGGGTCTCAAGGTCACCTCCCTTCCCTCTTTGAGAGACCAAACAACTTTGCTAGTAGGTCTCAGAGACCTAATAAGATCAAATGTAATATCTCAAGTTCCAGAGTCGGAAAAAGGTCTAGGACATTACTCCCGACTATTTCTAGTACCCAAGCCTTCGGGCGAGTCTCGTATCATTATAAATTTGAAAGGACTCAACCAGCATGTAAAATACCGCAATCCTTTGATAGGTCCTCACTCCTTTATGTCGACCATTGACTTAAAGGACGCATACTTCCATATTCCAATTCACCCGAGACACCGAAAATACCTCAGGTTTGCGGTACAGGGGAATCACCTGATGGAACATTATCAGTTCAACGTTCTCCCATTTGGAATCTCCTCTGCACCAAGAGTTTTTTCCAAGATAATGGCGGAGGTGGTGTCCTATATTCGGAACCAAGGCATCTATATTGTTCTTTACCTGGACGACTTGCTAATAGTGGCCTCTACCAAGATGACCCTAGAATCCCATGTATCAAAGACTCTCGATACTCTAAGGCCACATTCACACGTTCCTTTTTATTCTGCGGGTTCTCCCGCAGCGGATTTGATAAATCTGCAGGGCAAACCCACTGCGGTTATCCCTGCAGATTTATCGTGGTTTGTCCTGCGGGTTCCGCTGCGGGATTTACCCCTACTATTGATGCTGCATATGCAGCAATATGCAGCATCAATAGTAATGTTAAAAATAATAAAATCATGATGATATACTCACCCTCTGACGTCCCGATCTCCTCGGCGCTGCAGGCGGCGGTCCGGTTCCAAAGATGCTGTGCGACCAGGACCTTCGGTGACGTCACGGTCATGTGACCGCGACGTCACCGAAGGTCCTGGTCGCATAGCAAACCTGAGACCGGACGGCCGCGTGCAGCGCTGAGACTTCAGAGGTGAGTATAGCATTATTTTTTATTTTTATTCTTTTTTTTTTAAATACAGATATGGTTCCCAGGGCCTGGAGGAGAGTCTCCTATCCTCCACCCCGGGTATAACCCGCACATTATCCGCATTACTTCCCGCATGGTGGGCACAGCCCCATGCGGGAAGTAAGCGGATCAATGCACTTCTATGGGTGCAGAATCGCTGCGATTCTGCACAAAGAAGTGACATGGTCCTTCTTTTTTTCCACAGCAATTCTGCGCGTTTTTTTTCGGGTTTTTCCGCATCATGTGCACTGCGGTTTCTGTTTTCCATAGGGTAACATTGTACTGTACCCTGCATGGAAAACAGCTGCGGACCCGCAGCGGCAAAATCGCCGCGGTTCCACAGTAAAAACCGCATAGTGTGAACATGGCCTAACATCCCTGGGGTGGGTCCCGAATCTGAAGAAATCTCAGCCACGGCCCTCCAAATCCAGGAAATTCCTGGGAGTGCTTTTGGACTCCGCAAAACAAATGTCTTTTCTTCCAGAAGACCACCGTCTAACCTTGGTATCAAAGGTCAAGACATTCAGAGACACGAGATCTCCTACGTTCAGGGAGGGCATGTCGCTTCTGGGTTCCATGATGGCCTGCATCCAATCAGTACCCTGGGCTCAGGCCCACTCCAGAATCCTTCAAACTCATATTCTAGAGAATTGGAACGGCCATCCCAGCTCTTTAAACAAAAAGCTACACACGCCAGGTCGAGTCAGAGCCTCTCTAGCATGGTGGGTAAACCTAAGAAATCTCCACAAAGGTGTCAGCTAGACTCAGATCCCACTGACTACAATCACAACAGATGCAAGCAAGAGGGGTTGGGGAGCGATGGCAAACAACATCCCTTTCAAAGGACTCTGGGAACAGACAACGAGCAGGAAGTCGTCCAACTACAGAGAACTAAAAGCTGTAGACGAGACCCTTCTTGCAGCAGGTCGACTTATCATAGGACAACGTGTCCGAGTATATTCGGACAATATGACTGCAGTTGCTCATATCCGACATCAGGGCAGTACAAAGTTCAACAACTTAAAGGGCATCTCCACCCGAATATGCTCCTGAGCAGAGAAATACCTACTGTCTCTGACAGCGGTCCACTTGTAAGGCTCGTCCAACTCCCAGGCAGACTGAGTCGTCAAGATATACAGCCAGGGGAATGGAGCCTGAACAGTCGAAGCTTCAAAATGCTTGTGGACAGATGGGGTCTGCTGGAAATCGACCTCTTCGCATCTTGTCAAAACACTCAGGTCGAAGCCGCCTTCTCTCTAAATCCCAGGGACGGCTCCAGAGGAGTGGATGCTCTAGCCCAGAGGTGGAATTTTCGCCTGGCCTATGCGTTTCCTCCAGTCACGATTTTGGCGAAGGTTTTACAGAAAATCCGAGAAGAACAAACTCCGACTAGACGGCCCGATCCAATTACCAGTAGAGAACGACCTATTCTTGAAAGGACACATTTATCACCTGGATCACCAGAAATGGAATCTAGCGGCATGGTTACTGAAGCCCAGGTGCTGAGAGCTAAAGGGCCGTCGGACTCAGTAGTTGCTACACTTCAGAGATCAAGAAAACCAGTAACCAATGCTATCTATAGTAAGGTCTGGAAGAAATCTTCATCTTTCTGCTTTCCTAATCTACCAGACCCCCCTGTCCAAATTTGTCGAAAATTCTAGATTTTCTACACGAAGGCTTAGAGATAGGCCTCAAGCCTAGCACATTAAAAGTCCAGGTCTCTGCCCTCAGTTCTATCTTCGACCACGATCTGGCAGGTCATTGCTGGATTAAGAGGTTCATGATATCAGCCTCCAAAATTAACCCTAAAATGCAGTCCGTGGTTCCCTTATGGGACTTTAATTTAGTACTCCAGGGGCTTACAGGTCCACCATTTGAGCCCTTATCCTCTTGTTCTCCGCAAACTCTTATCTACAAAACAATCTTTCTGGTGGCTATAACCACGGCAAGAAGAGTAGGAGAACTTTAAGCCCTATCAATAAGAGAGCCCTACTTGTCTATTAGGGATGACTTCATAGTACTTCGTCTCGACCCTTCCTTTCTTCCAAAGGTAGTCTCCGAGTTCCACCGCTCTCAGGAAATCGTTCTACCTTCTTTCTGCCAAAATCTAGCAAATACAAAAGAAGAAAGATTCTATACTCTTGATGTCAGACGTACTGTACTACATTATTTAGAGCAAACCAGCTCTTGCAGAATTGACCAAAATCTATTTGTCCATCTCTCTGGACAAAATAAAGGGAAGAAAGTAGAGAAAAGCACTATTTCTAACTGGATCAAGAGAGCTATAGCAGAAGCATATCTCGCTCAAGACAAAAGTCCCCCAGTGGGGATCAAGGCCCACTCAACTAGATCCACTTCAGTCTCCTGGGCAGAAAGAACAGGTGCATCAGCAGAACAGATCTGCAGGGCAGCTACATGGTCTTCGTTACATACTTTCTCCAAGCATTATAGACTCCACCCCCTCATATGATAAGCAGCTCATATAGAGAGCCTGGTGCGGACGGGGTTAGCATTCTCAGCTCTGCTACATTAGTAACATAGTAACATAGTTAGTAAGGCCGAAAAAAGACATTTGTCCATCCAGTTCAGCCTATATTCCATCATAATAAATACCCAGATCTACGTCCTTCTACAGAACCTAATAATTGTATGATACAATATTGTTCTGCTCCAGGAAGACATCCAGGCCTCTCTTGAACCCCTCGACTGAGTTCGCCATCACCACCTCCTCAGGCAAGCAATTCCAGATTCTCACTGCCCTAACAGTAAAGAATCCTCTTCTATGTTGGTGGAAAAACCTTCTCTCCTCCAGACGCAAAGAATGCCCCCTTGTGCCCGTCACCTTCCTTGGTATAAACAGATCCTCAGCGAGATATTTGTATTGTCCCCTTATATACTTATACATGGTTATTAGATCGCCCCTCAGTCGTCTTTTTTCTAGACTAAATAATCCTAATTTCGCTAATCTATCTGGGTATTGTAGTTCTCCCATCCCCTTTATTAATTTTGTTGCCCTCCTTTGTACTCTCTCTAGTTCCATTATATCCTTCCTGAGCACCGGTGCCCAAAACTGGACACAGTACTCCATGTGCGGTCTAACTAGGGATTTGTACAGAGGCAGTATAATGCTCTCATCATGTGTATCCAGACCTCTTTTAATGCACCCCATGATCCTGTTTGCCTTGGCAGCTGCTGCCTGGCACTGGCTGCTCCAGGTAAGTTTATCATTAACTAGGATCCCCAAGTCCTTCTCCCTGTCAGATTTACCCAGTGGTTTCCCGTTCAGTGTGTAATGGTGATATTGATTCCCTCTTCCCATGTGTATAACCTTACATTTATCATTGTTAAACCTCATCTGCCACCTTTCAGCCCAAGTTTCCAACTTATCCAGATCCATCTGTAGCAGAATACTATCTTCTCTTGTATTAACTGCTTTACATAGTTTTGTATCATCTGCAAATATCGATATTTTACTGTGTAAACCTTCTACCAGATCATTAATGAATATGTTGAAGAGAACAGGTCCCAATACTGACCCCTGCGGTACCCCACTGGTCACAGCGACCCAGTTAGAGACTATACCATTTATAACCACCCTCTGCTTTCTATCACTAAGCCAGTTACTAACCCATTTACACACATTTTCCCCCAGACCAAGCATTCTCATTTTGTGTAGCAACCTCTTGTGCGGCACGGTATCAAACGCTTTGGAAAAATCGAGATATACCACGTCCAATGACTCACCGTGGTCCAGTCTATAGCTTACCTCTTCATAAAAACTGATTAGATTGGTTTGACAGGAGCGATTTCTCATAAACCCATGCTGATATGGAGTTAAACAGTTATTCTCATTGAGATAATCCAGAATAACATCCCTCAGAAACCCTTCAAATATTTTACCAACAATAGAGGTTAGACTTACTGGCCTATAATTTCCAGGTTCACTTTTAGAGCCCTTTTTGAATATTGGCACCACATTTGCTATGCGCCAATCCTGCGGAACAGACCCTGTCGCTATAGAGTCACTAAAAATAAGAAATAATGGTTTATCTATTACATTACTTAGTTCTCTTAGTACTCGTGGGTGTATGCCATCCGGACCCGGAGATTTATCTATTTTAATCTTATTTAGCCGGTTTCGCACCTCTTCTTGGGTTAGATTGGTGACCCTTAATATAGGGTTTTCATTGTTTCTTGGGATTTCACCTAGCATTTCATTTTCCACCGTGAATACCGTGGAGAAGAAGGTGTTTAATATGTTAGCTTTTTCCTCGTCATCTACAACCATTCTTTCCTCACTATTTTTTAAGGGGCCTACATTTTCAGTTTTTATTCTTTTACTATTGATATAATTGAAGAACAGTTTGGGATTAGTTTTACTCTCCTTAGCAATGTGCTTCTCTGTTTCCTTTTTGGCAGCTTTAATTAGTTTTTTAGATAAAGTATTTTTCTCCCTATAGTTTTTTAGAGCTTCAATGGTGCCATCCTGCTTTAGTAGTGCAAATGCTTTCTTTTTACTGTTAATTGCCTGTCTTACTTCTTTGTTTAGCCACATTGGGTTTTTCCTATTTCTAGTCCTTTTATTCCCACAAGGTATAAACCGCTTACACTGCCTATTTAGGATGTTCTTAAACATTTCCCATTTATTATCTGTATTCTCATTTCTGAGGATATTGTCCCAGTCTACCAGATTAAGGGCATCTCTAAGCTGTTCAAACTTTGCCTTCCTAAAGTTCAATGTTTTTGTGACTCCCTGACAAGTCCCCCTAGTGAAAGACAGGTGAAACTGCACAATATTGTGGTCGCTATTTCCTAAATGCCCAACCCCCTGCAGATTTGTTATTCTGTCAGGTCTATTAGATAGTATTAGGTCTAAAAGTGCTGCTCCTCTGGTTGGATTCTGCACCAATTGTGAAAGATAATTTTTCTTGGTTATTAGCAGAAACCTGTTGCCTTTATGGGTTTCACAGGTTTCTGTTTCCCAGTTAATATCCGGGTAGTTAAAGTCCCCCATAACCAGGACCTCATTATGGGTTGCAGCTTCATCTATCTGCTTTAGAAGTAGACTTTCCATGCTTTCTGTTATATTTGGGGGTTTGTAACAGACCCCAATGAGAATTTTGTTACCATTTTTCCCTCCATGAATTTCAACCCATATGGACTCGACATCCTCATTCCCTTCGCTAATATCCTCCCTTAAAGTGGACTTTAGACAAGACTTTACATAGAGACAAACCCCTCCTCCTCTCCGATTTTTACGATCCTTTCTAAACAGACTGTAACCCTGTAAGTTAACTGCCCAGTCATAGCTTTCATCTAACCATGTCTCGGTTATTCCCACTATGTCAAAGTTACCTGTAGATATTTCTGCTTCTAGTTCTTCCATCTTGTTTGTCAGGCTTCTGGCGTTTGCGAGCATGCAGTTTAGAGGATTTTGTTTTGTTCCAATCTCCTCACTGTGGATTGTTTTAGAAATGTTCTTACCTCCCTTCTGAGTATGTTTTCCTGGGTCGTCTTTGTTCGAGTCTAATGTTTTTCTTCCCGTCCCCTCTTCTTCTAGTTTAACGCCCTCCTGATGAGTGTAGCGAGTCTTCTGGCGAATGTGTGTTTCCCAGGTTTGTTGAGGTGTAGTCCGTCTCTGGCGAGGAGTCCATCATACCAGTAATTCACACCGTGGTCCAGGAATCCAAATCCTTGTTGTCTGCACCATCGTCTTAGCCAGTTGTTTGCATCAAGGATCCTGTTCCATCTCCTGGTGCCATGCCCGTCTACTGGAAGGATAGAAGAAAAAACTACCTGTGCATCCAGTTCCTTTACTTTCTTCCCCAACTCTTCAAAGTCCTTGCAGATTGTCGGTAGGTCCTTCCTTGCCATGTCATTGGTGCCAACATGTATCAGAAGAAATGGGTGGACGTCCTTGGAGCTGAAGAGCTTTGGTATCCTATCGGTCACATCCTTGATCATCGCACCTGGAAGGCAGCATACTTCTCTTGCAGTTATGTCCGGTCTGCAGATGGCTGCTTCGGTGCCTCTCAGTAGTGAGTCTCCCACCACCACCACTCTTCGTTGCTTCTTGGCTGTACTTTTTGCTGTCACTTGTTGCTGTGTGCCCTTTTCTTTTTTGCTTGCTGGTATTGCTTCATTCTTAGGTGTGCCATCTTCATCCTCTACAAAGATTTGATATCGGTTCTTCAGTTGTGTGGTTGGTGATTTCTCCATGGTCTTCTTGCTTCTTTTGGTCACATGCTTCCACTCATCTGCTTTTGGAGGTTCTCTGACACTTTTTGCACCTTCTGTGACCAGTAGAGATGCTTCTGTTCTGTCTAGAAAGTCTTCATTCTCTTTGATGAGTTTCAAAGTTGCTATTCTTTCTTCCAGACCCCGCACCTTTTCTTCTAAAAGGGCCACTAGTCTACACTTCTGACAGGTGAAATTGGATTCTTCTTCTGGTCGATCTGTGAACATGTAGCACATGCTGCAGCTCACCAAGTAGGTTGTCACATCTGCCATGTTGCTCCTAGATCCTGCTGAGTTGCTGTGTGTTTTCCTTCTTGTGTAATCTACTCAGCCAAGCTCTCTTGCAATAATGTCCTACAGGCAAAAATTCGCGCGCCTTACGGCGCGCGGTTTGGTGATGCTTTCGAAGCAGCTGGTCCCGGCTGTACCCAACGATCTTCTAGCTTAGGGAGACTTCGCTTCTCCCAGAAGGCACCTGGAATATGCAAATTAGCCTCCTGAAGCTTGAATCCCTGGTTTGAATCTACACATTACAAAAAAATTATCAGAACGGCTGCACCCAGTAACCTGATACATCGTTTGATTCAGGATCTCTTTGCCTACGTCATGTTGCTCTCGGACGAAGTAGCAAAAAACTTCTGACAGGTTCCCTTTCAAGTGATGGAGAAAAAATTAAAATATATTTGCATTTTTCGAGAACCGTTTTCGGAATATGGAGATTCTTTATTGCGCCCTGAGCAGACATTTTTACTGATACCAGTTTTAGCCTTTTATTGGAATATTGCGCCAGCAAAAAAAAAAAAAAAAAGTAATTCTGATTTACCGTATCTACTCGAGTATAAGCCAAGGCACCTAATTTTGCCACGGAAAACTGGGTAAGCTTATTGATATAAGCTGGGTATGCATTGACCCCACATCCATGTCCTGCTGTGTGGCTCCCCCTGTTGTATGTGTGCTCAGCGGTCACGTGGTACTGCTCATTAAGGTAATGAATATGCGCTCCACACCTATGGGAGTGGAGATGCGTGCATATTCATTATCTTAATGAGGGGTACCCTGTGCCCGCTGAGCACAGGAAGAGCTGCCAGGACGAAGATGCAGCGACTGTGCGAGGAGGGTAGGTATGATGTCTTCTGTTTGCCGATGACTGCAGCTGTCACTGTGCCACAGTCGCCGGCTCCTGCTGCTACTCCGCCATTCCCCCTCGCTCGCCGTCTTTCTGGACAATGACTCGTGTATAAGCTGAGATTAAATAATAAAGACATTCGTATAGGCAAAAACAAATAAAAAGGATAACATACAGTCTTAAGAATTAGAGCTTCTAGCAGAGGAGAATGCTGCCTGAAACAGACAGATCTGCAATACTCATTGCTTCTCCAGGGATCGGATATGGATATTCCTTAGATGACATGTTATAAAAGGTCTACCAGACCCCTCTCACTTCTCCCTCAGCTGAGATCAGAGTACGGCTAATTAGATTTTATTCGAAACCAGTTTTAGGCCAGATGTCTGCTGTAATATTTTCCCCCAGGAACCTCCTAGAAAAACAATATGGCCGTCTTCTTACTGAATATCCTTTAAGCATTCTATACATGCCACACATGAATGATATATCCATAAATCAAGGAGAGACTGCACTCTTGTGGGTTGCCAGCTACCAAAACGTTCACCCACAAAAGCTCCTTGATCACGGATATATCCACGGATTGTGTCAAACTCAGATTTGATAGATATGGCATGGGAAATATGGAACTTCCTACTTGTTAATTACTCTGTATACTCCATGTCTGCTATCCATCAGATAACCTGCTTCAATTACCTGCTCATGGCAGGGGGGTGCAGGCAGAGATCCAATGTCCTTGGATCTGTATAACTTGTAACTCCATATATGACACACAGTATTGCAGTGTAAAGTGCAAATCGTGATCCTCTGAGCCCCATCCACACACTCTTTTCAAGGATGTTTATTTACATTTTATTGTGGGAATGGGTTATTAATGTTTGTAGTCTGTCATGAATTTTGGTAACCGTTGTGTTCTTCTTGTAGCAATCATTCAGGCTTTTTTTTTTTTTTTTTTCCGGACGGTATACTCCAACCAAAAAAAAAATCTGAATGGAGACGGTCTGCAAAGCTTTTAAAGGGAATCTGTCACCTCAGATTGGCGGGGCTATGTAAATGCCCTGTGTCCGGTCTGATGGGCAGTGTTTCTTCTTCTTTCCTCCACGCCATCCTTCCCTGTTGTCCGCAATATTTTCGGGAATTTGATTGTGTACTCCATAGTTTGCACGTGCGCAATGCAATCTTCGCTCGCGCATGCGCAGTATGTTTTGCCCAACTGTGGGCAAAGCCGAAAAGCATTACCAGTGCACTATGTTACGGAACACAGCAAAATACTTCCAGGATGTTTACCTATTGATGGTAGCATTCTTATTTTAATATGTATTTATGTAAAGAAAATATAATTTTTTTCCCCCCCAAAAAAATTGTACCAAAAAGTTTTGACATTTATTTGCCATGAACACTGCAAAAATGATAATTGCAGAATAACAAATTCCACAAATACCATAACAGGGACATTTGTTAACCAATAAGCTACACTTATCTTTGCTTGGCACCTTTATGGCTTTCCATACAGTAATTTATAATTATATATTTTTTTTCTTCTTAGTATGATTACACAGGTGCCCAGCCAGGAGAACCTTGCAATAATTGTGTTAATGCCTCCGACCGCTGCCTCTGTGACTTTACCTTTAATATAACAGAATTCTTTCCGGTAAGTTCCATTGTGTTGACTTTATTATAATGACAATTTTAGTATACACCACAATTCTCATGTCCACATGGTCGTGGACTTCTGTTAGCGTGTTTTTCTTCCAAGCTCTATGTAGAAACAGGAGGTCATTTTTTCCTGTATGAGTCATCAGTCACTGCAAAAGTCAATGGCAATGGGAGGAGAGAGCAGCTGGTGGGTCAAGAGTTGAAGAAAGGAATGATAAATGCAGGGAAAAGAGACTTCCTGTTTCTCCATAGAGCAGAGAAAAGAGAAGAATTAGCTGTGTAGAAAGGCTAAATGAGCAATTGTAAGTACACAATGCTATATAATATTATTGCAATATAATATGATTGCAGTATATTAAGAGTCTATAAACCTTCATGGGAGATCTTCTTTAAGAAAACGGTACATTGGATTCATCCAATCAAAGTTGTCTTGGACTAGGTATAAACCGTGCCCTTGTTATGGTGGACTACCATTTTTTTGCCAAAACCAGGGCAAGTGATATTTTAGGCCTTTTACATGGTGGTATGTTAAAACCTTTGGTATAAATTGTTTTTTCTAGAAAAATTAAAGTTGATGTCGAAAGTCAGCAAACCCAGTGTACTACAGTATATGTCATATCTCGGTAGAAGAAAAATAAGAAAAGTCAGTTCACCTGCATCAAGACTCTTCCACATCTATTCCCGCACAGAATGGCTAGAGCAACTGGTTGTATGACATGGACAAGAAAAGTAATCCAGCGGGAAATAATCTTGAATAAAGGGTCACATGTTTATTAGTCCAAAATTATAAAAAAGGAATTAAGGGGTAAACCTCAACAGCACTTGACAGCATTATGCACAAACAATAGCATTTAGCCAACGCGTTTCGACATCCGTCTTATCCATGGCCTAGTCCCATGAAGATTGAGTGAGTTCTTATAGTTTCTCTTGCTCCATTGCACAGCTGTTTCGAATAGTGTCCATTAATTTAGAAAAACCTATCTGCTGGCTATTGGGATATACAAGGGAACAGATCTTGAGAATACAAATACAAAGCAAGATAACACATTGTGAAAACATCACACAAAGGGATTAAAAAGAATAATGAAGGAAAAATACCCAAAGAATACAAAATTAATATATTAATATTGTAGGATGAGATCCTGTCTATGGTTTAAGCCATGTGGTACTCTTGTTTCCAGAAGGAAATCCAAAAGGCCTCCCAGTTCAGGAGTTTCCTTCTGTGAACTCGGCCTCTGTAATGTCTGTAGACCTTTTCTATACCACAGAAAACAAAACCAGAAGTATCTCCTTTATGGACATTCAAAAAGTGTCTTGATACAGCTGACGAGGAAATAGCCGCAGGGTTAACTACATCAGATAAGTGACGTCTAATTCTCGTTTTTAATGGGCATGTAGTGCATCCCACATATTGGAATTAGCAAAGCGTACATTCAATAGGGTAGACTACATAGTTATCATTACAATTAATAAAATCATTAATATGAAATTCCATGAAATTAACCCGTGATTGATATATATTTGTTTTCCATACATACTGACACACTGAGCAGCGTTGGGCACCACAACAAAAAACAAACAAAAAAAAAACACCTTGACATCCAACCATGTTTTCTTTCCTTATTTCTTAGATTAAGATTGATTACTATTATATAGACATTCGAGAAAAAGAGGAGGGGGGAGAGGGAAGGTTAGGAGCTTGACACGCCGAGACATGCATCTGTAAGCCGTTGCAAATGAATGTAGCTGGTGGGTGCCGTACCTGCTGGTGATTTCAGCTGAAGTAGAAGAAAGGAAAAGGGAATATCCAGCACATCCATCCAGTGTAAGTAAAATATCCAAAATTTATTAGAGCATTTTAAAAAACAATATTAAAAAAAGAGACCCTCTGTGCCTGACGCGTTTCTGGCGCACCACGGCGCCCTTAGTCATAGGAACTAATACCATATAGATGAACAGGTTTATATATAGCAAGGAACCAATCAGACATGGCAATCAATTACATTGAAAAAAGCTGCAGCTAAACACACATAACAAGACTTTTTTTTTCTATATCAAATACATTGAAATTGCATGAATATATACTTTAAATTGCCGCAAAATCTATCTGTTAGTTCAATATATGTAAAAAAGGTCATTCCTGTAATTCATACCGTGTGGATGTTTAGTGTCTAAAGTCAGAATCCAAAAGTTTTCCCGCAGTGCTAATTGTTTCTTCCAATCTCCACCTCTAGGTGACTGACTAACCCTTTATATGCCTATCAGATTTTTGATTTTTTGGCATAGAAAGGGTTAGTCAGTCACCTAGAGGTGGAGATTGGAAGAAACAATTAGCACTGCGGGAAAACTTTTAGATTCGGACTCTAGACACTAAACATCCACACGGTATGAATTACAGGAATGACCTTTTTTTACATATATTGAACTAACAGATTTTGCGGCAATTTAAAGCAGGGGTCCCAAACTCCAGTCCTCAAGGCCCACCAACATGTCATGTTTTCAGGATTTCCTTAGTCTTGCCCAGGTAATAATTGCATCACCTGTGCAATGCAAAGGAAATACTGAAAACATGACCTGTTGGTGGGCCTTGAGGACTGGAGTTGGGGACCCCTGATTTAAAGTATATATTCATGCAATTTCAATGTATTTTATATAGAAAAAAAGTCTTATGTGTGTTTAGCTGCAGCTTTTTTCAATGTAATTGATTGCTATGTCTGTGATTGGTTCCTTGCTATATATAAACCTGTTCATTTATATGGTATTAGTTCCTATGACTAAGGGCGCCGTGGTGCGCCAGAAACGCGTCAGGCAGAGAGGGTCTCTCTCTCTTTTTTTAATATTGTTTTTTAAAATGCTCTAATAAATTTTGGATATTTTACTTACACTGGATGGACGTGCTGGATATTCCCTTTTCTTTTCTTCTACTATTATATAGACTAGGCGACAATATAGAACTTAATGTTGGTGCATTTTTTGCTGTATAGTGTTGTTGATTATCTGTGTCAGTTTTGTCCTGATTTAATATAGGAATATATTTTTTAATAATACTAACTGTCTCCAAATTGTGGACTGTAATCAGATGTGAATGTAATGTATTCCGATGTTGCTTCTACATTTTTTTTCTTTTTTTATCGTTCTATAAAAGAATTTACCCTTTAATTCCCTTTTTTATATTTTTTGACTAATAAACATGTGAAATTTTATTCAACGTTATTTCCCGCTGGATTACTCTTCTTTTTCATATGTAATATCTCTCCAACAATACATGAACATCATCCTTTTATATTAGAGAGTTAAGGTTTACTTATGTAAGTTCTATCATGCCATAAAATGTGAGCTTTATGAATCTATTGAAATCCCAGCTCCTATACATGCCATGAAGTGTCATTCTAGTGTGTCTTGACATGCAATTAGCCTATTTCTTTTTTTTTTTTTTGAGTAGTTCCAATTTCCAATTGATGCTGTATATATTCTAGTATCTTGGTTTATATTCATGGTTGTAAAATCCTCTCATTCTAGGCCCCTGTTTTTATGTACTATGAATTATCTGACTTCTACCAAAATCATTATCGCTATATGATATCTAGGGATGAGAATCAGTTAAGTGGAGACCTCGATAGCCTAAAGGTAAGAGCAAACTTTGATAATCATGATGAATATAGATTTTGTGTTACTTACAAACATTTGGCTATGATGAGAATAGACATAAGCATGTAAACCAAGATCGAATACAGGTGTATTAAGTGGACATATCCCGATTTTAGGTTGGTGTAAATCAACCAAGTGGCTCTAGATATCTCCACCAAAAGCATCGTGTAGTGAATACTGTTATTACTACTTATTCACTTTGCTGGCAGGCTAGAACACAGAGCCTGCCTCACTACCAAAAGCTTTACTATACCAGCACTTTTTCCCATTTTTGGCCACTAGTTCTCCAAGATGTTTGGTACAACGTCACTGCCAAGGTCTTTCAAAAAGTGTGTGCAAGTGTACCTAGAAGAACTGATGCTTTGCTGCTGATTTGAAGGCAAAGGGTGGATACACTGAAATATTGATTTTACTTAATTTCTCTTTTCTTTAAATTTCCATTTTAATTTATTTTTCTCAATCAACACGCAAAATGAAAAAAAAAAAAAAAATCTTACTTTGCATTGTTTTTCTATAACAAACTAAATATAACCGACACGTGTATCCAAAAGATAGAGCTGTATATCACTCCTCAACATTGCAATTGTAACACCAAGAAGGAAAAGGCAAGATATTATGTAAATTAGAAGAACAATAGAATTGTCAACGATATTCGAATGATAAAGAAAAATGGAAACTCAATTTTTAAAACACTACGATTTATTCAGTATCAAATATGAGCTCCACAACCTGAAATATATACACACACTTATAAACATTGGCATGCTATCAGTAAGGTTAATAATGGTTGCCTGAAGAATGTTTAGCCACGCTGAATGCACTTGGCAGCATGTGACATCCCTGATGTGCTCAATGGGAGACAAGTCCATAGACGATGCATGGCACATTTGAGACTTGAAGGTTGTCCACAGTAACACGAGCAATATCTGGTCTGGTGTTGAAAAAACATGGTTCCACGACCAAATCAATGTAACGTTCAGCTGTTGGTGTACTTGAAATGAAGACTAGAGGGTCCGGCTACCATAATCCCCAAGTAGGGTCGATATCATGTTTATCGTGTGATTTCCATAATTCCACGATGTTTCCTTCTTGGTTTTGCTATTTCAATGTTGAGGAGTTTATATTTTCAACGATCTTATGACACCCTAATCTAGGCAACAAACAGAATGAGCTTGTCACCAGTAGGTTTCAGAACAAGTTGTCAAACAGAACGAACATACTTTAATAAACTAAACTAAACTGAGGCTTTCTCAATCCTAAGTAGTAATGAATGATCTCAATGTTTCAACAGTTATCACAAATGTAACATTTTGACATGTTACAAATTGAGATTTCACCATGGAAACTAATGTAATTCTGTGGTCTTGATAACTGTTTTATTAACAGTAGTGGAAAACATTAGGATGCCCCTGTTGTAATTGCAATGGATACAAATGATTAAAACCATTTAAAACTTATTAGAAACATTAGGATTTTTTATGCATGTTATAATGTAAAACATATCTAACCCCTTTCTGACATTAGATGTAATATTCCGTCCCTGTGCCTTGGGTCTAACTGACCAGGGAAGGATTATTATGTCTGTGCGATCGCCTGAGCACACGGGGGATATTGGGGCGATTCCCACTGGGTGTTGGCTGATTCTGACAGCTGACACCCGGCACTAAGTGGTTGCCACATTCATATTCATTTGAAATAGACAAAAACCCGACGTTTCGACCCTCCTGGGTCTTACTCATGGGGTTACTGAAAAGCAAAGAAACTGTATAAGACAATGTTTTACATAGGGCAACATTATAGAAAGAGAAAAAAAAGGGGGGGGGGGGAGAAAATTACAAGAGGAGAACAAAACAAGAAAACAAAACATTACATGCAATAATAAAAGACCAATAAGAGAACGAGAAGAACTATTACGTACAAAGCAACCTAGAAGGCGAGGTAGTATGGTCAGGAACAACAAAAGGTTCTAGTAACAGGGTATAATAATAAACAAGGTATAATAATAGAGAAGCATGGTAATGAACTGTACAGTGTATTACCTCAAGTCCTTTGACATAGATGCATAATAGTGGCAGTGGTAGGGGGTATACGACCGATCCCTTGTTAAGGCACAACCTGTCATAGTGGCAAGATGACATAATTAAATAGGAATGAAGAGTAGGGAATGTCGATAGAGCCTAACGGAGGAGGGTGGGATCCGGACACGTGTATCCAGTGTGGCATATATTAGAGAGTAGTGTCAGGTTATAGAGATAGGAGAGGAATAATAATGCTACGGGGGCCTAAAAGGGCAGATAGGAGATAATGGGGTTAGTCCAGCCATAGAACTGATAGGTGTAGGGTACTGGGATAAAGTACCATAAAGGGGAACCACAAGAGCATTTGAAACTAGCAACACACGGGACAGAGTAAACTTATGCTGTACCTTATAATAAAGCCAGTCCGGGCAGAAGTGTCCCGGGAGCACAGAATCTGGGTGGTGAGGGCCGTTAGACACCTAGTGGGTCTGTAAAAATAGGTACAGGTACGAGGGGTCAGAGGATGATATCAGGAAAAAAAGCTCTCAAAATGTGGTGATGCAAAAACTATTTTTTTTTACAATAAATAATGTCTTTTAGTGTGTGACAGCAGCCAATCATAAAAACTAATATAAATCTGGTATTGCTGTAATTGCACCGACCCGAAGAATAAAGTTGCCTGATATACTGCACGAGGAACGGCGTAAAAATAAATAAAACCATTTCTTCAGCTGCTGTTGGTGGTGTTTTCCCCCCATTTTGTCTCCCAAAGATTGCAGTAAGGCTCGGCGCACAATTATCCTACGCTGAGCGATTGCATTGGGGTTTCCATAAAAATCTCTGAAATGCATGATTCAGACGGAATCTCTGGCGGAAGATTCCCTATAATGAGGCAGATGAAGACACTGTGGACGCTGTCTGACCTGTGATCCGGCGGTGTCCGTCTTTATCGGATTGCATTAAAGTGCCATTGGCCACAGTTTTTTGCACTTCTGAAAAGGACACCGCTGAAGAGAGAGGCCAGAGTAAGGCCGGCCTCACACTCAGTGTATAAAAATACGGTCCGTAATACGCAGAAAAGTCCCCAAAGTAGTGGTCCGTATCTCATCCGTAGGCAGGGTGTGGCAGTGTATTTTGCGCATGGCATCCTCTGTATGTAATCCGTATGGCATCCGTACTGCGAGATTTTCTTGCAGGCTTGCAAAACCGACATACGGACATAGAATGGATCCATGTCCTCAAAAAATCGTAAAAAACATATATACTGTGTGTGTGTATGTAATAAATATATATATATCTATCATACAGCGCTAAATGGCTTAAAAGCTGGTAATTCAATTGCCGGCTTTGCTATCTTCTTTCCGAACCCAACATGATATGAGACATGGTTTACATACAGTAAACCATCTCATATCCCCCTTTTTTTTTTTTTTTGCATATTCCACACTACTAATGTTAGTATCTTCCAGATGTGCCTTTTCTGGGGTGACTGGGGGCAGATGTTTTTAGCCGGGGGGATGGGGGGGGGGCAATAACCATGGACCCTCTCCAGGCTATTAATATCTGCCCTCAGTCACTGGCTTTACTATTCTGCCGGAGAAAATTGCGCGGGAGCCCAATTTCCGCGATTTAACCCTTTAATAGCTAGAGTGCCCAAATTTTGCACATACACACTACTAACATTAGTAGTGTGGAATATGCAAAAAAAGGGATATGAGATGGTTTACTGTATGTAAACCATGTCTCATATCATGTCGGGTTTGAGAAGGAGATAGGAAAAGCCAGCAATTGAATTACCGGCTTTTAAGCCATCTAGCGCTGTATGAAATATTAATATATATACATGTGTCTCACTATATATATATATATATATATATATATATATATATATATCTCCCTATACTATGTGTGGACATTTATTTTAGCTATTCTATTGTAAGCTGTCAGTGTGATTTTACTGTACAACGCACTGAATTGCCGGCTTTTCTCTAGAACACCGCTGCGCATTTCTCGCAAGTCACACTGCTGGTCCATGTGTAATCCGTATTTTTCTGGCCCCCATAGACTTTCATTGGCATTTTTTGCGCAATACGGTGACAAACGCAGCATGCTGCGATTTTCTACGGCCGTAGAACACCGTATAATAAGGATCAGTAAAATACGGCTGATAGGAGCTGGGGCATAGAGAAGCATTATACCATATGCAATCCGTATTTTCAGCACCTCTCTTACATCTGTAAAACACGCTAGTGTGAGGCCGGCCTAACTTTGCTGCCTCATTATAGTGAATTGCTCCTTCAGTGGTTTCATCTGTCACGTCACTTGGAGACTCAGATGGAAACCCCAAAGTAAGTGGTCAGCGTAGTGCACCGGATAAATGTGATCCCAAACGTTATGTAAAATATTCCCAATAAAAGCTTCAATTCAATCCACAAAAAAGCTAGTCCCCACTCAGGCATGTCATCTGTTAATGGAAATATAGGGGGATTCCATGTTACTGGTAGCACAAAGGCTCTGGAAAAGTGAAATGGCGCCTCACTTGCCAGAAGAAATTCAGTGAATTCTGCGCTCTCAAATCCAAATGCCCCTCTCCCTTCTAAGCCCCACAGTGTACCTAAACCACATATTTCGTCCATGTTTGGCATTTCTGAAGTGATGACAGCCAGTCTAACTTACGTGTGCATGTCTCCAGAAACATGGGCTGGGCATAATTTTTTTTTCTTATGAGCGAATATACTCGTTACTTGAGATTTCCCAAGCACGCTCGGGTGACCTCCGAGTATTTTTTAGTGCTCGGAGATTTAGTTTTCAGCGCCGCAGCTGAATGATTTACATCTGCTAGCCAGCATAAGTACATGTGGGGGTTGCCTGGTTGCTAGGGAATCCCCACATGTAATCAAGCTGGCTAACAGATGTAAATCATTCAGCTGAGGTGAGGAAAACTAAATCTCCGAGCACTAAAAAATACTCGGTCGGCACCCGAGCGTGCTCGGGAAATCTCGAGTAACGAGTATATTCGCTCATCACTAATTATATTATATCATGAAAAAATAATCTCCGAATCACCAGGATCCGTTGAAGTGTTCCAGAGTTATTACGTCGCACACTAAAACAAGATCAGTTAATCGAAAGTCATGGGGAGAAAGTGTGTACTGCTATAAAGATTTGCTATTCAGGAGTCTGGAAATCATGGGTAACAAGTGGTATGAGAGCAGCACAGTTTAAAGGGAACTTGTCAAGTCCAAAAACTCTAATTACCAGCAGATATAGGGTTGATCTTCAGGTAAATGGTAAGATCATGCTAGGCTGTATAAGTAGGGCAGCAGCTACAGAGAGAAAATTAACTTATATCCTCCCTGTAGCCACTCTCTTCCTGTCATTGGGGTAGTGCATGGAGCGTTACGGTAACTGATCATTATACAGTGAGCGTGCTGTAATCACTCCCTGGCACTTTGACAGCCAGCTCTGCAAAGTGTGTGTGCAGCACAGGCTGTTAACTTGCTGGAGAGTGATTGCACCATGCTCACTGTATAGTGAGCAGTAACTATAACTGCTCCATGCAGCACCCCAATGACTGGCTTCCACAGGGAGCGGATAGGAGTAAATTTTCTCCTTTTATAGCAGCTGTTCCAAAAAGCCGAACATTATATTTTTAATGCTATTTACATGCAGATTAACCCTATAACTAAAGGTAAATGACGTTTTCGCACATGACCAATTTCTTTTAACCCCTTCATGACCCAGCCTATTTTGACCTTAAAGACCTTGCCATTTTTTGCAATTCTGACCAGTGTCCCTTTATGAGGTAATAACTCAGGAACGCTTCAACGGATCCTAGCGGTTCCGAGATTGTTTTTTCGTGACATATTGGGCTTCATGTTAGTGGTAAATTTAGGTCGATAATTTTTGCGTTTGTGTGAAAAAATTGGAAATTTGGTGAAAATTTTGAAAACTTCGCAATTTTCAAATTTTTAATTTTTATTCTGTTAAACTAGAGAGATATGTGACACAAAATAGTTAATAAATAACATTTCCCACATGTCTACTTTACATCAGCACAATTTTGGAAACAAAATTTTTTTTTTGCTAGGAAGTTATAAGGGTTAAAATTTGACCAGCGATTTCTAATTTTTACAACGAAATTTACAAAACCATTTTTTTTAGGGACCACCTCACATTTGAAGTCAGTTTGAGGGGTCTACATGGCTGAAAATACCCAAAAGTGACACCATTCTAAAAACTGCACCCCTCAAGGTGCTCAAAACCACATTCAAGAAGTTTATTAACCCTTCAGGTGCTTCACAGCAGCAGAAGCAACATGGAAGGAAAAAATGAACATTTAACTTTTTAGTCACAAAAATGATCTTTCAGCAACAATTTTTTTATTTTCCCAATGGTAAAAGGAGAAACTGAACCACGAAAGTTGTTGTCCAATTTGTCCTGAGTACGCTGATACCTCATATGTGGGGGTAAACCACTGTTTGGGCGCACGGCAGGGCTTGTAAGGGAAGGAGCGCCATTTGACTTTTTGAATGAAAAATTATCTCCATCGTTAGCGGACACCATGTCACGTTTGGAGAGCCGCCGTGTGCCTAAACATTGGAGCTCCCCCACATATGACCCCATTTTGCAAACTAGACCACCCAAGGAACTTATCTAGATGCATATTGAGCACTTTGAACCCCCAGGTGCTTCACAAATTGATCCATAAAAATGAAAAAGTACTTTTTTTTCACAAAAATTTTATTTTAGCCTCAATTTTTTTCATTTTCACATGGGCATCAGGGTAAAATGGATGCTAAAATTTGTTGGGCAATATCTCCTGAGTACACCGGTACCTCACATGTAGGCGTAAACCACTGTTTAGGCGCACGGCAAGGCTCGGAAGGGAAGGAGCGCCATTTGACTTTTTGAATGAAAAAATAGCTCCAATCTTTAGCGGACACTATGTTGTGTATGGAAGGTATGTAGTGTATGTCAGGTTGGTGTGTGTGTGGTGTAGTATTCACCACACACACACACACACACACACACACACACACACACACACACACACACACGACGTACACTATACCAGACCACACCAAACTGACGTACACTACGCCATACACACCCTGACACTACGTCAGGTTGGGTTGTGTAGTGTATGTTAGGTTGGTGAGTGGTGTAGTGTACGTCAGGTAGGTGTGTGTGGTGTAGTGTACACCACACACACACACACACCAACCTGACGTACACTATACCACACCACACACCAACCTGATGTACACTACGCAACACACGCCAATCTGACACACTACGTCAGGTTGGTGTGTGTGGTGTAGTGTATGTCAGGTTGGGGTGTGGTGTAGTGTACGTCAGGTAGGTGTGTGTGGTGTAGTGTACACCACACACACACACACACACACACACACACACACACACACACACACACACACCAACCTGACGTACACTATACCACACCACACACCAACCTGATGTACACTACGCCACACACACCAATCTGACACACTACGTCAGGTTGGTGTGTGTGGTGTAGTGTATGTCAGGTTGGTGTGTGTGTGTGGTGTTGTGTATATCAGCCTGGCGTGGGTGAGTTCTGTAGTGGAATATCAGGATGTGGCTAGTCCACGGACGTGTGATGAATTCTGAAGCATTCAGTCAAACACAGTGCAGGTTTGTCGGGACACGTTTCACATTGGAAACGAGTTTCCCTTCTTATCCCCCTTTTATAGCACACCCGGCACCTTTTTTTTGCTCTCCCCTCACAGGGAAAATGTTGCACCGGTACCATACGGGAACCTTGAGTTCCAGGGGTGCTGGGGCCCGCTCCTTCCACGCCTCCAATCAGGGCCTTTATCACCGCCTCCTGGAACTGAAGGAAGGTGTTGTTGGTCTGGCCTGCACATCGTGATAGCACGTATGCGTTATACAGTGCCATTTGTACGATGTGCACAGCCAGTTTTTTATACCACACCTTCGTTTTCCGCATGGCACTATAGGGCTGGAGGACTTGATCAGAAAGATCAACTCCCCCCATGTGTTTGTTGTACCCCAGCGCACAGTCCGGTTTGTGGACCTGTGCTGGGGTACCTCGAACAGTGCTGGCCGTGGTGCCGGGACCATGGATTGTTGTCAAGAAAAAGACGTCCCTTTTGTCTTTGAACTTGACCGCAAGCATGTTGCCACTACATTGGGCCCGGCTCTCACCCTTTGGGAGAACCTGCTCAATTAGTGACAAAGGGAGACCCCTCTTGTTTCTGCGCACAGTACCGCAAGCGACGGTAGCTCTGGCAGAGAGGGATTGAAAGAGTGGGATGCTTGTATAAAAGTTATCAACGTACAGATGGTAACCTTTATCAAGCAGTGGGTGGACCAAATCCCACACTATTTTCCCACTCACCCCCAGAGCAGGTGGACAATCTGGGGGCTGGATACTGCTGTCCTTTCCTTGATAAACTCTAAAGCTGAGAGTGTACCCTGAGGTACTCTCACAGATCTTGTAGAGTTTTATCCCGTACCTCGCCCTTTTGCTTGGCAGGTACTGACAGAACTGAAGCCTCCCTTTGAAGTGGATGAGGGATTCGTCCACACAAATTTCCCTTTGGGGAATGTACACTTCAGCAAACTTGTTGCTGAAGTGTTCGATGACCGGCCGAATTTTGAACAGTCTATCAAAATTCGGGTCATCGCGAGGAAGGATGTCCGTATTGTCCCTAAAGTGGAGAAATTTATGAATCGCCTCAAAACGTTTGCGATTCATAACCATGCCAAATATTGGAGTTTGATATAAAATATCAGTACTCCAGTATTGGCGAATTTCTGGTTTCTTCACAATTCCCATGTGAAGGACCAGTCCCCAATATTTCATCATTTCTACAGAGTCAACGGGATTCCAAGTAGAAAATGATGAACTTGGGTTTTGGGCAAAAAATTGCAGGGCGTACAAATTTGTTTGCTCCACCATGAGACTGACGATTGACTCCGAGAAAAAGACTTTGAAAAAGTCTATCTCCCGGAGGTTGGCAGTCTCAAATTGGATTCCTGATTGGGGAATGAAATCAGGAATCCGTGGAGCAAAGTTTTCAGGGATGGGGGTCCAGACGGGGGCACTAGTGCTAGGTTGGGCGTCACTAGCACTAGGTTGGGGGTCACTTACACTTGGCTCCGACTCTCCTCCCCTGGGCTCTGGCTCCACTCCCCTGGGCTCCGGACGATTTCTCGACCTGCGACATCTTGGGGGTGGCGAGTCGGTGTCACTAGGGGAGGAAGAGTGGGAGGAATACAGAAAAGTCACTATCAGCTTCGGAGGCAAGAAAGGAATATGCCTCCTCAGCTGAGTACAGCCTTTGTGACTGGGATGAGCGGGACATTGTGTGTGTGTGGTGCGTGTGCGTGTGTAAAAAAAAAAAATCTAAACTTTATTATAGTGTTGCGTGTGCGTGTGTATGTGCGAGTGTTTGGTGCAACTCTTCTGCAGGAGGAGGCTGTCAGGCGCGGGGGGACAGGAGGGGGCTGAGGAGATGCAGCGTCAGATGGAGATGAAGCTGGCAGCAGCAGGTGATCAGGGGGTGTAGGGGGTGATCAGGGGGGGCAGGGAGTGATCGGGGGGGGCAGGGGGTGATTAGCGGTGATCACTGAAGAGGGTGATCACCAGGGGAGGAGGGGCTGACAGACGCAAACGCGGTAGGAGAGAAGAAAACGCAGCAGCAGCAGCAGCAGCAGGTGATGAAGGGGGGCAGAGGGGTGGACAGGGGGGGCAGGGGGTGATCAGGGGGGGTAGGGGGTGAGCAGGGGGGGCAGGAGGTGATTAGCGGTGATCACTGAAGAGGGTGATCACCAGGGGAGGAGGGGCTGACAGACGCAAACGCGGTAGGAGAGAAGAAAACACAGCAGCAGCAGCGGGTGATGAAGGGGGGCAGAGGGGTGATCAGGTGGACAGGGGGGGGCAGGGGGTGATCAGGGGGGGTAGGGGGTGAGCAGAGGGGGGGCAGGGGGTGATTAGCGGTGATTACTGAAGAGGGTGATCACCAGGGGAGGAGGGGCTGACAGACGCAGGGGGCAGTAGGAGAGAAAACACAGCAGCAGCAGCAGGTGATAAAGGGGGGCAGGGGGTGATCGGGGGGGTAGGGGGTGATCAGGGGGGGGGGCAGGGGGTGATTAGCAGTGATCACTAAAGAGGGTGATCACCAGGGGAGGAGGGGCTAACAGATGCAGGGGGCGATAGGAGAAAAGAAAATAGAGCAGGAGCTGGTGATAAAGGGGGGCTGGGGGATGATCGGGGGGGGCAGGGGGGAGGGAGCGGAGGTTGAGGGGAGTGGAGGACAGGAGAGGGGAGGTACCTGTCCTCAGCAGCAGCGGTGGTACTGGCGGTAGCAGTGGGGGAGGCGGCGGTAGCAGTGGGGGATACGGCGGCGGCGCTCTCAAGCGGTATGCAGCAGCGGCGGCGGCGATCGCGGTGTCTGGGGGGGCAGGTGAGCAGTCGGGCACCTCGCTCCTCAGCTTCCACGGATGGGATGAAGCTGAGGAGCGAGGCAGACACTGTTTTTCTCCGCCCCTCCAGCTCTGATTGGAGTGCTAGCGTCACATGGACGCTAGCTCCAATCAGAGCTGGAGGGGGTTAAAAAAAAGTCACCAGGAGCGATCGTAGACCCGGGGGGGCAAAGCCACCCACCCTGGGGTGAAGTACAGGTCCCCCTGCACCTGCGGGTACGGTGACATTTGAATGACCCCGGTCACCGGACCCGCAGGGAAGCATTCCCGCCATGACGCCACATAGGCGTCATGGGTCGGATTGGCACCGACTTTCATGACGCCTACGTGGCGTCATGGGTCGGGAAGGGGTTAACTTGCATTTAAAGTTCTCAGCTGTAGTGGTTGGTGCAGCACTAGCAATGCATGCAGGTTTCTAGCAAATTCTCATAGCTTTTTGACTTTGTGCTTAACCCCTTGGACACCTCCCCCTGTTTGGTGTGGACTCCGGCGATGAGCCTGCACCTTGTCCAGCACATGACAGCTGATCTAAATAGCTGACATGTGTTTGGAACAGCCGCGGGTGGAATTTCAATTCACCCGTGGTTCTTAACATGTTAAGTGCCGCTGTCAAACTCTGACAAAAACAAAACCGGTTTGTCTAAATAAAGGAGTACCCCAAACAGCAATCATATGCCAAAATTATGGATTCAAACCATGTGGAAAATGTTCGTGCTGTGCTCGCACAACTTTTAATAAATCATTACAAACCACATTTATGGACTCAAGTGGGACAAGGAAGTTCCACATTAAAAGCAATATATCTTGCAAGACAACAGGAGTAATCTATATACTGAAATGCCCCTGCAACAAAATCTACGTGGGCCGGACAAAAAGGCGCCTAAGGGTCAGAATAAAAGAACATCTAGACAATATTTAATAAAGGCTTTAAAGGACATCCTTTATCCCGGCATTTTGTAAAATATCATAGTCGCTCATGCGCTGACGTTTCTTTTTTGGAATCCAATCAGTCCAGCAGAATGCTAGGGGTGGTAATTTTATAAAATTAAAGTCTAGGGTGGAATCCAAATGGATTTTTACCCTAGACAGCCTAGCCCCAAAAGGACTCAATCAGGAGATAGAGCAATATGCTTTTTAGTTCTCCAACCTGCCAATAAAACCATAAGCAATCACAAATGCATATTTTATTGATTTATAGCTACATTCGAAATACATACTATCCTTTAAACTCAATCTATCATGGCTTATTTAATTTTAACTTTACTATATGTTACACAAAAGTAAGGCAGCCCTACTTTTAATTGTTTTTAAATTCTCGATCAGGTGACCCTGACCTGTTCTTTTAGGTCCGCATATACATATATTTATTTTCTAGCCCATTATTCTAATAAAGGCATGTTTTTAAGATATTGTTCATATAACCCATATTTTCTGAATTGTTCCATCTATTCTATGATAAACACATCCAATACCTAGCAATATTCATTACTGCTTGAATAACCCATCACTCAATAATCCGCATAATTGCATGATATATATATATTTTTAATATGTGCAACAGATCTCGTGTGCACCTATTATTTGTTCTTGTTTTTATTGGAATGCCCAGTTTTGGTCTTTTTATATATTTGAACCCCAAAAAAAAGGTTTATTACAACCACTATTCTAAGCTCCAGGTAGTGGACCATCCATCTGATCCGCTCTGCAGGTCATTTGAACAGGCAAGGAAAGGGCCAGTGATACAGTACTATATAAGGATGGGCCTTACAGGGAACTGCAGCCCTGACGAAGAAAGATCGTATCCTTCAAAACATGTGGATTGCTTTGTCCCTTCACGCGCCCGTCCATCCAGCTGTGTGACGTCACAATTTTTTTTCACGCCCCTTTCACACTCCGCCACCGCTTCGGCGTCGCTTCCGGCCAGGGCACACCCGAAGCCGGCGGTTCAGCTTAGCTCCCTGTGACCAGCGAGGAGGAACATTGCAGGGGAGAACGCTCCTGCACTATCTCCCAACCCCACGGTCCTGCGGTGCGGGACCTACCACATATCATTTATCGGGAGAAGACCGACACACCTAGCCACTCTAAGATATCATTACGGATAAACACTGTAAGTGTATGTACGCAAACTGTCCTTTTATCAAAACATTCAATGTGTAGCGATGGATTAAGTTGCAACTGGTGCCATTATATTGCTCCCTGATTACCGGAACTGAACATCTTTTTCCTCAGTGCGGGTATTAAATCTCCCTATGTCCATCTTTATTTTTCACTCATAAACAAACCTTTTCAGCGCAGGTGACAACTTATATATATTTTAATGTTCTAATTCTAAACAGGGAGTTACACAGACCCTGTTACATCACCAGCAGCTCGGCCTCTAGTTTTATTCCCCCTTCTCACAAACCCCCCTTCCCCTTTTAAAGTTGGTGTAGCACCAGTGTGTACCTATTTTATCTAATATATAAAAAGAATTAATCCAATTGGTAAACGGCGTAGTATTGAAACTCCAGAATTATGTTTTTTTGGTCGCTGCAACATTGCAATAAAATACAATAACGGGCGATCAAAAGAACGTATCTGCACCAAAATGGTATCACTAAAAACATCAGAGCGGCGCGCAAAAAAAAAAAGGGAGACGCTACGAGTCTTGGAAAATGGCAACTTTTTTTTTTTTTTTTAACAAACTTTGGAATTTTTTTTCACCACTTAGATAAAGAATAACCTAGTCATGTTTGGCGTCTATGAACTCGTAGTGACCTGGAGAATCATAATGACAGGTCAGTTTTAGCATTTAGTGAACAGTAAAAAAAGCCAAATAAAAAATAAGTGTGGGACTGCACTTTTTTTTTTTTTTTGCAATTTCACCGCACTTGGAATTTTTTTCCCGTTTTTTATTACATGACATTGTAAAACCAATGGTGTCGTTCAAAAGTACAACTCGTCCTGCAAAAAACAAGCCCTCGCATGGCCATTTTGACCAAAAGATTAAAAAGTTCTGGTTCTGGGAAGAAGGGGAGCAAAAAATGAAAATGCAAAACCAAAAATACCCCTGGACGTTAAGGGGTTAAAACTGCGGATATGTTTATAGGCATCCTTGATCCACTCAATGTGTTTATATACCTTTACAGGGATATATGCCTTATTTGTGCTGAACCAAGTATTTTTTCCCCCTGATTTTTATTTTAGAATCCAGCCAATGAATGTGCCCCGTATAGAGTGGATTCTGGACAAAAGCCAATTGCTCCATGTGGGGCTGTTGCAAACAGCATGTTTAATGGTAAGTGTAATGCAATCTTCCTCATGCAGTTGGAAATATCATTTTACCTTTTAGTATGTGTAATTTCTGTTTAACATTTTTCTTTTTTTTTTTTTTTCAATTTACTGAAATGGATATTTTCAGAACAGAATATGCACCATGTAGTAGGTCATATTATTGTATTTCTATGCAAGATTAGATTTCATTTTCAATAAAATTGTTAAATTGCTCATTGCCATTGCTTCTGAAATTATTTGTGTCCCAGGTTTTATACTTGCACCCACTTCCGCCTGCTCATTCCTGAGGAGTGCCATACAGTCGCAAGTGAAAGTTTGGGCACCCCTGGTCAAAATTACTGTTATTGTGCACAGTTAAGCAAGTTGAAGATGAAATGACCTCTAAAAGGCCTGAATTTAAATATGACACATTTCCTTTTTATTTTAACCAAAAAATATTTAACATTTTAACCCCTTCATGACCTTGGGATTTTTCGTTTTTCCGTGTTCGTTTTTCACTCCCCTCCTTCCCAGAGCCATAACTTTTTTATTTTTCCGTCAATTTGGCCATGTGAGGGCTTATTTTTTTCAGGACGTGTTGTACTTTTGAACGACATCATTGGTTTTAGCATGTCGTGTACTAGAAAACGGGAAAAAAAATTCCAGGTGCGGTGAAATTGCAAAAAAAGTGCAATCCCACACTTGTTTTTTGTTTGGCTTTTTTGCTAGGTTTACTAAATGCTAAAACTGACCTGCCATTATGATTCTCCAGGTCAGTACGAGTTCATAGACACCTAACATGACTAGGTTATTTTTTACCTAAGTGGTGAAAAAAATTCAAAACTTTGCTAAAAAAAAAAAAATTGCGCCATTTTCCGATACTCGTTCATGATCTGGGGTCGGTTGAGGGCTTATTTTTTGCGTGCCGAGATGACGTTTTTGATAGCATTTTGGTGCAGATACGTTCTTTTGATCGCCCGTTATTGCATTTTAATGCAATGTTGCGGCGACCAAAAAAACGTAATTCTGGCATTTCGCATTTTTTTTCTCGCTACGCCGTTTAGTGATCAGGTTAATGCCTTTTTTAATTGATCGGGCGATTCTGAGCGCGGCGATACCAAATACGTGTAGTTTTTTTTTTATTTATTTTGATTGGGGCGAAAGGGGGGTGATTTAAACTTTTATATTTTTTTTTTAATTTTTTTCACATTTTGTTTTACTTTTTTTTTTTTTACTTTTGCCATGCTTCAATAGCCTCCATGGGAGGCTAGAAGCTGGCACAGCACGATCGCCTCTGCTACATAGTAGCGATCTGCTGTTCGCTGCTATGTAGCAGAAAATCAGGCGTGCTGTGAGTGCTGAGCTCCTCGTTTGAGTGGCAAATCGGAACCCCCACTTGAATGCAAAAGACCTTCAGAAAGAATTGGCAGCCTCTAGAGTTTTGGTACATTGTTCAAAGACAGCTGCACAAATATGACCTTCATAGAAGAGTCATCAGAAGAAAACCTGTCCTACCTCCTCACCATAAAATTCAGTGTCAGAAGTATACAAAAGAACATCTAGAAAAGCCTGATGTATTTTGGAAACAAGTTCTGTGGAACGATGAGGTTAAAATAAAACTCTTTGACCACAATGAGTAAAGGTATGTGTGGAGAAAAAATGGCACAGAATTTCTCGCCAACCATTAAGCATAGAAGTGGATCAATCATGCTTTGGGGTTATGTTGCAGCCTATGGCACGAGGAACACTTTACAGGTAGAGGTAAGAAAGGATCCAATGAAATTTCAACAAATTCTTGATGCAACCATTACACCATCTGTAAAAGAACTGAAATTGAAAAAAGGATGGCTTCTACGAATGGCTAATGATCCTAAACACACGTCAAAATCCACAACAGACTACCTCAAAAAGCGCAAGCTGAAGGTTTTACAATTGCCCTCACAGTCCCCTGATCTGAACATCATTGAAAATCTGTGGCTAGACCTCAAAATAGCAGTGCATGGAAGACAACCCAGGAATCTCACAGAACTGGAAGAATTTTCCAAAGAAGAATACAAGAAAATCCCTTAAACAAGAGCTGAAAGGCTCTTGGCTGGCTACAAAAAAGGGGTGCTACTAGGTACTAACCATGCAGGGTGCCCAAATATTTGCGTTGGCCCATTTTCCTTTAACTCCTAAAATGTAATAGATGAAGAAAAATTTTATATGGAAATTTTTTTTTTATTTTTTGTGTGCCTAAAATGCAAAGGAAATGTAATCTTTCAGGAGGTTGTCCAGTCAAAAACAATGTGTGCTTCAGGGATTCCCTGGTTTCAGACCGGTGGGTACATATGAGTTATATATACCCTTGGCCAGTGGGTGCGGCCTCGCTCCATGCACTTGTATGGAGTGAGGCTGCACCCACTTGCCGGGAGTATGTATAACGCATACATACCCTCCAGGTCTGAAAATGGAGAGTCCCCACAGTGTGTGCGGGTCACACAGTGACTGCAGATTTATTGGTTTTGACAGGACAACCCCTTTTAACTTTAGGCCTTTTAGAGATCATTTCATCTTTAACTTGCTAAACTGTTCACAATAAAAGTAATGACCAGGGGTGCCCAAACTTTTACATGTAAATGTACAGCATTGTCATGGAATTAAAATTGTGAGCTAAAGGTACTGTCACACTAGACGATATCACTAGCGATCCGTGACGTTGCAGCGTCCTCGCTAGCGATATCGTCCAGTGTGACAGGCAGCAGCGATCAGGCCCCTGCTGGGAGATCGCTGGTCGGGGAAGAAAGTCCAGAACTTTATTTCGTCGCTGGACTCCCTGTAGACATCGCTGAATCGGCGTGTGTGACACCGATTCAGCGATGTCTTCACTGGTAACCAGGGTAAACATCCTTTCACTTTCACTTTACGGCCAGCAGTCAGTGCAGGAACCAGACGGCAAGGGACAGACAGCTGAATGTAAGTATGTACTGTTTGTTTTTTTACACTGGTAACCAGGGTAAACAGCGGGTTACTAAGCGCGGCCCTGCGCTTAGTTACCCGATGTTTACCCTGGTTACCGGGGACCTCGGGATCGTTGGTCGCTGGAGAGCTGTCTGTGTGACAGCTCTCCAGCGACCAAACAGCGACGCTGCAGCGATCCGGATCGTTGTCGGTATCGCTGCAGCGTCGCTAAGTGTGACGGTACCTTAAGACTGCACAGTCTCCTGCCTACTCTAGTCCTGACAATTTAACTCCTTAAATGCTGTAGGAAATTGTGTGGTTAAAGAAGAAAATTTTTTTTTTTTAAATCTTTTTGCTTACAAAATGCATTATTATGGGAAAGAAGAAGAAAAACTACACTTTTTTTATCTTTACTACAAAACTGGGAAAGTGGACAGCAATTCTACCATCGTTTTTGGGGGGTGTAATGTTATAGCAATTAATTGACTTATCTTTATTTTGTGGGTCATTATGTTCACAGAGATACGAAGTGTGTGTGTGTGTGTGTCTACAACTTTTTCATTTTAAGTCATTTTGCAGAAAAAAACCAGACCTTTTGTAGACCGGAAATTAAATATCTTTCAGAAATTGTAGATAAAAAAAGATAAATTTGTGGGGTCTTTTAAAAGGGTTGTCTGACACATATAATGGCCTTTATATAAATATTTTTAACCCCCAAATACTTTAGTAATTTTGCTTTATCAGAAAACCCCATTCTCCCTATCCTACTAGTCCCTGTATGTGTTCTCGTCTGTATATAGTCGTCATTTTTTTTTTCTAGATGTCCTGACTCTATTTTACAATGAAAATGGCACATTTGTTGAAGTTCCACTTAATGGAAAAGGGATATCCTGGTGGACGGATTACAACATTAAGTTCCGGAACCCAGAAAATGGCAATCAGAGCTTAACTGACCTCTTTAAAGGTAATTATCAAACATGTTATACAGGTAATACAAAATTATATAGTTGCTGCACATGTTAATATAAATATACCGTATATAATATTATGGTAAATAGCTTGGGGTAGTAAAATGGAGGAGGGCAACACATAAAAACAACTTTCATACACACTCTTCGGACCTACAAAAGGAGCAGCAAATTTTTACTTTTGTGCAGACTGATTATTGCAGTCCACTAATGGGATGTAATTGACTTATGGTGTGTGTAAAGGAGGAATAGGGAACGGGAAAAGTAAGCTCACCATTTGCAGTCTCCTTCCAAGAATGAGTTCCACGCATGTAGCCGCCTGGGGTTGGGCATGCAAGTTGCAAAGAATGAAGAAAAAAAAGGTACTCCAGCACAGAAAAATATAAAACTTCGTCTTTAATGGAAAAAATTAATAAAATCTGGCACAATGCGGACAACCTATAGATCCCAGAGAGCTACCAACCGACGCGTTTTGACACTCCGGTCTTAATCATGGTTCCCCCAACTGGGTCCTCAGTGAATCCCAGGGTCTGCTGCTGTTATGCATAACTGTTCTTTTTAAGTTTACTGGCACTGGACTTCTTCTGATTGGTGCTGTGTGAAATAAAAGCCAAAGGGGCCACAATGCTTCATGGATTAGTGAGTTCTCCAGAATGTATGCCTGATATCCAGGCTTTCAGCTGCGTAGTCCAATCATGTAGGACTGTGTCCTGTGCATTGTCATGAGATTTATCTGTGCGGCATAAACATAAGTGATCATCTATTCTGTCCATAATATTTTTTTTTTTCTCATACCAACAGGGACATCAAAACCTCAGAACTGGCTAACAGAAGTATGGAACCTGTCAAGTGACCCATTCAATACAGGATTTATAAATGAGGACTTCCTTGTATGGATGAGAAGTGCAGCATTACCTACATTTCGGAAACTATACAGGAGAATCGAGAGTGGAAATTTCACAGATGGTCTTCGTGCTGGAGAATATCAACTAAGAATTCAATACAGTATCCTTTTACAACAAAAAACATCCAAAAACTGAGACTCCCGCAAATCAGTTTCCTTGTTAGTACTGATGCAGACCTACAATACAGCCTACTTACTAATCATGGGTGTGATTACTAGGATTTCCTATTCATTGAGTATATACTGGTTCATACATTATAAAAATAGTTCACTTTATTAATATATACAAATTGGAAGTAGCAATCCCACAAACCACTATCAACCAGTTAAAGGAAAGATGAAATGAATAATTTTCCTTTAACCCCCTTAACGACCACCGATGCCCCTTTTTAACGACGGTATAGGGATGGTTTTAGCAAGGTGCTGGTGTAACGGACCAGATGGCCCTAGTCTAAAGTAGAATTTATAATTCACCGCACACTCTTGTGGATTATCATGCAAAAAACGTATAAATTTCATTGTTACATAATCTGGGAGCGTAACAGAATAGCACAATGGAAGCGATATACAAGAAAACATTTCAGCTCCATCAGAGCCTTTCACATAATCACTGTAAAAATAGAAACATATAAATAATAATAATAATAATAATTTTTATTTATATAGCGCCAACATATTCTGCAGCGCTTTACAAATTATGGAGGGGACTTGTACAGACAATAGACATTACAGCATAACAGAAATACCGTTCCAAACAGATACCAGGAGGAATGAGGGCCCTGCTCGCAAGCTTACAATCTATGAGGAAAAGGGGAGACACGAGAGGTGGATGGTAACAATTGCTTTAGTTATTCGGACCGGCCATAGTGTAAGGCTCGGGTGATCATGTAAAGCTGCATGAACCAGTTAACTGCCTAAGTATGTATCAGTACAGACACATAGGGCTATTAACTGCATAAAGTGAATGAGAACATGATGCGAGGAACCTGATTATGTTGTGTGTTTTTATTTTTTAAATAGGCCACACAGGGATCGTTGGGTTAATGCAGTGAGGCGGTAGGCCAGTCTGAACAAATTAGTTTTTAGGGCACACTTAAATCTGTGGGGATTAATCGTATTAACCTAGGTAGTGCATTCCAAAGAATCGGCGCAGCACGTGTAAAGTCTTGGAGACGGGAGTGGGAGGTTCTGATTATTGAGGATGCTAACCTGAGGTCATTAGCGGAGCGGAGGGCACGATAAAACAAACAATAAATCCAAAAAGAAAACATCCAAAATGAATACAATAAAAAGGTTATCCTAGTGCAAATTGGTGTTCTGATCAAGTAGATCACCCTATAAAAATCCATGTGCTCAATAATAGAGAGTTCTTCATATATATAGACTGTCTAAGGACCTGTAGCAAATGAAGCGAAAGGTAACAGAAGAAGCATGATTACCTTGTTTCAGTGCCTGACGAGAAAGAGGTACAGAGAGAAGGGGGATGAGGACCCCAGTAGTGTCACACAGAGACTGTGGGGAATAGTGAAAATTAGTTAGCATGTAAAGACTCAACTTGAGTGCCCATAGAACTATAGAGTACCTATTATTATGTTCATGTCCATGTCCATATGTAAATGTTAGACCCACATTGCTGGCAGCTGGGGATCTGCAAATTGAGTAATAGATATATGTACCAGGTATGTCTAAATCTATATAATTTAGGAGCAGAGTCATAAGAGTGGTAGTTACCTGTGGAAATAGCTGTTAAAAGCGGTGCTCCCGCGCCTGGCTGGGTCGGCGTGTGTTCTCCGCTGTGGATCCCTGTTTTTAATGCCTCCCTGTGATGCCGGACCAGAAGTGAGTGGCCCGGACCCGGAAGCGACGTGTCGCGGCCGCTGTGTATCCAATGCGCAGGTGCAGCCGTCGCTAGGGCAACCAGAGGCTTGGCAACGTGTGTTATATAGATGGTGGTTATGTGTGCATCTCTGAAGTAAAGCAGCAGCGCTAGTGTCCTCTATGGGATCAGGAATACATGCATGTATAGGATATGGATCACCGGGTATTGGTGTCGGTGGTGTGTTAGGGCTAATATTAAGTATAGAGCGGAGCATAAATATGGCAACAGGATAAGGTATATACTAAAGTTATTTAATGGGAATTACCTAAGATATCATTATGTATGGAAAGTACTGAGTAATTATAGAGTAATATTAAAATCTTAAAATAGTAGGGGGGTTGGGAACTCTCCTATGGTCACAGTAGATTAGCGAGTCTGTAAAATAGTGGAGAAAATATTAATAAATTCTCAAAGTAGCCAATCCATCTCCCTATTAAGACCCTTGGGGGGCAAAAGTGTCCAACTTATGTATCCAATAAGTCTCACGTGACTTGAGTAGTCGAATATGATCACCGCCTCTTCTAGGGCGGGGGACATGCTCAATAACCTGGAATTTGAGCTGAGCTACTGTATGTCTAAATATTGCAAAATGGTCTGGCAAAGGTAGCCATGTTTTGCCACATCTAATGGTGGACTTATTTATGACTTGCAATTTGGTCTTTTATGTGTTGTGTGGTTTCCCCCACATAGAGGAGTCCACAGGAGCACTTCACCAGATATATCACAAAATTGGAGTCACAAGTGTAGAAACCATGTATCGGATAAGATTTACCGGTCCTGGGATGGGTTATACTGTCTGGTTTGATATTCGAACATGCCGCGCAACTTAAACAGGGAAAGGTACCATTTCGTCGGGTAGCTAAAAGTCTTTGTGAAGTGGTAGAACGTGCGCTGCCTATGTCGGCTCTCACAAGTTTATCTTTAATATTGGATGGTCTTTTAGTACACATCAATGCTGGTTCACTGAAGGGATCGATATTGGGATAAGCTCTTGTTAGAAGAGGAGAATGTTTCCTGATGATGGAATAGACTTTGGGCATCAACGGATGTAATGTATGTATGAACTGAATCCTCTCCCTGGAACGTGCCTGAGGAGGGGGAGATGGAGGTGTTAGGGTGCGTGTCCTCTCATCATTGAGAAGTCTCGCAGGGTAACATCTTTCCTGAAATTTGAGCCATAGTGTCCAAAATGTCATTAAGGGTTCTAAAGTCAGAGACGATGCGTGTGACTGTTGAATTGAGAACATGGTAGACTGTTCTTAAAGGTTCTAGGATGGCAACTTGTGTAATGCAAAAGACTATTGCAATCTGTAGGTTTACAGTAAATGTCCGTTGAGAGGCATCCATTGATGTCCTTAAGAACCTTTTGTGTCTAAGAACGGTACAGATTCAGTGTTAAAGTGGATAGTAAATTGAAGCTCAGGGAGAATGGAGTTAAGATAAGAATGAAAGGTCATTAGGGAATCAGATCTGCCCATCCAGACGAAAAAAATATTGTCTATGTAACGATGATATCCTGAGAAGTATTGTAAAAATAAGTTGTTAGTAAATACATGGGTGACTTCAAAGTGGTTCATAAAGGCATAAGCAGGCACGACATTCGAACCCATTGCTGTGCCACACTTCTGAATGTAAAATGTATCCTCATATAAAAAAATAGTTTTCATAGAGTACCAGGTAAGAGAAGATCAAGACAAAATTGGATAGAATCACTTCACATGGTGGATAAATTCAGTAGGTACTTTGTGGCTTCAATTCCCTTGCTGTTTTCAATCGAGGTGTAAAGACTATTGATGTCCAAAGTGACAAGGGGGCTATCTGGGGGCACTGTACCCAGTTGTTTAACCACCTCTAAAAAGTGCCCAGTGTCAAGGAGAATGGAGCGAGTTGATTTAATCAATGGAGTCAGGATTTTTTTCAAGGAAAATGGAGAGGGGAGACAAGACAGAATCTGTGGAGGCCACAATAGGTCTGCCAGGGGGATTGTGAAGTGATTTATGGATCTTGGGTAGTACATAGAAAACTGGTGTGATAGGATGAGGATTAACCAGAAAGGTTGCCGTTTTCTGGTCAATGTGTCGTGTGAGATATGTGTCTCACACGACACATTATTGATATGTGTCTATGAATCTTGTTGCTGATACAGGCAACCGGGTCTCTAGATATGATACCATAGGTGTCAGTGTCTGACAATTGGCGGGTTATTTCATTCATGTATGGTGTGCGGTTCATTACCACAATCGCTCCCCCTATGTCCTTAGGTTTTATAATGATAGTTTTATTGGTGTGAAGAGATGAGAGAGCTTGTTTTTCCGGTTGATGAAAGGTTAGAATGTGATGAAAAAAACCCAGTTGTTGCTGGTGTGAAAGAAAACGAACCTCACGGTCCACTAGGGAGATAAAGGTCTCGTGGTGCATACGTGGAGGACAGAAATTGCTCCGGTTATGAAGGTCGAGAGATGAAATACAGTTCGGGTACCCGGTCAACCCCTGAGCGTGGCACCGGGTCCTGAATAGAGTTACAGGTTAGGCCAAAATGAGTTTTCAGCCTGATAGTCCGATAGAAATGTTCATGGTCCTTATTCAACTGGAACGCGTCCCAAATTGGTGTAGGGCAAAAAGAAAGTCCTTTTTGTAGAACCGAAAATTCTGCAGGGGAGAGAAGATGATCTGATATATTGATTACCAGGTTCGAAGTCTCACCTGTGACCGTGTGGTCATTCTTTCTCCTGGATCGCCTTGAGGGTCTGCGTATTGGTGTCCTCCCCTGCGGCCCTTCGATAAAAAACGTTGATGGCTGGAAGTTGTTGAGGAATCGCTTTCCGAGCTGAAGGATCCATTTCTGCGTGGGTATCGGGGTCGGCGCCAGGAGTTCGTAGTGGTGGAAGAGTCCGTCCATTTGTATACTCAGTTATTGGAATAATCCTCGGAGTCCCGTTGAAATTTCTGTCATTTGCGCTCCTGTAGTGCTTTAACGGCGGTAGTTAAGAGTATTTATTCCTCAGTGCTGCTTTTTAACTGCGCTGAGAAATAAGGGCGCCCCCCCCCCCCCCAACGTCGGAAAATCTCTGGGGTCTCGGCTATCGGGGGATAGTTGAGACCCCGGAGAACATGATTTGGGTCAGTTTTTAATGTCCCCAGTCTTGTGATCGCCGTTCTTCACCGAACAACGGCGATCGCAAAAAAAAGTCAAATTTTCCCTTCCATTTCTCTCTCCTCTGATATGATCTAAAATATTAGAAGGGATAGAGATATGGGGTCCCCACACCCCACAGTACATCTGCCATCCCTGGACTCTCCGGCTCTGTCCCCCAGTGTCGTCTTCTTGGAAGAACATGGCGGGCACATACGCAGTGCACCCGTAGAAATCTGCTGGCCAGTACCCAGCAACAGTAGATTTTTTTTTTTTTTCCTATTGGTACATTTTGATCAGTGTGATGGGGTCTATCACAGTGATCGAAATAAAAAAAATTGTAAATCAAACCCCCGTTTGTCACCCGCTTAGTTAGGTAAAAGTAATAAACAAAAATGTATTTTTTCCATTCTTTCGGGCTAGGGTTGGTGTTAGTAAAAAAAGCCCAATTCTAGCTCCAACCCTGTTTAGGTACTTCAGGGGTTCTCCAAATGCGACATGATGCCCACCATTGATTCCAGACAAATTTTGCATTTAAAGAGTCAAACGGTGCTCCCTTCCTTCTGAGCCCTGCCATTCGCCCAAACAGTATCTTTCCTCCACATACGGGGTATCATTGTACTCTGGAGAAATTGCACAGCAAATTTTGTGGTCTGTTATGTTTGCTAATGACAGGTGTTATGAAGGCAATCCAGAAACACAGTGTGCTTAGCGATCAGAGCGCACACAGTGATCTGACAAATACCCAAAAATACAAGAACGAGCTCTGAGACGTGGAAACTCTGTAGACTGCACACCTGATCCTATCCTAAACACAACTAAAAGCGGCTGTGGATTGCGCCTAACAACTACCTAGGCAACTCGGCACAGCCTAAGAAACTAGCTAGCCTGAAGATAGAAAAATAGGCCTGACTTGCCCCAGAGAAATTCCCCAAAGGAAAAGGCAGCCCCCCACATATAATGACTGTGAGTAAGATGAAAAGACAAAACGTAGGGATGAAATAGATTCAGCAAAGTGGGGCCCGATATTCTAGGACAGAGCGAGGACAGTAAAGCGAACTTTGCAGTCTACAAAAAACCCTAAAGCAAAACCACGCAAAGGGGGCAAAAAAAAAACCCACCGTGCCGAACTAACGGCACGGCGGTACACCCTTTGCGTCTCAGAGCTTCCAGCAAAACAAAAGACAAGCTGGACAGAAAAAAAGCAACAAAAAAGCAAAAAGCACTTAGCTATACAGAGCAGCAGGTCACAGGAACAATCAGGAGAAGCTCAGATCCAACACTGAAACATTGACAAGGAGCAAGGATAGCAGCATCAGGCGGAGTTAAGTAATGAAGCAGTTAACGAGCTCACCAGAACACCTGAGGGAGGGAGCTCAGAAGCTGCAGTACCACTTGTGACCACAGGAGTGAATTCAGCCACAGAATTCACAACAGTGGTCCATTTACTCCCGTTACCCTTGTGAAAATAACGTTTGGGTCTAAAGTAAATTTTTTGTGAAAAAAGTAAAATGTTCATTTTTTTACCTTTCCACATTGCTTTAGTTTTTGTGAAGCAACTGAGGATTAATAAACCTCTTGAATGTGGTTTTGAGCACCTTGAGGGGTGCAGATTTTAGAATGGTGTCACTTTTGGGTATTTGGGTATTTTCTATCATATTGACCACTCAAAGTGACTTCAAATATGATGTGGTCCCTGAAAAAAAAAAGCTGGTAAACTTTTGTTGACTTTTGTTTCCAAAATTGTTGATGTAAAGCACACATGTAGGAAATGTTGCTCTTTGTATTTTGCGGATTATAAGATGCACTGGATTATAAGACGCACGCCAAATTTTGAGGAGAAAAATAGGAATAAAAACCTTTTTTAATAAAATGTTGGTGCTTCTTATAATCCATGCGTCTTATTGCTTACCAGTGGTGGTGGCTGCGGTGAAGCGGCGTCCCAGGGTCACCGCGGGAGGAGGCAAGAGTTGAGCATTGCTGCAGGCTGGGATGAGGGGGTGTTTGGATGTGCAGAGCGCTGCTGCGGGTGTTCGGTGCTGCAGGGGCTCTGCTGATATCTTGTGAAAGCCCAGAGCCTAGCAGTTACATGGTTTCCTATATGGTGGACTCGACTCTGGGAAAATGGCTGCCGGCCGGGGATGGAGATCTCGGTACCAAGATCTCGGGAGATGAGATCTCAGCGCTGAGCTGAGCGGCTGTCTGGAAAGATGCAGACTCGAAAGCCAAAGTACGGAATCCGGCATATGACGTAACTGTACATCATGTTGGGAAAGGGATAAAAGCAAAAACCTTCTGTCCTCTTAATTGTTTTCTAGGCAGTGCACCTTTTATGTATAAAATGCCAAAATGACTTAAGCACAAAAAGGAATTTGTATTAAGTACATTAATATACCGTGGTGTGTAATTCTATTTTGATACCTGCTACCTGATAAGCATCAGCAAAATTGACTATACGCCTACATTATGACCCCATGCCAGGTAATAATTACACAATAGCATGTATTAATTGATTATATGCACTAAAGATTATTAAAGAGATGAAAAAATGGGATCACATGAAAGGGAAATGGGGTGACCTCACTAGAGGGAAAATATCAGGGTATGGAAACATGATTGGGTATAACAACTCTAAGAGGATGCAGTATAAATACAGTGCAGCATAAATAACACTGGGGAACAATTTGAAAAAAAAAATTCTGTTGAGTTAGGTTTTTGAGCTTATTTATACTAAAATTGGCATGCTGATTCCAAAAATGTAGTCAGTTTTTTTTCTAGCACGTCAAGTTTTTCCTCCACAACTTACCTGCCAGAGAAGCACAATTGCACTGATATCTGTAATAAGACTTGTTATCTGATTACAATTCGACTCCTATAGAGCTACGTGGCAACTTGTAAGAGTAGTCACAACTGAGACAGTGTGGTGAGAGGTGTGTGCAGCTCCCAATACGTCATAATTATCAATATCTTTACACACAAAATTTATCATAGTAGGAATAAATAGGATTTGTGATGGCTTTTCTCTTTACATTGGGCGCTTAGTCGTAATTTATATATCTTTTATGATTTTTTTTCTTTGTTAGTTTTCAAAGCTTGTAACTTTCCATCTCAGTGTTTTATTTACATATGTACATATTTCTTTTGTTTCAAATCATGTCTGCTTCTTATATATTTCATTTTTTGTTCATACTTGTACTATTTAAAAAAAAAAAAACTTTTTAGGTACAGTAGTTTACATATTTTTGAGAAGACAAAAATCCTATAGTTCAAAAACTTGACGTGATGGAGAAAAACAGATCATTTCTGGATTCAGCATCCAAAAATTAGTTAAGAACAGTTGTCTGACCTAACTCCTAAAAAATTGTGTTCCCCAGTGTAATAAGTTAATTGTGGATATAGAAATATACCAGTATGTGTTCATATTCACAGCAACAGTAATCCCAGAATTCTACATCCCTCTGAGACAGCGGAGTCAGGTTTCTGAGCGTTGGACCTCTTCCATGACGTATTTAATCAATTGTAAAGTCCTGGATGACCCCATGTAGAAAATAAAGCTTATATTCATGTTCAACCTTAACTGTTGCTCAACAGACTTTCACGTTTTAAGCTTTAATGGAAGAAAAAAAATCGTTTTTAGCACTGTGTCCTGGATGGGAGGAAAGAATCCATTCCTGGGAATTGCGTATCTTGTTTTTGGCTCTTTGTGTACTGTTTTTGCTATTATTATGCTCATTGTATTTCTAAAATACCAGGGGAAAATGGATGAAGACATCTAGCATTGGGTTCAAAATGATTATTCAAAGTTTCCAGATATAGCATATTGCGTAAGGTTTACATTAAAGATTAAGTTAGCTTTTATGCTATATTATATAATGTGTGTGTGTTTTTGGCCCTCAACAGATCGGTGGGGGTCTGGGTCCTCTGACACCCACTGATCACTCAAAAGACCTCTGAGAAGTGCGCAGTTTAGGAGTCACATAGCTCTTGTCTGAAAGTGCGCACGTAGCTAAGTATGGATGCAGTAAAAAGTCATGGGCTTTCTGTTGCATCCATATACATGTGTGTGTACACACACGCACATGTTCAGGCAGGAACTGTGTGCTCCTACCTCCTGATCTTCTCATTTCTAAGGGGTCTTTTGAACGATCAGTGGGATTCTCAGGACCTGGAGTCCCAACAATCAGCTCAGAGTTAAAGGACCTAACAGATATTACAGTCTAAGTTTACTTTTTAAATAGGAATATTGGTAGCAAGAAAACTATGATTTTGTCACATACAGATACTACTTCACAAAATGTACTAATTTACAAAACATTGTTTCATGAGACAGATATGTATCATACTGCATTGATGTGCACAGTTGTTACAGCCAAAACCATGTGTAGGTCTAAATTAGTGATGAGCGAGTATACTCGTTGCTTGGGTTTTCCCGAGCACGCTCGGGTGATCTCCGAGAATTTGTTAAAGTATGTGTCCACGTTCAGGATTGCATCAGGATTTGGTCAGGATTTTATGCAGGTAAAATCCTGACCAAATCTGCACCTGAGGCCACTGGCAGGTCACCTGCGTTATTCTTGCGTTGTTTCAGCAATGTAAGGACATGCTGCGTTCTTAAAAGACGCGCCGCATGTCCGTTTCCGCGGGTCTGCCGCATGCGTCTTTTAATGCATAGTGGAGACGGGATTTCATGAAACCCCCTCCACTATGTTGTAACATCTGGACGCTGCGGGTTTGACGCTGCGGCTTAACGCAGCGTCAAGCACGCAGCGTTTCCTGAACATAGAAACATACCCTTAGTGTTCGGAGATTAAGTTTTCATTGCCTAAGCTGAATGATTTACAGCTACTAGCCAGGCTAAGTATATGTGGGGGTTGCCTGTTGCTAGGGAATCCCCACATGTAATCAAGCAGGCTAGTAGCTGTAAATCATTCAGCTGCCACGATGAAAACTTTAATCTCCGAACACTAACAAACACGCGGAGGTCACCAGAGCGTGTTCGGGAAAACCCGAGCAACAAGTACAGTCGCTCATCACTAGTCTAAATGTATAAAGGAAGGGATGCATATTGTTTCCTTTTGTCTCTAAAAACTGCATTTAATGGTTCATGTGTGAATCCAGCCTTAAGATCATCATAGACATTAGGACAGCTATCTCTTCCAACTCCGTGTACGCATGAATGTTTGATTCGTCACAGTATGTGATGAGTGAGTGCCCTCCGAGTATTTGTTAGTGTTCGGAGATTTCGTTTTCATCACGGCAGCTGAATGATTTACAGCTATTAGTCAGGCTGAGTACATGTGGAGGTTGACGGTTGCTAGGTAATCCCAAAATGTAATCAAGCTGTGATCAGCTATAAATCATGCTGCTGAGGAGATGAAAGCGTAATCTCCGAGCAGTCATAAATACTTGGGAACCACCTGAGCAATGAGTACACTCACTCATCACTAGTCACAATGTTCATGTGTTTTCAAAGGAAGAGTGGAGAAGAAAAAGCCTGTAATAAAAAACAAACAAAACAAAAACCTCAGGAGTTAAAATTCAAACTGCTCGACCCTTCTCTCCTCTAACAATCTAAATGCTGCCACAATACACAAGTCAGAAAATCAGACCATAGTCTGTGAATTAAGGCCTTACATTTTTGATGGCTTGTTCAACCTATTGCTCTTTTTTGATTCCCTAATACACTTGGACTTTCAGCTTGGACGATCGTTAATGTTGTTTTTTTAAATGAGGAGAGGGGAGATCACTGCTGCTACATACTCGGGCAGACCTGACGAAAGCTCCAAGTTGTCACCATCTTAATCAGTGTATGAGAGCTTTAGATTTAAAAACATTTTTTTTGGGTAAGAGATCTACCGTAGATTACAAATTGTTTAACTCTTCAGAACTAGAGGTGGGAGAGTAAAATCGCAGGAGTCAAATCCATCAGCCAGGTCAGTAATCTGTGACCACTTGATGGGAGAAACGAAACCTCCTTACCTCTCAGCAATCATGGCTTCTCTTTTGATTTGCCATGCTGGCGCAACATCATCTTTCCGGTGTGTGTCACTTGCACAGATGATGTCTCACCATTATGTCTAATCAAAAGAGGAGCCAGGAGGTGAAAAGATTCACAGATTACTGACCCAACCAATTGACTCCCTATTGCCTTAAATATACATAGGTTTACGTATGTGTGTGTAATTATGTACCAATATTTTTTTTCTTTGTTTAATAAAACTTGTATATGTTCTGATTTGGCTCAATAAAATGTTTACATTTGTGATATTTGGGCATGTGTGGTGTAATACTTCACCTGGTACAATACTTATTTGTACAGTCATGGCCAAAAGTATTAACACCCCTGCAATTCTGTCAGATAATACTCAGTTTCTTCCTGAAAATGATTGCAATCACAAATTCTTTGGTATTATTATCTTCATTTAATTTGTCTTAAATGAAAAAACACAAAAGAGAATGAAGCAAAAAGCAAAACATTGATCATTTCACACAACTTCAAAAATGGGCCAGACAAAAGTATTGGCACCCTCAGCCTAATACTTGGTTGCACAACCTTTAGCCAAAATAACTGCGACCAACCACTTCCGGTAACCATCAATGAGTTTCTTACAATGCTCTGCCAAAGAAGAATGGTCTAAAATTCCAGCAAACTGCTCCAGGCTCCTGTTATTTGAAGGGTGCCTTCTCCAAACTGCCATTTTTAGATCTCTCCACAGATGTTTTATGGGATTCATGTCTGAACTCATTGCTGGCCACCTTAGAAGTCTCCAGTGCTTTCTCTCAAACCATTTTTTAGTGCTTTTTGAAGTGTGTTTTGGGTCATTGTCCTGCTGGAAGACCCATGACCTCTGAGGGAGACCCAACTTTCTCACACTGGGCCCTACATTATGCTGCAAAATTTGTTGGTAGTCTTCAGACTTCATAATGCCATGCACACGGTCAAGCAGTCCAGTGCCAGAGGCAGCAAAGCAACCTCAAAACATCAGGGAACCTCCGCCATGTTTGACTGTAGGGACCGTGTTCTTTTCTTTGAATGCCTCTTTTTTTTTTTTTTTCTCCTGTAAACTCCATGTTGATGCCTTTGCCCAAAAAGCTCTACTTTTGTCTCATCTGACCAGAGAACATTCTTCCAAAACGTTTTAGGCTTTTCAGGTAAGTTTTGGCAAACTCCAACCAGGCTTTTTTATGTCTCGGGGTAAGAAGTGGGGTCTTCCTGGGTCTCCTACCATACAGTCCCTTTTCATTCAGACGCCGACAGATAGTACGGGTTGACACTGTTGTACCCTCGGACTGCAGGGCAGCTTGAACTTGTTTGGATGTTAGTCAAGGTTCTTTATCCAACATCCGCACAATCTTGCGTTGAAATCTCTTGTCAATTTTTCTTTTCCATCCACATCTAGGGAGGTTAGCCACAGTGTCATGGGTTTTAAACTTCTTGATGACACTGCGCACGGTAGACACAGGAACATTCAGGTCTTTGGAGATGGACTTGTAGCCTTGAGATTGCTCATGCTTCCTCACAATTTGGTTTCTCAAGTCCTCAGACAGTTCTTTGGTCTTCTTTCTTTTCTCCATGCTCAATGTGGTACACACAAGGACAGAGGTTGAGTCAACTTTAATCCATGTCAACTGGCTGCAAGTGTGATTTAGTTATTGCCAACACCTGTTAGGTGCCACAGGCAAGTTACAGGTGCTGTTAATTACACAAATTAGGGAAGCATCACATGATTTTTTGAACGGTGCCAATACTTTTGTCCACCCCCTTTTTTATGTTTGGTGTGGAATTATATCCAATTTGGCTTTAGGACAATTCTTTTTGTGTTTTTTTTCATTTAAGACAAATTAAATGAAGATAATACCAAAGAATTTGTGATTGCAATAATTTTCAGGAAGACACTGAGTATTATCTGACAGAATTGCAGGGGTGTTAAAACTATTGGCCATGACTGTACTACACCCTAAGGGCTCCTTTCCACTTGCGAGATAAACGTCCGTGTCTCGCATGTGAAAACCAAGTTGTGGTGCCGGCATTCCAGAGCAGAGAGTGCGGCTGCATAGCAATTACATGGAGCCGCACGCTCCGCTTCCAAGTGCCGGCGCCAGAGCATGGTTTTCACATGCGAGACACGGACGTTTATCTCGCAAGTGGAAAGGAGCCCTAACCTAGGTACACTGAGAACTTACTCTGGGCACAGTGGGCCCAACAGTGTTATTTTGCAAGGCCAGATTAGTGGTGTTGTGATGAACAAGGTAAGAGAATCAACAGACTGCACACAGTATCCAGAAAGAGATTCCACCGTAATGAAATGCGGGTGAGGTTTGTATACACCCCTGACAGAAAGGGCTTTAAACCAAGAAGAAAGCAATTGCTTTGTGGGATTTAGACATAGATGTGTCTGCTTTTATTCAGTTTCTCAGGTTTTCAGAATGTGTATGGGGTTTTCTGTGTAAAGGTGCTACATGATAGATTGGGTATTATTACACCTATAAACCGCACCTAAGTCACTATTACGAAAGGCAAGTAATCATAAATACACCAAAGAAAAAAGCACGAAGCGAAAAAATAAAATATATAAATTTTATTTATAACAACAATAAAACCAATTATAAATAAATACCATACATAACCAAGGGGGAACCAAAAAATGCAGGAAAAAACCACCAGGTATGGCTTGAGAAGTGGTAACAGTCAATATGGAGTAACCTTCACAGTATCAGTATCATCATAATAGCAACAATAGTAACCACATGTTCAAATAACTTATGTATGAAACATTAATAATTCACCTGATGCCACAGCCGTCAATGATTGTGAACCCAAAGCCAGTGCGTATATATCATAAAATAGTAATTTATATGGAGATAAGGTGCAAAATACCAGCTAAGGCCTGTTTCACACGTCAGTGTCTCCGGTACGTGAGGTGACAGTTTCCTCACGTACCGGAGCCACTGACACACGTAGACACATAAAAATCAATGCATCTGTGCAGATGTCATTGATTTTTTTTTTTGCAGACCGTGTCTCCGTGTGCCAAACACGGAGACATGTCAGTGTTCGTGGGAGCGCACGTATTACATGGACCCATTAAAGTCAATGGGTCCGTGTAAAACACGTACCGCACACGGACGTTGTCCGTGTGCCGTGCAGGAGACAGCGCTACATTAAGCGCTGTTCCCCCACTGGTGCTGAAGCCGCGATTCATATCTTCCCTGCAGCAGCTTTTGCTGCAGAAAAGATATGAATAATAGTGTTTAAAATAAAGATCTATGATCTATCTATCATTTACAGTAATGAATATGTGGCTCCACCTCCCATAGGGGTGGAGCAGCATATTCATGACTGTAATCGGCGGCCCCACGTGACCGCATACAGGAGAAGATGCGGCCAGAACAGGAAGCAGCGACAGCCAACGAGGGAGCTTGGTGTTTTCAGAACAGCGGGGGGGCGCACAGGGGGTGGGAGGGCAGGGGGCACATAGATCTTTATTTTAAACACTATTATTCATATCTTTTCTGCAGCAAACGCTGCTGCAGGGAAGATATGAATAGCGGCTTCAGCACCAGATGCTGGTACGTGTGGTACCCAGCACAGTGCGTGTGGTACCCAGTGGGCACACGTGTGCCACACTGATGTGCCACAGAAACGTAGGGGCACACGGACACAGATAATTCCGGTACCGATTTTTTTCCGGTACTGGCATTATCTGGACATGTGAAACCGGCCTAAGAATAAATATAAACAAATAGTAGAATTTTTAAGGGTGCAGGATCATTGTGAGCGAAGCATCAGAGGATATAATGACATCATTAGAATAAGGCAATTAAAAGGAACATATTTACCCAGTTTAAACCACCAGCCAGGGACCCACAACATCCGATGCGCCTTTCGCTGAGGAAAGCTTCGTCCAGGGGTGGTGGGTAACTGGAAAGGAGGCCTATTTATGGTTGTCATTGGCCAATGACAGAGAGGCACATTGACTCTCTGATAATCTTCCCCCCAAAAAAGACCTTTACAAGATATGCAAACCACAGGCACATTATCCAAAGCATCAGATATATACATAAAAATAGAATATTAGTTAATTAAACATCTTAATAAAATATTGATATCGCTGATCAGGCAATCACTTCCGGAGTATCTCCCTTTGTTTCTGGCTCCTGTGAGTCCGTTTACTACTGTAGTCATAGTGATGGAGCTCCGGTCACGTGAGCGGGAAAGACCCGCATCATTTCCGGTTAGTGACGAACACATTGCCATGGAGATGAGACGCTCCTCCGTCCATGCCCCATCATATGATCTCCATACGACATACATGATATAGGTGAGTGTAACAGCCATAGTAAAGAAAACGTAGGCGGCATATCATCCTGAAGAAAAGACACCCGACAGACTGTCCTGTGCTGTCTCTACGCAATAACAAATGAATAGCAGCCATAGCTGCAATAGCAGATAATGCTCATATGCGCGCCGCTCAGCATATACTTCGAAGCATGACATTTGGAATGCCACCACAGTTGCCATAACATCAAAAGGAGAAAGGACGTCCTTATCCATCATGTAGATCCAGAATGGTGGCACAAGCGCCAGGCTGTATAGCACATGGGGCAAAGGTGACCCACATCTTCCATAGAGTCCTAGAAGCATGCAAGTTCGAGTTCAACAGGTACGTCCGGCAGAAAGCATATTTGAAGATGATACTAAAAAAATTTTTTATATTAGATCCTACAAAAAACTAGTCATTAATAAGGAATTATGATAAGTGCCACGTGAGAAAAAAATAAAAAAGAAAAATATAAGTGAAACGTACAACTTATTTGACACAATGAAGGTAATATAATAAGTTATACCAACCCTTTGCACAATAATGAATAAACAAGTGATTATCAAGATGCATAACAATAAATACACAATTATTAAAATGAAGTGAAAAATAAAGAATAAAAAATGAATAATAAATATAACGTGATAAAGGTGTGAATATGCCAATACGTCTATCAAACGTACCCATCATTGCATGGAGACAAATTGTCCCCACGCAATAATAAGCACGTATCGGCCATAGCTGCGATAGCAAACAAAGCTGTCATAAGCACCACTCGGAACAAATTTGGAGACACGATATTTGGAGGACCACCGCAATTACCATAACATCACAGGGGAAAAGGACGTCTTTACCCATAATACAGATCCAGAGTAATAATGACCCAAGCTCCAGGCTGTATAGCACGCCGGGCTAAGATGACCTCCATACTCCATAAGGTCCCAGAAGCATACGAGTTTGAATCCAATAGGTACATCCAGCTGGAGGCATAATTGGCGACCATGCTAAAAGAATTATATTAAATCCTACCAACTTGCATGCTTCTAGGACTCCATGGAGGATGTGGGTCGCTTTTGCCCCGTGTGCTATACAGCCTGGCGCTTGTGCCACCATTCTGGATCTACATGATGGGTAAGGACGTCCTTTCTCCTTTTGATGTTATGGCAACTGTGGTGGCATTCCAAATGTCATGCTTCGAAGTATATGCTGAGCGGCGCGCATATGAGCATTATCTGCTATTGCAGCTATGGCTGCTATTCATTTGTTATTGCGTAGAGACAGCACAGGACACTCTGTCGGGTGTCTTTTCTTCAGGATGATATGCCGCCTACGTTTTCTTTACTATGGCTGTTACACTCACCTATATCATGTATGTCGTATGGAGATCATATGATGGGGCATGGACGGAGGAGCGTCTCATCTCCATGGCAATGTGTTCGTCACTAACCGGAAATGATGCGGGTCTTTCCCGCTCACGTGACCGGAGCTCCATCACTATGACTACAGTAGTAAACGCACTCACAGGAGCCGGAAACAAAGGGAGATACTCCGGAAGTGATTGCCTGATCAGCGATATCAATATTTTATTAAGATGTTGAATTAACTAATATTCTATTTTTATGTATATATCTGATGCTTTGGATAATGCGTCTGTGGTTTGCATATCTTGTAAAGGTCTTTTTTTTTGGGTAGATTATCAGAGAGTCAATGTGCCTCTCTGTCATTGGCCAATGACAACCATAAATAGGCCTCCTTTCCAGTTACCCACCACCCCTGGACGAAGCTTTCCTCAGCGAAACGCGCGTCGGGTGTCATGGGTCCCTGGCTGGTGGTTTAAACTGGGTAAATATGTTCCTTTTAATTGCCTTATTCTAATGATGTCATTATATCCTCTGATGCTTCGGCTCACAATGATCCTGCACCCTTAAAAATTCTACTATTTGTTTATATTTATTCTTAGCTGGTATTTTGCACCTTTTCTCTATATAAATTACCGTACTATTTTATGATATATACGCACTGGCTTTGGGTTCACAATCATTGACGGCTGTGGCATCAGGTGAATTATTAATGTTTCATACATAAGTTCTTTGAACATGTGGTTGCTATTATGATGATACTGATACTGTGAAGGTTACTCCATATTGACTGTTACCACTTCTCCAGCCATACCTGGTGGGTTTTTTTCTGCATTTTTTTGTTCCCCTTGGTTATGTATGGTATTTATTTATTATTGGTTTTATTGTTGTTATAAATAAAATTTCTATATTTTATTTTTTCGCTTAGTGCTTTTTTCTTTGGTGCATTTATGATAGATTGGGTATAAAATGAGAACTGAAAAGACAAAATGATTTTGATTTCCCACAATTCCCTCCTTTTTGTGATTCTATAACACCAGAAATGTTCCGGTGCCCGTACTTCAAGGGCTAATCTGTCCTACCGAATTTATCAACTCTTCACCGGATTCTGGACATCGGATAACTTTGAGTTTCTTAGAACCCATAACACTCTTTCCTCCCTCAGGTGGAGTCTTCTCGAAAACGAAGCCTTAACTTACAAAAGGAAAACACATTAATAACGATCATAAGAATGAAACATACAAATAACAGCAGTAGTAATGGTTGGAAAAGGTAACTGACTATTTGAGTTCTTGAAGGTCTAAATCCTATAAAAATATCATGCCAATGATTTTTGAGTAAGGTGACCTATAGATGAATACAAATGCACTAGCTTAGCTTTAACAAAAACATTCCAAAGCTTCTTGTAAAGTGAGATTATGATCCTTTCCATGAAAATTGTAATCATGTGTTTTCTACCAGTTTTATCTTTGAAGCAGAAGAAGCAGACACAGAGGGCACTAAAGATTCAATAATGCAATGTATGTGCCCAATATAGCTCATGGAATGATCACGGTTCAGTACAACAAAGAATGCAATCCAAGAGAAAAAATGACAATGAACCATAATATAAAACATGAAATGTTATTAAATATACAAAATATGAGTGTAATAATAATAAAGTGGGAAAATCAGTAATTGGCACCACACTCAAATTACATAGCAGGGGCAATCACAATATATACCGTATTTTTGCATCATAAGACGCACCTGATTGTAAGACGCACCTAGATTTCAGATAAGTAAGAAAAAAAAAATTGAACTAATTAGTGTGCAAAAACCTTTAATAAAATACAAAAATATATCTGTGGATGACGCTGTTATGGGGATCTGTGAATTACAGTATAGTGCCTCCAGTACCGTATATTGTGACTACCACCCCCATCCTCAGGAATACACCCACTTACTGTATACATGGATGTATTCGGAGAGAAGAGGGAGGTGGTAGTCACATTTGCAATAAACGCTTTGGACACTTACAGTGTGTACACTAAATATGTCTAGAACCCCCATCATCTTTCAGAATATACCCATTGATACAGTATATTCTGAAGGATGATGGGGGTTGTTTGCTCACCTTTCCTAAAAGGATTTCGCACTTGTGAGTACTGTAGTTGCAACATTAAATAGTGTGCAGGGACAGATATGTGATTGGTGGAGGCAGCTCAGCAACAGTTCCCTCCACCAATCACTATCCATCCCTGCAGAGGTGGAGGAGAATCGCTCTTCTCTCCCTCCTCAGCGTTAGGCCTCTTTCACATCTGTGTCACTGGTACGTGTGGTGACAGTTTTCACACGTACTGGAGACACTGACACACGTATCTGTGCACGTCAGTGTGTTTTCACGGACCGTGTGTCCATGTGCCCCACACGTAGACATGTCCATTTTTTACCGTCAGCATGGACGGCAAAACGTCCCGCACACGGAGAACATGCATGGATGTCATCCATATGACACGCATTGGTATCGGGGAAGAAGCGCTACGGTAAGCTCTGTTCCCGAGTGCTGAAGTTGACTCATCATTCTCCCATGCTCTGCCGGCGATCGGCGCGAGCAGAGGAGAATGATGAGTTATACTGAAGTCAGAACAATGACAGCACGTGGTTTTTTTTTGGAATGTTACTCCCATCAACCTACACCTGCTGACGCACATCACAGTGCCAGCAGGAGCTGATGAGGGGGTATTCCTCACACGCCGAATGCGATATAACTAAACAAATGAATAAAAAACCCAGCGTGGGTTCCCCCCGTATTTTCTATAACCAGCCAGGCAAAACTCCCAGCTAAGGGCTGCAACCCTCAACTGTCAACTTCAGCAAGGCTGGCTAACAAGAATAGAGGGGTCCCCACGCCCTTTTAATGATTTAATTAAAAAGAACGATGTGTGGTCACCCCCATTTTTGACATCCAGCCTTGCTAAAGCTCACAGCTGGGGGCTGGTATTCTCAGGTCAGTAAGGGGCCATTGATATAGGCCACCTAGCCTAAAAATAGCAGCCCGCAGCTGCCCAGAAAAGGTGCATTTATTAGATGCGCCAATTCTGGCACTTTGCAAAGCTCTTCCCACTTGCCCTGTAGCGGTGGCAAATCGGGTTCATATTTCTGGGGTTGATGTCACCTTTGTATTGTCAGGTGACATCAAGCCCACGGCTTAGTAATGGAGAGGGGTCTATAACACCTATCCATTACTAATCCTATAGTTGTATTGTAAATAAAGACACAGCCAGAATAAAGTCCTTTATTAGAAATAAGACTAAACAGTTTTACTTTTTTTTAATTTAAAAATAACAAACACAGTTAGGCCGGCGTCACACTAGAGAGTTTTACGGACGTATGCGATGTGCAAAAACTACGCATTGCACATGGACCAATGATTCTCTATGGGGCAGCTCCTATCTGGTGTATATTTCGCATCCGTATTTTACGGGCTGAAAAAATCGCAGCATGCTGCGTTTGTCAGCGTATTGCACAACAAATACGCCAATGAAAGTCTATGGGGATGATGAAAATATGGATTACACACGGACCACAAGTGTGACTTGCGAAAAATACGCAAGACTTTTGCAGGTGACAGGAAATGTGCCAAGCCCTCAATCAGGAAGCTTAGACATGCTAATTAGCTGAAAAAGCCAGACATTCTGGAAGTCTGACGCACGCCTCCACGGAGTCTCCTGCAGCATGGCATCTAGTATATAATTGTCTAAGGGTCACTTTCGTCTTTCTGTCTGTCTGTCCTTCTGTCTGTCACAGATATTCATTGGTCGCGGCCTCTGTCTGTCATGGAATCCAAGTCGCTGTTTGGTCTCGCCAGCTGCCTGTCATGGCTGCCGAGACCAATCAGTGAAGGCCACAGTCCGATTAGTCCCTCCCCTGCAGTCCCGCTCCATACTCCCCGCAGTCACTGCTCATACAGGGTTAATCCCAGCAATAACGGACCGCGTTATGCCGCGGATAACTCACTCCATTACCGCCGCTATTAACCCTGTGTGACCAAGTTTTTACTATTGATGCTGCCTATGCAGCGTCAATAGTAAAAACATCTAATGTTAAAAATTAATAAAAAAAAAATCATTACTCACCCTTCGCGACGGTCCGGTGACTGCTCCATGCAAGCGGCAGGTTCCGGTGCCGTGAATGGGAGGACCTGCCATGACGTCACGGTCATGTGATCGCGATGTCATCACAGGCCCTGCGCGAGAAGGACCTGCCATGACGTCACGGTCATGTGACCGCGATGTCATCACAGGTCCTTCGCGCGCAGGGCCTGTGATGACGTCACGTTCACATGACAGTGACGTCATGGCAGGTCCTTCTCGTGCAGGGTCTGTGATGACGTCGCGGTCACATGACCGCGACGTCATCACAGACCCTGCACGAGAAGGACCTGCCATGACGTCACGGTCATGTGACCGAACTACAAGGGGCCCTCGGAAGGTGAGTATATGTTTATTTTTTAACCTGTAACATACGTGGCTGGGCAATATACTACGTGACTGGCCAATATACTACGTGGCTCTGTGCTGTATACTACGAGACTGGGCAATATACTACGTGGCTGGGCAATATACTACGTGGACATGCATATTCTAGAATACCCGATGCGTTAGAATCGGGCCACCATCTGGTCTATCATAAATGTCGATATGCTCCTGGTCCAAGAGAGGCCTGAAATTTGGGATCAAAGGGATGCCCATTACTCAAGCCGAGCAAGAAAAGAGGCTGCTGGGAGGAGCATATGTGGCCTCCTTTTCCCTGATTATGAACAGCGGCCACGTGAGGGGCAGAGGCAAATAAGTACACTCATGTTTCTCTATTCTTAATATTCTAAAATGCAGTAACTAGCATTATTTCATACTATTAATATTATTATTTAAATAGCACCATTAATTCCATGGTGCTGGACATGAGAAAGGGGTTACGTACAGAGTTTATAGATATCGTTTACAGTTCAAAACTTTTCAAAGACAGACTGGTACAGAGGGGAGAGGCCCCTGTCCTTGTGGACTTACATTCTATTTGGATCCCCTTATAACCTATTGTGCTGTTTGTGTGTGTATTTTGATTACTGAAGATATTTTGTAAAAAATGCAGCTTACTAGGCCACATTAATCTGTAAAATCATAGTGGTACCACTGTGCACAACGGCCTTATACATTATTTTCTTCTGTCATTGCAGTGGAAGATGTTATGAGGCATGTGATTATTACTATCCTCCTGAGGCCCATAGTCTGAACTCTTATGGCCAATCCACAACTGGCCAAATGGAGCAAGCCCACTATTTGGAGCAGGGCCAACTGAGAGCATCCACACAGGGTGAAGGACAATTGGCCCAACAAATGCCACCAGAACAACAACCCGAACTGCCGCCATCACCTCCACTAACTTACTGGAATCTGTAAAACAATTTGGACTTTGTTGCAAATTTTGGTTAATAACCACAGATTTGTTAGTCTGCTGTGATAGCATTTATTTAAAAAAAATAATAATAATATTTTGGCCAAGTTTTAAATGGCCTCAAAAGCCATATGATGCTAATATGGTGTTCTAAAAAAACTAATTAGGCTTTTGCTAAAATAAAATAATTTAGTAAAAAGACAATTTTCTGTTGTTGGACCAATCATTAACACACCATACACAATTACTATATTCTAACCCATCTATTAAATAAGTCAATACAACACACACAGTTAAGTAATAGTGATGAGCGAATGAGATGAAATAAACTTAAGTTACTTGTGATGAGCGAATATACTCGTTACTCAAGAATGATCGGGGGTCCTCCGAGTATTTTTTAGTGCTCGGAGCTTTAGTTTTTCTTGCCGCAGCTGAATGATTTACATCTGTTAGCCAGCATAAGTACATGTGGGGGTTGCCTGGTTGCTAGGGAATCTCCACATGTACTTGTGCTGGCTAAGGCTACTTTCACACTGGCGTTTTTTGCCAGACGTCGCAATGCGTCGTTTATGGCAAAAAACGCATCCTGCAAACTTGCTTGCAGGATGCGTTTTTGCCCCATAGATTAACATTAGCGACGCATTGCGACGGTTGCGCCGCGTTGTGGCGGACCGCCGGGAGCAAAAAACGTTACATGTAACGTTTTTTGCTCCTGACGGACCGCTTTTTCCGACCGCGCATGCGCAGCCGGAACTCCGCCCCCACCTCACAATGGGGCAGCGGATGCGCCGGAGAAATGCATCCGCTGCACCCGTTGTGCAGTGCGTCAAACGTTAGCGTCGGAATCTCTGCCCGACGCATTGCGACGGGGAGATTCCGACGCTAGTGTGAAAGTAGCCTAACAGATGTAAATCATTCAGCTGCGGCAAGAAAAACTAAATCTCCGAGCACTAAAAAATACTCTGAGGACCCCGAGCATGCTCGATAAATCTTGAGTAACGAGTATATTCGCTCATCACTAGTAAGTAACTTACTTTATATATTTTTTCATCGAAAAAGATAAACTTAACAAATCACAACACAGAAACAGCATGATTTTGCCAGGGAGTAGAACCCTGAGGTGAAACAAAATAATTGGTAAAAATATCCCGAACATTGAGTCCACAAAGGGCACGACGCTGAGGAAGGCCAGGTGGTGTAGGCCTACCCACATTGGTCAACATGCCTTCACCACTATGAGCTGAGGAGCACTCATGTATTCTGGTGAAGTTATGTAAAACTACACAAGCTTTGATTACTTCATTGACATTTGACTCACTCAACTGAATTACAGACTGGAGGACCCACCATTTCGCACACAGAATGCCAAAGGCGCACTCCACCAGTGGCCGTGCCCGTGATAAGTGCAAATTAAAGACCCTCCGCCGGTGGTCCAGGTTGCGATGAGGATAGGGCCTCATGACATGCCTTGTCAACTGGAAGGCCTCATCTGCCACAAGGACATATGGCACTGCTTCAACATTGAAGCCTGGGAGTTATCGTGCTGGTGGTAGGTCCAACTGGTTTTCACGCAGCCGCCGACCCATAATGGAAGAACTGAAGACTCTAGAGTCTCCAGTTCTCCCATAAGCCCCAATATCTACAATTATAAACCTGAAGTGTCAACTACAGCTAACAGAACTACAGAGAAAAACTGTTTATAATTGTAGAATTGGTACCCAGAGTTTGGCGGCTTACGCACACAGATATGTTTCCCATCAAGGGCTCCAATACACAGTGGGAAATCACAATTGTCCTGAAATCCACATGCTATCTTCACCCAATCATCCATTTTGGGCACAGGCAACACCAGTTTGTGTAGTCTTGCCCAAATTTCCATACACGTTGATTGCACTATGCTGGAAATAGTGGACCTCCCAATTAGAAATTCAAGATGGAGGCCAGCATATGAAAATCCATTTGATAGGAAGCTGAAAGCAGACAAAAATATAAATTATTACCAATGTAAGAATGTTTGTGAAAAATCACAATCAACACAAATAATGTGTGGATATAAAAAGGAAGGATACCAGTGTACCTTCAAAAATATACACTGCCTACAGGAATTCAAAATTAACTACATATTTTCTTTTGGATTTTGGTATAATTTATCAATATAATATTAACCAATTTAAATCAACTGTTAGGCCAGAGAAAAACACACATTTAGATTAGGAAAACATTATCACCATACAGTATGTGAGGATGGTGAATACATACCATAAAGTAAGGAGAAGAAGCTCGTCTGCGGATATACATTTCCGCATCCTGGTGTTCTGATACGTAATGCCTGGTCGTACTGTCTCCAACAAAATGTCAAAGGTGGATATGGTCATGCGACAGTACTGGTAAAATTTGTCGGGATGTGTCCGCAGAGATGTATATAGCCTGTGAAAATGTCCTTTAGTGAGGTGTTGCCTCAAAAGTGGATGCACCCACATTCTTCTCCTCCTCCTCCGTGGATCCACTATCACTGGGTATGGCTGGCCAAAGCGACGTGACAACACTCAGTTATATAACACTTTCTCATTTGGGGTGAAGTGCAGTAGGTGCGACATGTTGCCAAAGTACCACCAACAGAAGCACAGCAACAAAATGGCCAGATTGGAGGCTGCCACCTGTTGTACATGCCTTAAATAGGGTTGCTGATGATGATTCAAATTAATTTCAGGCCTGAAAACGGTTAAATGTCCATTTTGGAAGGTTGCGAGAAAAAACGCAGTACGGATGCCATACGGATTACATACGCAGGATTACATGCGCAAAATACGCTGCTACACCTTGCCAACGGATTACATACGGAACACTGTTTAGGAAACATTTCTGCATATTACGAGTGTAAAAAAAAAAGTATTTCCCTACGCTGTGTGACCCCGTCCTTATACTCACCTAACGCCTAATTTCACTGCAGGCTTTGTTCTCCTGTAATAAAACTAGAATAAAAAAACAACAATATATCATACCTGTCGGTTGTGCTGTCCCACACCGTAATCCATTTCTGGGGTAGAAACAGTTTTCAACCCGGACGGTGCCAAGATGTGACCGTCCAGGCTGAGAACCACTGGTGAATGAGCTGCTGCAAGTGCAGCATCATTGACCAGCGGTGACATCATTACGGCTGGGCCGAGAGCTCCATCCACGCCGCATCCGCTGCCATTTTCTTACAGACATCGCGTACAGGCAGGCGTGGATGGAGATCTTGGCTTTCCTCCATCTGCGCCTGTGCCTAGTGAGAGGCTGGACACCGGATCCTGGAAAAATGGTGGCCGTCGCAGGACCACCATTGCACACCACAGGACCGCCGCAACACTCCCGGCTCTGGGCCCGCAGCATTGACCCCCTAGTAACAACAGTATTCGGGTTATAAGACGCACCCCCATTGTCCCACTAATTTTGGGGATCATAAAAGTGGGTCTTTTAATCTGAAAAATATGGTATTTCTTCCATAAGTACACACAATATCTGTCCATTCCTTATTGTACAGATATACAGATGGTACGGAAAGTATTCAGACCCCTTTAAATTTTTCACTCTTTGTTTCATTGCAGCCATTTGGTAAATTCAAAAAAGTTCATTTTTTTCTCATTAATGTACACTCTGCACCCCATCTTGACTGAAAAAAACAGAAATGTAGTAATTTTTGCAAATTTATTAAAAAGAAAAACTGAAATATTACATGGTCATAAGTATACAGATCCTTTGATCAGTATTGAGTAGAAGCACCCTTTTGAGCTAGTACAGCCATGAGTCTTCTTGGGAAAGATGCAACAGGTTTTTCACACCTGGATTTGGGGATCCTCTGCCATTCTTCCTTGCAGATCCTCTTCAGTTCCGTCAGGTTGGATGGTGAACATTGGTGGACAGCCATTTTCCGGTCTCTCCAGAGATGCTCAACTGGGTTTAGGTCAGGGCTCTGGCTGAGCCACTTAAGATAATAATAATAATAATAATAATTTTATTTATATAGCGCCAACATATTCCGCAGCGCTTTACAAATTATAGAGGGGACTTGTACAGACAATAAACATTACAGCATAACAGAAATACAGTTCAAAACAGATACCAGGAGGAGTGAGGGCCCTGCTCGCAAGCTTACAAACTATGGGGAAAAGGGGAGACACAAGAGGTGGATGGTAACAATTGCTTTAGTTATTCGGACCAGCTATAGTGTAAGGCTCAGGTGTTCATGTAAAGCTGCATGAACCAGTTACCTGCCTAAGTATGTAGCAGTACAGACACAGAGGGCTAATACTGCATAAAGTGTATGAGAACATGATGCGAGGAACCTTTTTTTTTTTTTTTTTTTTTTTTATTGTAAATAGGCCACACAGGGATCGTTAGGTTAATGCATTGAGGCGGTAGGCCAGTCTGAACAAATGAGTTTTTAGGGCACGCTTAAAACTGTGGGGATTGGGGATTAATCGTATTAACCTAGGTAGTGCATTCCAAAGAATCGGCGCAGCACGTGTAAAGTCTTGGAGACGGGAGTGGGAGGTTCTGATTATTGAGGATGCTAACCTGAGGTCATTAGCGGAGCGGAGGGCACGGGTAGGGTGGTAGACTGATACCAGGGAGGAGATGTAGGGTGGTGCTGAGCCATGGAGTGCTTTGTGGATGAGGGTAGTAGTTTTGTACTGGATTCTGGAGTGGATGGGTAGCCAGAGATGGTCACAGAGTTGTTCTGAAGCCACTCCTTTGTTATTTTAACCGCATGCTTAGGGTAATTGTCTTGTTGGAAGGTGAACCTTCGGCCCAGTTTGAGGTCCAGAGCACTATGGAAGAGGTTTTCATCCAGGATATCTCTGTACTTGGCCGCATTCATGTTTCCTTCAATGACAACCAGTCATCCTGTCCCTGAGGCTGAAAAACACCCCCATAGCATGATGCTATGCCATGTTTCACTGTTGGGATTGTGTTGGGCAGGTGATGAGCAGTGCCTGGTTTTCTCCACACATACAGCTTCGAATTATCACCAAAAAGTTCTATCTTCGTCCCATCAGACCAGATAATCTTACTTCTCATAGTCTAGGAGTCCTTCATGTGTTTTATAGCAAACTCTATGTGGGCTTTCATATGTCTTGCACTGAGAAGAGGCTTCTGTGGGGCCACTCTGCTGTAAAGGCCCAACTGGTGGAGGGCTGCAGTGATAGTTGACGTTGTGGAACGTTCTCCCATCTCCCTACTGCATCTCTGGAGCTCAGCCACAGTGATCTTGGGGTTTTTCTTTACCTCTCTCACCAAGGCTCTTCTCTCACGATTGCTCAGTTTGGCTGGACGGCAGGTCTAGGAAGACTTCTGGTAGTCCCAAACTTCTTCCATTAAGGATTATGGAGGCCACTGTGCTCTTAGGAACCTTGAGTATGGCATAAATTCTGTTGTAACCTTGGCCAGATCTGTGCCTTGCCACAATTCTGCCTCTGTGCTCCTTGGCCAGTTCCTTTGACCTCATGTTTCTCATTTGGTCGGACATGCACTGTGAGCTGTGAGGTCTTAACCCCTTCATGACCAGGGGATTTTTCGTTTTTCCGTGTTCGTTTTTCGCTCCCCTCCTTCCCAGAGCCATAACTTTTTTATTTTTCCGTCAATTTGGCCATGTGAGGGCTTATTTTTTGCGGGACGAGTTGTACTTTTGAACGACATCATTGGTTTTAGCATGTCGTGTACTAGAAAACGGGAAAAAAATTCCAAGTGCGGTGAAATTGCAAAAAAAGTGCAATCCCACATTGGTTTTTTGTTTGGCTTTTTTGCTAGGTTCACTAAATGCTAAAAATGACCTGCCATTATGATTCTCCAGGTCATTACGAGTTCATAGACACCTAACATGACTAGGTTATTTTTTATCTAAGTGGTGAAAAAAAATTCCAAACTTTGCTAAAAAAAAAAAAAAAAAAATTGCGCCATTTTCCGATACTCGTAGCGTCTCCATTTTTCGTGATCTGGGGTCGGTTGAGGGCTTATTTTTTGCGTGCCGAGATGACGTTTTTAATGATAGCATTTCGGTTCAGATACGTTCTTTTGATCGCCCGTTATTGCATTTTAATGCAATGTCGCGGCGACCAAAAAAACGTAATTCTGGCGTTTCGAGTTTTTTTCCCGCTACGCTGTTTAGCGATCAGGTTAATACTTTTTTTTATTTGATAGATCGGGCAATTCTGAGCGCGGCGATACCAAATATGCGTAGATTTGATATTTTTTTTATTGATTTATTTTGATTGGGGCGAAAGGGGGGTGATTTAAACTTTTATGTTTTTTTTATTTTTTTCACATTTTTTTAAACTTTTTTTTTTAACTTTTGCCATGCTTCAATAGCCTCCATGGGAGGCTAGAAGCAGGGACAGCACGATCGGCTCTGCTACATAGCAGCGATCTGCTGATCGCTGCTATGTAGCAGAATTGCACGTGTGCTGTGAGCGCCGACCACAGGGTGGCGCTCACAGCGACGGGCAATCAGTAACCATAGAGGTCTCAAGGACCTCTATGGCTACAATGGAGACGCATCGCCGACCCCCGGACATGTGACGGGGGTCGGCGATGACGTCATTTCCGGCCGCCCGGCCGGAAGCGGTAGTTAAATGCCGCTGTCTGCGTTTGACAGCGGCATTTAACTAGTTAATAGGTGCGGGCAGATCGCGATTCTGCCCGCGCCTATTACGGGCACATGTCAGCTGTTCAAAACAGCTGACATGTCCCGGCTTTGGTGCGGGCTCACCGCGGAGCCCTGCATCAAAGCAGGGGAGCCGGCATCGGACGGTATAGTACGTCCGATGCCGGTAAGGGGTTAAGGTACCTTCACACTGAACGATATCGCTAGCGATCCGTGACGTTGCAGCGTGCTGGCTAGCGATATAGTTGAGTTTGACAGGCAGCAGCGATCAGGATCCTGCTGTGCCATCGTTGGTCGGCGCAGAAAGTCCCACAGATATCGCTGAATTGGCGTGTGTGACACCGATTCAGCGATGTCTTCACTGGTAACCAGGGTAAACATCGGGTTACTAAGCGCAGGGCCGCGCTTAGTAACCCGATGTTTACCCTGGTTACCAGCGTAAACATAAAAAAAACCAAACAGTACATACTTACATTCCGGTGTCTGTCCTCTCCGGCGCTCTGCTTCTCTGCACTATGTAAGCGCAGCGGCCGGAAAGCACAGCGGTGACATCACCGCTGTGCTCTGCTTTGCGGCCGGCGCTTATTAGTGCAGAGAAGCAGAACGCCGGGGGACAGACACCGGAATGTAAGTATGTAGTGTTTTTTTTTTTACGTTTACGCTGGTAACCAGGGTAAACATCGGGTTACTAAGCGCAGCCCTGCGCTTAGTAACCCGATGTTTACCCTGGTCACCAGGGGACTTCGCATAGTTGGTCACTGGAGAGCTGTCTGTGTGACAGCTCTCCAGTGACCACACAGCGACGCTGCAGCGATCGGGATCGTTGTCTAGATCGCTGCAGCGTCGCTTAATGTGACGGTACCTTTATATAGACAGGTGTGTGCCTTTCCAAATCAAGTCCTATCAGTTTAATTAAACACAGCTGGACTCCATTGAAGAAGTAGGACCATCTCAAGTAGGATCACAAGGAAATGGACAGTTTTTATTTTTTATTAAATTTGCAAAAATTTCTACATTTCTGTTTTTTTTTCAGTCAAGATGGGGTGCAGAGTGTACATTAATGTGAAAAAAAACTTTTTTTGAATTTACCAAATGGTTGCAATGAAACAAAGAATGAAAAATTTAAAGGGGTCTGAATACTTACCATACCAACTGTATTGTGCAGACTTCACAGATAAGGAAGATATGGTTGGTTGGCCAACACAATAACTATGGAAGATGCAGAGGTCAAACTCTTACCGGATGTTGTCTCTGGCCGTATCATTTACACGAGACGTCTCCTGCAGCCTCTACTTTGAAAAATATAAGCCACTTACAGATGGGGACACCCCTTTAATCTCATTGTGAAAAAGGAAAGAACAACTTTTTTCTCAAAAGACATGCAGATCTGCCCGCACTCTTCAACTTTTTAGGCCAGGATCTGATTCCCATCACCAATTGGCTTGTAACAGACGGATACCCTCCTCTGCACAACGTCCCCATCCAAGACGTCGTGATCGTTCTTCACAAGATCCAACTTGACTAAGTTTAGTAGTCTCTCTCAATTGTAATAAAGGATGATTTTATTTATAGTGTTTTGCCAAATTGGTTATTCTCCTATATCCTTTGTTTCCCTTACAATTACCAGAAGATATCACTGGAAAGTTTGGCTGGACTCCGAGACATTAACTGAAAACATATGGGTTTAGAGTTTTAAAGGTTGTACAGATTTTCATCAGGAGAAAGGGATAGCAGAGGATATGGATGGGATATATAAGGGGGGAAAGAGTGTGGAGGGAAACATTGAATACTATGTATATGTGTGGTTAATTTCTCTGTTTTTCGGTATTTACCCTACATGTAATATTAATGCTGTTTCATTTTAATTTTCAAGGATTATACATTATAAGACTGTTAACGAGTTAAATAATCGTACCTCCCCTCACCCCATGGGGACTCCCCTGAGTGGCGGGTGGGTGAGATGTGGATTTGGCTCAGTGTTTTAACTAAGAGATGTCCGGTGACATTCGGCACTATTTCCCCCTGGTGGTTGTCTAACCGCGGTTTGCCCCCTCTGATCGCTTCCAAGAGATTGGAGGCTACCCAGGATTTTTGCCTGGTAATTAGCGATAGCTTTGTTCTTTTCTTTGTTCATCTGTTTGTATAATCTACCCCTTAGTTGGTGGGGCGTCTATTCTAATATCTGTTATTTTCTTACTTTCTTTTCTTTCCCTCACTCCTATTCACTCATCTTCTGATAGTGTCTCTCCCTTGTGTTTATACCTTACCCCCTTCTGTAACAGAATATGTGTCCCAACCCTATATACTAATGCAGCCGGAGCATCAACTGGAACTTACAATCGGCTCCTTAAATATCAAAGACCTACGTAGCCCTGAGAAAAGGTCTATCTTACTGAATCTTTTATATAAAAAAAAAAGATAGATGTAGTGTTTTTACAGGAAACCCATTTCTGTCAAAACAAACCCTACAAGATCTCGAGTCAAAGGTTCCCCACGTGTTACCACAGCCCATCACCCGATTCTAAATCCAGAGGTTCTTGTATCCTCATCTAACGGTCAGTTCCATTGACGTTCACTGAGTCTCACACTGATGGAGAGGGCTGTCTGCTAATGGTAAAAGGTCTGTTCGGTTCTATTAGGGTCACGTTTGCCTCCCTATATCTACCCAATGTTGGTCAAGACAAAGCACTCTACACTTATCTAGAACAACTAGCAGTATTCACGGAGGGTATTCAGATTATAAGGGGTGACTTTAACACAGCCCTTGACCCATCTATAGATAATTCCAAGGGAGTGTATTCCCACGTATGTCCCACACAAAGACGCATACAGAAATGATTGCAGGGCCACCAATTAGTAGACTCTTGGCAAGTACTTCACCCAGCAGACAGGGGTTATTCCTTCTACTCAAATGCCCACAATGTTTACACAAGAATTGACTATTTTCTGCTGAGACATCAGGACTTACCCCTGCTTCAAAAAGCAAATATAGATAATATCTTCTTTTCAGATCACATGTTGGTAAGTGTCACAGTCGCTATTCCAGCCTTTAGAGTAAAACAGAACAGTGCTATTGGCATCTGAATGCATCTCTTCTAGACAACCCTATTGCTAATATAAATTAATTCAAATGTCAAGGTCCAGATGAATTACACCCCAGAGTACTGAAGTAGATAGCAGAAGAAATTTTTTAACCACTCTCCATAATCTGTGAAAATTCTCGGAGAACAGAAGTCCCAGAAGACTGGAGAAGAGCAAATGTTGCTCCAATCTTCAAAAAGGAGAAGAAGGTGGACCCAGGGAACTATAGGCCGGTGACGTCTATACCAGGAAAGATCTTTGAACAAATTATTAAACAACATGTATGTAAGTACCTGGATAAGATTGAAGTGATTAACCAGAGTCAGCATGGGTTTGTAACTAATAAGTCATGTCAGACTAACTTAATTTCCTTCTATGACAGAATCACTGACTGGGTGGATCAGGGAAATTCTGTAGATATAGTATATCTTGACTTTAGCAAAGCAATTGACAAAGTATCTCACACAATCATTATTGAAAAAATGACTAAGTATGGAATGGACAAGGCAACTGTTAGGTGGATTCATAACTGGCTTTAGTGATCGGACCCAAAGAGTGGTTGTAAATGGCTGCACATCCAGTTGGAAGAATGTCTCAAGTGGGGTACCAAAGGGCTCTGTCCTGGGCCCTGTATTGTTCAACATCTTTATCAATGATTTACACTCCCTGACAGAAGTTGTCGCTTATTCATGTTATGTAAATAAAAGCTTATAACCTGACGTTAAATTCATCCATTGGTTGTATAAATTATTATTTTGAAAGCTGAAACCCTCCGAAATGTGGTTTAGGTTAAGAAAATAAATTGGCATCAATGCAGAAATATTGATCAGTTAATGGACACAGAATGGTCTCATTAAAATCTTTTTTTAATTCTTTGTACTTGATGCTGAGACACATTAAAGGTGCCAGCCACCTCTGCAGTGGATCTGGTCTTCAGCCTCTTGATAATCCAGGCTTTGGTCTAAGGGTGGATGTTTGTCATGTTGTCAGAGCTCAAGTTTCAGTTCAAGTGAAGGTCTCGGGTGCTGGGTTTCTTTTTATACAAACACTAATTAACCGATCATTTACTGAACACAGGTGGGGATGTAAACTAGGACTGTGTGCATTATATGACCAGGCGACAAAACTTTTTCTTGCCAAAATCTGACCATTCTGTGTCCATTGACTGATCAATATTTCTGCTTTGATGCCAATTTATTTTCTTACCTTAAACCACATTTCGGAGGGTTTCAGCTTTCAAAAGAATAATTTATACAACCAATGGATGAATTTAACATCAGGTTATAAGCTTTTATTTACATAACATGGATAAGCGACATAACTTCTGTCAGGGAGTGTAGATGAAGGAATTGAGGGTAAACTGATTAAATTTGCTGATGACACAAAGCTAGGAGGGATAGCTAATACTAGAGAAGAGATAGGATTCAAAAAGATATAAATAAACTGGAGCAGTGGGCAGCAACTAACAGAATGTTTTTTAACAGGGAAAAATGCAAAGTACTACATCTAGGCAATAAAAATGAAAAAAGCATATACAAAATAGGAGGAATAGGGCTAAGCAAAAGCATATGTGAAAAGGACTTGGGTACACTAATAGATCACAGCCTGAACAACACACTGAGTCAACAGTGTGATGCAGCAGCAAAAAAGGCAAATACAATTCTGTGATGTATTAACAGAAGCATATAGTCTAGATCAGGGGTGTCAAACTGCATTCCTCGAGGGCCGCAAACCATGCGTGTTTTCAAGATTTCCTTAGCTTTGCACAAGGTGCTGTAATCATTATGTGTGTAGGTGATTAAATTATCACCTGTGCAGTACAAGGAAATCCTGAAAACATGACCTGTTTTCAGCCCTTGAGGATTGCAGTTTGACACCTCTCGTCTAGATCACGTGAAGTCATTATTGCCCTCTACTCCTCTTTGGTCAGACCTCATCTGGAATACTGTGTCCAGTTTTGGGTACCACATTTAAAAAAAGACATCAACAAACTGGAGCAAGTTCAGAGAAGAGCGACCAGAATGGTGACCGGTCTGCAAACCATATCCTATGAGGAACGGCTACAGGATTTGGGAATGTTTAGTTTGCAAAAAAGAAGACTGAGAGGAGACTTAATAGCTGTCTACAAATATCTCAAGGGCTGTCACATTGTAGAGGGATCATCTTTATTCTCATTTGCACAAGGAAAGACTAGAAGCAATGGGATGAAACTGAATGGGAGGAGACACAGATTACCGTATATACTCGAGTATAAGCCGACCCCCCTAATTTTGCCACAAAAAACTGGGAAAACTTAATGACTCGAGTATAAGCCTAGGGTGGAAAATGCAGCAGCTACCGGTAAATTTCAAAAGTAAAAATAGATACTGTAAGTACTCGGGCAGAAATCCGAGAGTGGACCCTCTGGGTCGTGACTCTAGAGCCCCCGGGGTCGAGCGGACCAGATGGAATCACCCCCTATACAGGGAGTGTTAGGAGCAGGACCTCGGGGGAATGGAGGCACAACAGCTAGACCAAAGGGGCGACCCAAGATAAAAAAGGAAACCAAAGGCTATAAGGATGGCAGGGAATAATAGGAAAACAAGACTTAACTGAAAATGACTGGAACACGGAACGGCAGAACACAGCAGGAACACGGACTGGCAGGACTCAGCAGGAACACGGACCGGAAGGACTCAGCAGGAACACGGGCTGGCAGAACACAGCAGGAACACGGACAGGCAGGACACAGCAGGAACACGGACTGGCAGGATACAGCAGGAACACGGACAGGCAGGACACAGCAGGAACACGGACAGGCAAGACACAGCAGGAACACGGGCTGGCAGGACACTAAGACAAAGTAAAGACTGGGCTGAGAGAAGACACTGGTGCAGGGGAGCCTAGGGCATAGGGACACTGACGGCAGACAGTGCACCTACAAAGCAAAGGCGTCTTACCTAGGGAGACGCCGGGAAGAAATACCCGATGGGCGCCGCCATGTTGGGGCGGAGCCACCGGGTCGCAACCTCCCAGAAGGCTCTGCGATGGAGGAGACGCGACCGCGCATGCGCAGAGGGACCGGACGCCGTGAGCCGGCGAAGGAGGAAGCAGAGCGGCGCTGGACAGGATCGCGAGTGCGCCGAGGGACGGGAGAAGCCGGGTAAGTATGCGCAGCGTGCGCAGCGTACGTAACAGTACCCCCCTCCTTAGTCCCCCTCTTTTTAAGGCTAGAAAGGAATCTTTTCATGATAAGAGGAGCATTGATGTTCTCTCGGGGCTCCCAGGACCTCTCCTCAGGGCCAAATCCCTCCCAATCAATCAAAAAATAAGTTTTACCCCTAACTACCTTTTTGGCAAGAATGTCTTTAACATTAAAGATTCCATCAGAAGTACAGAGCTGAGGAGAGGAAGAGGTAGCGGAGTGAAAACGATTAAAGACTGCAGGCTTGAGAAGAGCAGAGAGCTCTCTTGGGCTATCTGCACAAAAGCTGTTCTACCCTGTATGCACACATGGATTTTTCCTCTCTGAACCCTGTTCACACAGGTTATATACAGATGATCAGGTTTTTAAATACATCAGATAGGGATTGCATACATTAGTTAGGACTGCTCTGATAAGGGTATACCGTGAAGATTGGTAGAGCAGCTTAGTATACATTTTTTGCAAAAAACGTATCAACCAAATACCCTGTTTTTTACATCTTTTACTAGCACTTGCGGATTACTGCAACATTTTTTCAAACTGAGTGTTTTTGGTTTCACTATTCTCTTTTGTGTCTTCAGGTTTCTTGGTGGTGTGTGAACATGATCATACAGACTTGTTCACTCTGCAAGTAGCCCATGTGTTCCTGTTTCCATAATTGTTCTCTTGTGTCTACAAGACTGGGGAGTTCCACCACTCCTCTTGGGCTATCTGCACAAAAGCTGTTCTACCCTGTATGCACACATGGATTTTTCCTCTCTGAACCCTGTTCACACAGGTTATATACAGATGATCAGGTTTTTAAATACATCAGATAGGGATTGCATACATTAGTTAGGACTGCTCTGATAAGGGTATACCGTGAAGATTGGTAGAGCAGCTTAGTATACATTTTTTGCAAAAAACGTATCAACCAAATACCCTGTTTTTTACATCTTTTACTAGCACTTGCGGATTACTGCAACATTTTTTCAAACTGAGTGTTTTTGGTTTCACTATTCTCTTTTGGGTCTTCAGGCTTGAGAAGAGACACATGGAAGGCATTGGGAATGCGTAAAGAGGCAGGCAACTTCAACTTATAAGAAACATCATTAATGCGACTCAAGATAGGAAAAGGACCAATATAGCGGGGACCCAGTTTGCAAGAGGGAATTTTAAGCTTGATATAGCGAGAGGAAAGCCAAACTTTATCACCCGGAGAATATGGCGGAGCATCCAAACGCCTTTTGTCAGCAAACTTTTTCATATTAAGGCTAGCTCTCTCAAGAGCCACTTTGGTCTCACTCCAAATCGTAGAGAATTCCCGGGACAAGAAATCCGCTGCCGGTACCCCCGAGGAAAGAGAAACAGGAAGAGGAATGTTCGGATGTTGACCATAGACTACAAAAAAGGGGGTTTTGGAGGAAGACTCGCTGGGAAGATTGTTATATGAGAATTCGGCCCAGGGGAGAAGAGAAACCCAGTCATCTTGGTGTGCATTGGAGAAATGTCGCAGATATGTAGTCAGGACTTGATTAACTCGCTCCACTTGTCCGTTGGACTGAGGGTGATAGGCGGAAGAAAAGTCCAAGTTAACCTTTAATAGACTGCAGAGAGCTCTCCAAAAATGTGAGGTAAATTGTACTCCACGGTCTGAGACGATATGATGAGGAAAACCATGAAGACGGAAGACTTGGTGTAAACAGATCTTTGCCAACTCAGGAGCGGAAGGCAGACCAGGTAATGCGATGAAGTGAGCCATCTTGGAGAACCGATCTATAACAACCAAGATGACAGAGCAATTCGAGGAACAAGGTAGATCAGTGATGAAGTCCATAGCTATATGACTCCAAGGGACGGAAGGCACAGGCAGAGGATGCAGGAGACCGGAAGGAAGCTGCCTAGGGACTTTACTTTTTGCACAAGAAGGACAAGAAGCGATGAATTTGGTGACGTCTTGTCAGAGAGATGGCCACCAGTAATGCCGAGAGATAAGCGAAAGTGTCTTCTTGACTCCTACGTGACCTGCAATTTTGGAGGAGTGACCCCAACGTAAAACTCTCTCCTTGTCTTGGTTAGCCACAAGAGTCTTGCCAGGAGGAGTTGAAATCACTCTTAGAGGAGCAAGAGTGACGATCTTCGCAGGATCAATGATGTGAGCCGGAGAATCCTCTAGGTCCAGAGGCTGAAAGGATCTTGAAAGAGCATCTGCTTTGACATTCTTATTTCCGGGTCGGAAATGAAGTTCAAATTCGAATCGACCGAAGAATAAAGACCATCTGGCCTGTCGTGGATTTAGTCTTTGGGCAGACTGAATATAGGCCAGATTCTTGTGGTCTGTGTAAATGGTGAATGGATGAAGAGCCCCCTCAAGGAGATAACGCCATTCCTCCAAGGCTAGCTTGATAGCCAAAAGTTCTTTATCTCCAATAGAGTAGTTACGCTCAGGAGCGGAAAAGGTTTTAGAAAAAAAACCACAGGTCACCAAACGTCCAGACGAGGATCTTTGCAAAAGTACAGCACCAGCTCCAATAGAGGATGCGTCGACCTCAAGGACAAACGGTCTATTAGCATCAGGACGATGAAGCACAGGGGCCGTAGCGAAGCTTTGTTTAAGAGACAGAAAGGACTCTTCAGCCTCAGGGGTCCAAAGACTGGAGTTGACTCCCTTGCGAACTAGAGCAGAGATAGGCTTGGTCATGGAAGAAAAATGAGGAATAAATTGTCTATAGTAGTTGGCAAAGCCAAGAAAACGTTGGATTGCTTTTGTTCCAAGAGGACGAGGCCAATTCAGGACAGCAGAAACCTTCTCTGGATCCATCTCTAAGCCAGATCTTGAGACAATATATCCCAGGAAGGGAAGAGAAGATTGTTCAAAGACGCACTTCTCAATCTTAGCGAACAGATGATTCTCTCTTAGCCTTTGCAGAACACGACGGACATCTCGCCTGTGGGTGGAGAGATCCGGAGAAAAGATGAGAATGTCGTCAAGGTAAACTACGACCGAGGAGTAGAGAAGATCCCGAAATACATCGTTCACAAATTCCTGGAAAACCGCGGGGGCGTTGCAGAGACCAAACGGCATAACCAAGTACTCGTAGTGACCGTCACGAGTATTGAAGGCAGTCTTCCACTCATCGCCTGCACGAATACGAACCAAATTATATGCGCCACGTAGATCTAATTTGGTAAAAATTTGCGCACCTCGAAGACGGTCGAAGAGTTCCGGAATGAGTGGCAGAGGATATTTGTTCTTCACCGTGATGTTGTTTAGGCCTCGATAATCAATGCAGGGACGGAGAGAACCGTCTTTCTTCTTCACGAAAAAAACCCCTGCTCCGGCCGGAGAAGACTTGCGAATGAATCCTTTAGCAAGATTTTCTTGAATGTACTCAGACATAGCTTGAATCTCAGCAGGAGAGAGAGGATAGATCCTGCCCCTGGGCGGGTTAGTTACAGGCATGAGATCTATGGGACAATCATAGAGCCGGTGAGGCGGAAGACCCTCAGCCTCCTTCTTGTTGAAGACATCAGAATAAGCGCTGTAGACACAGGGTAAGGCGGGAAAAGAAGAGGAAGGAGAAGAATTAGAGGAAGATCCCACAGGACGCACCGGCAGCAGACAACGTTCCCGACAAAGCTCACCCCAGCGCAAGATATTACCATTGCGCCAATCTAAAATGGGCTCGTGGTTCCGTAACCAAGGAAGACCTAAGAGCATAGGATGAGACAGACCCGCTAAAACATAAAATGCAATTCTCTCCATGTGTAGAGCCCCAACCTGAAGTTCCACCTCAAGTGTTACTTGAGTAATGGTCTCCTGTAACTGTTTACCATCCACAGATGCAAGAATCACAGGAGCCTCTAAGGTTTTGACTGGAACGGAGAATTTCAAAACCTCCTCCAACCTAATAAAATTCCCTGCTGCGCCCGAATCCACATACGCATCCAGAGAAATGCCTTTGCCCGCAATATGCTAAAGAACGGACAAAGTAAGGGGTTGAGAGGGATCACACACACCTAGGGAGGCCTCTCTTACCTGACCTAGGCGGAGGAGTTTTCCGGACGTTCAGGGCAAGAGCGTAATAAATGAGCAGCACTCCCGCAGTAAAAGCATAACCCCTGAGTGCGCCTCTCTTTACGACGTTGTTCGGACATCTTAAGACGGTCCATTTGCATAGGTTCCGGTGCGGACGCCTGAGAGGAGGTTCTAGGCTGAGGACTGAGTGGCTTACGGGTGGCAGAAGGAGGACGAAGAGACCTCCGCTCACGGGCGCGTTCTTGGAACCGAAGGTCAATACGGGTAGCTAAGGAAATTAATTCCTCCAAAACAGTAGGGGTGTCCCGACCGGCTAACTCATCTTTTATGCGCCCAGAGAGACCCCGCCAAAAAGCACCCACCAACGCCTCATTGTTCCAGCCCAAGTCAGAGGAGAGTGTGCGGAACTGAATAGCGTACTGGCCTATGGATAACGACCCCTGATGGAGAGAAAATAGAGCTTCAGTTGTAGAGGCCAGACGTCCAGGTTCGTCAAAGACAAGACGGAAAGTCTCCAAAAATTCAGACAACCGGGAGACTAGAGGATCGTCTCGCTCCCAGAGTGGATTAACCCATGCCAAGGCGTCACCCTCCAGATGGGAAATCAAAAACGCAACCTTGGACCGATCCGTTGGTTAATGCTGGGGCTGAAGCTCAAAGTGAAGACGGCATTGGTTTAGAAATCCTCGGCAGGACTTAGGATCCCCATTGTACCGAGGCGGTTTAGCCAAGCGGGGTGGAGGGTGGGACGCAGGAGCAGACGTAGAAGTGGCTGTCTGGATGGAAAGCAGCCGATCGTCAATAGAAGACATATAACTAAGTATATGGGCCTGGGTGTCACGCTGCTGAGCTAACTCTTGCTGTAAGCCAACGAGTAGAGCGGCGTTGCCAGGATCGGAGGACTGGAGCGTGGACAAACGAGAATCCATAGCTTTCATAAAAGACATCATGCGGGACTGATTCTCTCGCAAAAAGAGTAGCTCTTTCTGCGCAGCAGAGGCCCCAGCGGGGTCCATGGCCTTTGCTTACTGTAAGTACTCGGGCAGAAATCCGAGAGTGGACCCTCTAGGTCGTGACTCTAGAGCCCCCGGGGTCGAGCGGACCAGATGGAATCACCCCCTATACAGGGAGTGTTAGGAGCAGGACCTCGGGGGAATGGAGGCACAACAGCTAGAGCCAAAGGGGCGACCCAAGATAAAGAAGGAAACCAAAGGCTATAAGGATGGCAGGGAATAATAGGAAAACAAGACTTAACTGAAAATGACTGGAACACGGAACGGCAGGACTCAGCAGGAACACGGACCGGAAGGACTCAGCAGGAACACGGGCTGGCAGAACACAGCAGGAACACGGACTAGCAGGATACAGCAGGAACACGGACTGGCAGGATACAGCAGGAACACGGACTGGCAGGATACAGCAGGAACACGGACTGGCAGTATACAACAGGAACACGGACTGGCAGGATACAGCAGGAACACGGACAGGCAGGACACAGCAGGAACATGGACTGGCAGGATACAGCAGGAACACGGACAGGCAGGACACAGCAGGAACATGGACAGGCAAGACACAGCAGGAACACGGGCTGGCAGGACACTAAGACAAAGTAAAGACTGGGCTGAGAGAAGACACTGGTGCAGGGGAGCCTAGGGCATAGGGACACTGACGGCAGACAGTGCACCTACAAAGCAAAGGCGTCTTACCTAGGGAGACGCCGGGAAGAAATACCCGATGGGCGCCGCCATGTTGGGGCGGAGCCACAGGGTCGCGACCTCCCAGAAGGCTCTGCGATGGAGGAGACGTGACCGTGCATGCGCAGAGGGACCGGACGCCGTGAGCCGGCGAAGGAGGAAGCAGAGCGGCGCTGGACAGGATCGCGAGTGCGCCGAGGGACGGGAGAAGCCGGGTAAGTATGCGCAGCGTACGTAACAGATACCAATAAAAGTAAAATTAATTGAGACATCAGTAGGCTGTTTTTGAATATCCATATTGAATCAGGAGCCCCATATAATGTTCCATATAGTTTGATGGGCCCCATTAGATGCTCCATATTAAAATATGTCCCATATAATCATGCATAAAGGGTAATAAGGGCCCCATAAGATGCTCCATAGAGATATTTGCCCTTTATAGTGCTGCACAAACGTTATGGCCCCATAAGATGCTCCATACAGACACTTGCCCCATATAATGCTGCACAAACGTTATGGCCCCATAAGATCATCCATACAGTCACTTGCCCCATATAGTGCTGCACAAGCGTTATGGCCCCATTAGATGCTCCGCACAGCCACTTGCCCCATTATAGTGCTGCACAAGCGTTGTGGCCCCATTAGATGCTCCGTACAGTCACTTGCCCCATTATAATGCTGCACAAGCGTTATGGCCCCATAAGATGCTCCGTACAGTCACTTGCCCCATTATAATGCTGCACAAGCGTTATGGCCCCATAAGATGCTCCGTACAGTCACTTGCCCCTTATAGTGCTGCACAAGCGTTATGGCCTCATAAGATGCTCCGTACAGTCACTTGCCCCATATAATGCTGCACAAGCGTTATGGCCCCATAAGATGCTCCATACAGTCACTTGCCCCTTATGCTTTTGCTGCGATAAAAAAAAAAAATCACATACTCACCTCTCTTCGCGCCCTCTGACCTGAGCGTCACAGTCAAATGACGATGAAGACCAGGGGTGTCAAACTGCATTCCTCGAGGGCCGCAAACCATGCGTGTTTTCAAGATTTCCTTAGCTTTGCACAAGGTGCTGGAATCATGTGTGTAGGTGATTAAATTATCACCTGTGCAGTACAAGGAAATCCTGAACACATGACCTGTTTGCAGCCCTTGAGGATTGCAGTTTGACATCCCTGATGAAGACGGAGCCGCACCGGAACGAGGAGTGGTAAATATTGCGCAGCGCTGCGCTCCCCCTCCCTGTATACTCAGCTGCTCCTGGCGCTGTGCCCCTGCTTCATCCAGCGTTGCATCTTCTTCCTGTATTGAGCGGTCACAGTTACCGCTCATTACAGTAATGAGTATGCGGCTCCACCTCCATGTGACCGCTCAATACAGGAAGAAGATGCAACGCTGGATGAAGCAGGGGCACAGCGCCAGGAGCAGGTTTAACCATGAGACTCGGCCGTATCTCGCTGTGTGTGATCCCGGCCTAATACATAGAGCCAGTAATGTCAACCTCACTCCTACCTGCATGTGATAAAGAACTGCGTAAGGATGGAGACAATCCTGTGAACGTCATTCCCCCAGCAGGGTTCAGGTGTCAGTCATGGGGGCGGAGTGGGTTCAGTCACCGCTCTGAGTATACAGAATGGCGGCTGCATCCGCACCGCCGGCCCTAATTCCAAAGACATACTGATAGGGAATTTAGATTGTGAGCCCCATTGGGGACAGTGTGTGCAAAACTGTAAAGCGCTGCGGAATATGTTAGCGCTACATAAAAAATAAAATGTAAAAAAAAAAAAAATACTGTAGCACGGTTAGGCTACGTTGACACTAGCGTTATGCTAGTGTGCGTCGGGTTAGCGTCGGGCGACGCAGCGGCGACGCATGCGTCATGCGCCCCTATATTTAACATGGGGGACGCATGCGTTTTTGTTTGTTGCGTTGTGCGACGCATGCGTCTTTTTTGCCACAAGTGTCGGACCAAGAAAACGCAACAAGTTGCATTTTTCTTGCGTCCGACGCAGCGGCGCACAACGCTAGTGTGAACGTAGCCTTACCGCTGCTGCTCTCTATACTCAGAACGGTAACTGAACCTGCGCCGTCCTCGTGACTGACACCCGAACGCTGCTGGGGGAATGAAGTTAATTTTCTCCCCACAGTGTTATGCTATTACCATGCAGATTAACCCCATAGCTGCAGGGTAGTAGCTTTATTTCTGGTGACAGATTCACTTTAATTTACCACTTATATAAAGTACACTGTGTTCACAAGAAAGTCTCAGAATCCATTGTTATTACCACAGAAAGAGACACTGGTTAACTCTGAAAAACGGCACCTGGTCAGTAAGGCCTCTTTCACACTTCAGTTGTTTGGCGTCAGTCACTACCGACCTAGTGACGGATTGACGGATCCATCACAATTGTTGAGAAAACGGTTCTAACGGATCCGTTTTTTTGACGGATCCGTTACTTGGGGGTTGTCTGGGAAAAGTATCTACTATATGGAGCATGCGCAATTGAAAAAACGGATTGGGGGGACGGATCCGCTGAAAAAACGGTTGCGGCGGATCCGTCGCCCATAGGCGGCCATTCTATGGAATGGCGGACGTGACGGATCCGTCGCGATCCGCCATTTCGGCGTTGACAAAAAACGTTTCAATGTCCGTCTATTTTCAGAAAACGTCCGCCAAATTTCGACGGATCCGTCGCATGGCGGATGGAACGGACGACCATCCGTCGCTAATGCAAGTCTATGGGAAAATAACGGATCCGTCAAAAAAAAATTGACGGATCTGTTATTTGAGGAAAATGGCGGTTTTAGACTGACGCCAAACAACTGAAGTGTGAAGGAGGCCTAAGGAGCATAAGCTGTTCGTATACAGCAGCACAATGCTCCTCAGAGCTCCCCTCACATGAGCCCATGCAGATGACACTGGCAGCATCTGCTACTGACACTAGTACACACCTCCTTGTCAGAATTATGCCGCAGTCAGGTCGTGACGTCACTGGAGGCGCACACTAAATAACCGGAAGTGAGCTGCACCAATCATGGCCCTGGAACGCTGAGAAGTCGGCCAATCAGAAGTCAGCGAGCTGGGGCTGAAGAGACCTTTCTTTACCAGGATCTCCGGCTGTTAACCAATCAGAGCTCAGCAGGTTCGCTTTCGCTTCCAGACCGGTGTCTGCTCACTTTCCGGTTGCCGTGACCATGGTGCTGCTGGCCGATATGTCCGTGGAGCGGCAGATCTTCTGCTCGGTGCTGCTGTTCTCATGGGTCGTTTACATATGGGAGGCTTATCTGGCCAGAAGGCAGGTGAGTGGCGCTGTGTGCTTTGTCACTCTGTTAGGCCCTGTTACGGGAATGAAAGGGTGCTTGTGTTGGTACGGCGTTAACCCCTCCACGGCCGTGCTGGTCTGTCCATTAGCAAGGGCCAGGAGTCTCCTTCCTTGTGGGTCCTGACTGCATGCTGTGGGGTCTCCCAGGGCACGGGGGGCTGCTGTTAGTGCACCCCTCATTGTTTGTGATCAGGTGTAGCTGGGTGGCAGGCACAGCCCCACTAGTGGGTGTAGGTGGGGAGAGACACCATACAAGCTCCCTGCGGGGGGGGGACTGACTGCCATTATGCCTTTACCATAGACATGTCTGGACTCTGTACCTAAAGCCCTGGTGGTCCGAGGCCGCCCATCTGTGCCGAGGCGCCATTAATGGGAACCTGTCACCCCCGGGATGTATATGAACTATTAATGCGGGTGATAGAAATGTTACACTGGTCCTACCTGTCTGCCGCATATTAATGATCATGGTGCTGAGAAATATTAAGAGGAGGCAGAGATCTCTTGCAGCATTTATTCACCACAAGACCGTTAATATGAGACATACAGGTGGGACCAGTGTCAGGCTCTGTGCACACGATGCAGATTTTGCTGCGGATCCGCAGCAGTTTCCCATGAGTTTACAGTACAATGTAAACCTATGGGAAACAGAAAACACTGTGCTCACGCACACGCGGAAACGCAGCGGTTTACATTCCGCAGCATGTTAATTCTTTGTGCGGAATCCGCAGTGGTTTACACCTGCTCCATAATAGAAAACCGCAGGTGGAATCCGCAGAGGATCATTCTACGTGTGCACATACCCTCATATTTCTATTACCTGTTTGCCAATATTAATAGAATATATCTATCACTGGGGGTGGCACAATCCCTTTAAATGGGTATTAATGGGCGGTGGGGGGAAACCCTTTTGTTTCTCCCTGACTCCGAAAATAAACCAAACCATTTTTTAATTCCTATAGAGAAGTGCTTCTGGCGGGATTCGTAGAGGACTTATCACAGGTCAGAAGTGGCCACTGTTTGCTCTTATTTTATTCCCACTGCTCCCCTGAATATTCCTTATTTTCCCTTAAAGGGAACCTCTCACCCCCAAAATCGATGGTGAGGTAAGCTATCCGTCATCAGGGGCTTATCTACAGCATTCTGTAATGCTGTAGATAAGCCCCCGATGTATCCTGAAGGAGGAGAAAAAGACATTAGATTATACTCACCCAGGGGCGGTCCCGCTGCGGTCCGGTCAAATGGGTGTCTCTGGTCCGCTGCGGCGCCTCCTATCTTCATTCCATGACGTCCTCTTCTGGTCTTCACGCCGCGGCTCCGGCGCAGGCGTACTTTGTCTGGCTCTTGGTCCCGCTCTTGGTAAAAACCATAAAAATTGGCACTAAAAAGGCTCCTATCTGAAATCTTATGGAAGATTTAACAGAAAAAAACCCTGAATAATCGGGAGCTATAGTAATGAAATGGAAGCTAAAACTGCAAACTATGGCCTGGTCTTTAAGTGACTTTTTATACTAGCATTTTGGCCTATTCATTATCAAGATGGGTGGGGTGTTTTCCGTCTGATCCCTCACCGGTCATGAAGGGCTGGCATAAAATAATCATGTGAACGATGTGACCGTATCTCATGACCAGCAATGTCCGACAAGTGTTTCTATAGGATGGGAATCTTAAATGGAATGGTTGCATAGCGGTTGTTATATCGTAACATCATGCGCTGTGCTCAGATCTGAAGTGTATCAGTGTTCAGCTCTCAAATCCCATAACTGATAATATTTGTTAAGTGCATTAATTCATAAAGGATTGTGCAAGCATCTCCAACTGCTTCTGAAGTATGTTTTACCTTGGAACACAATCCGATTTAGGACTTGAATTTCCACTCCTTCTTTTCGCGAACAATCTCCATTTACATGGCACAATTTTCGAAAAGTTGAGTGGGAACGTTCTTCACTCACCTATCCACACGTGGCTGTTAACATGTTCAATGCCGCTGTCAAACCCTGCGGCATTTAACATGAGCATGCCGGAAGCACGTCTCTAACGCAGCCCATCGGCGCCCCTGTCACATGATAACAGGAGGTGGATGGATTGCCATGCCAACGGGGGTCTGCAGTAGACTCTTATGCTTGTCATTGAAGCCAAAGCGTGTGCCAAGAGTGTGCAAAGCAGTCATCAAAGCAAAAGGTGGCTACTTTGAAGAACCTAGAATATAAGATACAATTTCAGTTGTTTCACACTTTTTTGTTAAGTATATAATGCCACATGTGTTAATTCATAGTTTTGATGCCTTCAGTGTGAATGTCCAATTTTCATAGTCATGAAAATACAGAAAAATCTTTGAATGAGGTGTGTCCAAACTTCTGGTCTGTACTGTATAATATCCAAATTATGGAAGTAACTGCTTCATACAGAAGATTCTGTTAGATGGTAGAGAAGATACTTTTTATTTTACTCATTTGTGTTAGTAATTCAACCATAGCGAGTCCAACACCTGATGGACATCAATTGATGATCAAGATGGGGCCTTCAATGAAGATGTGAACAGAAATGTACTTGTATAAGCTTCAGATCTTCGCCAATAAATATATGATTTTCTCTCTCCCCCCATGACCGCACCACGGAGAGAGAGGGGATCCGCCCCGTCAGGAAAAGAAACCTACAGATAAAAAGGCGGTACCCCTCTTCTGCATCAGTTGGTTTCCTGTCCCAAGGGAACCATACAGCACGTACCTCTTTTCCAAAGCTTGGATCCAGGGCCGATCAGTCCAGTTCTGGTGGGGGGTTCCCTGCCTTGCCTGGCGCGGTTCCCTAAGCGCCACCGCCGGGGTGTGAGGGGAGAGGTGGCAGAAGATGGAGGTAAAGACCACCTGTCCCGGTGTCCGCGTGGCGTCCCTCATGGCTGCATCTGTTCCGGAGCTCCAGAACTAGAGGGTGCACGAGTGAGATCCTGCCCGCAATGCATCTCTGGAAGACAGGTACTGCGCATGCATGGGATCCCGATGACGTCGGGCACGCAGTGCATTACTGGGAACGCTGTAAAGAAGGCCTACAGTGGTCCCTTGGTGAAATAGAGGCTGGGGAAGGTCCGGGAAAGGCATCTTTTAAGCCAGGTGCAGCCCTAGGAAGCTGCTTCTCAGTAAGTCGCCATCCCCAAGCAGGCATGAGCGACCAGGAGCTCCCGGGTTGGCAGGGCCCTTCGGGCAACTCTCCCAGCCAGGATTTCACGCGGCGAAGCCTTCGGCAGCAGCCACTGCAGCATCAGAGACGGACGGTGAAGGATCCTTCACACAGACACAGCAGCAACTGTTTAGGCTCTCAACATAGTAAGAGCCCTAGCACAGTCGTCAGCGGCAAAGAAAATCCGTGTAAAGAGTCTTCACATCCGGTACCCTTCCGTTCTCTGCTGGCTGGTAAGTGGACTTTGTGAAAGTCACCTTTCATAATTATGGCCTATTCCTCTTCTTTTATAGGGGAAGAAATGTGTCAGCAAGACCAAACACATTGCATGCGCGTTATGTGCAGGGGATCTACCCACTACTTGGGTGAAGAGACTATGTAAATCTTGCACCCAGCAAGTAGTTTCGGAGGAGGCACCAAATTTTGCTGAAAGTCTCAGGTCCCTTATTAAAGATCAGGTGGAGAATTCACTTAAATCCTTAAAAAAGACGTTGAAAAAAGTCACAACTAAATTCATTTCCCCCGTTTGAATCCAGCAGTTCAGATAGCAGGAGCGAGTCAGGGTCCGATAATTCTCAAACTTCTGTCTGCTTCCTCATCCTCTTCGGAGGACTGTCGGGGTTGTTTCCCAATAACTGAAATAGATAACTTGATAAAAATAGTTAGATCCACTATGGGCCTCGTAGACTCCCTACCAAATAAATCTATTTAAGATATAATGTTTAGCGGGCTCGAACAAAAATCCAGAAGATCTTTCCCACTAAACAATAAAGTTCAAGAACTAATTAAGAAAGAATGGAAAAAAACAAGAGGAAAAAGGCCTTCTCACCCCCAAAAGAAAATACCCCCTTGAGGATCCTAAGTGCTCCTGGGGAAAGCGCCAAAATTAGACATAGCTATCGCTAAAGCCTCCAAAAAAATGTGCTCTCCCATTCGAAGACATGGGAACATTAAAAGATCCCATGGGCAAAAAAGCAGACTTTTTCTTAAAAGGTGCCTGGGAAACTGCGGGGGGTGGTCTGAAGCCTGCTGTTGCAGCTACGTGAACAGCTAGAGCCTTAATGATATGGCTGGACCAATTGGAAACAATTGAAGAAGGCCCCTAGAGACACAATTTTAAATACGGTCCCTATAATGAGGGGGCGGCAGCCTTTTTAGCAGACGCCTCCGCAGATTCCGTTAGATTGGCCGCCAGGGCTGGTTCTTTTTCAAATGCAGCCAGACGGGCCTTATAGCTTAAAACTTGGTCAGGAGACCTTGAAACTAAGTCAACGTTGTGTTCTATCCCCTGCGAAGGCGAATTTCTGTTCGGGCCCACCCTAGTTGATATATTAGATAAAGCAACGGATAAAAAGAAGTCCTTTCCTAATCTATTTGGGTACCCATACAAACGGCACTTTTGAGGTAGAAAATTTGGAAACATAAAGCCCCCCCAAAAATGGGGAGAAAGTTCCCAGGAAGGATGGGTGGATAAAAGAAACAAAACCAAGAGGTTCGTGTTTAACAAACCTAACACCCCAAAACTCAATCCCAATGAGGGTGTTCCCCAGGTGGGGGGAGGTTACGTTTTCTTCTCCCAGCCTGGGAAAAGATATCCAACAGGGCTTGGATAAAAAACATAATAAATTTGGGACTAAAGCTAAAATTCCTTTACCATCCTCACCATTCCTCAGTGACCCCCCCCAAAGACCGGTAAGAGAAGAACAGCTGGCCCTTCAACAGGAAATTCTAGGGCTAGTGGGGAAAAATGTTCTCCAGGAGGTTCCTCATCAAGAAGAAGACGAGGGATTTTATTCTCCGAAATTATTTTTTATTTATTTATTTTTTCTCTAAGGAAAAAGCCAGATGGGACTCTAAGGACAATCACAAATTTAAAAAAATTAAACAAATGCTTACACATTCTTTCAGAATGGAGACAATAAAATCTGCAGTAAAAATGCTGTTTCCCTCCTCTTTTATGACAGTACTAAACCTAAAAGATGCATATTATCACGTCCCCATCCACAAAAATTATCGGAAATTCCTCAGGATAGCAGTCATAATTCAGGGGGCGATAAGGCACTTTCAATGTACAGCCCTTCCATTCGGATTAGCTATCGCCCCGAGAATCTTCACAAAAATAATGGCAGAGGTGATGGCTCATTTAAGAGAACAAAATATTTTGATTGTACTGTATCTGGACGACCTCCTTATAATAGGCCATTCCCCACGCCACTGCAAAGACCAACTAACCAAAGTTATGTCGGGTCTCCCAAATCTAGGTTAGATGCTAAACTTGTCAAAATCCCAAACCGTGCCTTGCCAAATACAGGAGTAATTGGGTACACTGCTGGACTCAAACACTCAGGAATGCAGACTCCCGGATTGTAAGGTCCAGAATATGATGGAGCTAGCATCCCGAGCAATAGCTTTTCCCTCCACTACCCTACGAAAGGTTATGTCACTCCTAGGCACTATGACTTCTTGCATCCCGGCTTTCCAGTGGGTTCAGGGCCATTCCAGGAAATTACAGTGGAAATATTGGCAGCGGAAGATTCCCTAAAAGGGAATTTAGAAGGGCGGTTGGACATTTCAACCTGAAACAGCCCTTTCACTACAGTGGTTGACAAATACAAACAATATCATTTGGGGGGGGGGGGTTCTCTGGACACTATCAATTTCAAAAACTTTGACAACCGATGCTGGTCCCAGAGAGTGGGGGGCTCACCTATCCGGACAGTTAGCCCAAGGGGTTTGGGAAGAAGGGGTGAGTCTTGCATCCTCAAACTTGAAGGAGCTTCTGGCCGTGAAATTTGCCCTGGTCCCTTTTTGAGTTCTCTAAGATTCCACCATGTAAGAATATTTTCGGACAATCAAGCAGTGGTGGCATATTTAAGCCACCAGGGGGGCACCAGATCCCACTCTTTGATGAAGGTAACAAGATCAAATTTTCAGATTGCCGAATACAACCTGAGTTCCTTGTCGACACTACACATAAAGGGGTCAGAAAATCAAACAGCAGACTACCTGAGTCAAACCCAACTAAGACAGGGCGAATGGGAACTGAAACAGTCGGTATTCGACCAAATCACGAGGGCATGGGGTCATCCAGACAGACTTGTTTGCAAAGCACAAGAACCGAAAACTCAAAACCACCTGCTCCATAGATCCCCACGGAAACCCTGTTGCTCTCGATGCCCTCATGATACCCTGGGATTCCCACTTAGTCTACACCTTTCCACCCATAGTCCTGATACCAACAGTCCTGAGTAGAAGGCGAGAGTACCGTATTTTTCGGACTATAAGACGCACCGGACCATAAGGCGCACCCCAAATTTGGGGTGAAAATTGCAGAAAAAAAGATTTTTTTTTTTTTTATAAGATGGGGGTCCGTCTTATTGTCCGAATTTACAGTATCTTACCTGAGGGCTGGCGGTGGCAGAGCAGGGTCACAGGAGGCATGGTGTCGGCAGAGGTGGGGAGGTGCTGGGATGAGGAGGTGCTGGGATGAGGAGGTGCTGGGATGAGGAGGTGATGGGATGAGGATGCGCAATGAGAGGTATGGCGTGAGAGGGGTCCCTTTCCCCTGTATGGTGATGCAGCAGCCCGGTAAGCAGCAGAGCTGGTTGAATCCTGCGGTGGCAGAGGTGTGGCGGCAGAGGATTCGCAGTAAGCGGGGTCCCTTTCTCCGGTGAGGTGATGCAGCAGAGCCGGTGAATCCTGTTGTTATCGGTGGTGGCGGCCGCGCGTGCGCAGATGGAGATCGCGGCGGCCATTTTCCTGAAGCCCCAGGAAGCAGAGCGCTCCATCTGCGCACGCGCGGCCTCAGGAAAATGGCCGCCACCACCGATAACAACAGGATTCACCCGGCTCTGCTGCTTACCGGGCTGCTGCATCACCTCACCGGAGAAAGGGACCCCGCTTACTGCGCCTCCTCTGCCGCCGCACCTCTGCCACCACGGTAAGCCTGCATTGCGACTATTAGACGCACCCCCCCCATTTTCCCCCCTTTTTTGGGGGGGAAAAAGTGCGTCTTGTAGTCTGAAAAATACGGTAATTCTAATAGCTCCATTCTGGCCAAAGAGGCCATGGTTTTCATGGTTAAAAATGCTGTCCACCTCAGATCCTTGGGTTCTTCTGGACCTCCTTTCCCAAGGGCCTGTGATCCATCCACAAGTAAAAAACTTACACTTGACAGCATGGAACTTGAAAGATCACTTTTAAGCAATAAAGGGTTTGCCCCAAATTTAATTGGCACCCTTCAAAAAAAGTAGGAAACCGGTAACTACCAAAACATATGGTAGAATCTGGACAAAATTCATATCAGTGTCAGGTGCTTCCTGGGGTGGGGAGGTTTCAGTAACCTCTATATTAGAGTTTTAACAGAAGGGTATAGAGAAAGGACTAGCCACAAATGCTTTAAAAGTTCAGGTTGCAGCACTAGGTGCCCTGTATAATTATAACTTGGCTGGGAACTAGTGGGTAGCTAGATTTAGCAAGTAGATCCGAACCCTTCTTATCCCGAGGGGTTCCCCCCTGGGATCTGAATTTTCTGCTCTCAGGCTATGTGCACACGTTCAGGATTTTCTGCAGAATTTTCCTAAACAAAACCGGACTTTTTCTGCAGGAAGTCCGCATGTTTTTTTTCCAGAGCTTCCCAATGCATTAAATAGGGGGAAAAACGTGAAAAATCCGCAAAATTAATGAACATGCTGCGTTTTTTTACCACGATGCTTTTTTTTTTTTTCGCAGAAAAAATGTATCATGTGCACAAAAATTGCAGAATGCGTTAAAAATGATGGGATGCTTAATGTATGTGTTTAAAGCGTTTTTATTGCGAAAAAAAGAGACTAATCCTGAATGTGTGCACACAGCCTCAGCCCTAACGAAATACCCTTTTGAACCTCTATCAGACGCCTTGCTGAAACTATTGTCCCTTAAAATCTCCTTGCTAGTAGCTTTAACTTCAGCACGCTGGGTCAGCGATATTCAGGCTCTTTCGGCATAGCCGGCTTTCACCCAGGTTCTGGAGGATATAGTGGTCCTTAAAATTGACCCGGCTTACATTCCTAAAGTGGCATCTCTTTTCATAGGGCCCAGGAGATATCTCTCCCTGCTTTCTGTCCTAACCCTAAAAATGATAGGAAGCTTTACACACCCTAGACGTGAGGAGATGCTTAGTCCAGTATCTAGCAGCAACACAGGAGTGTAGGAAGGACCAGTGTCTTTTTATCTGCTTTCAGGGACTGTGCAAAGGGCGGAAAGCATCCAAGAGTACACTTGCAAGGTGAATTATTATTATTATTATTATTTATTTATATAGCACCATTGATTCCATGGTGCTGTACATGAGAAGGGGTTACATACAAGTTACAAATATCACATACAGTAAACAAACTAACAATGACGGACTGATACAGAGGGGCGAGGACCCTGCCCTTGCGGGCTTACATTCTACAGGATTATGGGGAAGGAGACAGTAGGTTGAGGGTTGCAGGAGCTCCGGTGTTGGTGAGGCGGTAGCTTCGTTGGTGATGAGGCAGCAGTGGTGTCAGTGCAGGCTGTAGGCTTTCCTGAAGAGATGAGTTTTCAGGTTCCGTCTGAAGGATCCGACTGTGGTTGATAGTCGGACGTGTTGGGGCAGAGAGTTCCAGAGGATGGGGGATATTCGGGAGAAGTCTTGGAGGCGATTGGATGAGGAGCGAATAAGTGTGAAGGAGAGAAGGAGGTCTTGGGAGGACCGGAGGTCACGTGAGGGAAGATATCGAGAGATTAGTTCAGAGATATATGGAGGAGACAGGTTGTGGATGGCTTTGTAGGTCAGTATTAGCAATTTGAACTGGATACGCTGAGGGAATGGGAGCCAGTGAAGAGATTTGCAGAGGGGGAAGCGGAGGAGTAGCGAGGAGAGAGATGGATTAGTCGGGCAGCAGAGTTAAGGATGGACTGGAGAGGTGCAAGGGTGTTAGCAGGGAGGCCACAGATAAGGATGTTGCAGTAGTCAAGGCGGGAAATGATGAGGGCGTGCACAAGCATTTTAGTAGATTGGGGGTTGAGGAAAGGACGGATCCTGGAGATATTTTTGAGCTGGAGGCGACAGGAGGTGGAAAGAGCTTGGATGTGTGGTTTGAAGGACAGGGCAGAGTCGAAGGTTACTCCGAGGCAGCGGACTTCGGTTACAGGGGAAAGCATGATGTCATTGACTGCGATAGATAGGTCAAGTAAGGAAGATTTGTGGGATGGAGGAAAGATGAGGAGTTCAGATTTGTCCACATTGAGTTTGAGGAAGCGAGAGGAGAAGAAGGAGGATATGGCTGATAGGCACTCTGGGATTCTGGACAGCAGAGCGGTGACGTCTGGGCCAGAGAGGTAGATCTGAGTGTCGTCAGCATAGAGGTGGTACTGGAATCCATGGGACTTTATGAGTTGTCCCAAGCCAAGTGTATAGATTGAGAAGAGTAGGGGTCCTAGAACAGAGCCTTGGGGGACTCCAACAGAGAGAGGGTGGGATGAGGAGGTAGTATGGGAGTGGGAGACGCTGAATGTGCGGTTGGAAAGGTACGAGGCGATCCAGGATAGGGCGAGGTCTTTGATGCCAAAGGAGGAGAGGATCTGTAGTAGGAGGCAGTGGTCAACTGTGTCGAAAGCAGAGGACGGGTCTAGAAGGAGGAGTACAGAGTATTGTCCAGTAGCTTTGGCGGTAAGTAGGTCGTTAGTGATTTTGGTCAGGGCAGTCTCAGTTGAGTGATGGGGGCGGAAACCAGATTGTAGATTGTGGATAAGGGATGCTATCGCACTGTCATACTCCTCTCATGGAGCGGATGTTCCGGAGAAAATTATGGCTCACTCAGCAAGATCAGTGGCAACTTCCTGGTCGAAAAGAGCCGGAGCCTCGATAGAACACATATGTAGAGCCGTTACTTGGTCGTCTCCCTCTACATTTTTTCAACCACTATTGACTGGATCTAGTCTCCTCTTCAGATTTTATTTTTGGCAAAAGGTTTCTGGAGGCGGTGATCCCACCCTAGTCTGCATGTCTCTGCAATTCTTTCTGTGGTGCCATCATGGGGGGGGAGAGAGAAAAATATAGTTACTTGCTGATAACGGTATTTCTCTGACCCCATGACGGCACCCGTCCATTCCCTCTCTTCGTGTGTGGGTGTCAACATCCAATGTGTTTGTTTTAGTTATACAGTTAGAAAATCGTCACGCGGTGCTGCCGTTCAGTAATAATATAAATATTTAATATAATAAATGATGACTTCTATCTGAAAGTTCCTTTAGTGCTCTGTAAACAACTGATGCGGAAGAGTGGTACCGCCTTTTTATCTGTAGGTTTCCTGTCCCTGGGGGTGGATCCCCTCTCTGTGTGGTGCTGTCATGGGGTCAGAGAAATGCCGTTATCGGTAAGTAACTATATTTTTCTCAAACTTGATTTTTGTTTGCCCAGAACTAGCCAAATATAATATTTCCCTGCTTTGTATAACCCACATTCCTCTAACATTTAGGGCTTCAATAGCGGCTGTTACTTGAATGTCACTTTGCCTATGAATGTACAAAGGTATTTAGTAACCTCTTTGACTCCTATTTATTTCAGCGTAAGATTTATCAAGCCACAAGACATGTACCAGCAGAACTTGGTAATATTATGGATCCTGAAACCTTTGAGAAGTCTCGATTGTATCAGCTTGATAAAAGTACATTCAGTTTCTGGTCTGGATTATACTCTGAGGCAGAAGGCACAGTAAGTTCTCTAGAATGCTGCATCTACTCGGTTCGTAGTCTGTGTATATGGTGCAGGAGTGTGCGCAAATAATCTTTCTAATTGACTTATATTGCAGATTCTGACTTTAAAAAGGGCAGTGTTGTGCTTTCTCTCCTAGGCTACTGTGTCCAGTTCAGGAGCCATTACATAGTATACAATGTGATCTTAGCCGATCTGTCATCCCTGCTTGGATACAGGTGTCTAGGTGACAAAAGCTTCTGATTCCGTTAAAATGCTCATGCCTCTTGATGAGTTTGGCGCATCTGATAAGTGGCTTACTCCACACTCTGACTTTGTGGCATAGGATAAGCCACAGATCATCATGAATTGGATAGTGTGTGGCGTCAGGCCCATCCCAGCTCCATCCGTTTTGGCGGCGCTGGTGAAAGTTGTCGTGAAAAATGCCAAAAGTTGCCGAACTCAGAATTCTGGCATAAACAGTTTAAAAGGAACCTGTCACCAGTTTTCACCTTTTTCTGCTGAGTCCCCCATACACTTCAAAATAACCATTTGATTTGGTTCTGTGCAAACCCTTGTAAGAAGCAGATGTATCTTCAGTGTTTTTTTTCTTTGTTAGACTTCTATTTGTAATATTTGTCATCTGTGTACAGCTCATCCTTGTTCTCGGTGGTATTCCTTTCCTTTGGAATGTATCTGAGCAACTTCTGGATCGTGCAGGCTACAGCCCCGAATATGAGGTGAGCGATTTCTTAATGAAGATTGTGTAACGTTCTCTTTTTGATAAGGTTGTGTGAAGTACTGAACACTTGGCACTGATATCTGAAGACAGATTTGTACATTACTGAAATAGAATATATTCAGACGCAACTATCATCTTCTAAGTAGATGGGAGGAGGAGGCAAGAGCTTTGTCTCTAGCTCCTTTCTCCTGCACCCGCACTTTCACTCCATAGAATCTCATCAGTGGCAAGTCATATTTTACATTGCTGATATAGGAGATGACAATTGCTGCTGATGAGATTCTATGGAGAGTGAATGCTGGAGGAGAAAGGAGATAGAGACAGAACTCTTGCCTTCTCCCCTCTCCCATCTACATAGAATCTCATCATCAGCAGCTATCCTCTCCTATCTCAGTAATTCAAAAGTCTTGTCTTCACCGAATCCTGATTTTTACATGTGAAATCAAAATTTTGGGAATCAATGATTAGTCTAGGAGGTGAAAGCAGCAGATTTCTCAGATTAGGGTCTCTCCTTTCCATGTGTACTATAGATCTATGAAATACGAATTTAAACTAGTTACTCTTTAAAGGGAACCTGTCTCCCCCCAAAATCGAGGGTGAGCTAAGCCCACCAGCATCAGGGGCTTATCCACAGAATTCTGTAATGCTGTAGATAAGCCCCCAATGTATCCTGAAAGATAAGAAAAAGAGGTTAGATTATACTCACCCAGGGGCTGTGGCGGTCCCGGTCTGGTCCGATGGGTGTCGCGGTCCGGTCTGGTGCCTCCCATCTTCATCAGATGACGTCCTCTTCTGGTCTTCACGCTCCGGCGCAGGCGTACTTTGTCTGCCCTGTTGAGGGCAGAGCAAAGTACTGCAGTGCGCAGGCGCCGGGAAAGGTCAGATAGGCCCAGTTCCTGCTCCCTACAGTACTTTGCTCTGCCCTCAACAGGGCAGACAAAGTACGCCTGCGCCGGAGCCGCAGCGTGAAGACCAGAAGAGGACGTTATCTGATGAAGATGGGAGGCCCCGGACCGTGACACCCATCGGATCGGACTGCCTGCTCAGGTGAGTATAATCTAACCTCTTTTTCTTACCTTTCAGGATACATCGGGGGCCTATCTACAGCATTACAGAATGCTGGAGATAAGCCCCTGATGCCGGTGGGCTTAGCTCACCCTCGATTTTGGGGGTGACAGGTTCCCTTTAAATACAAAATATGCAATGGAAAGTCGTACACAGACAGCTGGTTTAATCTTTATCCTTTTCTTTTTAGATAGTTCATTCCTTGGTGTTCCTACTCCTTGCCACCCTTTTCAGCTCCCTGACCGGCCTCCCGTGGAGCTTATATAATACTTTTGTGATTGAAGAAAAACATGGCTTCAACCAGCAGGTAAGACCTATTCTTTTGAATACTTCAGTCATTGTCTGTAACATTTTAGCTTTATCTTCTGTATCGGGGTACTGATTTGTGAGTTGTTTTTCTATGGATAACTGACTTGTAAGTTTACACCATTGATAAATCTTTTATATTCTTATTATACAAATATATTCTGATAACACAATTTTGATCAAGTATGCTTTCAGATATACGGTACTTGTAATACTTACAAGGACACTTGGCGTGTTTCACATAATTTAGGGATTCTTGTGCAGGGTGACAAATCCATCTATACTAGTGATGGGTGATCTTGCTTGGATAAGGTGTTATCTGAGTGGCATGCTTGTATATTATGTTTGAGTCTCCGCAGCTGCAAGTTTTGCGGCTTTTAGACAGCCTTAACACGTGGGGATTGCCTTTTTGTTAAGGAATCCCGACATGTGTTGAGGCTAAAGGCGGCAAATCATGCAGCTGCGGGGACTCGAACTTGGTATTCCCATCTCCAAGATCCTATCCCAATATGTAATATAATAATAGCAAATATCTCCAATTAGAAATATAGTATAGTTTTTCTGATACACTATATCTTTCTTCATGTGCAGGCATTGCAGGACCTTGGGTATCCAAAATGCAATATCGGGCGATCAAAAGATCTTATCCACACCCAAATGGTATCATTAAAAAAAAAAGGTCACACAAAACATAAGCCCTCACCCAGCCCCAGGTCACGGAAAATGGCACAATTTTTTTTTTTTTTTCACCGCTTAAATAAAAAAACAACCTATACATATTTGATATCTACGAACTCCTAATGACATGGAGAATCATAATGGCAGGTCAGTTTTAGCATTTGATGAACAAGGTAAAAAAAATAATCCAAAAATCAGTTGTGGAATTGCACTTTTTTTGCAATTTCACTGCACTTCGATTTTTTTTTTTTTTTTTTTTTTTTTTTTTTCTCCAGTTTTCGAGTACACTATATGGTAAAACCAATGGTGTCGTTCAAAACAAAAGTACAACCTGTCCTGCAAAAAAACAAACCCTCACATTGTAGGAAAAATAAAAAAGTTATGGCTCTGGGAAGAAGGGGAGCAAAAAAAAAAAACAAATGCAAAAATGAAAAAGGGCTGCTGCGTGAAAGGGTTAATGGCAATTTTTGTAGTCTAATGGCGGTGGCTGGTGTACTAGGCAAGGAGCGCAACGCTTACAAGCTCTATCCAATAGCTCTGCGGCTGGCTTGATCTGCATTTGGGAATCTTCGGTGTATCTTCTCCAATGCTACATAGTCAAAGCCTGCGTCAGATTGCAGCAATGGAGAGCGTGCAGATTGGGCCAGCAGAATAACAGTACTGCTGGTCCAAACTGTTAGTCAGGAGTGCACCCCCTAAGCAAGCCGGGAGCTGGAACGCAGGGGAGCGGTGCGCGCCGCTCCTGTTGAAAAGATAAGACCATTCCCATAAGCAAGATCAGGAATTCAGTTGAGACAAGTTGTTTGAATTCCGTCAGGTTTCTGCTAAAACCGTCTTTCTTTGCAGACCCTTGGATTCTTTTTTAAGGATATGGTTAAGAAGTTCTTAGTTACTCAGTGCATTCTTCTCCCCGTCACCTCTCTCTTGCTGTACATCATTAAGATCGGCGGAGATTACTTCTTCATCTATGCATGGCTGTTCACTCTGGTGGTGTCCTTGGTAAGACCACTTGTTTGTTGCTCTCTATGGATATACTAAGGTCACAGTAAGCAAAGATGCATAATGGATTTCCTGATTCCTCTTTCCTAGGTACTGGTAACAATATATGCAGATTATATTGCTCCATTATTTGATAAGTTTATCCCCCTTCCTGAGGGAGAATTAAAAGAAGGTATAGAAACAATGGCAAAAAGTATTGAGTTTCCACTAACCAAAGTGTATGTTGTTGAAGGTAAGCGTTTGTGGCTTGTCTTTTTAAAGTTGATGAAGGTCAATGGTTCAATGCAGGATGCATTACTTTTTATTTTATGAATAGTGTTGAGCATTCCGATACTGCAAATATCGGGTATCGGCCGATATTCACTGTATCGGAGTTCCGATACTGAGTTTCGATAATTTTACAGTCTAATACCGGAATCGGGAATTCCCCTAATGCAATGAGCCAGTTTTATTCTATTCAGCCAATGAGGATCCTAAGAAGTGTGGGCACATCCTGTTAGGCATGTTAGCCATGTTAACTAATGACATGACTGTGATTGGCTGCTGAAATTATGTCGGTGGTGGGCGGTGCGTGGCGGAGACTGCGTGTCTGTGCGGACCTCTCAGGGGTCTGTATGGGCCCCTCGGGGGTCTGTGCGGGCCTGCCGGGGGTCTTTGTGTCTGTGTGCAGGCATCGTCCGATAGGAATAAGTCCCATCGGGCTATGCCTGCTACAATGACAGTGATTGACACATTAGCCAATGATGGGACAGTAGTAGTCGCATCATACGGCTAATGTGTTGAATGTAAAATAAAAATAACACATACAATATATATATATATATATATATATATATATATATATATCTCTATCATGCATGCATTCTACCTACATGCATTCTACCTACATGCATACTACCTACATATAGACATACAGTACATATAACAAAGTACATACTCACCATCACTTCTGGCTTTGTTTCCCGAAGCCAGTGTCATCTGTAAAAAAAAAAAATATTAAAATAACAAGCAAACACTAGACTCCCTGATCCGCACAAATCCACGAGTGTCCCACGACGATCTCCCGTGGGGAACAGCAGCATTAGCTGATGCGACCACTCTCTAGGGGCTCCAGGAATACAATGACGGGAGGAAGGTATCCTTCCACACTGTATTCCCCCGCCGCTGTAAAAACAGTCCCTAGTCTCACTTTTGGCATTGCTGTGTGAGAAAGTTCCCACGCAGCTTTTGCCATAAAGTGAGACTCTGAACTATAGTAACCTCTCAGTGATGCACTGCAGGAGCCATTGTCTCCTGTCAGTGTGTCACTTGAGGTCCTATAGAGCAGTGACATCACCCGGACATTCATTATTAATTGGACTACGGCGGACAGGTAGTATACGGTTTATTTTACGTTTTTTGCAGGCGCTGAAGTATGGTAAGTATAGTTAAATGAATAATATTAAAATACTTTTTTTCTGGATGTGTCTTTATTATTATTTTTTTTAACTCTTTCACTACACTAGGATTAATAATGGATAGGCCTCTTATTGACGCCTCTCCATTATTAACCCGTCTTAATGTCACCTTACAATAGCAAGGTGACATTAACCCCTTATTACCCCATATCCCACCGCTACACGGGAGCGGGAAGAGAGGGGTTAAGTACCGGAATTGGCGCATCTTGCAGATGCGCCATTTCTGGGGCGGCTGCAGACTGGTATTTTTTTGCCGGATCTGTCAGAAAAGCTGTTTCTGCCAGACGGAAAACCGTTCCTCTGTATGTGTTTTGCATCTGGAGGAAACGGCTTTTTTGACGGATCCGGCAGCCACACGTTTCATACGTTTTTTATCAGGCGCAATCTGGCGCTAATACAACTCTATGAGAAAAAACGGATCCAGCAGAAAAAAAATGATCATTTCTTTCAAAACTCGCCGGATTGTGCCTGATGGCAAAAACCTGATGGGTGAAATTAGCCAGATAGATCTATGGATAGAAACATCTATGTATCTATAGATATATCCATAGATAGGCCGATGTTGATAAATAAACATAAAGAAAAAAACAGAAAAAAAAAAAAAGACGTGGGCTCCTGCGCAATTTTCTGCGCCAGACTGGGAAAGCTGACGGCCAGGGGCCAATATTTGTAGCCTGGGATGGGGTTAATACCCATGGCCCCTCCAAGGCTACGAATATCAGCCGGCAGCTGTTTGCGTAGCCTTTACTCGCTCTTAAAATAGGGGGACCCCCCTACGCAGACAGCTGTGGGCTGATGTTCATAGCCTAGAGAGGGGCCATGGATATTGGGGGCCCTCCCCCCGGCTACAAATGCCAGTCCGCAGCTGCCCCAGAAATGTAAGATGCGCCAATTCCGGTACTTAGTCCCTCTCTTCCCACTCCTGTGTAGCGGTGGGATATGGGGGTAATAAGGGGTTAATGTCACCTTGCTATTGTAAGGTGACCTTAAGCCGGGTTAATAATGGAGAGGCGTCAATAAGACACCTATCCATTATTAATCCTAGTGTAGTGAAAGAGTAAAAAAAAAAAAAAGCACAGCCAGAAAAAAAATATTTTAATATTCTTCATTTAACCATACTTCAGCGCCTGCAAAAAACGTAAAATAATAAACCGTATACTACCTGTCCGCCGTAGTCCAATTAATAACGAGTGTCCCACGACTATCTCCCCTATAGAACAGTGACATCGGGTGATGTCACTGCTCTATAGGACCTTCAGTGACACACTGACTGTAGACAATGGCTCCTGCAGTGCATCACTGAGAGGTTACTCTAGTTCACTGGTCTCACTTTATGGCAAAAGCTGCGTGGGAACTTTCTCACACAGCAATGCCAAAAGTGAGACTAGGGACTTTTTTTTTTTTTTTTTACAGCGACGGAGGAATACAGTGCGGAAGGATACCTTCCTCCCGTCATTGTATTCCTGGAGCCCCTAGAGAGCGGTCGCATCAGCTGATGCTGCTGTTCTCCACGGGAGATCATGGTGGGACACTCGTGGATTTCTGAGGATCAAGGAGCATAATGGTTGTTTGTTGTTTTTATATTTTTTTACAGATGACACTGGCTTCGGGGAACAAAGTGAAAAGTGATGGTGAGTATGTAATCTGTTATATGTACTTTGTCTATGTATTGTATGTAATGTATGAATGTACTGTATGTATGTAGTAGTTGTGGCCAAAAGTAGTGACACCCCTGCAATTCTGTCAGATAATACTCAGTTTCTTCCTGAAAATAATTGCAAACACAAATTCTTTGTTATTATTATCTTCATTTAATTTGTCTTAAATGAAAAAACGCAAAAAGAATTGTCCTAAAGCCAAATGGGAAATAATTCCACACCAAACATAAAAAAGGGGGTGGACAAAAGTATTGGCACTGTTCGAAAAATCATGTGATGCTTCTCTAATTTGTGTAATTAACAGCACCTGTAACTTACCTGTGGCACCTAACAGGTGTTGGCAATAACTAAATCACACTTGCAGCCAGTTGACATGGATTAAAATTGACTCAACCTCTGTCCTGTGTCCTTGTGTGAACCACTGAGCATGGAGAAAAGAAAGAACAAAGAACTGTCTGAGGACTTGAGAAACCAAATTGTGAGGAAGCATGAGTAATCTCAAGCAGGGTGGATTTGATTTAAATCTAACTGATTTAAATCACGATTTAAATCACCAGTCAGTAAGGCTTGATTTAAATCAGTGATTTAAATCAAAGTTTCTACCTAAACTAGTTCTTGCTACTTTAACATGCAAGTAGATGAAGATTTTTAGAATAACTTTTTATATTACTTTTTTCTCCCCAGTTTAACCCCTATCTGACCTCGGACGGGATAGTACGTCCGATGTCAGATCCCCTGCTTTGATGCAGGGCTCCGCGGTGAGCCCGCATCAAAGTCGGGACATGTCAGCTGTTTTGAACAGCTGACATGTGCCCGCAATAGGTGCGGGCAGAATCGCGATCTGCCCGCACCTATTAACTAGTTAAATGCCGCTGTCAATCGCAGACAGCGGCATTTAACTACCGCATCCGGCCGGGCGGCCGGAAATGACGTCATCGCCGACCCCCGTCACATGATCGGGGGTCGTCGATGCGTCTCCATTGTAACCATAGAGGTCCTTGAGACCTCTATGGTTACTGATGACTGGTGGCTGTGAGCGCCACCCTGTGGTCGTCGCTCACAGCACACCTGCATTTCTGCTACATAGCAGCGATCAGCAGATCGCTGCTATGTAGCAGAGCCGATCGCGTTGTGCCTGCTTCTAGCCTCCCATGGAGGCTATTGAAGCATGGCAAAAGTAAAAAAAAAAAAGTTAAAAAAAATGTGAAAAAAATAAAAAAAATATAAAAGTTTAAATCACCCCCCTTTCGCCCCAATCAAAATAAATCAATAAAAAAATCTAATCTACACATATTTGGTATCGCCGCCCTCAGAATCGCCCGATCTATCAATTAAAAAAAAGCATTAACCTGATCGCTAAACGGCGTAGCGAGAAAAAAATTCGAAACGCCAGAATTACGTTTTTTAGGTCGCCGCGACATTGCATTAAAATGCAATAACGGGTGATCAAAAGAACGTATCTGCACCAAAATGCTATCATTAAAAACGTCATCTCAGCACGCAAAAAATAAGCCCTCAACCGACCCCAGATCACGAAAAATGGAGACGCTACGAGTATCGGAAAATGGCGCAATTTTTTATTTTATTTTTTTTTTTAGCAAAGTTTGGAATTTTTTTTCACCACTTAGATAAAAAATAACCTAGTCATGTTAGGTGTCTATGAACTCGTACTGACCTGGAGAATCATAATGGCAGGTCAGTTTTAGCATTTAGTGAACCTAGCAAAAAAGCCAAACAAAAAACAAGTGTGGGATTGCACTTTTTTTGCAATTTCACCGCACTTGGAATTTTTTTCCCGTTTTCTAGTACACAACATGCTAAAACCAATGATGTCGTTCAAAAGTACAACTCGTCCCGCAAAAAATAAGCCCTCACATGGCCAAATTCACGGAAAAATAAAAAAGTTATGGCTCTGGGAAGGAGGGGAGTGAAAAACGAAAACACAAAAATGAAAAATCCCAAGGTCATGAAGGGGTTAATGGGTTAATCATTCATATTTGGACACCACTGTTCTGTTGTACTTAGGAAGGAGAAAAATAATCCTGACCTTAATAACAATTTAAATAGATTTATTCAACTGAAACAATAACAACATTACAGCATAAGTTATTTTCTTAACCCCTTAATGACCGAGCCAATTTTTGCAATTCTGACCACTGTCACTTTATGAGGTTATAACTCTGGAACGCTTCAACAGATCCCGCTGATTCTGAGATTTTTTTTTTTGTGACATACTGTACTTCATGTTAGTGGTAACATTTCTTCGATATTACTTGCGATTATTTATGAAAAAAACGGAAATATGGCGAAAATTTTTAAAATTTTGCAATTTTCAAACTTTGTATTTTTATGTCCTTAAATCAGAGAGATATGTCACGAAAAATAGTTAATAAATAACATTTCCCACATGTCTACTTTACATCAGCACAATTTTGGAAACAAAATTTTTTTTTTTTGTTAGGGAGTTATAAGGGTTAAAAGTTGACCAGCAATTTCTCATTTTTACAACACCATTTTTTTTTTTAGGGACCACATCACATTTGAAGTCATTTTGAGGGGTCTATATGATAGAAAATAACGAAGTGTGACACCATTCTAAAAACTACACCCCTCAAGGTTCTCAAAACCACATTCAAGAAGTTTATTAACCCTTTACGTGCTTCACAGGAACTGAAACAATGTGGAAGGAAAAAATGAACATTTAACTTTTTTTTGCAAACATCTTAATTCAGAACCATTTTTTTTATTTTCACATGTGTAAAAACAGAAATGTAACCATAAATTTTGTTATGCAATTTCTCCTGAATACGCCAATACCCAACATGTGGGGGTAAACCACTGTTTGGGCGCACCGCAGAGCTTGGAAGAGAAAGAGTGCCGTTTTACTTTTTCAATGTAGAATTGGCTGGAATTAAGATCGGACGCCATGTCGCGTTTGGAGAGCCCCTGATGTGCCTAAACAGTAGAAATCCCCCACAAGTGACCCCATTTTGGAAACTAGACCCCCCATGGAACTTATCTAGATGTGTGGTGAGAACTTTGAATGCCCAAGTGCTTCACAGAAGTTTAGAATGCAGAGTCGTGAAAATAAAAAATATTTTTTTTTCACAAAAAAGATATTGTAGCCCCCAAGTCTTTATTTTCACAAACGTAACAGGAGAAATTGGAGTGCAATAGTTGTTGTCCAATTTATCCCGAGTACGCTGATGCGCCATATGTGGGGGTAAACCACTGTTTGGGCGCACGGCAGAGCTCGGAAGGGAAGGAGCGCCGTTTTGGAATGCAGACTTTGATAGAATGGTCTGTGGGCGTTATGTTGCGTTTGCAGAGCCCCTGATGTACCTAAACAGTAGTAACCCCCCACAAGTGACCCCGTTTTGGAAACTAGACCCCCCAAGGAACTTATATAGATGTGTGGTGAGAACTTTGAATGCCCAAGTGCTTCACAGAAGTTTATAATGCAGAGTCATAAAAAAATATATATATATATTTTTCCACAAAAAAGATTTTGTAGCCCCCAAGTTTTTATTTTCACAAGAGTAACAAGAGCAATTGGACCCCAGAAGTTGTTGTCCAATTTATCCCGAGTATGTGGGGGTAACCCACTGTTTGGGCGCACGGCAGAGCTCAGAAGGGAGGGAGCACCATTTGACTTTTTGAGCGCAAAATTGGCTGTCGTGTTTGGAGACCCCCTGATGTACCTAAACAGAAACCCCCCCCAATTCTAGCTCCAACCCAACTCCAACACACCCCTAACCCTAATCCCAACCTGATCCATAATCCTAATCACTAACCCTAACCATAATCACAACCCTTACCCCAAAACAACCCTAATGTCAACCCTAACCATAACCCTAATCAAAACCCTAAATCCAACACACCCCTAATCCTAATCTCAACCCTAACCCTAATCCCAATACACCCCTAATCACAACCCTAACCTTAACCCTAATCCCAAACCTAACCCTAATGCCATCCCTAACCCTAATACCAACCCTAATCCCAACTCTAACCCTAACTTTAGCCCCAACCTTAGCCCTAACTTTAACCCCAACCCTAACCCTAGCCCTAAGGCTACTTTCACACTTGCGTCGTTTGGCATCCGTCGCAATCCGTAGTTTTGGACAAGAAACGGATCCTGCAAATGTGCCCGCAGGATGCGGTTTTTGCCCATAGACTTGTATTGCCGACGGATCGTGACGGATGGCCACACGTCGCGTCCGTCGTGCACTGGATCAGTTGTGTTTTGGCGGACCGTCGGCACAAAAAAAGTCCAATGAAACGTTTTTTTGTACGTCACATCCGCCATTTCTGACCGTGCATGCGTTGCCGTAACTCCGCCCCCTCCTCCCCAGGACATAAATTGGGCAGCGGCTGCGTTGAAAAACTACATCCGCTGCCCACGTTGTGCACAATTTTCACAACGTGCGTCGGTATGTCGGGCCGACGCATTGCGACGGCCCCGTACCGACGTAAATGTGAAAGAAGCCTAACCCTAAATTTAGCCCTAACCCTACCCCTAACCCTAATTTTAGCCCCAACTGCTGTTCTCCTGCCGGCCAGCAGATGGAGACAGATGGCGGGCACACTGCGCATGCGCCCGCCATTTTCTTTTCCCCGGCAGCCAGGAGGAGCAGCAGGAGGACCCAGGGACACAGGTGAGTATGCTAGGGTCCCCGAATCCCCCTATTTCTCTGTCCTCTGATGTGCGATCACATCAGAGGACAGAGAATTACACTTTACTTTTTTTTTTTTTTTTTTTGCGGTCGCCGGTAAACAGTTAATTACCGGCGATCGCAAAACAGGGGTCGGTAAAACCGACCCCGATCATGTTCTTTGGGGTCTCGGCTACCCCCGGCAGCCGAGACCCCAAAGATTCTCCCGGTGCCGGCCGGCGGGTGCACTGCGCATGCGCCCGCCATTTTGAAGATGGCGGCGCCCACCGGGAGACACGAGGAGCATCGGGGGAGATAGGTGAGTATTGGGGGGCTACCTGGGACCCCTTTTCTCTGTCCTCCGATGTGCGATCACATCGGAGGACAGAGAAATTAGAGATCACTTTTTTTTTTTTTTTTTGCAATCGCCGGTAAACGGTTAATTACCGGCGATCGCAAATGCGGGGTCGGTTAAAACCCCCCCGAATCATGTTCTCCAGGGTCTCGGCTACCCCCGGCAGCCGAGACCCCGGAGAAAATCCGACTCTGGGGGGCGCTATTCACTTTTTCCACAGCGCCGTTAATTAACGGCGCTGTGGTTTAAGTACCCTTAGCGGCCGCCGTTAAAAGGCGTATCGGCGGTCGCTAAGGGGTTAAACAAACATCCATGTTTGTTAACTAATTTGGCTAAACAAAATATATATATATTTTAAAACTTAGACTGTCAGCCCAGCCGACACATGAAAAACTTAAATACTACTGTCCCTGCTGTCCTCTGTAGCTCACTTGTCGTCATCTTCATCACCGCACTTCTCATGATGTTGCCTCATTCGCGCCACCAGGCCTTGCATCTTTGTTGCATCGTTTGCATTTTGCACGCATGCCTGCCTTACCGATAGGCGAAGGAGCTTCATTAAAATATTCCCAAACTGGGTCTTTTACGGCCTGCTGCCATTATAAGGAAAGAATGTAATAAACCTCAGATCGTACAAACAAGCAGATCCAGACTTGTCTGTCTGTGGCTATGCTGCAGTATTGTGCTCAAAGTTTCACTTTCATTTTCTTGTCTGCTTGCCCTTCCTCCTCCTCACACTTAGATTCACATTCTTCTTGTGTTGTGCAGATCTATTCCACTCCAAACAATCAGAAACATATTGTCTAACTTCTTGGACTTGGCACTGAAGGGGTTGATTATGTATTCATAGGTTTGTAGAACAATAGGATTAAGGTCTTTTTCTCAACTCTGTTCATGTTGTAACATTTTTGCCGTGAAGAAGAGGCTGGGACCTCTGCGGAGTCAAATTCAGTTTTGAGAACTGCGTAAGTAAAGCGAGCGTCTGTGATAATCTAGGAGAGAAACTGCCCCCTAATCCTACAGAAACCTCTGGAAGAGCATGGCATTGTGAATGTTACACATATACAGCCTTTATTCTACTGAGTTAAACAACTCCGCTTTATCTCATGATGGAAGAACCTTTGGATGGTAAAATATTTTCCTCAAAAAGCAGTTTATTGAAAAAAAAATCCGATTTAAATAAAAAAAAAATCCGATTTAAATCCAAAAAATCCGATTTATTTATTTATTTATTTTTTTAAACATTGATTTTTTATCCACCCTGATCTCAAGGCTCCAAGTCCATCCCCAAAGATGCGCAGTGTCACCAAGAAGTTTAAAGCCCATGGCACTGTGGCTAACCTCCCTAGATGTGCACGGAAAAGAAAAATTGACAAGAGATTTCAACGCAAGATTGTGCGGATGTTGGATAAAGAACCTCGACTAACATCCAAACAAGTTCAAGCTGCCCTGCAGTCCGAGGGTACAACAGTGTCAACCCGTACTATCCGTCGGCGTCTGAATGAAAAGGGACTGTATGGTAGGAGACCCAGGAAGACCCCACTTCTTACCCCGAGACATAAAAAAGCCAGGCTGGAGTTTGCCAAAACTTACCTGAAAAAGCCTAAAACGTTTTGGAAGAATGTTCTCTGGTCAGATGAGACAAAAGTAGAGCTTTTTGGGCAAAGGCATCAACATAGAGTTTACAGGAGAAAAAAAAGAGGCATTCAAAGAAAAGAACACTGTCCCTACAGTCAATCATGGTAGAGGTTCCCTGATGTTTTGCGGTTGCTTTGCTGCCTCTGGCACTGGACTGCTTGACCGTGTGCATGGCAATATGAATTCTGAAGACTACCAACAAATTTTGCAGCATAATGTAGGGCCCAGTATGACAAAGCTGGGTCTCCCTCAGAGGTCATGGGTCTTCCAGCAGGACAATGACCCAAAAAACACTTCAAAAAGCACTAGAAAATGGTTTGAGAAAGCACTGGAGACTTCTAAGGTGGCCAGCAATGACCCACCGCACTGGGTAAGATATGCCTATCATTTCATCCCTATGTACTTTTGACATTGCACTGTCAGCTTTATTATAATGTGGCCGGGTTATTACATGTTACTTCCCACTCACATCCTGGTCTGTTTTTGCCTGTGATATGTGGCGTACTCTATCCCCATTTATCTTAGTGGATTTACATTAGGTTGCTCTGTCCTCCATACATGCCATGTGATATGGAGATATGTGATATGACATTCTGCCTTTATATTTATTGTGCATTTTTTGGTATGTAGACTTATCATATATTTGTGAGCGCCTTTGTTCTATTGGATTGCCGCTCCTGCCAGTTTGTATCATCATTCTGTAGACCTGTCCAGTTTTGTTTGTTTTTTGTTTTTATGTTTTGTACTTGTGTGTTTGGCTTTAATATTTGTACTATAATAAAGTTATACATTTTTATACATCCCTTTCTTGCCTTACACTAGTTTATTTATTTTTTTTGTAGCATTTTGGTTGTTTGGTACTTAAAAGCTCTGGTTTTTTCATATGTTTTCTATAGTTCTAGTGGAGTTTTCCTCTAAATATGGTCATACTATATCATTTCTGGTATGTATGTATGTATGCATGTATGTTGTGTAAAAAAAAAAAAATAAAACAAATAAAATACAATCAACACATTAGCCGGATGATGGGACTATCATTGGCTAATGTGTCAATCACTGTCATTGCAGCAGGCATAGCCCGATGGGACTTGTAGTCCCATCGAATGATGCCTGCACACAGACGCAAAGACCCCCGAGAGGCCCCACACAGACACGCACAGTCTCCGCCCACGCACCATCCACACTCTCTTCCCCAACTCCCAACCCCCCCCCCCCCCCCTCCCGAACAGGATGTACGAGGAAAGAAAGGGTTTATTTTAATTCCGATATTTGTGTCCCATTGACTTGCATTGGTTATCGGAATCGTCAATACCCGATATTTTGGGGGTATCTGTCCGGTCCAATCCGATCTGATATTTCCCGATTTCGGAAAGTATCGCTCAACACTATTTATGAACTATTGTCTCCTAATCATTTTTTCATGTGTAGTACAGGCTCAGGAGCTAGGCTCTCTTTAAGTGTGGCTGATATCACCTATATTGCATAGCCGGCATCTGTCTCTAACAGCCGGAGCAGAGCTCTCGCCACGACTGTTATCCATTTTAACACTGCTGTCAATCTCTGAGGGAGTCATTTGAATAGATCAAGCTCCTCTCCATTGAGATACAATTGCTGGTGACTTATTACAATGGCAGCCTGCTAAAAGCCCCTGTTGCTGTTATTTGGATACTAATGTAAAGCTTGGCCACAGGCTGAGCTCTATAGGGGACGAAGATTTTCCTTATAAACTGCAATATTGCGGTATATAGTACAAGCTTTCAAATAACTGCAGGTTGGTGTCAGACCCCGGCCGATCAGACATAGGTGACCTATCCTAAGCATAGGCCATCAATGTAAAAGTAGTGGACAACTCATGGCTGCTATCTTTGTAATCAAACAAACCTGGACAATATTGTTTCCTGGTCAACTTTTTTGGGGGAAAATTAATAAATACAAAAGCGAAAAAAGCGCATATGATTATTTTTGCCATTTAATTTCTCTTGAATTTTTTTTTTCTCTCCATTTCAGTACAATATTTAACAAAATGAATGATGTCATTCAAAATTACAGCTTTTCCGTTAAACGGAATCTGTCACCCCCAAAATCGAAGGTGAGCTAAGCCCACCAGCATCAGGGGCTTATCTACAGCATTCTATAATGCTGTAGATAAGCCCCCGATGTAACCTGAAAGATGAAGTTAGATTATACTCACCCAGGGGCGGTCCCGCTGCAGCCCGGTCCGATAGGCGTCCCGGTCCGGGGCCTCCCATCTTCTTCCGATGACGTCCTCTTCTGGTCTTCACGCCGCGGCTCCGGCACAGGCGTACTTTGTCTGGCCTGTTGAGGGCAGAGCAAAGTACCGCAGTGCGCAGGCGCTGGGCCTCTCTGACCTTTCCCGGCGCCTGCGCACTGCAGTTTTTTTTCTCTGCCCTCAACAGGCCAGACAAAGTACACCTGCGCCGCAGCGTGAATACAAGAGGAGGACATCATCGTAAGAATATGGGAGGCCCCGGACCAGACCGTGACGCCCATCGGACCAGAACCGAACTGGGACCGCCCCTTGGTTAGTATAGTCTAACCTCTTTTTCTTATCTTTCAGGATACATCGGGGGCTTATCTACAGCATTACAGAATGCTGTAGATAAGCCCTGATGCTGGTGGGCTTAGCTCACCTTCGATTTTGGGGGGTGACAGATTCCTTTTAAATGGTATCAGTCACCAGGTTCTTGCTCTGTAATCTGAGGACAGCGTGACGTAGGGGCAGAGACCCTAATTCCATTAATTCCAGTAATATGTCACTTGCTGGTCTGCATACTGTCATTCTGATACAATCACTGTTTTCTCTGGTGCAGATCTAGCCGTGCTCTGAATGCTGAGCTCAGTATAACCCCCGTCCACACCACTGATTGGCGGCTTTCTGTGTACATTGACAGTCAGCTGCTAATCAGTGTAATTTTTCTGTACATTTTTGGAAAAAGGAGCATGCTGTGCAATTGTAAGCCCTCAAGAGCAGGGATTTCAGTGTTCCCCTCGCCCAGTAATCTCATGAAGTACCGAAAAATTGAAATACATAAAATGAGAACAATAACCATGTACTGGGATTAATGACTCTCCAAATCCTAATACTAAAGCATGTACCTTTTACCTGTACTGTGTGCCTTATTCCATGCTTCTAATGTCTCTGCCTAGGTTCCAAACGGTCCTCTCACAGCAATGCATACTTCTATGGGTTCTTTAAAAACAAGCGTATTGTTTTGTTTGACACCCTTTTGGAGGACCACTCTCCTCTGAACAAAGCGAACAGTGAGGAATCCTCAGAAAACGAGAACGTGGACCTGAAAGCTAAAGTTAAAGTAAGTTTAAAATTGCCTTACACGTGCCCAAAAGAGGCACAATTGTGGCACCTCGAGGCTAAACCAATACGGTTACCACCTTGTGCCGTGCACAAGTTTAACCATTCCCGTGTCAGGAGCTTCCACTTATTTTTTTTTTACTTCACCATGGTTTGAGGTGATAGAGGACTTTAAAAACACAAAATGTGCTTGTGTTAAAAAGAAAATGTATATAGTTTCCAGCTTTTTCTTTGGCTTGCAGTATGGACTATGTTCCCGTTATCTTAGAGAATTGTCTTCAATATATTTCTAGGATATTCACATAAAATTGTAGAAAGGCATTCAAAGTACACTCTTAATTATTAAGAGATTATTCCCAAAATTGTAAGTTGAAACATTTTTTTGTAATTCTTTTTCTAATGCAAATTGATAAACTATTTTCTAAATCTAGAATGCAAATAAGAAGCAAGGTTGCAACAATCCAGAGGTCCTCGCTGTTTTGGGTCATGAGCTGGGCCACTGGAAGTTGGGTCACACTGTAAAGAACATTGTCATTAGCCAGGTGTGTATACAGCGCTGCTCTTCTTCTCTAGCTGGGCATGTAATGTTGTACCCAGAAGGGCTTGACTTGATTCCTTTCTTAAAGGGAACCTGTCATCAGGATTGTGCTCAGTAACCTACAGACAGTGTCAGGTCGGCGCCGTTATACTGATTTAACATGATACCTGGGTGATGAAATCCGTCTTGTGGTTGTTTAATCTTTATTTTCAATTTCAGTTAATGATATGTTTGTGCTCCGGGGCGTCCTGTGGGAGGGTGGAGTGGATGTTCATGCGGTGCTCTGCTTAGCTAGCTATTCATCTGTATGGCTTATAACCGCTCACTGATCGCTTATATAATGTGCGTTTAATTCTCTCTTATTTGAGGCTATAAATTCATTAAAAAAAGTCTCAAAATTACGCTGGCAGCGCCATCTTGTTAGAGAAGAGCAAAAATGTCTCTACTAAGATGGCACTGTGTATGGGAATGTAATGCCTCTGATGGCATTGATTTATTCCTCTCTTAGGACTCGGGACCCCCAGCCAATCTGTCAACCCATTGGACATCAATTTTCCGCTTATGCTTGAGCGCAGCCAGAATTGTGTGTGGGACCAAAAACTTTCCATTCGGCCCATGCAATCCTTTGTATGAACTTAAGCATGAGCTGATTGTTTAGTTTGAGCAATAAAGTGTTCTCAGAGAATGGATCCCTCCGTATCAACAGTACTTAACTTAAGCACACCTTTATCTCCTGTAGAAATGATGGGAAATACCTTTCCAGTCGCTGGGTGTCCAACTGCTGTGGCTGAATGAATCAGAGGTCAAGCATGTGTACTGCCTCTCTATTCATTCTAATAGGAGTGCTGGTTCTCGGGATCGGTTGGGGCCACGGCAGTAGGACCCCCAGCGATTGGGAAGTTATCCCCTATCCACCAATTACTTTTAAAATTGGAAACACCCCTTAATCCCAGTTAATCTGTCACCCCCGGGACGTATATGACCTCCACATCCCATCAGCGTCAGTCATGGCTCCGAAATCCTGCGCCTAGCACTCCCTCAGAAATATGTATCCCATCCTCCGTCCTGTGGGCACTGCATTCCGTGATCTTCTGCGGCACAGGCACCGGCGAGTCACTGTCACCTTTGATCTGCGTGCCAATAATATGCCACCCCCTATTTCCTCCCTGCATAGTCATCACTAGGAACTATGTGTACATGGAGATGGCTATGCAGGGATGAAGTGGGGGGGAGCACCTTATTGGTGCACATGCTAAAAGTCACTGGAGGGGAAGTCGCTGGCGCCTGCACAGAAGATCCCTGAATGCAGTGCCCACAGAAGGGAGGATGAGGTATGTATTATCGAGTTGCAGGGTGCAGGATTCCGGGACCCTAACTGACGCTGATGGGAGAAGGGTGATATTATAATGAAGACAGGAGGCAGGGATTTCCTCCACGCACGCCCCGGAGCCTGGAAGAAATCATTAATATAAGGAAAGAGTTTAACGCATTTCAGCAACAAGACCAGTAAAATAAGGCATACAGGTAGGGCTAGTGTAACATTTCTATCACCTGTATGCCCATATTAATGGGTCATATACGTCCCAGGGTGACAGATTCCCTTTAACAAGTACTACAATAAGGTTTGTTGATAGGCATGCTATGCTACTAGGTAAATTTTTTGTGAATGGAGAGGTACATTGTGGTATGGGAGGGAAACTTTACTCGTTTGTTGTAAAGAATTAAAAATGGCTTCCTTTCCTTCCTTTTTCTTCAGATGAACTCCTTTCTCTGTTTCTTCTTATTTGCCGCCCTTATTGGACGTAAAGAACTCTTCGCTGCTTTTGGATTTAATTCAACACAACCCACTCTCATTGGTCTGATGATTATATTTCAGTTTATCTTCTCACCATACAATGAGGTAAGAATTCCCTCTGGCAGTAATTCAGCCAGGTTGCCAAATCTCCTCAAATGCAGCAATCTCTGCAGTTTAACCATTTAATTGCTGCTGTCAATCCCTAACTAAATGGTCCTTTAATTGAAAAGACAAGAAAACATCTGGGCTGCATGGATCCAAAATGACTTCATAGAATATACTGTCTATGTATAGAGAACGATTCTTCACTTGCAAGCAGCCCTGAAATGCGTTATATATATATATATCCTGAAATGCGTTATATATATATATATATATATATATATATATATATATATATATATATATATATATATATATATATATATATATATATATATATATATATATATATAGTTATAGTTATACATTTATACATATACCAGTAAGAATGGAGGGGAAAAATCGTAATGTGGCCACACGCTACCGAACTCCTTCACTTGTGTTTCAGTGACCTGCTTCCTGTCCTGGCCGCACCTTCTACTGTATGAGCGGTCACGTGCGGCCTCCCATTACAATCATGAATATGCGGCTCCACCTCCCATAGGGGCGGAGCCGCATATTCATTACTATAAATGAGCGGCCTCACATGACCGCTCATACAGTAGAAGGTGCGGCCAGGACAGGAAGCAGCGCCAGCCAGCGAGGGAGCCGGGTGAGTATTTTATTAACAGCAGGGGGGGGGCGCACAGGGGGTGGGAGGGGGATGGGAACATGGAGCTTTATTTTAAACACGATTATTCATATCTTCTCTACAGCAAACGCTGCTGCAGGGAAGATATGAATCGCGGCTTCAGCACCAGATGCAGGGGACAGCGCTAAACTTTAGCCCTGTCTCCCGCACGGTGCGTGTGGTACCCAGTGGGCACACGGGCGGCACACGTGTGCCGCACGTGTTCCACACTGATGTGCCACAGAAACGCACCGGCACACGGACACGGATAATTCCGGTACCGATTTTTCCGGTACCAGAATTATCTGGACGTGTGAGACTGCCCTCAGACACAGTCCTCACAATGGCACACCCAGGTTCCAGTTCATATTGCCCATGGTTTTGACCAGTATGAATCAAATGATCCCAATTAAATGGGTTGTCCTACCAATGAGGCTCTGTTACTCCGTTACTGTCAGCTGCAGCCAATGACAGGCCTTGGCAGTGATGTGATCAAAAATGGAACATAATTGATCTGTCTTGGTGAAGACCTCGAGGGCGTCCTAGGGGCAGTTAAAACTAGTGAGTATACCTCATTTTCTAATTGGTTGCAAATTTAGTTTAGAAACCAGAAAACCTCTCTAATTGCTGCGGTCTGTCCTATGACTTTATATTCTGTCCTTGGTGTTTCAAATGTAAGATTCTTCATTTATTTATTTTTTTTACGTTTTTCCTCCCAGGTTCTATCCTTCTGTCTTACTGTCCTTAGCCGGAGGTTTGAATTTCAGGCTGATGCTTTCGCCAGGAATCTTGGAAAAGCCAAAGACTTGTATTCTGCTCTGATTAAACTAAATAAGGATAATTTAGGATTTCCGGTTTCAGACTGGATGTTTTCAATGTGGCACTATTCTCACCCTCCTTTACTTGAAAGACTGCAAGCTTTGAAAGTTGACAAGCAGAACTGAAAAAGGCCTTTACTGAAGGAAAATGAACTTCACTCAAGGGTTGATATTTTTGTTTCTCGCTTCAATGGTGCTGCATATGAATCTGCAGACGGTGTATTATAAAGGCTTTGTTGATCCATACTATGAGGACCTTTTTAATTATGTGAAAATGTATAAATTGTACAGCACAAGTTTTCATAAAAGAGCAAATACTCTGGATTTTAATTGAAGTGTACTTTTCCATTGAGCCTTATTTTGTCTTTTATTTTTTTGAACTAATGTATTTTTGGCTCATGTGGTGAATAACAGGACCTTTTTTTTCCCTCCCTTAATTTTATGTTTAAAATGGATCACATCAAACAAACATGTATGGATGGATGACATTGATTAAATGTATGTTGTCTATGAAAAGGTTCAAGTATAACGTTTTTATTTCTTTTTCGGCCTTCCTCGATTATTATTATTTATTGTTATAGCGCCATTTATTCCATGGCGCTTTACATGTGAGGAGGGGTATACATAATAAAAACAAGTACAATAATCTTAAACGATACAAGTCATAACTGATACAGGAGGAGAGAGGACCCTGCCCGCGAAGGCTCACAATCTACAAGGGATGGGTGAGAATACAGTAGGTGTGGGTAGAGCTGGTCATGCAGCGGTTTGGTCGATCGGTGGTTACTGCAGGTTGTAGGCTTGTCGGAAGAGGTGGGTCTTCAGGTTCTCGATCAACAATGCCCATAAATTTAACATGAAACGTTCCCATACCCATTGTTGGGGCACGTCGTATCCCACTGTACACTTTTCATGCTGCTGTAGTACAAGTTCGTTCTCATACAGCAGATGTTTTGTTATTTTTTTTTCTGTCTATATTAATACTTTGTAGCCCCATAGATTTTTATTTTGGTTTAGTACTATGGTTCCTTACAACTCAAAGGTTACACTGAGCTGTATGTTCATAAGGTCAACATAAAAAGATGGAAACAAAGCGTTGACTATGCACAGTGTTAATTTAAAAGAAAGGGTCTTTGTTTTCTTTTTTTAATATATAAAAAAAAATGTGTAGCTAATGTCTTTCATTTTTATCTCCTTATTGGAATTCACCTGTCTAGGTAAAGCTAGGTCAGTATGATACATGCAGCTTGCAGAAAGTCCTGGTTCTCCATCTAAAGGGTTACTGTCTCGAATCAAAGTGACACTGGAATCTGCATATAAAATAAAATAACTTGAGTAAGCCAAGTGTCAACTTTACGAGGATCTGTCGCCAAAATGCTGTGCTCTGAGTGACAGAATTATGAAATGTATTCTGTACTGTCGCTGTCTTCCAGTATCTTAACAAAAAAGACTCCTGATGAAATGGTGGTTCATCCATTGATCATTTCTCTTAACATACAGGATTTTTTGCATCTGTCCATTACGTGATCTCGCACAATTCTGCCGCAGAATTTCTGCACCTATTTAAATTGGGGTTACTTGCGGTTTTTAGCGCTGTAGTTTTTGTCTCTGCTGTCATGTTTTTAAGTAAAGTTGCTTTTGTTTTTTTACTTGCTTTCTGGCATATGGCTTTGACAAAACTTTGATGTACTTAGATGCGGATTACATCCATTTTTCTTTTTTTTTTTCATTTCCGCTACAGAAACCCCCTAAAAATGCATCTGCATGCTTTACCTGCGGATTTTCCACACCTAATGTAAGTCTGTGGGAAAGTTCCGCAGAGAAAATACAGAGCACCTGCAAGAGATGTAGACATGCTGCAGACTTGAAACCCGCACCGCAAGTCCGTTTCCACTCAGCAAAAAATATGCAGCGTCAAAAAGTCAATGTGTGAACATAGCCATAGGCCTTGCAATGCTCCTCTCAATTGAAATATGCAAATAGGCACTTGAGAGGAAGTAAAACTATAACGCCACCTACTGGGGGGTAATGATGCTAAACGTAAATGTTGACCCCTTTTAACAACTTATAAGGGTTAGAAATGATCCCCCTGATTAGAGCCCTCTCATCCAGCTCAGTATCTCTTGCTTTGCACTGATGAGGGCAAGCACTCCGTAACACAAGTTCTTCTAATGGAGTTTTTGGTTTTGGCTTCTTCTCATGTGGCAAGGCTTGTTAAAGGGTCATTACTGACTTCTAGGATTGCTACATCAATAAAGGTGGTGCTTAGAGTTCAAGTCCTTTCCTCACTGGAGAGTCTATCTGCATACATCTACTATATAATTGCCTAGAATACTACTTCCTGCTAATGTCATGAGCTAATGTCCGGAGATAAGTGACGTCAACAGTGTCCAGTGTCTGATTGGTTGCCGCCTGCTGCGAGCGACCAATCAGAAACGTGAGGTACTGTGACACACTCCGCCCGCCATTTTGGTGTGATTTTTGAATTTTTACCTCACAGCAAGTTTCTACTGCGTGGAGGCGGGCCCAGTGACGTTGCTCTTCAAGCTCCTGCCGAATTTCAAGTATATATGGATTCTAGACTCCCGATTCTTTAGAATCGGGCTGCCATCTAGTAAGTAATAATACTATTCCCTTTTTAATTGTAGCGGTTCTTGTCTTCTTAAGTCTCTAATATAGTGTACTTGTAGAGAAAAGGAGATCTAGCTCCCCTGCTTCTCAGTAGCAGACCCTCAGAATCGGTAGCAAAGTAGCTGAGAATCCACTGCTGCAGCAATGTCTGTGTGATACTCTCCCGCAGGTTTTACCCTTTCCATTATCCTCTATAGATTGCAGCATATTACCTGATCTCTGTGTAAGCATTTCATCAGTTTTCAATTTCAATGAATCAGTTGAAGATTTATGTATTTAGTTTTTTCTGTTTTTAATAGATCCCCGTAGACTTTGACATTTCTGATATGTGAAAGCTGATGCACAGTACATGCGGGCAGTTTAACAGAACAGAAACCTGGATCTGTTAACATTTTTTCCATTAAACACTATATATGAGGAGCTAAGAATGGACTTTACACAGGTGATAAAAATCTAATGTATGAATGAGCCCTAAGGGTATGTGCACACTTTGCGGATTTGCCTGCGTATCCGCAGCAGGTTTGACGCTGCGGATCTGCAGCCGTTTTCCATGCGTTTTCCAGTACCATGTAAAGCTATGGAAACCAAATCCGCTGTGCACGTGCTGCGGAAAATACCGCACAGATTTGCTGCGGTTTATTTTCTGCAGCATGTCAATTCTTTGTGCGGAACTGCAGCGCTTCTGTACCCATTGACTTGCCTTGAGTCAGGCACATCCGCAGCAAACCCGCAGATGTAAAAAAGATCTGCGGTTTTGCTGCAGATGTAGATGCAAGAAACGCTGCATCCTGGGAGGAGGGAAGTGTGTGGGCGGTGACAGTGCGTGGGCAGAGTCTATGTGCGGGGGTCTGCGGGCTGTCTGTGGGCTGTCTGTGCCTGCTGCAGTGACAGTGATTGACACATTAGCCAATGATGGGACAGTAGTAGTTCCATCATTCGGCTAATGTGATGAATGTAAAAAAAAAAACATACAGTACATATAGTTCATACTCGCCATCTACATTTATGTTAAAAAATTAACATAATAAACCAACAATATACTCCCTGTGTCCGACATAATCCAATTAATACAATTGTCCCACGACGATCTCCTGTGGAGAGCTGTCACATCAGCTGATGTGACCACTCTATAGGAGCTCTAGGATACAATGACTGAAGGTATCCTGCAGCACTGTATCCCTCCGCCGCTGTGATTACAGTATAGTTCATACTCTCACTTACAGCACCGCTGCGTGGGAAAATTCCCACTCAGCATTGCCATAAAGCGAGACCATGAACTAAAGTAACCTCTTCAGTGATGCACTGTAGGAGCCATTGTTTCCTGTCAGTGTGTCACTGGAGGCCCTATAGAGCGGTGACATCACCCGATGTCACTGTTCTATAGGGGAGATCGTCGTGGGACACTCGTTATTAATTGGACTGCGTAGGACTGAGTATACGGTTGGTTTATTAGTTTTTATTTTTAGCAGGCGATCAAGGGCGTCGCAGGAATTGGGCGTGGTTGTAAGTGTGGTGAAATTAAGAATATTTAAATACTTTTTTCTGGCATTTTTTTTTTTTTTTTTTTACTTTTCCACTACTATAGGATTAGTAATGGATAAGTGTCTTATTGACGCCTCTCCATTATTAACCGAGCCTTATGTTGCCTTACAATACAAAGGTGACATTAACCCCTTATTACCCCATATGCCACCCCAACAGGGCAGTGGGAAGAGAGAGACTAAGTGCTGGAATTGGCGCATCGTACAGATGTGCCATTCCTGGGGCTGGGAGCTGGTATTGGTAGCCGGGGGAGGGGCGGGCAATATCCATGGCCCCTTCCGAGGTTATGAATATCAGCCTGCAGATGTCTGTGTAGCCTTTCTGGCTATTATAGGGGGACGCCACGTCATTTTTTTGGGGGGTTCCCCCTATTTTAATAGCCAGTAAAAGCTACGCAGACAGCTGCAGGCTGATATTCATAGCCTGGGAAGTGGCCATGGGTATAACCCCCTTCCCAGGCTACAAATATTGGCCCCCGATGTCGGCTTTCCCCCTCTGGCGCAGAAAACTGCGTAGGAACCCGTGCCATTTTTTTCCCCAGTTTTTGCTGTTTTATGTCTAGAGATGGATATCTGTGGATATATCCGTCGAGATGGATAGATCTGTTTGTCTGTCTGTAATGAAGTGTGAGTTGGAGAAATGTAAAAGAGGTTGGACAAGAAATGACATCACAAATTTTTTGTTTGTTTGTTCAATAATAGATCTTTATGAAAGCTAAATAAACGCATAAAATCCGCACAAAAAACGCATCAAAAACTCGCAGATTTTTACCTGCGTTTTCTGGCAAGACATGCGGATTCAGTGCGGAAAAATCCGCAGGCAAATCCGCAATGTGTGCACATACCCTTACACTAAAAGAATTTATGCAAGGGAACATAAACATTTAATGTGACAGATAGGCTTCATGCTAATAAATATAACGGAGAACATTTATCAGCCTAAACAAAGAATTCTTTCCAGGACGTCCCTCCCGACAGCACCCTGGAGGACGTCCTTCTCCTCCTTGCAGGGACAGGAAACACACGAGAGTTCAAATATTCGGTTCCACCCACCGATCCTCAGTGTTTTTCCTGTCCCTGCACGGAGGGACACACGCAGAGAAGCAGCAGGCTTACCGGGCTCAGGGGGATCAGGTGGGCATCCAAACCTCCCTGTCAAGCGGCCCAGGGTCGAAACTCCCCGGGGCAGGGGGGGAGGAGTCCCTCTACCCCAAAGGCCCGGGGAGCAGGACGAGGCTTCGGGATTGAACCGCTCCTCCCGGTGGGGGCCTCTCGGTTCAGGACGCGGCGGCGATCCAGGCAGAACTCCATCCTGCAGAGCGCGCAGTCCTGGAGACACTACAGCGCTGGCACTTCCGCGTATGGGGAGTCGCGTCACTCCCATGGCAAGACCCTCTGTGACACCTGCACGTCTAAAATCATGAAGGACGAGCAGTCATCGCGGTTTTCTGAGATGAGATCCCTTATACGGGAAGAGGTGCAGGCTTCTATATCCAGCCTCTCGCATTCTCGGCCTGCCCGTCCCATAGGTGGTCGCAAGCGTGCCAGGAAGGAGGAAGCCCATGGGGAGCCAGAGTATTCTTCTGATGAAGGTTCCGAGCTCAGGGACTCGCCATCAGAGGAGGAGTGAGAAATTCCCGTAGAAAACCAGGACCGAGGCAGGAAGTATCTCTTCCATTCTGAAGAGACAGATGAACTTGTCCAGGCGGTTAGGAATACGATGCAGATTGAAGATACTGCTAAGCCACAGTCCAGACAGGACTTGATGTTCGGGGGTCTTGTGGCACGTAACCTGACTGTTTCCCATTAGTGATCATATTAAAGCTATGATCCTTGAGGAATGGAAGGAGGCTGAACGCAGATTAGTATTATCTCGTGACTTTAAAAGTCGCCTGCCGTTCGATCCTGAGGATGTCAAGCTATGGAAGGAGACCCCTAAAATTGATGTTCCCGTCGCAAAAGTCACAAAAAAGACTGCTATACCCTTCGAAGACTCCTCTAGTCTTCGTGATCCTATGGATAGGAAGGCTGACATCCTTCTTAAAAGGGCTTGGGAAGCTTCCGCAGCCCTGATTGGAACTAATATAGCGGCCACTTCGGTGGCCAGATCTATGTACTTATGGATGGGGCAGTTGGAAGAGCAACTATCCAATAAGACCCCCAGATCAGATATTTTGCATTCCCTTCCTATAATGAAATCTGCAATGGCTTTCTTATCGGATATGACAGCCGAATTTGTTAGATTTTCAGCCTGTAATAGTTCTCTATCTAATGCGGCGGTGTGGCTAAGGTCATGGCTATGTGACAATGCTTCTAAATCCAAACTCTGCTCTATTCCGTTTTCGGGACAGAGGGTGTTTGGACCTGCTTTGGACTCCATCCTTGAGTCAGCTTCTGATAAAAAGAAAGGGTTTCCGGAGGACAAACCTAAACGTTCTCAGTACTTTCGGAGAGGTTTCTTCTCCAGAAAGCAGTTCAATCCTAAGGGTCAGGGCCGGTCCAGCAGAGGATCCTACAGAGGCTCCCGGGGACAAGGTAGTAGGAACAGAGGTTCTTTCTTTAGCCCTTCCTATAAAAATAAGTCTTTATGACGCCACTCGCATCGGGGGGAGGCTTCGGAGGTTTGCAGAAAATTGGGCTCAGATTACGCAAAATCAATGGGTTCTCAGTACTGTCTCCGAGGGTTACAGCATAGAACTTTACTCTCCTCCCCCAGAAAGGTACATTACACCTACGATAGTCTTGGCAGATTCGGCTATACTAAAAGACTTACAGGACATGCTCAGGACAGAGGTAATAATTCCTGTCCCTCAGTCAGAGTTGGGGAAAGGTCACTACTCTTCCCTATTCACTATCGCACGGCCATCGGGCGACACCCGCACTATAATAAACTTAAAGCCTGTAAACCACTGGGTGAGATACAAAAGGTTCCGCATGGAATCCATTCGTTCAGCCATCCCGCTTATAAATCAAAATGCGGTCATGTGTATTATCCACCTAAAAAGGGCCTACTACCAGGTCCCAGTACATTCCTCATCTCAGAACCTACTGAGGTTTGCAGTAGCTCTACCATCTTGAACCTGCCACTATCAATTTCAGGGCCTCCCCTTCGGTCTGGCTTCTGCTCCTCGTATTTTTACCAAACTTGTATCAGAGATGGTGGCCTTCCTAAGGAAGCAAGGCATCATAATAATTCCGTACCTAGACGATTTCCTTCTCGTGGCAGATTCCGTAAAGCTCCTGGAAGATCACAGAAAGCGGACTATTGCTCTAATGGAGCATCTCGGATGGGTTCTAAACTGGCAGAAATCCGATCTTCTACCAGAACAAGGGAAAACCTTCCTGGGGGTGATTCTGGACTCCAGACGCAGAATATCTTCACTACCCGACGTCAAGAGAATGATAATTCAGACTCGAGTCCGATATCTACTGGAACATCGAGTTACCATAAGGATGGCTATGAAAGTTCTAGGCCTAATGACAGCCTGTATACCATGCATCAGGTGGGCGCAGTCATACTCAAGACAGCTACAAAAGCAGATCTTGTCCAATTGGGATCGCCGTCAGTCCTCACTAGAGGCTCCATTGAGGCTGACTGGTCTAACACGGAGATCTCTTCTGGTGGATACGGTCAGAGAACCTAAAGGTGGGAGTTCTGTGGATCACTTCCCCTTATGTAGTTATTACTACGGACGCCAGCGCATGGGGCTGGGGAGCTCATCTACAAGGCAGAATCTTGCAAGGCAAGTGGCCAGAAAGCATAAAAAACAGATTGTCCAACTTCAGAGAGCTCTACGCCGTATGGCAAGCATTGAGACACAATAAGCTCATGCTCTCAAATCGCCACGTAAGAATATTCTCCGACAACGTAACAACAGTCTCAATACTGAACCATCAGGGAGGATCAAGATATCAACCACTGCAGGACCTAGAAGAGATGATCTTCAGCTGGGGAGAGGACACTGTACTATCTATAACGGCTATCCATCTAGAAGGATCCCAGAACGTGGTAGTGGATTACCTAAGCAGGCGGAACCTGTGTCCAACAGAGTGTGAATTGGAGCAGAGCATCTTCCGAAGGTTATGTCACAGATGGTGAACTCCCAAACTTCGACCTATTCGCAAGCAGCAGGAACGCGAAGACCCCAAGATTCTTCTCCCTGAACCCCTCGGATCTGCCAGAAGGGGTAGATGCTCTGAGCCAGCAATGGGATCAACCTCTGTCATATGCATTTCCTCCCCTGGCGTTAATTCCAGCTGTGCTGCGAAAAATCAAGGAAGATCAGGCAACCGTCATCCTAATCGTACCGTATTAGCCAAGAAGGAGCTGGTTTCCAGTGCTGGGGACGTTGGCAATCGACAATCCAGTCGAATTGCCCATCAGAGGAAGAGTCATTCACCAGGGTCCAGTGTATAATCCAGACCCAGGCAAACTCCGTCTTTCAGCCTGGATCCTGAAAGGGACATCCTGAAGTCAAAAGGCCTATCAGACCAGGTCATATCTACCATCCAGGGTAGTAGAAAACCAGTTACCTCAGCCATTTACCGAAAAATCTGGAAACGCTTTTGTCTAGAAGGTGGCAGGTCTGATGTTGTATCAGGCTCTCCGGACATCCCTGGTGTCTTAGACTTTCTACAGAAAGGGTTTAATTTGGGTCTTCATCCCAGCACATTAAAAGTCCAGGTGTCCGCGCTAAGTTCATTCCTAGACTATCCTTTGGCATCTCACCCATTGATAATAAGGTTTATTCGGGCCACTCAGAGAATGCGTCCCTCCATTAGACAGCTGTCCCCATCTTGGGACCTTAACTTGGTTCTTAGGGCACTATGTAAGGGCGTCTACTCTTCGGGGGATAATATGCCTATTTCTATTCTCACTCGTAAAACGGCTTTCTTAGTGGCGATCACTACGGCCAAGAGGGTTGGAGAGATTCAGGCTCTATGTATCAGAGATCCTTATCTACAGATCAGGGAAGACTGCCTAATCCTGAAATTAGATCCAGCCTTTATCCCAAAGGTAGCCTCTATTAGAAATAGAAATCAGGAAATTATACTCCCTTCATTTTGTAATAACCCTGCTAACGAGAAAGAAAGGGCCCTCCATTCTCTGGATGTTAGACAGGGGGTATTAGATTATCTAAAAGCCACAGACTCCTGGCGTATAGATCCAAACCTTTTCATTCTGTTCAGGGGAAAGAATAAGGGTAAGAAGGCCTCTAAGGCCTCTATTGCACGTTGGATCACAAATGTAATCTCAGACGCTTATCGGTCAGAGGGTATGGCCCCTCCTTTGAGCTTAAAAGCCCACTCTACCCGTGGTGTTTCTGCCTCCTGGGCGGAGCGTGTAGGAGCTTCTGCAGAACAGATCTGTAAGGCCGCAACATGGGTCAAGGCTGACACTTTCTGTAGACATTATAAGCTTGATGTAACGTCTGGTCAGCACACAGCTTTTGGGAGGAAAGTCCTCCAAGCGGTAATCCCACCCTGAGGAGATCCTTTGGTACTCTCCAGGGTGCTGTCAGGAGGGACGTCCTGGAAAATAGGTATTAGTCATACCGGTAATTATGTTTCCAGGAGTCCATACTGACAGCACCGGTAGTTCCCCCCCATGTTTGTATTAAACTTAGGTATATTCAGATCTGTGCCTATATACTGTTTTGTAATATGATTCTGTCATTAAAAAGTTTTTATTTGCATTATTCCACGACTTTGTTCTTGTTAAACACTGAGGATCGCTGGGTGGAACCGGATATTTCTCGTGTGTTTCCTGTCCCTGCAAGGAGGAGAAGGACGTCCTCCAGGGTGTTGTCAGTATGGACTCCTGGAAACATAATTACCAGTATGACTAATATCTATTTTTTGCACCTTACACGACAAAGGTGCATAGCTTAACCCCTTAGTGACAAAGCCAATTTTTACCATTCTGACCACTGTCTCTTTATGAGGTTATAGCTCTGGAATGCTTTAATGGATCCCACTGATTCTGAGACTGTTTTTATATGACATATTGTACTTCATGTTAGTGGTAAAATTTCTGCAATATAACTTGCATTTATTTCTGAAAAAAATGTAAATTTGACAAATTTTTGCAGTTTTCAAACTTTTAATTTTTGTACACTTAAAGCGAACCTGTCACCATGTTTGGCCGATGTAAGATACAGCCACCGCCTTCCAGGGCGTATCTACAGCAATAATAATAATATTATTATTTCTATAGCGCCAACCTATTATGCAGCGCTTTACATTTTAGAGGGGACTTGTACAGACAATAGACATTACAACATAACAATAAACACATAGATAAAAACAGATACCAAGAGAAGTGAGGGCCTTGCTTGCAAGCTTACAAACTATGAGGAAAATGGGGAGACACGAAAGCAGGATGGTAAGTAACCATTGCTTTCGTTGTTCGGACCAGCCATAGTGTATGAATCGGGTGTTCATGTAATGCTGCATGAACCGGTTATTGGCCTAAGTATGTAACAGTACAGACACAGAGGGCTATTAAATGTATAAAGCATGTGAGAAGTATTGCAATGTGGTCTGATGCGGCAGTTAACCTGAAGGCCGGGATCACACAACTGTGTGTGATGCGAGAAACTCCTGCGAGGTTCTCGCATCACACACTGTTGTGTGATCCCGGCCTAAAGTGCATTGTTTAACTTTTTTTTTTCCCTAATCACAGTGAAGAAAGTCAAAACCCGTTGGCGTTCGACGAAGGATCGCTTCAACAAGGACCTGAGACAGGAGATCTAAGTTTGCAGTGGTGCTGCAGCAAGGATAGGGAAATACTAGTACCACCAGGTGCTGGATTTCCTGAGGCCTGTCCTTGCTCAGAGAACGTAAGTATTTTTGTGTTGTATTCCATTGTGTTTTATTCCCTAATCTGAATTTTTCTATTCCCCAGGAGTTGGCGCTTTTACAATTGTTATTTTTTTGGAGTAATGTTTTACATTTCCTTTCTTTTCACAGATCCTGGAGCAGCACCCTCGAACCTGGATCGTCCTCTGGAGCCGTCCCTCATCGACCAGCCACGGATCAGTCTCAGCCATCCACCAGCAAAGCAGCAAGTGGGCCAGGGTCACAGGCTGGAGAACAGGCAGCTGGTCTTTTAGGTGTTCCCCTGTCCCAGTCCTCTGCCTCTTTTTTTTTTTTGGGGGGGGGGGGGGGGGAGGTAGGTGGCTTTTCCCGCCAGCGGCAGGAGGCCTTGGACAGGTCACTCATGCCCGAGTTTATTCACTTGAGCTTGGTCTTCCAGAATGACTTGAAGGCGACGGGAGATAGACTGGAAAACCTCCAGAGACCAGCACACGATTTTTTTTAATAAGATAGAGCAGCACATGTTGGAACACCTTACGCCTGAACTCCAGCTCAACGTGATGCAGGTCTGCAATGCTGCTTACGTTCAGACTATGCAGCAGACTGACTTGGTTCTTCCAGCAGTCACAGGTGGTATTTCCACCTGTGCCACTAATTACACACTTAACCTCAATACCGAGTTCTACTGTATATCACTGTGCGGCCACCACCATGCCCAGTCCTGCCGTACATCACCAGGCCGGGTGCTGCTGAAAGCCACTCCACCCCCACCACCAGGCCGAGTCCTGCTACTGCATGGCTGTCCACTGCCACCACCCCTAGGCCGCCTCAAGATCCTGCACGGCTATCCACCACCACTCCTCTCCCAAGGAAACCCAAAAAAAGGAGGCTGCAGCATAAAACGGGACAGAAAGCTAAAAGGAGTCATGCCAACAGAACTGTCGTATTACCTCCACCCTCACCTCCCAATGTGTCTGTGATGTCCAGTTTTTCTCTCCCAATATGTCTCTCCTGTCCCATGCTTCCACTCTTACACAATGTTCCAAATTATTATGCTAATTGGATTTAAGTGTCATAAAGATTTAATTGTTTTGTTTTTCAAATAAACTCATGGATGGTATTGTGTCTCAGGGCCAGGGCCGGTGTTAGGGGCAGGCAGACTAGGCAGCTGCCTAGGGCTCCCGCTGCCCTAGCGGCCCCCAGCCAGGGGTGGACATACCGCAGGTGCCACTGCTCTCGGGCCGAGAGGTGGAGGGTGGTCTCTGCAGGCAGGCCCCGTATCATGTAGCATCGGGCCCCTCTCACTCCCTCCAGTAATCATGCTAACACCCAGTGCCAGGGAGAGAGCGGAGTGCAGGAGTTCAAAAGGGGGGCGTGTCATGCAGGAGAGACGCTGGCCAAGGAATGTGAGTTCTGCAGCCCTCTCCAACTGAACTGACCTCCTCCAGGGCTCATCTGATCACCTGATATTTAAGATTAGTATGTGTGTATGTATATGCTTGCAGATGTATGTATGTGCATCTGTGTATGTACAGTGTGTATCTGTGTATGCATGTACAGTATATGTGTATGTCTGGGTGTATATGCGATATATTTGTATGTATATATGGTATATATGTATGTTTATGTGCATGTACAGTACAGTTTGGACACACCTCATTTACAGATTTCTCTGTATTTTCATGACTATGACAATTGTAAATTCACACTGAAGGCATCAAAACTATGAATTAACACATGTGGAATTATATACTTAACAAAAAAGTGTGAAACAACTGAAATTATGTCATATATTCTAAGTTCTTCAAAGTAGCCACCTTTTGCTTTGATGACTGCTTTGCACACTCTTGGCATTCTCTTTATGAGCTTCAAGAGGTAGTCACCGGGAATGGCCTCCCAACAATCTTGAAGGAGTTCCCAGAGATACTTAGTACTTGTTAACCCTTTTGCCTTCACTGCGGTCCAGCTCACTCCAAACCATCTCGATTGGGTTCAGGTCTGGTGACTGTGGAGGAAAGGGCATCTGGCATAGCACCCCATCACTCTCCTTCTTGGTCAAATAGCCCTTACACAGCCTGGAGGTGTGTTTGGGGTCATTGTTCTGTTGAAAAAGGCTTCTTGGAGGTGCGCAAGTTAGGTTTCCAACCCGTCAAATCAAAGCAATAAATTACTTGGCACTCAGGAGATCTTTATGCATGATCAGAAGTGAACAATTCATTTATTAAGTGCATCCAGCTCAAACATTAAACGTTTTCGGTCTAATCAAAAGACCTTCATCAGAAACAGTTTTTGGAGTACTGGAAGACACGAAGAGTAAATGTGGGCCCACAGGGGTGCCAACAATCGGCAAAGTCCGGGAGGAGAAGGCGCCTTAACGAGTCTGGAAATGCGGGAGCAAAGCGCTGTAGGAGGGCGAGAAGCTCGCAGTGGCGAAAGCGCTGAATCCTCAAAGGGCACCGGCGCCGTACAGCAGGGGTCGCGTACTCCCGGAGTAACTAAAGCAATTGTTACCATCCACCTCTCATGTCTCCCCTTTTCCCCATAGTTTGTAAGCTTGCGAGCAGGGCCCTCACTCCTCCTGGTATCTGTTTTGAACTGTATTTCTGTTATGCTGTAATGTCTATTGTCTGTACAAGTCCCCTCTATAATTTGTAAAGCGCTGCGGAATATGTTGGCGCTATATAAATAAAATTATTATTATTATTATTATTACTGTACCCTGCATGGAAAACAGCTGCGGACACGCAGCGGCAAAATCGCCGCGGTTCCGCAGTAAAAACCGCATAGTGTGAACATGGCCTAAGAGAACTTGAGGGCTCAACAAATAATCAGGGGATCTGTGACCACACACTAGAATAAACTGCTAGGAAATGAACAAGAGAAGTGTGTATGTAATAGTGAAGATCACCCCTAAATTTTTTTTTCATAAAATACATTTATTATGCAACACAAATGAAGAACACATGAATAAAAACAATTAAAAAAGCCAAAAGAATGGTGAACAAACAGCCACTGGATGGTCTGTATGGGGACCAATCAATGCCCTCCTCCCTACCATCATGCTGCTAGCAGGTTGCAGTATTGCTCCAATATTATGTGACTTTTTCTACCTTAAACTGCTTTCATTAGTTTGTACTTCATCTGCTTCTTAAGTCTTCTTTCATTTTGATATCTGGGACCCCCCACCCCCGTTTCCACTCTGCCTTTTTCATGTTCAATCTACACAATATAACTTGTACTGTGGTTGCATGCATCTTTGCCCCCTTTTTGGCACATGTAGTATTTGCATAAGTATATCTAAGGTTGTTGGGTCCTATCATGCACATTTTTTCATACATGTTGGCATAATTACTGTTGAATATTACTAAGCAGAACAACTGTATTTAGTCTGCCTGCACCTAGCACTTTGGAGGAGGTCATTGGTCCCTGTAGAGACCTTCCAGTGGCTGTTTGTTCAGCCATTCTTTTGGCTCTTTTAATTGTTATTTATGTGTTGTTCATTTGTGTTGCATAATAAAGAATGCATTTTATGTAATTATTTTGGGTGATCTTGACTATTACATACACATTTCTTCTCTTGTTCGTTTCCTAAACATGCTACCATGGCCGCAGCCTCTCTACACTTGTCTCTCATTAAGCACATTTGGGACATCGTTGGTTGGCTGCCAGCAGAATATCTTTGAGTTTTGTGGCAAAGTGTACTCGTGGCAGAGCAGTCCTCAGATAACCATTATTAACCTGATTAATAGCATGGTGAGGTACTTCTGCACGTGACACTTTTATTCAATACTGAATAAGTTGAATTGGTTTGAAAATTTTGTTTCCATCTCCATCATTTGTATATTGTTAACAAATCTGTTTCCATGATTCCACAACTTTTCCTTCTTTGTATATTGGTAATGTCACTCCAGTATATACTGTCAATTTCTCCTAGCTTAGCACACTTGGGGTTTTACTGCCATCTTGTGGTTACTTTTATGTATTTAAAATTCAAACTGATAGTTATTCTAATGTATTTACCTTTAACCCTCCGTCACATACAATATTCGGACTAACGAGTTCACATACAATGTGCCTGTCAGGCGCCTGCTGGAAAAATACCTATAATATCTAATGTTTGCAATTTCAGTGCTTTAAAAGTGATCAGTGACCTTCATAGGGATGTAAAAAAAGAGACTACACATAATCAGTTGCAAAAAAAAACATTTACTTAACATAAAACTAATAACTATGAAATACAAACTTTTCAAAACTCCCGCCAAATAGTCCCCAGTTCGACTCTCTCAAAAAAATGTACAAAGAAAATTTTTGAACACAAACTTAATTTTAAGGTACCTTAAGTACTATTAAAAACATATTCAATCAGAAGTAGATGCTGAGGTTTCCCCAGAAAAGTCACACTTGCAGAGCAAATAGCAAGAATTACACACCATTTTTGCATGTGTCAGGCAAATTGCTTTATGACATTTGAGACATTCATAATTTGAAAGCCTTCTGGTTCCGCTTTCCGTTTGGCAGGTGGTGCATCTCCTTCTTTTGTGAGGTGGTGCAGATGGTGACTTTTCACCATCATCTTCTGGGCGGAACCTTTTGAGCTGAACTTGAAGGTGAGAGGGGATACCGATTGTTTTCATGCTTCTCCTGCGTAGCTCTCCAAGTACTAGTTCATGGGCCAATTTTTTCAGATACAATCGTCTACGGAGTGGTTCAAGCTTGTTTTCAAGATAAATTACTTGTGAATTTATACCACCCAAATTCAACACAGCAAAAAATATGACCATTGGCCAGCGTTTGACGTTTTTTCTGGAATGGCTTCTTGTTCCATTTAGTATTTTTATCTTTTCCAATATAATATGATCCAACTTCTTCATCCTCACCACTGTCACCATCTTGCTCTGTTTCAGAATCCAGGACACATTCTTCCACCTCATCATGAGAATCAATCTCACTTTCCTCTCCTAAATCCTCATTCAGTGTGAGGTCTCTATCATCTAACAGCATGTTTGTTACTTCCTCAACATCAAGTTGTTTGGATAAATTGTACATTTTCCTCTCCATTTCAGCAGATAATCTGAAGCAAGAGAAGGAATATGTTAGGGAACTACTGTATATTCCTGAGCAGCACACTTTCTTTTATAAAATCTCCCTTATTTCTATGAAATATCCTCACATTTTGTGCTATACATTCATAAAACAAGCTAAATAAACTATTGTGATGAATAAAAACATAAAATACCAACCTTACTGAATGTGACGTATTCACATACAATGAGCCTGAGAGATCTGTGCAGCTATATCCTCTCCCCTGAAGCTCTGAAATCCAACTGTGATATCAGGTTTCACAGACCTTCAAGAGACAGGAGACTACCTGGAGGGAGGGGGTTTCCTCACAATCTGGTGAGGAAGGAGAAATGAAAGTAAAAGAGAAGCGCCTGTCAGATCAGTTGTATGTGACGGAGGGTTAAGGCTATGTTCACACACTGCGGATTTTGCTGCAGATCCGCAGCGTTTCCGCAGCTGCGGGTCCGCAGCAGTTTCCCATGCAGTGCACATGCTGTGGAAAAAAACACACTGAAACGCAGCTGTTTACATTCCGCAGCATGTCAATTCTTTGTGCGGAATCTGCAGCGGTTTTACACCTGCTCCATAATAGAAAACCGCACGTGTAAAACCGCAGTGGAAACCGCACAAAAACGCGGTAAATCCGCGATAAACCCACAGGAATAACGCAGTGTTTTTGCCCTGCAAATTTATCAAATCCGCTGCGGAAAAATCCGCAGTGGATCATTCCTACGTGTGCACATACCCTTAGCGTGTCTTGTGTGTGTTTGTAACAGAAATACTGCCACTATGTGGTTGGATGACCACATGAAAAGCTAAGGCATTTATAAATATTGTCCTCTCTCACCAGCAAAACTGAAGAATCTTGAATATTTACAGCAAACTATTGCATGCTGTCAGACGTCTGTAATCACAAAGAGTAGCTGCAGACCTTCATCAGAACACAGGACAACCCCTTTAAAGAGGATCTCTTACCAAATGTTTCATGTTGAACTGGACACACAATGTAATAGTGTATGCAGATCAGAATAAAACTTTTTTTTTTCTTACCTCTTCGTTGCAGTGAGTCATACACCTGAGCCCGGGTGGGCTGGGCCTCCACAAAAGTCCATAAAAACAGCCATTGGGCTCTCACATAGGTATTAACCCCCAGTTGGGCAAGGATCTCACCTTTTAGCTTGGCATAGTCCTGGCTGTCCTCCCGACTGAGGTCAAAGTAGGCCTTTAGAACGTCAACCCCGCGGGAATGGAGCCACCACTTCAGCCCGCTCTACCGTGCGCTCATATACGGTGAGGAAAGCTTCCACGTCATCTTCCGGCCTCAATTTCCTCAAAGCTGAGTGGACCTTGTCTCGGGGGTTAATCCACTAGAGTTCTGGCTAGGTGCTTTGATAGCTTTCTGTGATGGATTATGCAGTTCTGGGACCTCTGGTTCTGATGTCCTTAGTTTCTGTTTTCAGTTGGTTTCTGCAGCCTTCTCTGTGCTTTCTATTAGGAGGTGACCTGTTTTTATACCCAGTCCTTAGATCTTTCAGGGACCTCCTTCCCCCTATCTATAGGTCTTCGCTGAGATTAATCTAGGATCATCGGTGGGTGTATTCGCAAGGAATGGGTCGCCCACTCCATCGTAGGGTATCAGTCTAGTCTCAGTGCAGGGTCAGTATTCCCCCTTCTATCCTAGTTCTGTGTTGCAGTTCCGTAACACAGAGCCTGAGACAGTTACTGTGTTGGGGAAGTTACAGTTCCTAATCTGGGTCTGGTCTATCCGAGGTGCCCTGGTCACAAGGACGGTGATCCCAGTGAGGTAGCTTTCCCCTGGGAACCAGCACTGACAGGAGTCAGTGTGTGGAGCCGGAGCTCCTGTAAGGTAACTCCAGATAACGGGGTTACGGGCAGAGACGGATCTGCCATTGGAACAGACTGTCGGTACTTAATGTGTTCCGTTGATGTGTATAATAAACTGTAATGAACTGCATGTGACACTGTTTGACTCTTAATAAACTGGAATAGACTGTTTATGTGGATATGATGATTTTGACCTGCTGAATGGGATCACCAGAAGAACGGGGTCTCAATGCAAAAAACAGTTTACAATTAGTTTTGAAACTCAAAAATTTGGATCTGTCACCAAAAAATAAATCAGGAGTGGGAATCTTAGGTTCTAAGGCAGGAGTCTGAATAATAAAATCTGAAATACCCTGTACCCTAGCAGCAAGCTGATCCACCCGAGAAACTAACTCCTGAACATTCATGTTATTACTAGATTCCGTAGCCACCCAGAGATTAAGAGGGAAGAGAACACAAAATAGACTGGAGAAAAAAAAAATGGCTCAAGAGCTTCCTTCCCTTCTTCTGAGATGCATTTAACTCATTGTTGGCCAGTTGTACTGTTATGATCTGGTGGCCTAGGAGCAGCATGAGACGTACTCTGGAGAAGGTGGTACCTGTACTGACCACAAACCCTGAACTAGCAGCGCAACTAGAAGTAGCTGTGGGGGGTACCTAACACTCCCTAGACCCCTCGACACAGCCTAAGAACTAACTACCCCTAAAGACAGAAACGGGAAAACTATCTTGCCTCAGAGAAAATCCCCAAAGTATAGATAGCCCCCCCCACAAATATTGACTGGGAAAGGAGAGGGAAATAACATACGCAGACATGAAATCAGGATTTTGCATAGGAGGCCATACTAGCTAAAAAGGAAGAATAGGACAGAGTACTATGCGGTCATAATTAAAACACTAGAAAATATCCACCACAGAAAATACAAAACACTACATCTGACTAAAGACATGGAGGGTATATCTGCATCTCCAGAGACACAGCTTGGCTGCAAAAAATCCTTCACAGACAAAGCTGGACAAAACAAAACATGAAAATTCACAGAACTATAAGGTCCACAGCAGGTAGACAGAAAAAACAAGGCCAGAACTTATCTTTGAAGAAATGAACAGCCGACCAGGAGAGACCAGGAATGGATGTGAATCCTCCAAAAACAATGGACAACTGGCACTGACTAAAGGATAAAGCAGGACTTAAATAGCCCAGCCCAAATTGCAAAAAATGGATACACCTGATAAATGCTGCGATCCAACTACCGCAGCACTACCACTCATAACCACCGGAGGGAGCCCAAGAGCAGAATTCACAACAGCCGCCGCCGCATTCAACTATACCGGCGTCTATGACGCCGGTATAGTTCAATGCAATGATGGAGGAGAGAGCGTCCGCTGACGCTCTCTCTCCCATCATTCCCCGCTCTGCCTCTGACACTGCGGGTGCACGATGACGTCATATCTTAGCACACCTGCTGTGTCCCGGACAGACTGCACCCTAAACAGGAAACAGGAGCAGTGCGGGCAAGAGGAAAGGTGAGGAGAGTGTTTGTTTTTTTTACTGGACTGTTGAGCCATTATCGGGGGGAAGAGATGTGGGTTGTGCTGTATATACCACTGTGTGGGCTGTGCTGTGTATATATCACTGTGTGGGCTGTGCTGTGTATACTACTACGCGGGCTGTGCTGTATATACTACTATGCAGGCTGTGCTGTATATACTACGACCCGGGCTGTGCTGTATACTACTACACGGGCTGTGCTGTATACTACTACGCGGGCTGTGCTATATTATGCAGGCTGTGCTATATACTATGTAAGTTGTGCTATATTATATGCGGGCTTTGATATATACTATGGGAGGTATATTCTATGGGGGAGGCCGTGTTATATACTATGTGGCTGTGTTATATACTATTGCGGGGGTATATTCTATTCTATGGGGGAGGCTGTCTTATATACTATGGGGGGTATATTATATTCTATGGGGGAGGCTGTCTTATATACTATGGGGGGCTGCATTATATTCAATGGGGGCTAAATTATATATTATGGGGAGGTGGGCTGCATTATATTCTATGGGGGGCTGTATTAGATTTTATGAGGGATGATTGCATCATACTCTTTGATGGGGCTGCATTATATTCTGTGGGGAGGTGGGCTGCATTCTATTCTATTCGGGGCTACATTATATTCTATGGGGGGCTGTATTATATTTATATTCTATGAGGGGCGATTGCATCATACTCTATGGGGGGCTGCATTATATTCTTTGAGGGGTTACATTATACTCTGGGGTGGCTGCATTATACTCAGCAAATTGTAAGTAAGGCTACTTTCACACTTGCGTCGGTACAGGGCCGTCGTAAACCTTCGGCCAGACGTACCGACGGACATTATGCTAAATTTAGCACAACGTGGGCAGCGGATGCAGTCTTACAACGCATCCGCTGCCCATTGTGATGAGCGTGGAGGAGGGGGCGGAGTTCCAGCCACGCATGCGCGGTCGGAAATGGCAGACACGTCGCACAAAAAAGTTACATTGAACTTTTTTTGTACGTCGCGTCCGCCACGACGGATCCGTTGCTAATACAAGTACAAAACGCATCCTGCGAGCACATTTGCAGGATCCGTTTTTTTTCGCCGGATCTTTTTTTTTCCGCCGTATCCGTTTTTTTCCACCTGATCGTTTTTTTTCCACCAGATCCGTTTTTTTTTCATAGAGTTGTATTAGCGCCGGAGTGCGTCTGATGGCCACACGTTTCATCCGTTTTTGCTAGATCAGTCACTGTGCATTTTTTCGACGTACCGAAAAACTGTTCCTCTGTATGTGTTTTCCATCCTGCGGAAACAGCTTGGATCCTACAAAAACGGATTAAACGTGTGGCCATCAGGCGCAATCCGGCGCTAATACAACTCTATAAGAAAAAAACAGATCTGGCGGGAAAAAAAAACATCCGGTGGAAAAAAATGGATCCTGCAAATGTGCTCGCAGAATGTGTTTTACCCATAGACTTGTATTAGCGACGGATCGTGACGGATGGCCAGACATCGCCTCCGTCGTGCTACGGATCCGTCGTGTTTTGGCGGACCGTCGGCACAAAAAAACGTTCAATTGAAAATTTTTTTGGTCGTCGCGCCCGCCATTTTCTACTGCGCATGCGTGGCAGAAACTTTGCCCCCTCCTCCCCACACTTCAGAATGGGCAGCGGATGCGTTGAAAAACTGCTTCCGCTGCACACGTCGTGCACAAATTTCACAACGTGCGTCGGTACGTCGGCCCGACGCATAGCGATGGACCCGTACCGACGCAAGAGTGAAAGAGGCCTTAATGAGCGTTGAATTTAAAAAGAAAAAAAAAAAGCGGAAAAAAACGGCGTGGGCTCCCGCGCAATTTTCTGTACCAGAGGGGGAAAGCCGACGGCCGGGGCCAATATCTGTAGCCTGCTATGAATACCAGCCCGCAGCTGTCTGCGTAGCCTTTACTGGCTATTAAAATAGGGGGACCCCCCAAAAAAAATGACTTGGGGTCCTCCTATATTTTATAGCCAGAAAGGCTACGCAGACAGCTGCAGGCTGATATTCATAGCCTAGAGAGGGGCCATGGATATTGCCCCCCCCTCCGGCTACAAATACCAGTCTGCAGCCGCCCCAGAAATGAAAGATGCGCCAATTCCGGCACTTAGCCCCTCTCTTCCCACTCCCGAGTAGCGGTGGGACATGGGGTAATAAGGGGTTAATGTCACCTTGCTATTGTAAGGTGACATTAAGCCGGGTTAATAACGGAGAGGCGTCAATAAGACGCCTATCCATTATTAATCCAATAGTAAGAAAGGGTTAATAAATCACACCCATTAGGAAAAAAGTATTTTAATATTCTTCATTTAACCATACTTACCATACTTCAGCGCCTGCAAAAAAAAGTAAAATAATAAACCGTATAGTACCTTTCCGCCGTAGTCCAATTAATAACGAGTGTCCCACGACGATCTCCCCTATAGAACAGTGACATCGGGTGATGTCACTGCTCTATAGGACCCTCAGTGACACACTGACAGGAGACAATGGCTCCTGCAGTGCATCACTGAGAGGTTACCTTAGGACAAAGTCTCACTTTATGGCAATTGCTGCATGGTAAAATGTCTCACCCAGCAATGCCAATAGTGAGACTAGGGACTATTTTCTCACAGGGGCGTAGGAATACCTTGTGAGGAATACATGATGGAAGGATACCTTCCATCATTGTGTTCCTGGATCCCCTGGAGAGTGGTCGCATCAGCTGATGCTCCTGCTCTCTACGGGAGATCGTCGTGGGACACTCGTTTTAATTGGATTTCTGCGGACAGGGAGTATATTGTTTGTTTATTATTTTAATATTTTTTACAGGTGACAATGGCTTCGGGGAACAAAGTGACAAGTTATGGTGAGTACGTACTCTATGTTATATGTACTGTATGTCTGTAGTATGTATGTATGTACTGTATGTCGCATGTCGTTGCATGGTGCATGTCGTCGCATGTCGGTGCATGTCGTTGCATGGTGCATGTAGCATGTCGCATGGTGCATGTCGTCGCATGGTGCATGTCGTCGCATGGTGCATGTAGCATGTCGTCGCATGGTGCATGTCGCATGGTGAATGTCGCATGTTGCATGTCGCATGCCGTCACATGGTGCATGCAGTATGTCGCATGTTGTCGCATGGTGCATGACGCATGTTGTCGCATGGTGCATGCCGTCGCATGGTGCATGCCGTCGCATGGTGCATGACGCATGTCGGCGCATGGTGTATGTTGGCGCATGGTGCATGTCGCATTTCGTCGCATGGTGCATGTCGCATGCCGTCACATGGTGCATGCAGCATGTTGCATGTCGTCGCATGGTGCATGTCGCATGTCGTCGCACGGTGCATGTCGTTGCATGGTGCATGTCGTCGCATGGTGCATGGCCCATGTCGTCGCATGGTGCATGTCATCGCATGGTGCATGTCATCGCATGGTGCATGTAGCATGTCGCATGGTGCATGTCGCCGCATGGCACATGTCGTCGCATGGTGCATGTCGTCGCATGGTGCATGTAGCATGTCGCATGGTGCATGTCGTCGCATGGTGCATGTAGCATGTCGCATGGTGCATGTCATCGCATGGTGCATGTAGCATGGTGCATGTCATCGCATGGTGCATGTAGCATGGTGCATATCGTCGCATGGTGCATGTAGCATGGTGCATGTCATCGCATGGTGCATATCGTCGCATGGTGCATGTAGCATGGTGCATGTCATCGCATGGTGCATGTAGCATGTCGCATGGTGCATGTCGTCGCATGGTGCATGTCATCGCATGGTGCATGTAGCATGGTGCATGTCGTCGCATGGTGCATGTAGCATGTCGCATGGTGCATGTCGTCGCATGGTGCATGTAGCATGGTGCATGTCATCGCATGGTGCATGTAGCATGTCATCGCATGGTGCATGTCGTCGCATGTCGCATGTAGCATGTCGTTGCATGGTGCATGTAGCATGTCGCATGGTGCATGTCGTCGCATGGTGCATGTCGCCGCATGGTGCATGTAGCATGTCGCATGGCGCATGTTGTCGCATGGTGCATGTCGCATGGCACATGTCGCCGCATGGTGCATGTAGCATGTCGCATGGTGCATGTCGTCGCATGGTGCATGTCGTCGCATGGTGTGTGTTGTATGTATGTATGTACTGTGTGTTTTTTTTTTTTACATTCGAAACACATTAGCCGGATGATGGGACTACTACTGTCCCATCATTGGCTAATGTGTCACTCACTGTCACGGTAGCAGGCATAGCCCGATGGGACTTGTAGTCCCATCGGACAATGCCTGCCTACACACACACACACACACACACAGCGCCGGCACGCACATGCCGGCGGGCAGGCACCGGTCGCCGGTCCACAGGCACCAGCCACCGGCGGGCAGACACCGGCCGCCGGCGGGCAGACACCGGCCGCCAGCCCACAGACATCGGCCGCCGGCAGGCAGACACTGGCCGCCGGTCCACAGACACCGGCCGCCGGCGGGCAGACACCGGCCACCGGTCCACAGACACCGGCCGCCGGTCCACAGACACCGGCCGCCGGCGGGCAGACCCCCAGCGACAGCAGCACAGCCCCACCCGCAGATCCCAGCAGCAGTGAGCACACACAGCCCCGCCCACCCCAGCACAGCTAAGCAGGCAGCCCCCAGCCCAGTCACTCTTGCTGAGTGACTGCTGACTGTGGGGGCTTGTCACGCCTGCTGCTGACGTCACGTCAATTTCTAGAGTCTGCAGCCAGAATAGCGCCGCTCACAGGCAAAAACGGCAACGGAAGGTAATTGCACAATTCATTAGGGGCCCCGGGGGGGGGGAACATTGGGGGGTTCATTGAAAGTAGTGGACAACACCTTTAAGTACTCCTTCAAGTGATATGCTTAGGAGAAAGTGTAAGAGTGAAAGAAGAAAGCTCATCTCATTTGAGTTACATATAACAACGTTGACTGAGTACTATAAAGTGTGCAGAATACCTCGGGGGCGGCGGCCCCATCTGCGACTTACATTGATGGCTGACAATATTTTGTGCAAAATTTTAATCCATCAGAAATAAATTCTGTTTTGACTTGATGCTTCTTAATATTGAATTTTTACGGATAGAAGCAGAGACTATTAAGAAAAATATTAATGATCTGGAGCAGCAATTAGCCATACAGTTGACAGCACAGGATATGAGTTCCTGTAAGACCCTACTGGAAGAGAACTTGTTGAAATTCCGTAAGGATATTGAAAGTACAAAAAGAACTAAATGGTTCCGTGATACCGAAGATTATAAAAGTGGTCGAGTTTTTTCATGGCATGCGGGACAACAACCATCTTATTTTAAAAATAAAAGGAATAAAAACTTTCAACCACGGAGACAGAGGAGAATAATGGAGAAAAATCAATAATTTGGCTTTACTACAGAGAATCAGATTCAACCGATGATTCCAATATGGGTGCCTCCGTGTCGACGCATTTTTTAGGGAGGGGTCCGATCGAAAATTCCACTCCAAAAGGAGGAGTCGCAGAGGTGGCAGAAAACACAAAAGGAAAAAGACCGATACAGGACCAGAGGACAACATGCAATACCACGATGAAGATGAAGAACATAGAGGAGAAATGGAGGATCAACAATTAATTGACAAAACTTTGGTGGTAAATGTATCACATTGACTGACTGATTCTGAATTAAAAGTGTTGGAGAGGGGATTGTCGTTTTGTCCGACTAATTTACCAGATTGGTTTGAACTTGAGACTGATTTGTTTTCTTTTTTTTTAGGAACTGTCGTTTGACATCATTTTTTTTCTGACAAAAAGCATGAGGATGTAGACTTAATGGACAGCTCTTTGGCAGGTTTTTCCCTTCAAGGTGTAGGTTTGTATAATAAGAGTAGTTTTCAGCCTCCTACCAGGAATCATTTTGTTGAAGCCTATGTGCAATTGGTGGAAAGGGATTTTGAATTATTGAAAAAGAAATTTAGAAATCGTGATCGGCGTAATTTAACATCTGATGATAAGAGGGCAGTGGACAGTCTCTCTAGAAACACTGCTACTACTATAAAGTCTACCGATAAGGGTAGACTTTATAGTCTGAATATCTTATGGTTGATTGTCCAGTTAGACCTTTGATATACATCCTACCTAAGATACATAAGGACTGTCTAAATCCTCCAGGACGTCCTATTGTGTCGGGAAGGGGCTCTATTTTTAACCATCTTCTTAGACAAGATCCTCTGTAGATTTGCGTTCTCGGCTCGGTCGTATATTAACCCCTCTCTGAAGTTAGACGTACTATCCCGTCGAGGTGCCCTGGGCCTATCTGACCCTTGACGGGATAGTACGTCATAGCGATCGGCCGCCCCCGCCACCACGGTGGCTCTACACCAAATATTGTTTTCTAGGCATATCAGAGCGCGGCCGATCGCGGCCGGGTGTCAGCTGCCTATCGCAGCTGACATCCGGCACAATGTGCGAGGAGCGGTCACGGACTGCCCCCGGCACATTAACCCCCGGCACACCGCGATCAAACATGATCGCGGTGTGCCGGCGGTATAGGGAAGCATCCGCAGGGAGGGGGCTCCCTGCGGGCTTCCCTGAGACCCCCGCAGCAACGCGATGTGATCGCGTTGCTGCGAGGGTCTCCTACCTCCTTCCTCGCTGCAGGCCCCGGATCCAAGATGGCCGCGGCATCCGGGTCCTGCAGGGAGGGAGGTGGCTTCACAGAGCCTGCTCAGAGCAGGCACTGTGAAGCCTGCAGTGCTCTAAGTCAGATCGGTGATCTGACAGAGTGCTGTGCAAACTGTCAGATCACCGATCTGTGATGTCCCCCCCTGGGACAAAGTAAAAAAGTTAAAAAAAAAATTCCAAATGTAAAAAAAAAAAAAAAAAAAAAAAAAAAAAAATCATAAATAATGAAAAAATAAAATAAAATATTATTCCCATAAATACATTTCTTTATCTAAATAAAAAAAAACAATAAAAGTACGCATATTTAGTATAACCATGTCCGTAACGACCCAATCTATAAAACTGGCCCACTAGTTAACCCCTTCAGTAAACACCGTAAGAAAACAAAAAAAAAGAGGCAAAAAACAACGCTTTATTATCATACCGCCGAACAAAAAGTGGAATAACACGCGATCAAAAAGACAGATATAAATAACCATGGTACCGCTGAAAACGTCATTTTGTCCCGCAAAAAACGAGCCGCCATACAGCATGATCACCAAAAAAATTAAAAAGTTATAGTCCTCAGAATAAAGCGATGCCAAAATAATTATTTTTTCTATAAAATAGTTTTTATCGCATAAAAGCGCCAAAACATAAAAAATAATATAAATGAGGTATCGCTGTAATCTTACTGACCCGAAGAATAAAACTGCTTTATCCATTTTACCAAACGCAGAACGGTATAAACGCCTCCCCCAAAAGAAATTCATGAATAGCTGGTTTTCGATCATTCTGCCTCACAAAAATCGGAATAAAAAGCGATCAAAAAATGTCACGTGCCCGAAAATGTTACCAATAAAAACGTAAACTCGTCCCGCAAAAAACAAGACCTCACATGACTCTGTGGACTCAAATATGGAAAAATTATAGCTCTCAAAATGTGGTAACGCAAAAAATATTTTTTGCAATAAGAAGCGTCTTTCAGTGTGTGACGGCTGCCAATCATAAAAATCCGCTAAAAAAACAGCTATAAAAGTAAATCAAACCCCCCTTCATCACCCCTTTAGTTAGGGAAAAATTAAAAAAATTTATTTATTTCCATTTTCCCATTAGGGCTAGGGTTAGGGCTAGGGTTAGGGTTAGGGCTAGGGTTAGGGCTAGGGTTAAGGCTAGGGTTAGGGCTAGGGTTAGGGCTAGGGTTAAGGCTAGGGTTAGGGATAGGGTTAGGGTTAGGGTTAAGGCTACAGTTAGGGTTGGGGCTAAAGTTAGGGTTAGGGTTTGGATTACATTTACGGTTGGGAATAGGGTTGGGATTAGGGTTAGGGGTGTGTCTGGGTTAGAGGTGTGGTTAGGGTTACCGTTGGGATTAGGGTTAGTGGTGTGTTTGCATTAGGGTTTCAGTTATAATTGGGGGGTTTCCACTGTTTAGGCACATCAGGGGCTTTCCAAACGCGACATGGCATCTGATCTCAATTCCAGCCAATTCTGCGTTGAAAAAGTAAAACAGTGCTCCTTCCCTTCCAAGCTCTCCCGTCTGCCCAAACAGGGGTTTACCCCAACATATCAGGTATAATTTTTGTGGGAAAAAAAAGGATTTTTTATTTTCACTGCTCTGCATTATAAACTGTAGTGAAATACTTGGGGGTTCAAAGTTCTCACAACACATCTACATAAGTTCCTTGAGGGGTCTACTTTCCAAAATGGTGTCACTTGTGGGGGGTTTCTACTTTTTAGGTACATTAGAGGCTCTGCAAACGCAATGTGACACCTGCAGACCATTCCATCTAAGTCTGCATTCCAAATGGCGCTCCTTCCCTTCCGAGCCCTCCCAAGCGCCCAAACAGTGGTTCCCCCCCCACATATGGGGTATCAGCGTACTTAGGACAAATTGGACAACAAATTTTGTTTTATTTTTATGGCTCTGCATTATAAACTTCTGTGAAGCCCTTGGTGGGTCAAAGTGCTCACCACACATCCAGATAAGTTCCTTAGGGGGTCTACTTTCCAAAATGGTGTCACTTGTGGGGGGTTTCAATGTTTAGGCACATCAGTGGCTCTCCAAATGCAACATGGCGTCCCATCTCAATTCCTGTCAATTTTGCATTGAAAAGTCAAACGGCGCTCCTTCCCTTCCGAGCTCTACCATGTGCCCAAACAGTGGTTTACCCCCACATATGGGGTATCAGCGTACTCAGGACAAATTATACAACAACTTTTGGTGTCCAATTTCTTCTCTTACCCTTGGGAAAATAAAAAATTGGGGGTGAAAAGATAATTTTTGTGAAAAAATATGATTTTTTATTTTTACGGTTCTGCATTATAAACTTCTCTGAAGCACTTGGTGGGTCAAAGTGCTCACCACACCTCCAGATAAGTTCCTTAGGGGTCTACTTTCCAAAATGGTGTCACTTGTGGGGGGTTTCAATATTAAGGCACATCAGTGGCTCTCCAAACGCAACATAGCGTCCCATCTCAATTCCTGTCAATTTTGCATTGAAAAGTCAAATTGCCCTCCTTCGCTTCCGAGCTGTCATGCGCCCAAACAGTGGTTTACCCCCACATATGGGGTATCGGCGTACTCAGGACAAATTGCACAACAACTTTTGGGGTCCATTTTCTCCTGTTACCCTTGGTAAAATAAAACAAATTGGAGCTGAAGTAAATTTTTTGTGAAAAAAAGTTAAATGTTCATTTTTATTTAAACATTCCAAAAATTCCTGTGAAACACCTGAAGGGTTAATAAACTTCTTGAATGTGGTTTTGAGCACCTTGAGGGGTGCAGGTTTTAGAATGGTGTCACACTTGGGTATTTTCTATCATATAGACCCCTCAAAATGACTTCAAATGAGATGTGGTCCCTAAAAAAAAATGGTGTTGTAAAAATGAGAAATTGCTGGTCAACTTTTAACCCTTATAACTCCCTAACAAAAAAACATTTTTGGTTCCAAAATTGTGCTGATGTAAAGTAGACATGTGGGAAAAGTTACTTTTTAAGTATTTTGTGTGACATATCTCTGTGATTTAATTGCATAAAAATTCAAAGTTGGAAAATTGCAAAATGTTCAAAATTTTCGCCAAATTTTCATTTTTTTCACAAATAAACGCAGGTATTATCAAACAATTTTTACCACTATCATGAAGTACAATATGTCACGAGAAAACAATGTCAGAATCACCAGGATCCGTTGAAGCGTTCCAGAGTTATAACCTCATAAAGGGACAGTGGTCAGAATTGTAAAAATTGGCCTGGTCATTGACGTGCAAACCACCCTTGGGGGAAAAAGGGGTTAAAGGACACTAATAATTTTTTGGATAAAGTTGATTCCATGACTATAACAACTAATACCATATTGACATCATTTGATGTTGTTGAGGCGGTTGATGTGGCGCTATCGGGCTCAGACTTGGGGCTGGACTGTACACGGCTGGTCCTCTCAGTGCTTGAGTTCATCCTCAGCAGGAATTATTTCCTCTTTGGGCATGATTACTACTTGCAGTTGAGGGGTACTGCAATGTGGTCCAATGTGGCCCCCACATATGCTAACATCTATATGGCGATATTCGAGGACCGGCATGTGTACAGTTCCAATTTTTGGCGCCAAGTCCGGGCTTGGTGGCGCTACATTGATGATATTTCTGTGGTATGGGATGGTGAAGAGAGTGAACTCCTTGAATTCCACAGAGAACTAAATGGTATTTTTTCCTGAATTGAATCTTACATTGACATACTCCAGTGAACATGTCCAATTTTTGGACACAATGGTCTATAAGGAAGGGCTATTGTTGAAAACAGATTTGTTCGTTAAGAGTATAGACAGAAATAGTATATTGCATTTTGATAGACATCATCCAAGGAAGATGGTGGAATCACTACCTTGGAGTCAAATGCTTAGGGTCCGGAGAATAGTATCTGATGATGCATTACTTGATCCTAGACTTGAAGACATGTGCAAAAAGTTTACTGACAGAGGTTACCCCAGTAAGGGAGTGACCGATTTATAAAAATAAGGTGAAGGATCTGACACGACATGATGTAAGGAATAAGAGGATTAGGACTAACGATAAACGCATTCCTTTTGTTTCTACATATAATACAGCCAGCAATCAAATTAATAAGATCCTGAGGAAGCATGGGCATTTGGTACATCAAGGTTTTCCCGACATGGATGAATTCACACAGGCCCCCATTTTTTCATATAAACGAGGACGAATCTGAAAGACAGGCTTGTCAATTCAGATATAGGCCCTGAAAAGGTTTCTATACAGAGAATGCTGGGTCCGCCAAGATTGGGGAATTTTCCCTGTCTTGGATGCGCTTGTTGTGGAAATATGTTGAAAGGGGATTTTTTTCATCATCCGCACACTGGGATGAAAATTTTAATCAGGGATAGATACACCTGTACTTCCAGTTTTGATGTGTATATGATAGTGTGCCCGTGTGGGTTGAGATATGTGGGTGAGACGACTATGGAGGTCAAGGCGCGTATCGGGAAGCATAAAAGCACTATTAGAAAAAAATTGGTAGAGTAATTACCTATTCCTAAACATTTTTGTGATAGCAAACATTCGGTCAGTCAATTGAGATTTAAGGGTTATAGACAGTGTACCATTACTCAGGAGGGGAGGAAATCAAGTCAAGATGTTAAAACAGAAAGAATTAAAATGGATCTCTAGGTTGGGTTTGTTACAACCCAGAGGTCTAAATGTAGACTATGAGAAATTAGACGTGAGCACTACTCTTAAAGGGTGCACAGGTAGGTTCCCACACCTTGTGTACTGATACAAAAGAACCTGGCACTCAGAGTCCACCGCTTGTCGTAGGAGTGAGGGGTAAGACTTACCCCTCACTCCTACGACAAGCGGTGGACTCCACGTCATTTCCAGGACACTCAAACGGCTAAGCTTCTTAGGACACTCCACCCTTCTCTACCAGTCCGGAGGGCCTTACGTACTAAATCGCCACCTAAGAGAAGGTGTCTTTTGTTATACCCTGACCAAGCGGCATCATTCTCGCTTCTATACTACACAACTGAGGAAGTTCCCAGAGACCAAAACGTTTTATTGGTACTACAATAAAAATATGGAGTTGTTCACACTTAAGTTGAGTGCCAGGTTCTTTTGTATCTAAATGTAGACTATAACCTACAAATATGTGTCTCGTGAAGTTTCCTTGGATTATTCTGTGGTCTTTGTTGAGTATAAGAAAGTTTTTAACTGTTTTGTTTAATTTGTATAAATGTTTCTTTTTTGTTTTCTCTTTTAGGTTTTTATGTACATAGACAACCAAGGGACAAGGGGACCGTGTGTCCTGAATTTTTCTATGGTGACCTGGCCCCCCTGCCCTCTGTTTGCCCCCCTTTCTGTGTATTGAATATGCAGTTTTGTGCTATAATACTGATTGCTACAAAGTGTTTTGTATTGAGATTATATATTTTTTTCACATGTATTTTTCCCCTGTATAGAGCCATTATGTATATCTATGGTGGGCTGACTGTTGGATAGTGATAATGCTGCTTCCACCTTGTGTGAACTTTGCAGTATCTATATGTATAATTTGTCTGCTGATTCAGTCCAATGATGTGTACTTGTTGCCATGGATATGGCCAAGCGCTCGCAGCGTCCAGGCTCGGTGACATGTGGGTGGGCGTGCGCGCTCCTCCTCGCAGAGTCGGCGCCAGCATGTGGCGTTGTTTGCTTTGGGAGGCGGGGCTGCCGCGCACCCACGCGCATGCGCCGAGGACTGCACGCTGTGTCTGAATAGCACTTATCCATGTAAGTAACGTTCATTGGTTGTTTAACACGTGCGTATTTTAGCGCTTATGCCTGACAGCTCATCCATTGGCTCTATAATGGTGTTTTCTAAACATTATACAAGACATCTGTAGGGATTGGTGTGTTTAGATGATATCACTTCACAGGTAAATATGTGATTGGTGGTAATATATGTAACTCACATTGGTGTGAGTTAAACATGTGAGATGCTAATGAGGAACGCTGAACCTCATTGGCAGTTAAGCGCTGCTTGCATGAGATGTCCATGGGGATTGGTAGACGGTCTCCATGGTTATGGATATGCGACTGGGGGCTGGTTAAATTATACAGGGTTGCACTATTTATTTATATACCATTGATGCATTATTTGTTGGTATGAATATGTGGGCTATGTATATATTATAAATTGTATATTCGCGTATTTAAATGTTATTTTTTGCTATATGTATTACATGGGCGGCCATTAGATGATGATTGGTGGATGTGAATCCACTTCCTATATAAGTCCACCATTACCATTGTATTGTATGCTTGAAAAAGACCTTATATGGTTGAAATGTCGCATCTGGCAAAATAAAGAATTTTTGATATTTCACCCAGATTGGATGCTGTCCTTCATTGCTTTTTTGATATAAATCAGAGCGTCTTACAAAGCGAAAAATATGGTATATCTTTTCTGTATCTTTTAATCTATAAACTACTGACATGTCTCCGAAGTTCCAAGCAATACATTTTGTATTTATTTTCTGAAAATGAGAAATGGTCAAAATAACAAAATATATTTCGTCTGTTGTCTATTCCATTTGCACAACAGTATGTGAAATTGATTGTCAATCAGTGGTCATCTAATGGTTTTACGGAGATCTGAAGAGGCATACAAGCAGGGGCGGATTATAATGGGGTCAATCTGGGTGGTAGCCAAGGGCCAAGTGGTGTGGGGGGACCCTGGGCTACCGCTCAGATTGCCCGCCGCCATCAGGGCATTACTGCCTTGACTGGCGTATGGGCACAGTGGGCAGAGGGGGCCCACCCCGTCTCATCTGCTCACCGGGCCCCTACCGGCGCTGCGGCAGTTAAACGCTATTGATCTGCGAGCGCGCGCCCGCACGTCAATAGTTAACAGCCGCCAGCCAATCGGAGGCTGGCAGCTGACATCAGCCGCAGCGCGCACGTCGCCGGCATCTGATGTCATTGTCAAATAGGTAATAACAAATCACTTGGCACTCAGAGGGTCTTTTTGCAAGATGAAATTGAACATTTTGTTTATTTGTGCATCCAGTTCAAAGATTTAAACGTTTTCGGTCAAATCACAAGACCTTCATCAGAAATATCTTTAACAAAACTGAAATACAGGCAAAAATCACATACAGATTAGCGACAACATCTGAATGATGCACAATAAGAATCAAACATCAGAACCATGATAATTCTATTCAAAATCAAATCCATCACGTGATACGAAAGGAGTGAACAACCGTGGCGGTCAGAGAAAATCCAGGTTGGTGTTCCGTGAGTCGTGAAAGTTCCAATCATAGGAGGCTAAACGCTGTGAGTGTTGATAAGGAAAAGAAGAACAAGCTGGAATGGAAGGAAAAATGATGACATAGACCCTTTGGCCTTTATACCCTGATAATTGCTTCCAGGTACTGTCTACAGCGCTGTATCTCATACACATATTCTGACCCACTTCTCAGCAGTAGTAACTCGGTTCACATCACATAATATGACATCCTTTTGGTTGCTAGATGGCTCCTTCCTCTTCTCTTGTTTACCATCATATCGTCTCTTTTACCATTATACCTTTTACTTTTTACCATTATACTACCTTTTAAGCATTATACTTTTATTAGTGTTCTTATATACAGCGTTCAAATCACATGCTGACACATTCTCTTGCAGCCTGATACCCAGGATCGGCACGGGAGCATATATAACCTATAATATGTATCATATCTATAATATAACGCTGGGAGCGTCACTCTGTCCGAAGCCTCTATAGACTGCGCAGGCGCAAGCGCCGGCGAAGTCTGGGCCTCACAGAGCGACGCTCCCGGGAGATCGCGGTGTGCGTTCACACTGAACGCATACCGCGATCTCCACCGGAGAGTCAGGGACCGTGGACGCGCCAGGAGGGAGGGTAAGTATATTCACCTGTCCTCCGTTCCAGCGCTGCGTGCGGCTCCGTCTCCTCTGCTGTGACAGAGTCCAGTCACAGCAGAGGAGCCGGAGTGTGTGTTAAAGAAAATGGCGCCGGAAAGCGCGGACTGCGCAGGCGCCGATTCCTGCTGCCGGAATCGGCGCCTGCGCAGTCCGCGCTTTCCGGCGCCATTTTCTTGAAGACACACTCCGGCTCCACTGCAGGTGTGTCTTCAAGAAAATGGCGCCGGAGAGCGCGGAATGCACAGGCGCCGATTCCTGCTGCCGGAATCGGCGCCTGCGCAGTCCGCGCTTTCCGGCGCCATTTTCTTGAAGACACACTCCGGCTCCACTGCAGGTGTGTCTTCAAGAAAATGGCGCCGGAGAGCGCGGAATGCACAGGCGCCGATTCCTGCTGCCGGAATCGGCGCCTGCGCAGTCCGCGCTTTCCGGCGCCATTTTCTTGAACACACACCTGCAGTGGAGCCGAACGATAGGTGAGTATGGTGTTTTTTTTTTTATATGGCAGCAGCATACGGGGGCATACAATACAATAGTGGCGCAGGATGGGAGCAGCACATGACAGAACGGGCGCAGGATGGCAGCAGCACATGACAGAACGGGCGCAGGATGGCAGCAGCACATGACAGAACGGGCGCAGGATGGCAGCAGCACATGACAGAACGGGCGCAGGATGGCAGCAGCACATGACAGAACGGGCGCAGGATGGCAGCAGCACATGACAGAACGGGCGCAGGATGGCAGCAGCACATGACAGAACGGGCGCAGGATGGCAGCAGCGCATGACAGAACGGGCGCAGGATGGCAGCAGCACATGACAGAACGGGCGCAGGATGGCAGCAGCACATGACAGAACGGGCGCAGGATGGCAGCAGCACATGACAGAACGGGCGCAGGATGGCAGCAGCGCATGACAGAACGGGCGCAGGATGGCAGCAGCGCATGACAGACCGGGCGCAGGATGGCAACAGGATGGGAGCAGCACATGACAGAACGGGCGCAGGATGGCAGCAGTGCATGACATAACGGGCGCAGGATGGCAGCAGGATGGCAGCAGCGCATGACAGAACGGGGGCGCAGGATGGGAGCAGCACATGACAGAACGGGCACAGGATGGCAGCAGCACATGACAGAACGGGCGCAGGATGGGAGCAGCACATGATGGAGACCATATACCAATATAAATGCTCGCCACCCGGGCGTAGAACGGGTTCAATAGCTAGTCATATATAACCTATGATATCACATCTTTATTATAGGTCTTCACTGTACACTTTATCCTCCTAGCACTATGACCGAGCACCCTGGAAATCATCCTATTGAGTATCCTTCAGGTCATACTGACCTCAGTCACATCTAGAGTCCTTCTATAGGGCTAGAGTTCTATGTCATAATTTTTCCTTCCATTCCAGCTTTTTCTTCTTTTCCTTATCAACACTCACAGCGTGAGTGCTGGAGACACTGGGGCAGATTGCTGGACACACTGAGGGCAATATGCTGGACACACTGGGCCAATATGCTGGACAAACTGGGGGCAATATGCTGGACACATTGGGGGCAGGATGCTGGACACACTGGGGGCAAAATGCTGGACACACTGGGGGAAATATGCTCGACACACTGGGGCAGAATGCTGGACACACTGGGGGCAATATGCTGGACACACTGGGCCTATATGCTGGACAAACTGGGGGCAATATGCTGGACACACTGGGGGCAGGATGCTGGACACACTGGGGGAAATATGCTGGACACACTGGGGGAAATATGCTGGACACACTGGGGGCAATATGCTGGAGACACTGGGGCAGAATGCTGGACAAACTGGGGGCAATATGCTGGACACACTGGGGGCAATATGCTAGAGACACTGGGCAGATTGCTGGAGACACTGGGGGCAATATGCTGGACACACTGGGGGCAGGATGCTGGACACACTGGGGGCAGGATGCTGGACACACTGGGGGCAATATTCTGGACACACTGGGGGTAATATGCTGGACACACTGGGGGCAATATGCTGGACAAACTGGGGGCAATATGCTGGACACACTGGGGCAGGATGCTGGACACATTGGGGGCTGAGACGCTGGACACTGGGGGCAGAGATGCTGGACATTAGGGGAAGAGATGCTGGAGACATGGGGCAGGATTGGACACATAATCAGAATATAGATACGGGGCATGATAGGAGACACGGGGCAGAATGAAAGACATGGGGCAGGATTGGAGACAGATCGTGCAGGATCATGGGGCAGGATGGCTATGATGGAGGCTGATGGGGAGATCATATGGGGCAGAATGGATACTCATGAGGGCAGGATGGGAGAGCATATGGCTGAAGCCAGGAATGAGATACACGGGGCCAGGATGGGGGTATTATAGTAACCATACAATTAAGGGATATTATTACTGCAGTGATGTATTTATTTTATTTTTTGAGGACACTGTTTTAAATGGGAGGGTGGTCCTGTTACTGTGCATAGAGTGACACTATGTCGCCTCTTTTTCTTCATGTGGTGTAATGTAGAAGTTGGGAAAAATTAAGTAATGTGTTCTGCAAGCGGAGCTCGAGATAACTGTTATTTCCTGCAGAGACAAGTCCTGGCTTGATGAAGTGATGGCGGTCTGTGCTGGATGAAAGATGAAGAACTTCACCTAGAGACGTCACTGGTGAGTTAGTATTACCTATACACTGACACTATACACTGTATACTATATACTGTACAGAGGTCCTGTGTATAATGCCACCGGTGATCACTGTATTACCTCTACACAGACACTGCATACTAAGTACAGATCTTCTGTGAATACTTATGGTGATGGTACTACTATTATTTTTTTTCTTCCTAACTGAAGGGTAAATTGACTAGATCAATGGATGTTTGACAGGTTATAGTTTCACACAGCAACTATTTTTCTGGAATAATCTTGTTCAGGTATATGATGACCCCATCACATGACCGGGGGACCAACAGTGTCTGAACAGCCCGGGGCCCTGGCTACCCTTAATCCACCCCTGCATACGAGCCACATTGTCTTGCATCCACTGTGAAATTTGGTAGAAGATCGGTGATGATCTGGGGATGCTTCAGCAAGGCTGGAAATGGGCAGCTTAATCTTTGCGAAGGACGTATAATAATAATAATAATCTTTATATAGCGCCAACATATTCCGCAGCGCTTTACAGTTTAACAGTTTCAAACACAACAGTCATAAGTAACAACGTTAACAATACAATAATTAAAGCGAAATAAAACGACCCTGCTCGTGAGAGCTTACAATCTACAATGAGATGGGGGAGATACAAAGTACAGGTGTGTATTTACAATGATGTATTTACAATGATGGTCCAGCCATCTTCAGGGGGTGCGGGATAGATGGAGATAGTGAATGGGCTACACACACACAAACATAAAATGACTTTGATTACTGAATGTGATAGGCCGCTTTGAACAAATGTGTTTTGAGCGAGCGCCTAAAACTATGCAAATTGTGGATGGTCCTAATATCTTGGGGCAGAGCATTCCAGAGGATTGGCGCAGCGCGGGAGAAGTCTTGGAGTCAGGAGTGGGAGGTATGGATTAATGCAGAGTTTAGTCGAAAGTCATTTGCAGGGCGCAGCGGTTGGTTAGGCCGATAGACAGAAATGAGGGAGGAGATGTAAGGGGGTGCCGCACTGTGGAGAGCTTTGTGGGTGAGAACAAGTACTTTGAATTGTATCCTGTAATGAATGGGCAGTCAGTGTAACGACTGGCGAAGAGCGGACGCGCCTGAGTAATGATTAGCCAGATGGACAACCCTGGCTGCTGCATTAAGGATGGACTGGAGAGGGGAAAGTCGAGTGAGGGGGAGGCCAATTAATAGAGCATTACAATAGTCCAGGCGGGAGTGGATCAGGGCGACAGTGAGGGTTTTTGTTGTTTCCATGGTGAGAAATGGGCAGAGATGTTCTTTAGGGGTAAGCGGCACGAGCGGGCAAGAGATTGTATATGGGAGGTGAAAGAGAGATCGGAGTCAAACATAACACCCAGACAGCGTGCCTGCTGTCGGGGTGTTATTATGGTGCCACCCACGGAGAGGGAAATGTCAGATTTAGGGAGGTTAGTAGATGGCGGGTGCAGAAGAAGTTCATTTTTGGAGAGGTTGAGTTTCAGATAGAGAGCAGACATGATGTTGGAGACTGCAGACAGTCAGTGGCGTTCTGTAGTACAGCGGGGGTAAGGTCAGGGGATGATGTGTATAGTTGTGTGTCATCAGCATAAAGATGGTACTGAAAGCCAAATCTGCTGATGGTCTGTCCAATTGGGGCCGTGTAGAGAGAGAAGAGAAGGAGGGGGCCAAGTATGAATCAAGCCGCATACATATCGTCGAAAAACAGTTAATTACTTCTGTTCAGGCAATGTTCCCCAACTCTGAGAACTGTTTTTTTCCAGCAGGACAATGCACCATTCCACACATTTAGGTCAATCAAGGTGTGGATGAAGGACCACCACATCAAATCCCTGTCATGGCCAGCCCAATCTCCAGACCTGAACCCCATTGAAAACCTCTGGAATGTAATCAAGAGGATGATGGATAGTCACAAGCCATCAAACAAAGAAGAACTGCTTAAATTTTTTGTGGCAGAAGCAGTGTGAAAGACTGGTGGAAAGCATGCCAAGACGCATGAAAGCTGTGGTTAAAATTCATGGTTATTCCACAAAATATTGATTTCTGAACTGTTCCTGAGTTAAAACATTAAGTATTGCTGTTTCTACATGATTATGGACTTGTTTTCTTTGCATTATTTGAGGTCTGCAAGCAATGAATTTTTTTGTAATTTTGAAAATCTCTCATTTTCAGAAAATAAATACAAAATGTATTGCTTGGAACTTCGGAGACATGTTGTCAGTAGTTTATAGAATAAAATAACAATTTACATTTTACTCAAAAATATATATATAAACAGAAAAATCAGACAAACTGAAAATTTTGCAGTGGTCTCTTAATTTTTGCCAGAGCTGTATATACAGACACACTCACACTATGTATATACATCTATGTACAGCGTCGGACTGGAGCACCTAGGGCCTACCAGACAAAATCATTCTTGGGGCCCACTATTTGGCTACATAGAAATAAAATACAAGACCACCAACTGTGTGATAAAATGCGCTAATATCAGGGTATAATATAAGGTAGTACACGTCTTAATTATGTAGCAGGGGTTGGGGCAGCCCCCTCATAGAAAATACAGTATCCCCTTCATAGATAATGTAGTCCCCCTCAAAGGGTATAATGCAGCGGCCCCACAAAATATAATGCAACCCCTCATAAGGTATAATGCAGCCCCCGGATAGAATATAATGTAGCACACTCATAGGGTAGAATGCAACCCCCCTCATATAGTATAATGCAGCCCAAACCACAGAATAAAATGTAGCCCCCTCAAAGTATAATGCAGCCCCCCTCATAGGGTATAATGCAGCCCCCCTCCACCATTGTTCTCCCCCTCCACTCCCATCATTATCCTCATCACCATCTCCATCATTGCCTTCTCACCCACCACCCCTATCATCGCCCTTTCCACCACCTCCATCTTTGCTTTCTCCCCCAAAACCCCCATCATTGCCCATTCCACCATCTCAATCATTGCCTCCTCCCCACCACCACCATTGTCCTTTCCACCACCATCATTGTCCTTTCCACCACAACCATCATTGCTTTCTTTCCCACAACCCCCATTGTTGCTGATTCCGCCGCCTCAATCATTGCCTCCACCCCCACCACCACCACTGTCCTTTCCACCACAACCATCATTGCTTTCTCCCCCACCACCCCATCATTGCCCATTCCACCACCTCCATCATTGCCAATTTCAGCACCTCCATCATTGCCTTCCCCACCACCCCATCATCCTTTCCACCACCAACATTGCTTTCTCCCCCAGTACTGCTCTCTCCATCACCCACACAGCACCACTCTGTCACACACACATACACAAAGCACCGCACACACAGCACCACTCCACACGTTCCCCGCAGCCGCAGCACATCCCAAAAGCATCTTCCTCGCTGGCAGCTTTCTGTCTGAAACAGCTGCGGGATGAATGATGACTTCATCCAGCTGCGCTGTCAGTCAGGAAGTGCTGGGCAGGAAGCAGGACGCCATCAGATTCCTGCAACTCCGCCAAGCTGCAGGGATCGCTCCCTGCCCACCGATTGTCCTCAGGGATAGCGCCGCCTTGCACTGGCCCAATGCAGCTGCACTGGCTTTACATGCGGGCAGTGTTAACCTCATCCTGCGGCTAACACTGCTCGCTATTAAAGTGAATTGAATGTTCACTAGTGATGAGCAAGTGTACTTGTTGCTCAGGTTTTCCCGAGCACGCTTGGGTGACCTCTGAGTATTTATGACTGCTCAGAGATTTAGCTTTCATCACTGCAGCTGAATGATTTACAGCTACTAGCCTGATTGATTACATGTGGGGATTCCCTAGCAACCAGGCAACCCCCACATGTACTCAAAAAATCCTATAATCAATGGAAGCTTATGCCAATGTTCAAAAATTAATAAATATCTTTATTAAATAATTTCTTTAGAAATTAATCACTTAAAAAAATTGTAATAGAATAGAGATACAAATGCAAAATAATACCGCCATATGCAGATCAGTATAATTTTTTTTTTTTACCAGATTAAATAAGTATAATTTTGTTGATCAAGCAAAAATTGCAATAACAACCAGACCAATAACGAAAGACGTGTCTCTTAACAGCAAAAAATGCCCTACCAGTGCCTCTCATAACATTAGACTGCAAAAGTGCCTAGTGCATACGTAAACATAACGGTGACTTAAGAAAGTTCTAAGTGGTTATGTAATAAACTAGATGGTGGCCTGATTCTAACGCATCGGGTATTCTAGAATATGCATGTCCTCGTAGTATATTGCCCAGTCACAAAGTATATTGCCCAGCCACATACTATATTGCCCAGCCACGTACTATATTGCCCAGTCACGTAGTATATTGGCCAGCCACGTAGTATATTGCCCAGCCACGTAGAATATTGCCCAGCCACGTACTATATTGCCCAGCCACGTAGAATATTGCCCAGCCACATAGAATATTGCCCAGCCACGTAGAATATTGCCCAGCCACGTAGTATATTGCCCTGCCACGTAGTATATTGCCCAGCCACGTAGTATATTGCCCAGCCACGTAGTATATTGCCCAGTCACGAAGTATATTGCCCAGTCACGTAGTATATTGCACAACCATGTAATATACAGCACAGAGCCACGTAGTATATTGCCCAGCCACGTAGAATATTGCCCAGCCACGTAGTATATTGCCCTGCCACGTAGTATATTGCCCAGCCACGTAGTATATTGCCCAGCCACGTAGTATATTGCCCAGTCACGAAGTATATTGCCCAGTCACGTAGTATATTGCACAACCATGTAATATACAGCACAGAGCCACGTAGTATATTGCCCAGCAACGTAGTATATTGCACAGCGACGTAGTATATTGCACAGCGACGTAGTATACAGCACAGAGCCACGTAGTATATTGCCCAGTCACGTAGTATACAGCACAGACACTTAGTATATTGCCCAGCCAGGTAGTATATTGCCCAGTCACGTATGTAACAGGTTAAAAAATAAAAAAGAAACATACTCACTATCCGAAGTGCCTGTTGTAGTTTTGGCGCTTGTGTGCGGTGTCCGGTCCCAGGATTGGTATGAGCGCAGGACCGTGACGTCGCGGTCACATGACCGTGACGTCATGGAAGGTTCTTCTCCCATAGCATCTTTGGAAGCGGAACCTGCCGCTTGCAGTGCCGAGGAGAGGACGCGACGGCGGAAGTTGAGAATAAGGTTTTTTCTTCTTATTATTATTTTTAACATTAGATCGTTTTACTATTGATGCTGCATACGCAGCATCAATAGTAAAAAGTTGGGGACACACAGGGTTAATAGCGGCGGTAACGGAGTGCGTTACCCGCGGCATAACGCGGTCCGTTACCGCCAGCATTAACCCTGTGTTAGTGGTGACCGGAGGGGAGTATGCGGGCGACAGGCACTGACTGCGGGGAGTAAGGAGCGGCCATTTTCTTCCGAACTGTGCCCGTCGCTGATTGGTCACAGCAGCCATGACAGGCAGCTGCCGAGACCAATCAGCGAATGAATAACCGTGACAGACAGAAGGACAGACAGACGGAAGTGACCCTTAGACAATTATATAGTAGATTGCATAATGCAAATGAGATTCCTATAGTCACCAATAAATGAACTATACAAAATAATGCTCACTTATGAGAAGGTGCATAAGAAATGGAAAGCAGCAAGAAAAGTATTAATAGCAAAATAAATGGCAGTTGATTAAAGGGAAACTTAATCTAAAGTGAAAGCCCCATATCCAAGTTCTTATAAGTAAAGGATGAAGAGAGTATGTAAGAATTGATACATGACCTGCACAAGCAGTCCTGAGCCCCAACGTGTGTTTCGCATTAGCTTCTTCCTGGGGATGTGACGTATCCTGGTAGCTAAGTAAAAGGAAACTTAATCTAAAGTGAAAGCCCCATATCCAAGTTCTTATAAGTAAATGATGAAGAGAGTACATAAGAATTGATTCATGACCTGCACAAGCAGTCCAGAGCCCCAACGCGCGTTTCGCGTTAGCTCCTTCCTGGGAGATGTGACACATCCAGGCAGCTGAGTAATGGGGAAAAATCTAAAGTGAAAGCCCCATATCCAAGTTCTTATAATTTAATTATGAAGAGAGTACGTAAGAATTGATACATGACCTGCACAAGGAGTCCTGAGCCCCAACGCGTGTTTCGGGTTAGCTTCTTCCTGGGGGATGAGACACATCCTGGCAGCTGAGTAAAGGGAAACTTAATCTAAAGTTAAAGACCCATATCCAAGTTCTTATAAGTAAAGGAAGAAGAGAGTACGTAAGAATTGATACATGACCTGCACAAGCAGTCCTGGGCCCCAAAGCGCGTTTCATGTTAGCTTCTTCTTGGGGGATGTGACAGATGCGTGTGCCCGCCGAGATCTGCCCGCAGGCACCCGGCAACAATAGGAAGATTTTTCCTATTGGTTCATATTGGTCACTGTGATAAACCCTATCACAGTGAACAAAATAAAAAAAAATAGTGGGGGATGTGACACATCCTGGCAGCTGAGTAAAGGGAAACTTAATATAAAGTGAAAGCCCCATATCCAATTTCTTATAAATTGATACATGACCTGCACAAGCAGTCCTGAGCCCCAATGCGAGTTTCGCATTAGCTTCTTCCTGGGGGAAGTGACACATTCTGACAGCTGAGTAAAGGGAAACTTAATCTAAACTGAAAGCCTCATATCCAATTTCTTATAAATTGATACATGACCTGCACAAGCAGTCCTCAACCCCAACACACGTTTCGCGTCAGCTTCTTCCTGGGGGATGTGACACATCCTGGCAGCTGAGTATAGGGAAACTTAATCTAAAGTAAAAGCCCTATATCTAAGTTCTTATAAGTAAAGGTTGAAGAGAGTACGTAAGAATTGATACATGACCTGCACAAGCAGTCCTGAGCCCCAACGTGTGTTTCGCATTAGCTTCTTCCTGGGGATGTGACGTATCCTGGTAGCTAAGTAAAAGGAAACTTAATCTAAAGTGAAAGCCCCATATCCAAGTTCTTATAAGTAAATGATGAAGAGAGTACATAAGAATTGATTCATGACCTGCACAAGCAGTCCAGAGCCCCAACGCGCGTTTCGCGTTAGCTCCTTCCTGGGAGATGTGACACATCCAGGCAGCTGAGTAATGGGGAAAAATCTAAAGTGAAAGCCCCATATCCAAGTTCTTATAATTTAATTATGAAGAGAGTACGTAAGAATTGATACATGACCTGCACAAGGAGTCCTGAGCCCCAACGCGTGTTTCGGGTTAGCTTCTTCCTGGGGGATGAGACACATCCTGGCAGCTGAGTAAAGGGAAACTTAATCTAAAGTTAAAGACCCATATCCAAGTTCTTATAAGTAAAGGAAGAAGAGAGTACGTAAGAATTGATACATGACCTGCACAAGCAGTCCTGGGCCCCAAAGCGCGTTTCATGTTAGCTTCTTCTTGGGGGATGTGACAGATGCGTGCGCCTGCCGAGATCTGCCCGCAGGCACCCGGCAACAATAGGAAGATTTTTCCTATTGGTTCATATTGGTCACTGTGATAAACCCTATCACAGTGAACAAAATAAAAAAAAATAGTGGGGGATGTGACACATCCTGGCAGCTGAGTAAAGGGAAACTTAATATAAAGTGAAAGCCCCATATCCAATTTCTTATAAATTGATACATGACCTGCACAAGCAGTCCTGAGCCCCAATGCGAGTTTCGCATTAGCTTCTTCCTGGGGGATGTGACACATTCTGACAGCTGAGTAAAGGGAAACTTAATCTAAACTGAAAGCCTCATATCCAATTTCTTATAAATTGATACATGACCTGCACAAGCAGTCCTCAACCCCAACACACGTTTCGCGTCAGCTTCTTCCTGGGGGATGTGACACATCCTGGCAGCTGAGTATAGGGAAACTTAATCTAAAGTAAAAGCCCTATATCTAAGTTCTTATAAGTAAAGGTTGAAGAGAGTACGTAAGAATTGATACATGACCTGCACAAGCAGTCCTGAGCCTCAACGCGTGTTTCGCATGAGCTTCTTCCTGGGGGATGTGCACATCTTGGCACCTGAGTAAGGGAAACTTAATCTAAAGTGAAAGCCTCATATCTAAGTTCTTATAAGTAAAGGATGAAGAGAGTATGGAAGAATTGATACATGACCTGCACAATCAGTCCTAAGCCCCAACGTGCGTTTCGCGTTAGCTTCTTCCTGGGGGATGTGACACATCCTGGCAGCTGAGTAAAGGGAAACTTAATCTAAACTGAAAGCCCCATATCCAAGTTCTTATAAATAAAGGATGAAGAGAGAGTTTGTGAGAATTGATACTTGACCTGCACAAGCAGTCCTGAGCCCCAACGCGCATTTCGCATTACCTTCTTCATGGGGGATGTGACACATCCTGGCAGCTGAGTAAAGGGAAACTTAATCTAAAGTGAAAGCCCCATATCCAAGTTCTTATAAGTAAAGGATGAAGAGAGAGTTTGTAGGAATTGATACTTGACCTGCAGAAGCAGTCCTGATCCCAAACGCGCGTTTCGTGTTAGCTTCTTCCTGGGGGATGTGACACATCCTAGCAGCTGAGTAAAGGGAAACTTAATCTAAAGTGAAAGCCCTATATTCAAGTTCTTATAAGAATGAAGAGAGTTTGTAAGAATTGATACTTGACCTGCACAAGCAGTCCTGAGCCTCAACACGTGTTTCGCATGAGCTTCTTCCTGGGGGATGTGACACATCTTGGCACCTGAGAAAGGGAAACTTAATCTAAAGTGAAAGCCTCATATCTAAGTTCTTATAAGTAAAGGATGAAGAGAATATGGAAGAATTGATACATGACCTGCACAATCAGTCCTCAGCCCCAACGCGCGTTTCGCATTAGCTTCTTCCTGGGGGATGTGACACATCCTGGCGGCTGAGTAAAGGGAAACTTAATCTAAACTGAAAGCCCCATATCCAAGTTCTTATAAGTAAAGGATGAAGAGAGAGTTTGTAAGAATTGATACTTGACCTGCACAAGCAGTCCTGAGTCCCAAAGCGCGTTTCGCATTACCTTCTTCCTGGGGGGATGTGACACATCCTGGCAGCTGAGTAAAGGGAAACTTAATCTAAAGTGAAAGCCCCATATCCAAGTTCTTATAAGTAAAGGATGAAGAGAGAGTTTGTAGGAATTGATACTTGACCTGCACAAGCAGTCCTGAGCCCAAACGCGCATTTCGCATTAGCTTCTTCCTGGGGATGTGACGTATCCTGGTAGCTAAGTAAAAGGAAACTTAATCTAAAGTGAAAGCCCCATATCCAAGTTCTTATAAGTAAATGATGAAGAGAGTACATAAGAATTGATTCATGACCTGCACAAGCAGTCCAGAGCCCCAACGCGCGTTTCGCGTTAGCTCCTTCCTGGGAGATGTGACACATCCAGGCAGCTGAGTAATGGGGAAAAATCTAAAGTGAAAGCCCCATATCCAAGTTCTTATAATTTAATTATGAAGAGAGTACGTAAGAATTGATACATGACCTGCACAAGGAGTCCTGAGCCCCAACGCGTGTTTCGGGTTAGCTTCTTCCTGGGGGATGAGACACATCCTGGCAGCTGAGTAAAGGGAAACTTAATCTAAAGTTAAAGACCCATATCCAAGTTCTTATAAGTAAAGGAAGAAGAGAGTACGTAAGAATTGATACATGACCTGCACAAGCAGTCCTGGGCCCCAAAGCGCGTTTCATGTTAGCTTCTTCTTGGGGGATGTGACAGATGCGTGTGCCCGCCGAGATCTGCCCGCAGGCACCCGGCAACAATAGGAAGATTTTTCCTATTGGTTCATATTGGTCACTGTGATAAACCCTATCACAGTGAACAAAATAAAAAAAAATAGTGGGGGATGTGACACATCCTGGCAGCTGAGTAAAGGGAAACTTAATATAAAGTGAAAGCCCCATATCCAATTTCTTATAAATTGATACATGACCTGCACAAGCAGTCCTGAGCCCCAATGCGAGTTTCGCATTAGCTTCTTCCTGGGGGAAGTGACACATTCTGACAGCTGAGTAAAGGGAAACTTAATCTAAACTGAAAGCCTCATATCCAATTTCTTATAAATTGATACATGACCTGCACAAGCAGTCCTCAACCCCAACACACGTTTCGCGTCAGCTTCTTCCTGGGGGATGTGACACATCCTGGCAGCTGAGTATAGGGAAACTTAATCTAAAGTAAAAGCCCTATATCTAAGTTCTTATAAGTAAAGGTTGAAGAGAGTACGTAAGAATTGATACATGACCTGCACAAGCAGTCCTGAGCCTCAACGCGTGTTTCGCATGAGCTTCTTCCTGGGGGATGTGCACATCTTGGCACCTGAGTAAGGGAAACTTAATCTAAAGTGAAAGCCTCATATCTAAGTTCTTATAAGTAAAGGATGAAGAGAGTATGGAAGAATTGATACATGACCTGCACAATCAGTCCTCAGCCCCAACGTGCGTTTCGCGTTAGCTTCTTCCTGGGGGATGTGACACATCCTGGCAGCTGAGTAAAGGGAAACTTAATCTAAACTGAAAGCCCCATATCCAAGTTCTTATAAGTAAAGGATGAAGAGAGAGTTTGTGAGAATTGATACTTGACCTGCACAAACAGTCCTGAGCCCCAACGCGCATTTCGCATTACCTTCTTCATGGGGGATGTGACACATCCTGGCAGCTGAGTAAAGGGAAACTTAATCTAAAGTGAAAGCCCCATATCCAAGTTCTTATAAGTAAAGGATGAAGAGAGAGTTTGTAGGAATTGATACTTGACCTGCAGAAGCAGTCCTGATCCCAAACGCGCGTTTCGTGTTAGCTTCTTCCTGGGGGATGTGACACATCCTAGCAGCTGAGTAAAGGGAAACTTAATCTAAAGTGAAAGCCCTATATTCAAGTTCTTATAAGAATGAAGAGAGTTTGTAAGAATTGATACTTGACCTGCACAAGCAGTCCTGAGCCTCAACACGTGTTTCGCATGAGCTTCTTCCTGGGGGATGTGACACATCTTGGCACCTGAGAAAGGGAAACTTAATCTAAAGTGAAAGCCTCATATCTAAGTTCTTATAAGTAAGGGATGAAGAGAATATGGAAGAATTGATACATGACCTGCACAATCAGTCCTCAGCCCCAACGCGCGTTTCGCATTAGCTTCTTCCTGGGGGATGTGACACATCCTGGCAGCTGAGTAAAGGGAAACTTAATCTAAACTGAAAGCCCCATATCCAAGTTCTTATAAGTAAAGGATGAAGAGAGAGTTTATAAGAATTGATACTTGACCTGCACAAGCAGTCCTGAGTCCCAAAGCGCGTTTCGCATTACCTTCTTCCTGGGGGGATGTGACACATCCTGGCAGCTGAGTAAAGGGAAACTTAATCTAAAGTGAAAGCCCCATATCCAAGTTCTTATAAGTAAAGGATGAAGAGAGAGTTTGTAGGAATTGATACTTGACCTGCACAAGCAGTCCTGAGCCCAAACGCGCATTTCGCATTAGCTTCTTCCTGGGGGATGTGACACATCCTAGCAGCTGAGTAAAGGGAACCTTAATCTAAAGTGAAAGCCCCATATTCAAGTTCTTATAAGAATGAAGAGAGTTTGTAAGAATTGATACTTGACCTGCACAAGCAGTCCTGAGCCCAACGCGTGTTTCGCAATAGCTTCTTCCTAGGGGATGTGAGACATCCTGGCAGCTGAGTAAAGGGAAACTTACTCTAAAGTGAATGCCTCGTATCCAAGTTCTTATAAATTGATACATGACCTCCACAAGCAGTCCTCAACCCCAACGCGCGTTTCGCGTTAGCTTTTTCCTGGGGGATGTGACACATCCTGGCAGCTGAGTATAGGGACACTTAATCTAAAGTGAAAGCCCCATATCCAAGTTCTTATAAGTAAAGGATGAAGTGAGTACGTAAGAATTGATACATAACCTGCACAATCTTGAGCCCCAACGCGCGTATCGCATTAGCTTCTTCCTGGGGGATGTGACACATCCTGGCAGCTGAGTAAAGGGAAACTTAATCTAACGTTAAAGCCCCATATCCAAGTTCTTATAAGTAAAGGATGAAGAGAGTACGTAAGCATTGATACATGACCTGCACAAGCCGTCCTGAGCCTCAACACGCGTTTCACATGAGCTTCTACTTGGGGGATGTGACATATCCTGGCACCTGAGTAAGGGAAACTTAATCTAAAGCGAAAGCCCCATATCTAAGTTCTCATAATTAAAGGATGAAAAGAGTATGTAAGAATTGATAAATGATCTGCACAAGCAGTCCAGAGCACCAACGTGCGTTTTGCATTTGCTTCTTCCTGGGGATGTGGCACATCCTGGCAGCTAAGTAAAGGGAAACTTAACCTAAAGTGAAAGCCCCATATCCAAGTTCTTATAAGGATAGAATGAAGAGAGTACGTAAGAATTGATACATGACCTGCACAAGCAGTCCTGAGCTCCAACGTGCGGTTCACGTTAGTTTCTTCCTGATGGATGTGACACATCCTAACAGCTGAGTAAAGAAAACCTTAATCTAAAGTGAAAGTCCCATATCCAAGTTCTTATAAGTAAAGGATGAAGAGAGTATGGAAGGATTGATACATGACCTGCACAAGCAGTCCTCAACCCCAACGTGCGTTTCGCTTTAGCTACTTCCTGGGAGATGTGAAACATCCTGGCAGCTGAGTAAAGGGAAACAATCAAAGTGAAAGCTCCATAACCAAGTTGATACAAGCAGTCCTCAGCCCCAACACGCGTTTCGTGTTAGCTTCTTCCTGGGGGATGTGACACACCCTGGCAGCTGAGTAAAGGGAAACTTAATCTAAAGTGAAAGCCCCATATCCAAGTTCTTATAAGTAAAGGATGAAGAGAGTAAGTAAGAATTGATACATGACCTGCACAAGCAGTCCTGAGCCCCAACGTGCGTGTTGCGTTAGCTTCTTCCTGGGGGATGTGACACATCCTGGCAGCTGAGTAAAGGGAAACTTAATCTAAACTGAAAGCCCCATATCCAAGTTCTTATAAGTAAAGATGAAGAGAGTACGTAAGAATTGATACATAACCTGCACAAGCAGTCCTGAGCTCCAACGCGCGGTTCACGTTAGTTTCTTCCTGAGGGATGTGACACATCCTAACAGCTGAGTAAAGGGAACCTTAATCTAAAGTGAAAGTCCCATATCCAAGTTCTTATAAGTAAAGGATGAAGAGAGTATGGAAGGATTGATACATGACCTGCACAAGCAGTCCTCAACCCCAACGTGCATTTCGCTTTAGCTACTTCCTGGGAGATGTGAAACATCCTGGCAGCTGAGTAAAGGGAAACAATCTAAAGTGAAAGCTCCATAACCAAGTTGATACAAGCAGTCCTCAGCCCCAGCACGCGTTTCGTGTTAGCTTCTTCCTGGGGGATGTGACACACCCTGGCAGCTGAGTAAAGGCAAACTTAATCTAAAGTGAAAGCCCCATATCCAAGTTCTTATAAGTAAAGGATGAAGAGAGTAAGTAAGAATTGATACATGACCTGCACAAGCAGTCCTGAGCCCCAACGTGCGTGTTGCGTTAGCTTCTTCCTGGGGGATGTGACACAACCTGGCAGCTGAGTAAAGGGAAACTTAATCTAAAATGAAAGCCTCATATCCAAGTTCTTAAAATTTGATACATGACCTGCACAAGCAGTCCTCAACCCCAATGCGCGTTTCGCGTTAGCTTCTTCCTGGGGGATGTGACACATCCTGGCAGCTGAGTATAGAGAAACTTAATCTAAAGTGAAAGCCCCACATCTAAGTTCTCATGAGTAAAGGATGAAGAGAGTATGGAAGAATTGATACATGAGCTGCACAAGCAGTCCTGAGCCCCAACGCTCGTTTCGCGTTAGCTTCTTCTTGGGGGATGTGACAGATGCGTGCGGCCGCGGAGATCTGCCCGCAGGCACCCGGCAACAATAGGAAGATTTTTCCTATTGGTTCATATTGGTCACTGTGATAAACCCTGTCACAGTGAACAAAATAAAAAAAAATAGTAAATAACCCCCCCTTTATCACCCCCTTAGTTAGGGAAAAATAATAAAACAAAGAAAATGTATTTATTTCCATTTTCCCATTAGGGTTAGGGTTGGGGCTAAAATTAGGGTTAGGGTTGGGGCTAAAATTAGGATTAGCGTTCGGGTTGGGGCTAAAATTAGGGTTAGGATTGGGGCACAAATTAGGGTTAGGGTTGGGCTAAAATTAGGGTTGGGGTTAGGGTTGGGGCTAAAATTAGGGTTAGCGTAAGCCTTTTTTTTTACTCTTACCGTGGTTTTGCGTCCCGTTTTTGCAGTCCCAATAGATTTCTATGGGGCTGTAAAAACAGGCCGCAATAATTCCACAGAGCGCTGTACGCCGTATGGCCATGAGGGCCGTATTTACAGCTGTGAAAAAATATCGAGGCTGCTCGATATTTTTCATGGCTAATGGACATGGCCCCATTGTAATTTAATGGGGCCGCGAAAACAACGGAAGGTTGTTTTTGCGGTGCACCGTGACTTCCGATTTTGCAGACCGCCGTTTTTTTTTCCCAATACTTTTGCCATAGTATTGCAAACCCGAAAAATGGCAAACCGCAAGTATTCTGTGGTCCGTTATTTCGGCAGACAGTGAAAATTGCGGCAATAGAGCCCGCAAAACAAAAAAGGCCCGCAAGAACGGGCCACTAAAAACCTGGTAAGTGTAAAAGAAGCCTTAGGTTTGGAATTAGCATTATGCTTGGGTTTAGGGTTATGGTTAGGGATAAGATTAGATTTAGGTTTGGGATTAGGGTTATGGTTAGGATCAGGGTTAGGGGTGTGTTGGGGTTAGGGTTGTGATTAGGATTATGGTTAGGGTTGGGATTAGAGGTGTGTTGGGGTTAGAGTTAGAATTTGGGGGTTTCCACTGTTTAGGTACACCAGGGGGTCTCCAAACGTGACATGGCTCAACCACTGATTCCAGCTAAATTTGCGTTTAAAAAGTCAAATGGTGCTCCCTCCCTTCTGAGCTCTGCCGTGCACCCAAACAGTGGTGTACCCCTACATATGGGGCTTCAGCATACTCAGAACAAATTGGACAACTTTTGGGGTCCAGTTTCTCCTGCTACCCTAGGGAAAATAAAAAAAATTGGGGGCTAAAAATCATTTTTTGTGGAAAAAGATTTTTTATTTTCATGGCTCTGCGTTATAAACTTTTGTGAAGCACTTGGGTGTAACAAGTGCTCACCACACATCTAGATAAGCTTCTTGGGGGGGGTCTAGTTCCCAAAATGGGGTCACTTGTGGGGTGTTTCTACTGTTTAGGCATATCAGGGGCTCTGCAAACGCAACATGATGCCCCCATATCATTCTATCAAAGTTTGCATTGCAAAACGGCGCTCCTTCCCTTCCGAGCTCTGCCATACGCCCAAACAGTGGCCCTCCTGTTATGATCTGGTGGTTTAGGAACAACATGAGACAAGCTCTGAAGGAGGTGGTATCTGTACTGACCGCAAACCCTGAACCTAGCAGCGCAACTAAAAATAGCCGTGGGGGGTACCTGACGCTCCCTAGACCCCTCGGCACAGCCTAAGATCTAACTTCCCCTATCTTGCCTCAGAGAAAATCCCGAAAGGAAAGATAGCCACCCACAAATATTGACGGTGAGAGGAGGGGAAAATAACATACGCAGAAATGAAATCAGATCTTAGCATAGGAGGCCAGTCTAGCTTGATAGATAGGACAGGAAAGGATACTGTGCGGTCAGTATAAAAACTACAAAACAATCCACACAGAGTTTACAAAAATCTCCACACCTGACTAAAGGTGTGGAGGGTAAATCTGCTTCCCAGAGCTTCCAGCTAACAGAAATAATCCATACTGACAAGCTGGACAAATATAGAATGCACAGAACAATAAGTCCACAACATGTGGACTGAAATGAGCAAAGCCAGAACTTATCTTTGCAGAACTGGTCAGGAAACCAGGAGAATCCAAGCAGAGATGTGAATCCAGCAGAGGAAACATTGACAAGTGGCACAGGCTGAAGAAAGAGCCAGACTTAAATAGCCGAGCAGAAGAGAAGATAAGTGGAGGCAGCTGATGACAGCTAACTCCAAGGAGCAGCCATACCACTAGAAACCACATGAGGGAGCCCAAGAGCAGAACTCACAAAAGTGCCACTTACAACCACCGGAGGGAGCCCAAGAGCGGAATTCACAACACCCTCCCCCATATATGGGGTATCAACGTACTCAGGACAAATTGCACAACAACTTTCATGGTCCAATTTCTCCTATTACCCTTGTGAAAGTAAAAATTTGGGGGTGAAAAGATCATTTTTTGTGGAAAAAATATGATTTATTTTCATGGCTCTACATTAAAAACTTCTGTGAAGCACTTTGAGGTTCATAGTGCTCACCACACATCTAGATAAGCTCCTTGGGGGTCTATTTTATAAAATGGTGTCACTTGTGGGTTTCTTTTACTGTTTAGGTACAACAGGGGCACTGCAAACCCAACATGATGCCAGCAGACCATTCCATCAAAGTCTGCATTTTAAAATGTCACTGCTCCCCTTCCGAGCACCACTGTGTGCCCAAACAGTGGTCCCTCCCACATATGGGGTATCGGCGTACTCAGGACAATCTGGACAACTTTTGGGGTCCAATTTCTCCTGTTACCCTTGTGAAAGTAAAAAATTGCGGGCTAAAAAAATCATTATAAACTTCTGTGAAGCACTTGGGGGTTCAATGTGCACACCACACATCTAGATAAGTTCCTTAAGGGGTCTAGTTTCCAAAATGGTGTCACTTGTGGGGGGTTTCCACTGTTTAGGCACATCAGGGGCTCTCCAAATGCAACATGGCGTCCGATCTCAATTCCAGCCAATTCTGCATTGAAAAAAAGTCAAATGGCGCTCCTTCCCTTCCGAGCTCTGCCGTGCGCCCAAACAGTCGTTTATCCCCACATATTTGGTATTGGCGTACTCAGGACAAATTGTACAACAACTTTTTCAGTCTAATATCTCTTGTTACTCTTGTGAAAATAAAAATTTGGAGGCGAAAATATCATTTTTGTGGAAAAATACAATTTATGATTTTCACGGCTCTACGTTATAAACTTCTGTGAAGCACTTAGGGGTTCAAAGTGCTCACCACTCATCTAGATAAGTTCCTTAAGGGGTCTAGTTTCCAAAATGGTGTCACTTGTGGGGGTTTCCACTGGTTAGGCACATCAGGGGCATCCTAAACACAACATGGCGTCCGATCTCAATTCCAGCCAATTCTGCGTTGAAAAAGTCAAAAGGCACTCCTTCTCTTCCAAACTCTGCCGTGCGCCCAAACAGTGGCCTACCCCCACAAATGGGGTATTCAGAAGAAATTGCAATAAACATTTTGTGGTTCATTTTCTTTTTTTACACTTGTGAAAATAAAAAAAAATTGGTTCTGAAGTAAAATGTTTGTAAAAAAAAGTTAAATGTTAATTTTTTCCTTCCACATTGATTCACTTACTGTGAAGCACGTAAAGGGTTAATAAAATTCCTGAATGTGGTTTTGAGCACCTTGAGGGGTGTAGTTTTTAGAATGGTGTCACTCTTGGGTATTTTCTGTCATGAACACCCCTCAAAGTGACTTTAAATGTGAAATGGTCCCTAAAAAAATGGTTTTGTATATTTTGTTGTAAAAATGAGAAATTGCTGGTCAACTTTTAACCCTTATAACTTCCTAACAAAAAAAAATTGTTTCCAAAATTGTGCTGATGTAAAGTTGACATGTGGGAAATGTTATGTATTAACTATTTGTGTGACATATCTCTCTGATTTAAGGGCATAAAAATTCAAAGTTTGAAAATTGCAAAATTTCTATTTTTTTTACCTTATTTCTGTTTTTTTTTTCATAAACGCAAGTAATATCGAAGAAATTTTACCACAACATACACAGACACACACATATGAGCATGGTTTCCTCACATACACACTATATACACACAATGTATATATAGCTATGTACACAACACACACACACACTTATGAGCATGGTTTCCTCACATACACACTATACACACACACTCAATCTACTATATAATTGTCTAAGGGTCACTTCCGTCTGTCCTTCTGTCTGTAACGGTTATTCGTTCGCTGATTGGTCTCGGCAGCTGCCTGTCATGGCTGCCGCGACCAATCAGCGATGCGCACAGTCCGGAAGAAAATGGCCGCTCCTTACTCCCCGCACTCACTGCCCGGCGCCCGCATACACCCCTCCAGTCTGCCCTCACACAGGGTTAATGGCAGCGGTAACGGGCCACGGTGTAATGCAGTCCGTTACCGCTGCTATTAACCCTGTGTGACCACGTTTTTTACTATTGACGCAGTCTATGCAGCGCCAATAGTAAAAACATCGAATGTTAAAAAAAATAAAAAATGATTATATACTCACCTACGCCGCCTTTCCCGCTCCTCGCAATGCAACCGGCACGTTCCGGCCGCACGGATGGTCTGGCAGAAGGACCTGCCATGACGTCACAGTCATGTGACCGCGACATCATCACAAGTCCTGCGCGCTTGCGCAGAAAGGACCTGCCGTTACGTCAGGGTCATGTGACCGCTACTGTCATGTGACCGCGACATCATGACAGGTCCTACATGACAAGGACCTGCCGTGACGTCACGGTCATGTGACCGCGACGTCAGCACACCCTGGGACCAGAAGATGCCGCCTGCACCACACATAGGTGACAGTGCTACAACGCGCCTGCGGAAGGTGAGTATATGTTTATTTTTTTAACCTGTGTCATACGTGGCTGGGCAGTATACTATGTCGCTGGGCAATATACTACGTGGCTCTGTGCTGTATACTACGTCACTGGGCAATAAACTACGTCACTGGGCAATATACTACGTGGCTGGGCAATATACTACATGGCTGGGCAATATACTATGTGGCTGGCAATGTACTACGTGGCTGGGCAATATACTATGTGGCTGGCAATATACTACGTGGCTGGGCAATATACTATGTGGCTGGCAATAAACTACGTCACTGGGCAATATACTACGTGGCTGGGCAATATACTACGTGGTTGGGCAATATACTATGTGGCTGGCAATATACTACGTGGCTGGGCAATATACTATGTGGCTGGGCAATAAACTACGTCACTGGGCAATATACTACGTGGCTGGGCAATATACTACGTGGCTGGGCAATATACTACGTGGCTGGGCAATATACTATGTGGCTGGCAATATACTACGTGGCTGGGCAATATACTATGTGGCTGGCAATGTACTACGTGGCTGGGCAATATACTATGTGGCTGGGCAATATACTACGTGGCTGGGCAATATACTATGTGGCTGGCAATAAACTATGTCACTGGGCAATATACTACGTGGCTGGGCAATATACTACGTGGTTGGGCAATATACTATGTGGCTGGCAATATACTACGTGGCTGGGCAATATACTATGTGGCTGGGCAATATACTACGTGGCTGGGCAATATACTATGTGGCTGGCAATAAACTATGTCACTGGGCAATATACTACGTGGCTGGGCAATATACTACGTGGTTGGGCAATATACTATGTGGCTGGCAATATACTACGTGGCTGGGCAATATACTACGTGGTTGGGCAATATACTACGTGGCTGGGCAATATACTATGTGGCTGGGCAATATACTACGTGGCTGGGCAATATACTATGTGGCTGGGCAATATACTACGTGACTGGGCAATATACTATGTGGCTGGCAATAAACTACGTCACTGGGCAATATACTACGTGGCTGGGCAATATACTACGTGGCTGGGCAATATACTATGTGGCTGGCAATATACTACGTGGCTGGGCAATATACTATGTGGCTGGGCAATATACTACGTGGCTGGGCAATATACTATGTGGCTTGGCAATATACTACGTGGCTGGCAATATACTACGTGGCTAGCAATATACTACGTGGCTGGGCAATATACTACGTGGCTGGGCAATATACTATGTGGCTGGGCAATATACTACGTGGCTGGGCAATATACTATGTGGCTGGCAGCCTGGCAATATACTACGTGGACATGCATATTCTAGAATACCCGATGCGTTAGAATCGGGCCACCACCTAGTATATATATATATAGCTATGTACACAACACACAGACACACTTATGAGCATGGTTTCCTCACACACACACATACAATGTATTGTATATAGCTATGTACACAACATACACAGACACACACTTATGAGCATGGTTTCCTCACATACACTGGCAGCCTCTCACATATACAGCACTGTCTGTGTCCATTATCTATCAATAGAAAACGATTTCCAAGCTCTTCCCGCCCTCTAGCCCTGACACACTGCAGTCTACAGCTGCCTGTACATGTGACTGATCACGCGGTCATGACGTCACCGCAGGTCCTTACACTGCTAGGACAGTAGGACCTTCCATCCAGGTGTGTTATTAGCAGGTTCAGACCCAGCTGCTGGGCGGCCGTGTGCTGTGAGTACGTGCTCTGCCATTATCCCCGTGCAGTCAGTCTGTGGGTATCTCATGTGCAGCTCTGCCGTTGTTCCTGACCTTCCCATGTGTGGTGCTGAGGAGGGCGAGTTCCTGCTTGTCACTTGCTGTTCTTCCTAGTGCTTCCAGGCCTTCCCTTCCTTGTGTACATGCATGTGCCTTGTAAACACTGTATGATGCCAATGTATGCCAGAATAGCTGACTCCAAGCTATCCCCACATCCTGGCATTATTCTTTATGCCTTTAGTCATGCCCCCGCTTCCCCCTGCTATAATGTCTGCACATGCCAAACATGTCCTTATCGATTCCCTTATCTTAACACAAGTGCCCCCAACTCAAGGGGGTTTTCTGGCTTTGAGAGACCCTTATCCGTAGCTTCAGATTGCGTCTAGACATCGCTTTGCGTCCGGCACAGTCTCCACTGCTCCCGCGGTGTCTGTCACCAATCGCAGCGCTAATGACACATTGCCAGCGCCGTGGCCACTAACTGAGCTCAGTGGCTCATGGCAGCTCAGACATAGTCTCTGAGCCCAGTTACTGGCCGCAGCATGGTTGCCAGTGACAGTCCTGAGGAGCATTGATGGAGACTTAGTGCTGGACCTGGGGAGGGTGAGTCAGCTGGGGGACAAGGATATTCCTAAACCAGAAAACCTCTTTTAAAGGGAATCTGTCAGCCCCTGGACGATTTTGATCTATTACTATGGGCATACAGGTAATAGAATGGTTAAACCAATCTTACCTGTATGCCTCGGTCTAGATCTTGGGAAATGCAGTTATACTGTTTTATGTTAATGATTTCTTCCAGGCTCCAGGGCATGCGGTTCTTGGAAGAAATCACTGCCTCCTGTCTTCATTATAATGGCACCCCCCTCCTATATACGTCACACTGACCTGTTAATGCGCGCGATTATGTGAACCCTGTCCACCCTTCAATGGGCAGAGTCTTCACTGATCTTCACAGGCACTGGCGAGTCACTACGCAATAGCTGCAGCCCGGACTTCCTCTTCATGTTCAGTTTGTCCGAAAGTGGAGACACTGACTCCAGCATTGATTGGGCATCATCACATGTCATTCCACTGCGTCACAGCCCTGGGGCCGCGAGTGGCGGCACCGCTGGAATGTTACCGGCACCGGTGGTGAGTATAGGCTTTATTGTTTTATCGGGGCCGAGTGGACAGCCCTGCCTGGTTCCATTTTTAATCACAAAAGGTGAGGGCAACGTACTATTAACTCTGACTCGAGCTGTAGTTCCATCATACAAGGCAAGGATCCTGTGTAAGAACCGAGCGGCTATATGTATCTGTTGCAGAGCCTCTTCTATAAATTCCCAGTGTACTCTGTCAGAGGCCTTTTCTGCATATACAGACAATAGGCCGAAAGGTGTAAAGTTGGATTTTATTTTTGAAATAATAAGCAATGTCAGTGGTGTTGTCTCGTGCCTCCTGCCCCTGAACACATCCCACCTGGTCAGTATTAATAAGGGAAGGAAGCAAAGGAGCTAGTCTATCTGCTAAAATCTTCAAAAAATATTACCGTATGTCCACATTCAATAGGGAAATTTGCCTGAAATTAGCAATAACCGAAGAATCTTTACCCGGTGTAGGGAGAGTACACTAATAAGTGCTTCCAATGATTGGGAAACAAAGTGTGTACTTTTGTGTAATTAATTAAAAGTTTTAGCCATTACTGGTGCAAGTTGTTCACTGAAGAATTTATAAAACACAGAGGTGAAGTCATCCGGTCCAGGACATTTACCTGGACCAGAACAAAGTTCATTTTCTTTAATAGATCTTTGAATAATAATAAGTTCAACAATTGGATATGTTTTTTAAAAAAAGTGTTCCTGTGCTGAGATAATCTTATAAATGTGCCCCTGCTATGTACTGTGTAATGGCTTTGTCAGACTGTGCGGGGACATGTTCTGATCATATCACAGCTCGTGGGCAGGTGAGGAAGAAAAAGAGTATACAGACAGGACAGCACAGGATCACAACTCACTATTTCTTTGAGGTAAAACATTGCTTAACCCCTTTCCGACATCGAGTGTAATAGTACGCCTATTTCCGACCCCCCCTGTTTGGTGCAGGCTTCAGCACTGAGCCTGCACCGTTCCGGGCACATCACAGCTGATTTACACAGCTGACATGTGCCCGCAACAGCCACGGGTGGAATCGCAATCCAGCCAGTGCTATTAACAAGTTAAAGGGAACCTGTCACTCCCCTCAGGCGTTTGTGTCCGGCGCGTACAGGTCCAGAGTGACGGCTGTGCTGCGTCTGATTAGGAGGGAAAGACCCACCTCCGGGAACATTTCACGGTATGAGGGGGCACATTTTATAAACGTTTATTTCATCATGTGCAGGCATCATAACTAAAAGAACCACCTTGTCAGAATGCAGCATTTGTGCTGCACAAGGAGGCTCTTATAGTTACAAACACCTGAGGGGGGTGACAGGTTCTCTTTAAATGCCGCTGTCAATTTCTGACAGCGGCATTTAACTCCTGCTTCCGGCAAGCGTGCCGTAAATCCCAGCCATCGATGACCCCCTCACGTGATCGCGGGTCAACGATGGGTTGGCATGACAACCAGAGGTCTCTAGTAGACCTCTATGGTTGTCATAGCCAGATTGCGGTGTTTGGCGCTCATAGCAAGTGAGCATTTCTGTTACATACAAGCGATCTGATAATTGCCTGTATGTAGCAGAGCCGATCGGATTATGGCAGCTTCTGGTCTCCCATGGAGACTATTGAAGCATGCCAAAAGTAAAAAAAAAAAAAATAGTTTTTAAAAATATAAAAGTTCAAATCACCCCTTTCGCCTCATTCAAAATAAAACAATAACAAAATCAAATATACACACATTTGGTATCGCCGTGTTCAGAATCGCCCGATCTATCGATATAAAAAAAATAACCCAATCGTTAAATGGCGTAACGAGAAAAAAGTCAAAACGCCAGAATTACGTTTTTTGGTCACCACAACATTGCATTAAAATGCAATAATGGGCAATCAAAAATGGTATACTTAAAAACGTCAGCTCGGCACGCAAAAATTAAGCCCTCACCTGACCCGAGATCATGAAAATTGGAGATGTTATGGGTATTGGAAAATGGCAGAATTTTTTATTTTTTTTGTTAATCTTTGGATTTTTTTCACCACTTAGGTAAAAAATAACCTAGACATGTTTAGTGTCTGTCAACGCGTAATGACCTGGAGAATCATAATGGCAGGTCAGTTTTGCATTTAGTGAACGTGGTAAAAAAAAAAAAAAAAAGCCAAAAAACAACTGTGGGATTGCACTTTTTTTTTTATTTCATTTTCACCGCATTTTGATTTTTTTTCCCCCCATTTTCCAGTACACTGTATGTTAAAACCAATCTTGTCCTTCAAAAGTAAAACTCGTTCCGCAAAAAACAAGCCCTCACATGGCCATTTTGACCAAAAAATAAAAAAGTTACGACTCTGGGATGAAGGGGAGCAAAAAACGAAAACTGAAAATGGCCCAGGGGTTAAGGGGTTAAAAACAGCAAGGAAATGTTTTACCTCACAAAAATAATCAGCTGCTGTTATGTCTGCATACTCTTTTCCTTCCTGGGCGGGTGCCCAGGAGCTGTGGTATGATCAGACCGTGTTCCTGCATGGTCAGACACAGCCATTAGGCCGGTTTCACACGCCAGTGGCTCCGGTACGTGACGTAACAGTTTCCTCACGTACCGGAGCCACTGACACACGTAGATACATTGAAATCAATGCATCTGTGCAGATGTCATTGATTTTTTGCGGACCGTGTCTCCGTGTGCCAAACACAGAGACATGTCAGTGTTCGTGGGAGCGCACAGATTACACGGACCCATTAAAGTCAATGGGTCAGTGTAAAACATGTACCGCACACGGACGTTGTCCGTGTGCAGTCCGTGTGCCGTGCAGGAGACAGTGCTACAGTAAGCGCTGTCCCTCCCCCACTGGTGCTGAAGCCGCCATTGATATCTTCTCTGCAGCAGCGTTTGCTGTAGAGGAGATATGAATATTCTTTTTTTTTTTGTTTCTCGTGTTTAAAATAAAGATCCATGTCCCCAACCCCCTCCCACCCCCTGTGCGCCCGCCCGCTGTTCTTAAAATACTCACCCGGCTCCCTCGCTGGCTGGCGCTGCTTCCTGTCCTGGCCGCACCTTCTACTGTATAAGCGGTTACATGGGGCCGCCGATTACAGTCATGAATATGCGGCTCCACCTCCCATAGGGGCAGAGCCACATATTCATTACTGTAAATGAGCGGCCCCACGTGACCGCTCATACAGTAGAAGGTGCGGCCAGGACAGGAAGCAGCGCCAGCCAGCGAGGGAGCCGGGTGAGTATTTTAAGAACAGCGGGCGGGCGCACAGGGAGTGGGAGGGGGGTGGGGACATGGATCTTTATTTTAAACACGAGAAACAAAAAAAAAGAAAAGAATATTCATATCTTCTCTACAGCAAACGCTGCTGCAGAGAAGATATCAATGGCGGCTTCAGCACCAGATGCAGGGGACAGCGCTAAACTTTAGCGCTGTCTCCTGCACGGTGCGTGTGGTATCCAGTGGGCACACGGGCGGCACCCGTGTGCCGCACGTGTGCCACACTGATGTGCCACAGAGACGCACGGGCACACGGACACGGATAATTCCGGTACCGGAATTATCTGGACGTGTGGGACTGCCCTTACACAGTACACGTGCCTTCAGCAAGCACCAGTCTGTCTCTGTCAGTGGCCATTAACAAGGTCTTCTGACGGAAATGTTAATATTGGACCATATGTACAGACCTGCTGTAATGAAATAAGTAGACAATTATTCACGAATTTGGATGTGCCATCCATGGTATCTTTTTCTGTTTACATTGGATTCCCTCTATCGATGAGCACCCATCCACCTTTACCGGCAAGTGTCTTCCATATTTACCTGTTAGATTTCCTTTAATGGCATCTGGCATGTGCAGTGATGGGGAGCTGCTAATGTAAAGGGGTGAAATCTCAAGCATGTTTGCATGTGGATGTGTTGCATTTTTTTTTTTTTTTTTTACCTTTGTTGCACTTACTCCTAGAGTTTGTTCAGACTTATATTTTGGGTCAATGTGTTGTCCATGTGCACAATTGACAGCTCACTGATATTAACCAGTGTGCTTGTGCAAAGCAACAATTTTTCACACGGAGCAATAATTCATGTGAAAACAGAAAATTGTAGAATGCACTAGTGTTGCAACACAATAATAGCCATTTTTTGCACTTGACTGCTATGAGTAAAATCAAACACCTGCACACACCAGTCACAGCTGCAATTTGCAAATGTTACTGGTCCATATTTTAGTACAGTTGTATGAACATGGCCTTACTGATTGCAGTAAGCCCTTCATTAGGACTCTGACTGTCATGGCAAGCCATTGGCTCCACGAGTTCATATTGCTCGAGGATTGTTGGATGAGTGACAGGTGCTGGAATGATTGACCCAGGCAGTTGCTCATTTTAAATGCAGCTGTCTTAGAACAGCAGCGTCGTTTAAACAGTAGCAATTTCAGCTATCTGCTGTTAGCGGTAGGTGCTGGCTGCATAACACAACTGGCACCTACTCTGTAAAGACCAGGCTAAACTCTTGAGCCCACTCCATAATCTGCACATGACATGTGACCTATGTCTCCTGTGGGGAAGGATTAATAGTGAGACTCTACACAAGCATCTGGTCTCTGCCCTTGCTGCACTGTTGGCAAACAAGTTAATTGGATGGGGGTACACAGACCTACTGCTGAGAGTGGTTAGGATTGTGGTGGTGTCAAGCCAACACCTGAAAGGTGACAGTCTTATCTGTGCTGTTGGGCCACCTGTCTTCTATTCGTACACTACTAAGGGTACCGTCACACAGTGCCATTTTGATCGCTACGACGGTACGATTCGTGACTTTCCAGCGATATCCATACAATATCGCTGTGTCTGACACGCAGCAGCGATCAGGGACCCTGCTGAGAATCGTATGTCGTAGCAGATCGTTTGGAACATTCTTTCGTCGCTGGATCTCCCGCTGTCATCGCTGGATCGGTGTGTGTGACACCGATCCAGCGATGCGTTCGCTTGTAACCAGGGTAAACATCGGGTTACTAAGCGCAGAGCCGCGCTTAGTAACCCGATGTTTACCCTGGTTACCATCCTAAAAGTTAAAAAAAACAAACGCTTCATACTTACCTTCGGCTGTCTGTCCCCGGCGCTGTGCTTTCCTGCACTCACTGTGAGCACAGCGGCCGGAAAGCAGAGCGGTGACGTCACCGCTCTGCTTTCCGGCCGCTGTGCTCACAGCCAGAGCAGAGAAGCAGAGCGCCGGGGACAGACAGCCGAAGGTAAGTATGAAGCGTTTGTTTTTTTAACTTTTAGGATGGTAACCAGGGTAAACATCGGGTTACTAAGCGCGGCCCTGCGCTTAGTAACCCGATGTTTACCCTGGTTACCGGCATCGTTGGTCGCTGAAGAGCGGTCTGTGTGACAGCTCTCCAGCGACCACACAACGACTTACCAACGATCACGGCCAGGTCGTATCGCTGGTCGTGATCGTTGGTAAATCGTATAGTGTGACGGTACCCTTATGGTGGTTGTCTATGCAAAGGTTGTGATAGCATCTTGATTAAATTGTTGTATCATCTTGATTTTTACCCACCAATATGTAGATACCTTTGGACATTTGCTGGATTTGAATCAATACCCCCAATGTGTTCTTTTCAACACAGTCCTTTAAGGCCTCTTTCACACTTCCGTCGGTACAGGTCCGTCGCAATGCGTCGGGCCGACGTCCCGACAGACGTTGTAAATTTTGTGCACGACGTGGGCAGCGGATGCATTTTTGTTCGGACTCCCATGACAGCACACGAGAGAGGGGATCCGCCCTTAAGGAACAGGAAACCTACAGATACAAAAGGGCGGCACCTCTCCCCATGCATCAGTTGGTTTCCTGTTCCTGAAGGGACTGGATGCCTATAGAAACTACAGGAGTCCAGGCCGGCCGGACCGATTCTGGTGGCGAGAGGGTCTCCCACTTCGGCCGGTGCGGGTACCTGAAGTAGTCACGGTGGCCCTGGCAGGGCGGCACGGCGGTGACTAGGCAGCGAGGAGCGGTCGCCAGGGGGTGTCCGGTCTCCGGGGCCAGCGTCTGGTAAGTCGCCCTTCCCGTGGGCTGTGGGTCTCTCTGGAGCAGGGGGGAGCGCGGCGGCATCTGGGGGGCGCCGATCGGATCGTAGCTGGCCGGCCTCGGCGTTCCACGAGAGCTGCAGCGCTGACAGGAAGCGCTGTAAGCTGTGGTGACGTCGGGGGGCGGAGCCGGCGACGTCTTCCGGATCGGTGAGCTCCTGCGCATGCGCGGGGGCTCCAAGATGGCGGCGCCCACCGGAGATCATGCCGCAATCCCTCCGGAGCGACGATTGATTCCCCACAGCTGCGGGGGGGCGGGAAAATTAAACAAGCAAGCTGGGCAAAGTGCGCTGACCGAAGGAGGGGCCTTATAAGGCGGCTCCAGCAGCATGTTCCCGGGTTCTGGCTCCAATTTACTGAAAATGGATTCAGATCAGGATCAGCAGGTTGTGCTGCTGGAACAAGCATCCCAGAAACCCAAGGAGAAGGAACATGAAAAAAGGAGCGATGGTTCGGGCCGCAGAAGCTCCTCCAGACAGGGGTCTGGAGGGTCAGTCAAAAAGGATCCCCCTCGTGCTTCGGTATTTCTGGGTGTGAGCAGCCACTGGTAAGTGATCTTCAAGAAAGTTCACTTAGTGACTAGTCTCCCCTCATGTGTTTTATGCAGGGAAGGAAAAACGTCAGTAAGGCGAAGCATAGGGAATGTGCCATCTGCGGGGTTCCCTTGCCTGACTCACACCCTAAAAAACTATGTGACCCCTGTATCCAGCAGACGGTGAGGTTCTGGAAAGAGGGGAGGGGGTATAGCATGTAGATTTTACACTCTAGTCTACCTTACTTATCCCCGTAGGTAGCCGAAGAATCCTCCTCTATTACGGCCAGTCTCAAGGAGATGATTAGAATGGAGGTTAAAGAGTCCTTTAAAAACCTTTCACAGTCAGGAGGTTCTAGGCAGAGAACTGAGTGGGCATCTGATTCGTCTGTGGAAAAGGACAAGTCCGAAGAATCAGACAATTCAGCAGCATCATCCTCCTCTTCGGAAGAAGACGCTGCTCGGTTTTGCCTACCCCTAGAAAGGATAGACAAATTGGTAAAGGCGGTCAGAGGCACAATGGGAATATCGGAACCCAAGCCTCAACTATCCAAAGAACAAATGATGTTCAGTGGATTGGAGCAAAAGAAGCGCAGAGTGTTTCCTTTAAATGAGAAAATACAAGATCTTATTAATAGGGAATGGAGGAAACCTGAGAGAAAAGGCTCCTTACCACCTGCGCAAAAACGCCGATACCCTTTTGATGACCCAGCAGTAGGTAACTGGGAGAAAGCACCCAAGCTGGATGCAGCAATTGCCAAGGTAGCTAAACGATCTTCTCTCCCATTTGAAGATATGGGAACACTTAAAGACCCCCTGGATAGGAAAGTGGATACCTTCCTGAAGGGAACCTGGGAGATGGCAGCTGGCTCCTTAAGACCTGCGGTAGCTTCAACCTGCACGGCAAGGTCAATGATGGTCTGGCTGGACCAGTTGGAGACCCAATTAAAACAAGGGGCCTCTAGAGAGTCCATTCTCTCAGCATTACCTGTAATCCAGGAGGGGGCGGCTTTTTTATCAGACGCCTCAATTGACTCCGTAAAGTTGGCAGCTAGAGCAGCAGGACTTTCTAATGCTGCAAGGAGAGCCCTATGGCTGAAATGCTGGCCGGGGGATATGCAGGCAAAAGCGAAGCTCTGCGCTATCCCTTGTAAAGGCGAATATTTATTTGGGCCTACCCTGGATGAACTCCTGGAGAAAGCAGGAGATGATAAGAAAAAGTTTCCCAACCTGTTCAATCCATACCGTCGTCCCTTCAACAAAAGAAGGTTCAACCGGGGAGGAAAGCGAGCCTTTTCACCAGGGAGAGATCGTCCCAGATGGGAGGATAGGCGAAAGCGAGGTACAGGTCTCATGTTTCGCCGTAACCAGACGGAAAATAAAAAACAAGACCAATGACTGGCAATTCCAGTGGGAGGGAGACTATTGCATTTCTCGGCAGAGTGGTCGAAAATCACAAACAGCGTTTGGATAAAAGACACTGTTTCCCATGGTCTCAAGCTGGAATTTGTTCATATTCCACAGGACAATTTTAGGTTAACACCCTGGCGCTCATCTCCCACTGAACAATTCGCCCTAGAAGAGGAAGTGAGGACTCTTTGTTCCAAAAATGTTTTGGTAGAAGTGCCGTATTCTCAGGCAGGGGAAGGGTTTTACTCTCCCCTGTTCCTAATCCAGAAGCCTGATAAATCTTACAGGACCATTATAAATCTTAAGGGTCTCAATAAGTTTTTGGTGAAACATACTTTCAAAATGGAGTCCATCAATTCGGCAATAAAAATGCTTTTCAACAACTGTTTCATGGTAGTAGTGGATTTGAAAGATGCCTACTATCATGTACCCATTCATGCTGATTTCCAACGATACCTGAGGGTAGCGATACTAATGGGGGGTAGGATTCGACATTTTCAATTCAGAGCGCTCCCCTTTGGGATCACCTCGGCACCTAGGGTGTTTACTAAAATAATTGCGGAAGTTATGGCGCATTTAAGAGAGTCAAATATCCTTATAGTCCCCTACTTAGACGATTTCCTCATTGTAGGTAACTCGGTAGATCATTGTCTGTCACAATGGGAGATTGCTAAAACCAAACTAGAACGGTTGGGTTGGATCATAAACTTTGAAAAATCTAAATTACAGCCCCTAAATGTTCAAAAATTCCTGGGGTTAATGTTGAATTCAGTGACACAGCAGTGTCTCCTCCCTATAGAGAAAATGGACCAAATTCAGAGTTTTGTATTAAGAGCAATCAATACACCTTCCATGACACTTAGGCAAGCAATGTCTCTACTTGGGTCACTCACATCTTGCATCCCAGCAGTTAAGTGGGCTCAGTTCCACACCAGGTCCCTACAAAATGAAGTCCTGTTCCATGACAGAGCCTTAGGAGGCGCATTGAATGGAAAATTGACATTGAGGCCGATAACATTGAATTCCCTTAGATGGTGGCTAGATAAACAAAATTTATCAGCAGGGGTTCCTTGGATGATAGATGTCACCCACGTGATAACCACGGATGCCAGCTCTTCAGGGTGGGGAGCCTATATGGGAGACATGGTGGTCCAGGGACAGTGGGAACCCTTCACAACATTTTCATCAAATCAAAGAGAGTTGTTGGCGGTTGAACTGGCTGTTAAAAAATTCCTCGTATATCTGCAGGGCCAGCACGTCAGAATTCTGTCGGACAACAGAGTGGCGGTCGCTTACATAAACCGGCAAGGGGGAACTCGTTCCGAAACTTTAATGCAGATCACGGATCGGTTGTTCCAGGTGGCAGAGCTCAATTTTCTATCTTTGACAGCTCTTCACATCAAAGGAAAAGAAAATGTGGCAGCAGATTTCCTCAGCCGAAATGTGTTAAAACAGGGAGAGTGGTCTCTCAACGAGGACATTTTCAATCTTGTCGTCCGCAGATGGGGTCAACCAGTGGTGGATCTATTCGCCACCAGAAACAACAGAAAAGAAAAAACTTTTTTGCTCCCTAAATCCCAGGGAGAATCCCCTGGCGGTAGACGCGTTTCTCATAAAATGGGATTTTCCACTAGCCTATGCTTTCCCACCACTGAACCTGATACCTCTAGTGGTGAGGAAAATCAGGGAGGATCGAGCGAAAGTCATCCTTATCGCCCCCTTTTGGCCCAGAAGAACCTGGTTTGCCTGGCTCAAGACAATGTCTGTAGCGGTCCCCTGGGTACTGCCAGAGATCCCGAACTTGCTTTCGCAGGGACCGATCTCCCATCCACAAGTGACGGGGCTCCATTTGACGGCATGGTGTTTGAACGGTCACTATTAGTGGGAAAAGGCTTCTCTCCAAACTTGGTGGAGACGCTCCTAAAGAGTAGAAAGCAAATAACTACGAAAATCTACTCTAGGACTTGGAGAAAGTTCTTGTCTTGTTCAAAGTTTAATATCCAAGACGGGGTGCCAGTACAACAAATCCTAGAGTTCCTACAGAAGGGGTTCGAGTTGAAACTCTCTCCTAGTACCCTTAGGGTACAGGTCTCAGCTTTAGGTGCCCTGTTTTCCTGTAATATAGCGAATAACTACTGGATAGCGAGGTTTATGAAGGCAGTTAGTAGATCTACACCACTGCATAAAGACAGAACAGTTCCATGGGATTTAAATTTAGTTCTGTCCTCTCTAACTAAACCCCCCTTTGAACCTCTGCAGGAGGCCTCGATCAAAATGTTGACACTTAAGACAGCCTTCCTGATCGCCATAACCTCAGCTCGCAGGATAGGGGATATACAGGCACTTTCCAGAGCTCCTCCATACACTGAAATCTTGTCAGACAGAGTAGTCCTTAGACCAGACCCAGCATATCTGCCAAAGGTGGCGACACGGTTCCATAGATCACAGGAGATAGTTTTGCCGTCCTTTATTCCTAATCCCTCTAATCCTAAAGAGCAGGAGCTTCATACGTTAGACGTCAGGAGATCTCTTCTTCAGTATATTTCAGCTACTGATAATTGGAAGAAGGATGGGGCACTGCTTCTTTCCTTCCAAGGTCCAAAGAAAGGATTTAGAGTATCGAAATATTTACTGGCTAAATGGATTAGGGAAACTATCTCTCTAGCTTATACAGCAGGTGGGGGGCCAGCTCCGCAGAACCTAAAGGCACATTCCACCCGGGCCATGGCGTCATCCTGGGCAGAAAGATCTGGAGTGTCAGTGGAGCAGATATGTAAGGCGGCCACATGGTCATCCCCTTCCACTTTCTTTAAACACTATCGGTTGGATTTGGGGTCCTCCTCTGATCTTTCCTTTGGGTTAAGGGTGCTACAATCTATAGTCCCTCCCTAAGGTAGCTTACATCTCTGTAAATCTCTCGTGTGCTGTCATGGGAGTCCGAATAAAGCATTAAGCTACTTACTGGTAGCGGCATTTTTCGGAGGCCCATGACAGCACCCTTAGTTCCCTCCCTATTCACGTGGGGGTAGCACTTCCTGATATGTATATAGCGTAATATGTAAATCTCACGTATGGTGTCTTATTACAATAATGGGTTATTTTGTTTCAAATGTATATAATGTATATATTGTATATTTGTGTACCACTAACCGCGGCAGTCCTCTCAGGCTCTGAAATACAACTGATGCATGGGGAGAGGTGCCGCCCTTTTGTATCTGTAGGTTTCCTGTTCCTTAAGGGCGGATCCCCTCTCTCGTGTGCTGTCATGGGCCTCCGAAAAATGCCGCTACCAGTAAGTAGCTTAATGCTTTTTTTCGACGCATCCGCTGCCCATTCTGCAGTCCGGGGAGGAGGGGGCGGAGTTTCAGCCGCGCATGCGCGGTCGAAAATGGCGGACGCGACACACAAAGTTACATTGAACTTTTTTTGTGACGGCGTTCTGCCAAAACACGACGGATCTGTCGCACGACGGACGCGACGTGTGGCAATTCGTCGCTAATACAAGTTTATGGGCAAAAAACGCATCCTGCGAGCACATTTGCAGGATCCGTTTTTGCCCAAAATGACTGATTGCGACGGTTTGCAAAAAACGGAAGTGTAAGAGGCCTAAGAAATTGGAGGATGTGTTGTCTGACTCAGTAATGCACCTTAAGGCTATGTGCCTGAGTCAACCATATCTCTACATAGTTAAGATATAAAAACATGCTTTCACATTGAAAAGGTAAACTAAGTAGCAAGTTATGTATGTAAAATATTCATTTTTCTTGTATTTGTAGGTCCTCACTTGCCTGCTTCACAGTAACATTCTTAAACCTGAGGAACCATGTGGCCTGTACTATGGGCTGCTTTAAGGACATATGCCCCATATGTCACTTTTCCAGTGGCACTTGTGGTTGGTACAGTAGGATACCAGTTGGAATGGTTTATTCGTGGAAAACCAAAGCAGTCTACAGAGGAGCAAAGCATTTTGGAAAAGAGAGAAGAAAGGGCCTTACAGGAAGCAGCAGGACGTGATCTTACTCAAGTTATCAGCTTAAAAGAAAAGTTGGAATTTACCCCTAAAGCTGTTCTAAACCGCAACAGAGAAGAGAAGAGTTGAGAAGACTTTAATCTATACTCTTCCTAAAAGTATTTTGGGGAGTGTTACTGGAATTACACTTAGAAAACCTTCCAAGCGAAATGGACAGATGATGCTCTGATGAAATTCTGAATACATGTTAATGAAGTTGACACATGCAATACTGGATTTACCTTTTTTGCTTGATTTATGCGATGATGATGATTTTTTATTCAGTTATCAAAATGTCACATTTTATAAATACTGTTGCATGCCCTTCAGTATTGTCTCAGCTACTTGGGTCATACAAAGCCGTTTATAAGGAGGATTCTACTTTAGAATAAAGATATTTTAAAAGATGTGCAACTCATTGTTACACCTAAAAGTTCCTGAGAATCACGTGTTATTGGGAAATATACCGTACATGGTTTATATAAAGTTTCTGACATTGACAATGTTTTCAGAAAAATAAATAAAATAAGAATGCATTAATGTACATTTCAATCCAGATCTCTGCTTTTTCTTTCAAATCCCTCATTGGCATGTATGCTTACTGTTAGAGGCCATAGTTAATATATAGTAAAAACATAGCGTGAAAAGTAGGCCGTGACCTGACATACACACATTTGTGAGTCATACTATGCCTGACCAGCAAATGATGGGGGGGAAGAAATGAACTTAATTTTGTTACTCAGGTTATGGAAATGTGCAGTACTTATAATTATTCTGTAAGGGTGGACATAAATATTAGATGAGCGTCAACTGATCCAGGACTAGATAACCTTATAACATGTATGGAAGTGTCCTGACTGCAAGGAGACAGACATGTTAAGACTCAAAATGCCCAACCCAGCTTTACTCTGCCTTCCTTTTGTTCTCAAGTTGGATAACTCTCTGCCATAAATGTCCTAAGCTTAGATTTTAAGGATAGAAGGATTGGGCTGTTAAATTTCAACTTATTTTGTATATGTATTCCTTAAAGGCTGTCATCCACTGTCTAAGTCAGGTTGTGCACGGAATGTAGCAGGCAGCTGGTTCCAGAGAATGTCTAGGTTTGATTAAGGGTCTAGGGTTTGAAACGTGTATCAGTCTATACATGTGTAATTGTATTTTTGCGCCATTTTATTTTAACCCCTCTGTGACCTTAGACGTACTATCCCGTCGAGGTGCCCTGGGCTTATCTGACCCTGGACGGGATAGTACGTCATAGCCGATCGGCCGCGCTCACGGGGGGAGCGCGGCCGATCGCGGCCGGGTGTCAGCTGCTTATCGCAGCTGACATCCGGCACTATGTGCCAGGAGCGGTCACGGACCGCCCCCGGCACATTAACCCCTGGCACACCGCGATCAAAGATGATCGCGATGTGCCGGCGGTGCAGGGAAGCACCGCGCAGGGAGGGGGCTCCCTGCGGGCTTCCCTGAGCCCCCCGCAGCAACGCGATGTGATCGCGTTGCTGCGAGGGTCTCCTCACCTCCCTCCCTGCTCGAGCCCCGGATCCAAGATGGCCGCGGATCCGGGTCCTGCAGGGAGGGAGGTGGCTTCACAGAGCCTGCTTAGAGCAGGCACTGTGAAGGCTGCAGCGCTGCATGTCAGATCAGTGATCTGACAGAGTGCTGTGCAAACTGTCAGATCACTGATCTGTGATGTCCCCCCCTGGGACAAAGTAAAAAAAAAATTTTCCAAATGTGTAAAAAAAATAAAAAAAAATATTCCAAAATAATGAAAAAAAAAAAAAATATTATTCCCATAAATACATTTCTTCATCTAAATAAAAAAAAAAAAACAATAAAAGTACACATATTTAGTATCGCCGCGTCCGTAACGACCCGACCTATAAAACTGTCCCACTAGTTAACCCCTTCAGTAAACACCGTAAGAAAAAATAAAAAAAAACGAGGCAAAAAACAACGCTTTATTATCATACCGCCGAACAAAAAGTGGAATAACACGCGATCAAAAGGACAGATATAAATAACCATGGTACCGCTGAAAGCGTCATATTGTCCCGCAAAAAAAGAGCCGCCATACAGCATCATCAGCAAAAAAATAAAAAAGTTATAGTCCTGAGAATAAAGCGATGCAAAAATAATTATTTTTTCTGTAAAATAGTTTTTATCGTATAAAAGCACCAAACCATAAAAAAATGATATAAATGAGGTATCGCTGTAATCGTACTGACCCGAAGAATAAAACTGATTTATCAATTTTACCAAACGCGGAACGGTATAAACGCCTCCCCCAATAGAAATTCATGAATAGCTGGCTTTTGGTCATTCTTCCTCACAAAAATCGGAATAAAAAGCGATAAAAAAAGTCACGTGCCCAAAAATGTTTTCAATAAAAACGTCAACTCGTCCCGCAAAAAACAAGACCTCACATGACTCTGTGGACCAAAATATGGAAAAATTATAGCTCTCAAAATGTGGTATTGCAAAAAATATTTTTTGCAATAAAAAGGGTCTTTCAGTGTGTGACGGCTGCCAATCATAAAAATCCGCTAAAAAACTCGCTATAAAAGTAAATCAAACCCCCCTTCATCACCCCCTTAGTTAGGGAAAAATATAAAAAAAATGTATTTATTTCCATTTTCCCATTAGGGCTAGGGTTAGGGCTAGGGCTAGGGTTAGGGCTAGGGTTAGGGCTAGGGCTAGGGCTAGGGCTAGGGTTAGGGCTAGGGTTAGGGCTAGGGTTAGGGCTAGGGTTAGGGCTAGGGTTAGGGCTAGGGTTAGGGCTAGGGTTAGGGTTAGGGCTAGGGTTAGGGCTAGGGTTAGGGCTAGGGTTAGGGCTAGGGTTAGGGCTAGGGTTAGGGTTAGGGTTGGGGCTACAGTTAGGGTTGGGGCTAAAGTTAGGGTTAGGGTTTAGATTACATTTACAGTTGGGAATAGGGTTGGGATTAGGGTTAGGGGTGTGTCAGGGTTAGAGGTGTGGTTAGGGTTACCGTTGGAATTAGGGTTAGGGGTGTGTTTAGATTAGGGTTTCAGTTATAATTGGGGGGTTTCCACTGTTTCGGCACATCAGGGGCTCTCCAAACACGACATGGCGTCCGATCTCAATTCCAGCCAATTCTGCGTTGAAAAAGTAAAACAGTGCTCCTTCCCTTCCGAGCTCTCCTGTGTGCCCAAACAGGGGTTTACCCCAACATATGGGGTATCAGCGTACTCAGGACAAATTGGACAACAACTTTTGTGGACCAATTTCTCCTGTTACCCTTGGGAAAATACAAAACTGGGGGCTAAAAAATAATTTTTGTGGGAAAACAAAAAGATTTTTTATTTTCACGGCTCTGCGTTATAAACTGTAGTGAAACACTTGGGGGTTCAAAGTTCTCACAACACATCTAGATAAGTTCATTGAGGGGTCTAGTTTCCAATATGGGGTCACTTGTGGGGGGTTTCTACTGTTTAGGTACATTAGGGGCTCTGCAAACGCAATGTGACGCCTGCAGACCAATCCATCTAAGTCTGCATTCCAAATGATGCTCCTTCCCTTCCGAGCCCTCCCATGCGCCCAAACGGTGGTTCCCCCCCACATATCGGGTATCAGCGTACTCAGGACAAATTGGACAACAACATTTAGGGTCCAATTTCTCCTGCTAACCTTGGAAAAATACAAAACTGGGGGCTAAAATATAATTTTTGTGGAAAAAAAAATATTTTTTATTTGCATGGCTCTGCGTTATAAACTGTAGTGAAATACTTGGGGGTTCAAAGCTCTCACAACACATCAAGATGAGTTCCTTAGGGGGTCTACTTTCCAAAATGGTGTCACTTGTGGGGGGTTTCAATGTTTAGGCACATCAGTGGCTCTCCAAACGCAACATGGCGTCCCATCTCAATTCCTGTCAATTTTGCATTGAAAAGTCAAACGGCGCTCCTTCCCTTCCGAACCCTCCCATGCGCCCAAACGGTGGTTCCCCCCCACATATGGGGTATCAGCGTACTCAGGACAAATTGGACAACAACTTTTGGGGTCAAATTTCTCCTGTTACCCTAGGGAAAATACAAAACTGGGGGCTAAAAAATAATTTTTGTGGGAAAAAAATTTTGTTTTATTTTTATGGCTCTGCATTATAAACTTCTGTGAAGCCCTTGGTGGGTCAAAGTGCTCACCACACATCCAGATAAGTTCCTTAGGGGGTCTACTTTCCAAAATGGTGTCACTTGTGGGGGGTTTCAATGTTTAGTGAGTGCATTTGCAATCCTTTCTTACTATGTTGGTTTCAATGTTTAGGCACATCAGTGGCTCTCCAAACGCAACATGGCGTCCCATCTCAATTTCTGTCAATTTTGCATTGAAAAGTCAAACTGCGCTCCTTCCCTTCCGAGCTCTCCCATGCGCCCAAACAGTGGTTTACTGCCACATATGGGGTATCAGCGTACTCAGGACAAATTGGACAACAACTTTTGAGGTCCAATTTCTTCTCTTACCCTTGGAAAAATAAAAAATTGGGGGCAAAAATATAATTTTTGTGAAAAAATATGATTTTTTATTTTTACGGTTCTGCATTATAAACTTCTGTGAAGCACTTGGTGGGTCAAAGTGCTCACCACACATCCAGATAAGTTCCTTAGGGGGTCTACTTTCCAAAATGGTGTCACTTGTGGGGGGTTTCAATGTTTAGGCACATCAGTGGCTCTCCAAACGCAACATGGCGTCCCATCTCAATTCCTGTCAATTTTGCATTGAAAAGTCAAATAGCGCTCCTTCCCTTCCGAGCTCTCCCATGCGCCCAAACAGTGGTTTACTGCCACATATGGGGTATCAGCGTACTCAGGACAAATTGGACAACAACTTTTTGGGTCCAATTTCTCCTGTTACCCTTGGTAAAATAAAACAAATTGGAGCTGAAGTAAATTTTTTGTGTAAAAAAGTTAAATGTTCATTTTTATTTAAACATTCCAAAAATTCCTATTAAACACCTGAAGGGTTAATAAACTTCTTGAATGTGGTTTTGAGCACCTTGAGGGGTGCAGTTTTTAGAATGGTGTCACACTTGGGCATTTTCTATCATATAGACCCCTCAAAATGACTTCAAATGAGACGTGGTCCCTAAAAAAAAATGGTGTTGTAAAAATGAGAAATTGCTGGTCAACTTTTAACCCTTATAACTCCCTAACAAAAAAAAAAATTGGTTCCAAAATTATGCTGATGTAAAGGAGACATGTGGGAAATGTTACTTATTAAGTATTTTGTGTGACATATCTCTGTGATTTATTTGCATAAAAATTCAAAGTTTGAAAATTGCGAAATTTTCAAAATTTTCGCCAAATTTCCGTTTTTTTCACAAATAAACGCAGGTACTATCAAAGAAATTTTACCACTATCATGAAGTACAATATGTCACGAGAAAACAATGTCAGAATCACCAGGATCCGTTGAAGCGTTTCGGAGTTATAACCTCATAAAGGGACAGTGGTCAGAATTGTAAAAATTGGCCCGGTCATTAACGTGCAAACCACCCTTGGGGGTAAAGGGGTTAAATATATCTAATAAATGGCATTTTTTTTAAATTAAACCTTGGTTGAGAGCTGGATACATCTTTTCTAGATGATCAGTATCTATGTCCCAGACGGTCCCGGGGTCTAATGGGCATGCTAAGATTTCAGACCTTGTTAGGTACCTGGCTTGAAGTGCCATGAAAAAGCATTAATACCCTGTGAACATTTCTACATTTTTACATTTTACACCAACAAACTTAAATGTATTTTATTTGGATTTTATGTGAAATACCAGCACAAAGTAGCACATATTTGTGAAGTGTAAAGGAAATGATACATGGTTTTCTAAATATTTATAAAAAAAAAAAAAATAAAATCTGAAAATTGTGACTTGCATTTGTATTCAGCCCCCTGAGTCAATATTTTGTAGGACCACCTTTTGGCAGGTTGTTTGAGGTATCTCACTACCTGCTTTGCACATCTAGAGGCTGAAATTTTTGAGCATTCTTCTTTGCAAATTAGCTCTAACGCAGTGAAATCAGAGAGCATCTGTGAACAGTAATTTTCAAGTTTTGTCACAGGTTCTCAGTGGGATTTAAGTCTGGACTTTGACTGGTCCAGTCAAACAAAGGAATATACTTTAATCTAAAACATTCCACTGTAGCTCTGGGAGGATTTTAAGGTAATTCTGCTGGAAGGCGAACCTATACCCCAGTCCCAAGTCTTTTGTAGCCTCTAACAGTTTTTCCACTAAGATTGCACTGTATTTAGCTCCATCCATGTTCCCATCAGCTCTGCCCAGCGTTCCTGTCCCTGCTGAAGAAAAGTATCCCGCAGCATGATGCTGCCACCACCATATTTGACAGGGTTGATGTTTTCAGGATGATGGGCAGTATTACCGTATATACTCGAGTATAAGCCCACCCGAGTATAAGCCGACCCCCCTAATTTTGCCACAAAAAACTGGGAAAACTTATTGACTCGAGTATAAGCCTAGGGTAGGAAATGCAGCAGCTACTGGTGAATTTCAAAAATAAAAATAGATGCTCCATACCATTCATTATTGCCCCATAAGATGCTCCATATAAAGCTTTGCCACATATAATTCTCCATATCGTTCATTGTTGCCCCATAGATGCTCCATATAAAGCGGTGCCACATATAATGCTCTGCACCGTTCATTATGGCCCCATAGAAAGCTGTGCCCTATATAGAATGCTCTGCACCGTTCATTATGGCCCCATAGATGCTCTATAGAAAGCTGCCTGTGCCCCATATAGAATGCTCTGCACCGTTCATTATGGCCCCATAGATGCTCCATATAAAGCTGTGCCCCATATAGAATGCTCTGCACCGTTCATTATGGCCCCATAGATGCTCCATATAAAGCTGTGCCCCATATAGAATGCTCTGCACCGTTGATTATGGCCCCATAGATGCTCCATAGAAAGCTGTGCCCCATATAGAATGCTCTGCACCGTTCATTATGGCCCCATAGATGCTCCATATAAAGCTGTGCCCCATATAGAATGCTCTGCACCGTTGATTATGGCCCCATAGATGCTCCATAGAAAGCTGTGCCCCATATAGAATGCTCTGCACCGTTCATTATGGCCCCATAGATGCTCCATATAAAGCTGTGCCATATAGAATGCTCTGCACCGTTCATTATGGTCCCATAGATGCTCCATATAAAGCTGTGCCCCATATAGAATGCTCTGCACCGTTCATTATTGCCCCATGGATGCTCCATAGAAAGCTGTGCCCCATATATAATGCTGCTGCAATAAAAAAAATCACATACTCACCTCTTCACTCAGGATGCCTTCGCTTTCAACATTTACCTGCTCCTCGTGCGGCTCCATCTCCAGCACTGATGCTCAGCAGAGGGCGCGCACTGACTACGTCACCGTGCCCTCTAACCTGAGCGTCACTGCTAGAGGACGCTGCAGACGGAGCCGCATCGGAGCGAGGAGCAGGTAAATATCGCGCAGCACTGCGCTCCCCGTATACTTACCTGCTCCTGGTGCGGTCCCTGCAGTCCCGGCTTCCCCGGCGCTACATCTTCTTCCTGTATTGAGCGGTCAGTTACCGCTCATTTACAGCAATGAATATGCGGCTCCACCCCTATGGGAGATGGAGATGCATATTCATTTCTGTAATGAGCGGTGCCATGTGACCACTCAGTACAGGAAGAATCTGCAGCGCCAAGGACTGCAGGGACCGCGCCGGGAGCAGGTAAGTATAATTAAACAGCCCCTGCTCCCCCTCCCCTGCCGACTCCCGGTATATGACTCGAGTATAAGCCGAGAGGGGGACTTTCAGCCCAAAAAAATGGGCTGAAAATCTCGGCTTATACTCGAGTATATACGGTAGTTTTCCAACACAAAGTTATATAACTTTGCATGTTGCCCAAAAGGTTCTACTTTGGTCTCATCTGAGCAGGGCACCTTATTCCAGTGTCCCTTACATGCCTTTTTGCAAAATGCAAACAGAACTTCTTATGGCTTGCTTTAAAAATGGATTATTTTTTTGTCATTGTTCCATAAAGGCCAGATTTGTGGAATATTCTACTAATAGTTGTCATGTGGACAGATTCTCCCACCTGAGGTATGAATCTTTGCAGCTCTTCCAGAGTGACAATGGGCCTCTTTGCTACATCTCTAATTAGTCCTCTCCTTGCTTGGGATGTCAGTTGAGGTGGACAGCCATGTCTTGGTAGGTTTGCAGTTGTGCCATAATCTTTCCATTTTTGGATGATTTGAGCAGTGCTCAATAAGATGTTCAGAACTTGTTCTATATTTTTAGAACCTAACCCTGCCTTACTCTTTTCCACAACTTTATCCCTGTTCTGTCTGGTGTGTTCTATGGTTATCATGATGCTGTTTGATCACTAATGTTCTCAAACAAACCGATGAAGCCTTCATAGAAAAGCTATAGTTATACTGAGAATAAATCAGACACGAGGACTTAACTTACTAATTATGTAACTTCTGGAAGCAATTGATCACTCAAGATTTTATTTGGTGGTTTCAGACTATAAAGGGCTGAATGCAAATACACGTCACAATTTTCAGTTTTATATTTTTAAAATAATTAGAAAACCATGTATCATTTGCTTTACACTTCAGAAATACTTGCTACTTTGCTTTGGTATAACCCATAAAATCCCAATGAAATATATTTTCAGTTTGCTGGTGTAATGTGGAAAAAAAATTTGGAAAAGTTTGTGGGCAATGAATACTTTCTCAAGGCACTAATATATGTAAATAATGATGAAGTGACAGAATAAACAGTTTGCATACAACGTGTAACTGGTTAAACACCCAAGGTTTTAAGTTATCCTGCCATTGCAGTGGAATCCCAATGTTGACTGCTATTACCATCTCGAAATGTTACACGAATACGATGTAATAGTACTTTCAAATGAGCCAAAGTGTTAATTTTATAGAAGGATGAGTAGGTGAATATTACATCTTTCTAGAAGCAGCTGCTAGAAGAAATATATTCTGCAGCACCAACAAATTCTGCAGCACTGTATACAAATTTTCACCATTAACATCAATCAGTTCCTGTGCTCAATGTTTTTTGCTGAAACAATACTTTTATGGATTCCATTTTAGAGTATATCTGATGTTTTGATCACTATTTTTTTTTCTTTGCAATGTTGCGATGGCTGAAGAAAAGCAATTCTGGTGTTTTGGTTTTATCTTTACGCCGTTTGCCGATCGAGTTACGGTAATTAATTTGATATTTTTATAGATTATACTTTTAAGAATGTGAACATGTGTATTTTAAAAAAAAAAATCCTAATTTTTATTTGAAAATGTGGGTGATTTGATTTTTTTTATATATATATTTTTTCATATTTTTTAAACATTTCTCTTACAATGAAAAGTTACGTATTAGTCTTAAGTGATTTGAACCTGCGATTGTCCAATATTAGGGTATCGCTGTATATAGGAAAAATCATGGTCTCTGAATGACAGCAATGTGCAACTTTTGTGTTAAAATCAGAAACACATGGGCTACTTGCACAATGAACAAGTCTGTAGGAATATGTTCACACACCACCAAGAAACTTGAAGACACAAAAGAGCACAGTGAGGTCAAAAATACTCTGTTGTAAAAAAAATCACAGTAATAAGCAAGTGCTAGTCAAAAGATGGGAAAAACAGGGTATTTAGTTGATACTTTTTTTGCAAAAAAATGTATACTAAGCTGCTCCACCAATCGTCAAGGTATACCCATATAGAGCAGTCCTACCTAATGTATTTAATCCCTATCTGATGTATTTAAAAACCTGATCATCTGTATAGTACCTGTATAAGCAGGGTTCAGAGAGGGAATTTTCATGTGGACATGCTGGATGGAACAGCTTTGATGCAAATGACCCATAAGGAGTGGTGGACTCCCTAGTCTTGTAGAAACAAGAGTACAAGAGAAACTAAATACCCTGTTTTTTTCCATCTTTTGACTAGCACTTGCTTATTACTGTGTTTTTTTTACAACAGAGTATTTTTGACCTCACTGTGCTCTTTTGTGTCTTTTTGTGTTAAAATGTTGTAAAAGAAGGCAAAGACAAAAATAAAGAGCAGTTTTAATTTTAAACAATATTCTTGCACCACGAGCGCCATTTTGAAGAATTTGGCGTAAATGATGTAACCAAATATCACAAGAGTAAAAAGAGAATAGGGACTTAAAAACCCCCTGCAAATAATGAATTGGGTCCTATATCTCTAGTGTGATTAATTTGACCTTGACTTTTGTGCTCTTAGTTCAGTATAATGAGGAAACACTTGCTGCCTTCATCTGATAAGTGCTGTAATGGGTTTCTAGAGGAAACTACAAGCCGGTGACTCCATCATCTATTGTTACTTTATGATTGAAGACTAAACAGAGGCAGGGTTAGGCTTGTGAGTAACAAAACATCTGAATACATAGGATTTGTCAGAAAGTTGCAGGACTACAGTTCCCAAAGGCAATCGCCCGCATCAGACTGTTGATTTAGATGTATTTTTTTTTCTGCAAAGTCTTCTGATGCTGGAAATGTTTCCTTCTACATTCTTTAACCCCTTTACCATGCCAAGGTGGTTTGCACGTTAATGACCAGGCCAATTTTTACAATTCTGACCACTGTCACTTTATGTAGTAATAACTCTGGAATGCTTCAATGGATCCCACTGATTCTGAGACTGTTTTTTCATGACATATTGTACTTCATGTTAGTGGAAAAATTTATTCGATATAACTTGCGATTATTTGTGAAAAAAAAACAGAAGTTTGCGAAAATTTTAAAAATGTTCCAACTTTCAAATTTTTAATTCTCATACCCTTAAATCAGACAGATGTAACACAAACTAGTTAGTAAATAACATTTTTCCCACATGTATACTTTACATCAGCACAATTTTTGAGACACATTTTTTTTCTGTTAGGAAGTTATAAGAGTTAAAAGTTGACCAGCAATTTCTAATTTTTCTAACAAAATTTACAAAACCATTTTTTAGGGACCATCTCACATTTGAAGTGACTTTGAGGGGTCTATATGACAGAAAATAGCCAATAGTGACACCATTCTAAAAAATGCACCCCTCATGGTACATAAAAGCACATTCATGAAGTTTATTAACCCTTCAGGTGCTTCACATGAATTTTTGGAATGTGGGAAAAAAAATGAACATTTAACTTTTTTTTCACAAAAAGTTTACTTAAACTCCAATGTTTTTTATTTTCACAAGGGTAACAGGAAAAATGGACCACAAAATTTGTTGTGCAATTTCTCCTGATCATGCCGATACCCCATATGTGGAGGAAAACCACTGTTTGGATGTACAGCAGAGCTTGGAAGGGAAGGAGCGCCATTTGACTTTTTGAATGCAAAATTTTCTGGAATTATTGGTGGGTGCCATGTCGCGTTTGGAGAGCCCCAGATGTGCCTAAACAGTGGAAACGCGCCACAAGTGACACAATTTTGGAGTCGCGAGGGCTTGTAACATATTTTGATTGCGTTCTATTCCGATTTTTGGAAGGCAGAATGAACAAAAAACAGCAATTCAAGATTTTTTTTATGTTCCACTTTTGGTAAAATTGATAAGGTAGTTTTATTCTTTGGGTCAGTATGATTACAGTGATTCCACAGTTATATAGTTTTTTTATGTTTTGGCGCTTTTACACAAGAAAAACTTTTATAGGAAAATAATTATTTATTCATTCGCCATGACAGCACTAACAAGAGAGGGGATCTGCCCTTCAGGGACAGGAAACCTACAGAGATAAAAGGGCGGCACTTCTCTCTCGCATCAGTTGGTTTCCTGTCCCTGACAGGGGACCGTGCAGACATACCTTATGAAGAAAGGTGAAGATAGAAGACTGTGCCCAGACCCGACAGACCGGACCAGGAGGCGGGAGCTCCCCTTCCTCGGTGCTGATTGAAGTTCTGGAGATGCCACACCACAGAGGGCCGTGGGGGTAGGCAGCAGCAGGAAAAAGCGGCCTTCAGGGAAAGTTCTTTCGGTGTCCCATCGCCGCAGGTACAGGTGCGTATAGTGTGGGAGGCCCTGTCTTCCGGGACTACGTGACGGTGCTGGCATTTCCCTTCCGTCAGGGAACCGGGTGTCTATTGCAGGTGGTGGCGTGGTCGGCGATCCGGGCTCATCGGAAATGACGCACGGGAAGGGGCGGGCCCTGGTGAGCGTCAGCTAGGCTACGATTGATGATGCACGGCGCATGCGCACTGGGAATGCGGTGGCAAATATGGTGGCGCCCTGTAGAACGAAGGGGAAATGCGGGCGCTTGGCGGTTCCGATGGCAGAGGGGTTAATAGGTGGGATAAGGGAGCGACACTCGACACACCAGGCGGGAGTTAGTACCGATGGGAGTGTGGTCCCGTGGGGGAGGGGCCTCCCATATACTACGTACCAGGCAGTTCACCAGGATTGGCCTGCTGACCCCATCCGGGGGAGGTACCTGAGCGGGACCAGGCTTTTTAAGAGATCCCTATAGGCTGCTACATGCTTATCCATTTTGGAAAATGGAGTTCCAGGCGCTGCAGCCATCTCCAGAGCAGCAGTGTCATTCCTTGGAGGAGCCCCAAGTGCCGACTATCCAGCGAAAGTCCAGTGGCAGTAGTCACCCGGAATGAGAGAGGACCAGTCAGAAACTTAAGCCTGGAAGATCTTCAAGCCGTAAGGATGATGCGCCGGCTGTGAAGGACCCCCCGCAGTCTACGGTACCACTCAGTTACTTTCTAGGGGTAAGTGATCTCCGAGAAAGTTCACTTGGTGATATGTCTCCCCTTATGTTCCCTCTCTCCTTATTTATCAGGGAAAGAAATGGTCCACTAAGACTAAACATAGAGATTGTGCTGAATGTGGAGTTCCTTTACCGGACAACCACATAATGAAGCTATGTCGACCTTGTATTCAGCATTTGATAGCGGAGGAGACGCCAGACCTTTCCAGCCTGAGACAGATGGTCAGGCAGGAGGTCAGAGGTTCAGTCAAATCCCTTTCCCAGGGTAGGGAGAGTAGAGGAAGAGAGCCCAGATTCCCGGTTTCAATTGAGGACAGTGATTCAGGGGAGCTAAGATCAGATTCTCTTCTTTCGTCATCATCTTCGTGAAAGACTGAGTCTGGTCATTCGTGTTTTTCTTTTGACCGGATAGACCGCCTGGTCAAGGCGGTAAATAATACTATGGGAATTGAAGAGACCCCGTCAGAGAAATCTATGCAGGATGTTATGTTTAAAGGTCTAGACTGGAAATCTTGTAGATGTTTTCCGGTGGTTGAAAAGGTGAACTCCCTTATTCTACGAGAGTGGAAAAAACCTGAGAGGAAAGGCTCTCTTCTGCCATCGTTTAAAAGGAAATATCCTTTTGAGGAGGCGGTATCTTCAGCATGGGATAAAGCCCCAAAACTTGATGCTGCCATAGCAAAAGCATCCAAAAAATCCTCTCTAGCATTTGAGGATTTGGGAACTTTTAAGGACCCGCTGCACAGGAGAGCCGATGTGTTCCTTAAAGGGGCTTGGGAAACGTCAGCAGGTGCTCTCAGGCCGTCAATTGCAGCCACCTGTACAGCACGGTCTATAATGGTGTGGTTGGATAGTTTAGAGCAGGGGTCCCCAACTCCAGTCCTCAAGGCCCACCAACAGGTCATGTTTTCAGGATTTCCTTTGCATTGCACAGGTGATGCAATTATTACCTGGGCAAGACTAAGGAAATCCTGAAAACATGACATGTTGGTGGGCCTTGAGGACTGGAGTTGGGGACCCCTGGTTTAGAGGATCAACTTAAAAATAAGACTCCGAGAAATGAGATTTTATCCTCTCTTTCTATGGTTCAAGGAGCAGCAGCTTACCTTTCAGATGCATCTGCGGATTCTATGAAACTGGCAGCCAGATCAGCGGCCCTTTCTAATGCTGCTCGTAGAGCCATTTGGCTAAAATGTTGGCCAGGCGACATGCAGGCCAGATCAAAACTTTGCAGTATTCCCTGTGACGGGGCGCATTTGTTCGGGTCAGTTCTAGATGAACTATTGGAGAAAGCAGGTGATAGCAAGAAACGTTTCCCTTACTTAAGAAGACCCTCCTACAGACGGGGTACTAATAGAAGATGGTTTGACCGTTCAAGAACTAATAGAGAAAGGTCCAGATATGACACAAATAGGAAGAAAGGTAGAGGTTACATGTTCAAGTCCTTTTGGGACAACAGAAAGCCACAATGACTGCCGAACCGGGTGGGAGGCAGGCTTTTGGCCTTCTATCCAGCTTGGCTTAATATTTCCAGTAGCCCATGGGTCCTAAATATTATTAAATCAGGACTGAAGTTTGATTTTCAGAAAATTCCGCAGGTTAAATTTCTGTTAACCTGTACGTTCTTCACCTGCAGAACAGCTGGCATTAGAGTCTGAGGTCCAGGAACTTCAACAAAAGCGTGTATTGGTGGAAGTTCCTGAAGCACAAAGAGGTAAGTGATTTTATTCCCCCCTCTTCTTGATTAAAAAGCCAGACAACTCCTTTCGTACTATCATAGTAACATAGTTAGTAAGGCCGAAAAAAGACATTTGTCCATCCAGTTCAGCCTATATTCCATCATAATAAATCCCCAGATCTACGTCCTTCTACAGAACCTAATTGTATGATACAATATTGTTCTGCTCCAGGAAGACATCCATGCCTCTCTTGAACCCCTCGACTGAGTTCGCCATCACCACCTCCTCAGGCAAGCAATTCCAGATTCTCACTGCCCTAACAGTAAAGAATCCTCTTCTATGTTGGTGGAAAAACTTTCTCTCCTCCAGACGCAAGAATGCCCCCTTGTGCTCGTCACCTTCCTTGGTATAAACAGATCCTCAGCGAGATATTTGTATTGTCCCCTTATATACTTATACATGGTTATTAGATCGCCCCTCAGTCGTCTTTTTTCTAGACTAAATAATCCTAATTTCGCTAATCTATCTGGGTATTGTAGTTCTCCCATCCCCTTTATTAATTTTGTTGCCCTCCTTTGTACTCTCTCTAGTTCCATTATATCCTTCCTGAGCACCGGTGCCCAAAACTGGACACAGTACTCCATGTGCGGTCTAACTAGGGATTTGTACAGAGGCAGTATAATGCTCTCATCATGTGTATCCAGCCTCTTTTAATGCACCCCATGATCCTGTTTGCCTTGGCAGCTGCTGCCTGGCACTGGCTGCTCCAGGTAAGTTTATCATTAACTAGGATCCCCAAGTCCTTCTCCCTGTCAGATTTACCCAGTGGTTTCCCGTTCAGTGTGTAATGGTGATATTGATTCCTTCTTCCCATGTGTATAACCTTACATTTATCATTGTTAAACCTCATCTGCCACCTTTCAGCCCAAGTTTCCAACTTATCCAGATCCATCTGTAGCAGAATACTATCTTCTCTTGTATTAACTGCTTTACATAGTTTTGTATCATCTGCAAATATCGATATTTTACTGTGTAAACCTTCTACCAGATCATTAATGAATATCATCAATCTTAAAGGCCTGAATAAGTTCCTATGTGTCCAATCGTTTAAAATGGAGTCTGTAAAAACAGTAATAAAGCTATTGTTGCCTATTATCATGTCCCTATACACGCAGACCACCAACAGTTTTTAAGGGTGGCAGCCTCACTAGGCGGGACAGTAAAACACTTCCAATACAGGGCCCTCCCCTTTGGAGTTGCAGTTGCCCCTCGTGTTTTCATAAAGATAATGGTGGTGGTGATGGCACATCTTCATGAACAGGATATTCTAGTGGTTCCATATCTGGATGACCTATTGATCATAGGACACTTAGAATCACACTGCTTGGCCCAACTAGCAAAAGTAATTGCAGCCTTACAAAGTTTCGGATGGATTATTAATTTTAAAAAATCACGTTTACAGCCCCTAACAGTACAATAATTCCTGGGTCTCATCTTAGACTCCAGGTTGCAAGAATGCCGCCTACCAGACACAAAGGTAGACAAGATTCGTCAGCAAATACTCAAGGTCGTTAACAATCCATCAGTCACGTTAAGAGGGGCAATATCACTGTTAGACTCACTCACATCTTGTATCCCGGCGGTTCTTTGGGCCCAGTACCACACCAGAGTCCTACAGTGGGATATACTGTACAATACTCGTCAGTTAGAAGGCCATCTTGATTGTACCTTTTCCTTGTCAGATGCTTCTATACAATCCTTACGTTGGTGGTTTTTCATAACAATCGGTCTTGACCTAGCCGCTGCTTTGATAAATCTAGCAAACCAGTAATTGTTAGCTAAATTACAATTGTATAAAGCTCCTAAAGCTGATACATGGACTCCAAGGGTGCTAGTGGCTAGCCCCATCTCCAGACCCCGCTTCAGGAACTCCAGAACTTTAGCAATACCGACTTTCTGATCGATCTCTGCACCTGAAACAGTCAAGAATGTTTTCCAGACATTCCTGATGCAGCGGTTTCAAATGTGTACTGTAATTGTTTTTTTTCATAAAAATTTTCATTCATGGGTACAATATATACTTTTTTTATTTTTTAATTATTTAAAATATTTTTACAATTTTTTAAAAACTTTTTAAAACTTTTTATTTTGTTTTGAAGGCATCCCTATGCTATGTAAACTGTCAGCGCTGCACTGACAGATAAAGTTGCTGATCATGCACTGTGCATGATCAGCAACTTTCCTAGCTCTGGTAACCCGGATGATGGCATCGGGTCATCATGGCAACAATCGGGACCCCGTGATATAGCTGGGTCTCCGATCCAAAGGGAGAGGGGTTGTCTTCCCTCTGCCTGCTCACGAAATGATGTGATTGCGTTTGATCACAGCATTTATGGGGTTAAAGTTCCCGGAGTAGTGCGGGACCGCTCCTTGCATTTAGTGCGGGGTGCCAGCTGTCAGAATCAGCTAACATCTGGTGGCGATCGCGAGTTTCTCGCATTGAATTTGCAAGTGTGACGCCAGCCTATATCACGTTTTATGATGCTAGATGAATTTTTGTCATATTGGTTCTTTGCATGAGCTCCCTAGCAATAGGCTCTATTCATGCTTCTTTTAGGGTGCATTTTCCATGGCTGATTGTGACCATTAACCCTCTTCACCCCCCCAAGCCTGTTTTCACCTTCATGACCAGACCAAATATTAAAAATTTGAACACTGTCACTTTATCTGGTAACAACTCTGAAAAGCTTCAACGGATCCTACTGATTCGGTAATTGTTTTTTCGTGACATATTGTACTTCATGATAAGGGTAAAATTCCTTCAATATGACTTGCATTTATTTGTGAAAAAAACTAATTTGGAGAAAATGCAGAAAATTTTAAAACTTTTAATTTTTATGCCCTTAACCCTTCTCCGGCGTTGGGCGCCTATGTCGGAATCCCTCCCTTTGATGTGGGCTCCGGCACCGAGCACACATCTTTACCGCAACATGTCAGCTGTTTTGAACAGCTGACATGTGCCTCTAACAGCCGCTGGTGGAATTGCGATCCACCCGCGTCTGTTAACTAGTTGAATGCCACTGTCAATCTCTGATAGTAGCATTTAACTTGTGCTTTCCGGAAGCACACAGTAAATCCTGCCCATTGGTGACCCACTCACGTGATCGCGGGTCAACCAAGGGGTTGGCATGACAATGAGAGGTCTCCAGCCCGGTGGTTGGCGCTCATAACAAGTGAGCAATCCTGCTACATACAGGCAATTTGATCATTGCCTATATGTAGCAGAGGTGATCAAAGTAGTGCAGTTTCTAGTCTCCCATGGAGACTATTGAAGAATGCAAAAAGTAAAAAAATAAAAGTTCATATCGGTTATAGGATGTTTCGCCTCCAGCAGTTCGCCCCCCCACATTTCGGCCCCAGCATTTGGCCTTCATGATGATACTTAACCTATCGCAGTTGCAGCTCCTTGGGTCAGGGAGTGCAGTCTAGCGGTTCCCCATGACGTCAGATGGAAACAGTTGATTTAACATGTCACAAAAGTGCAGCACTCTGTACAGTACTTTTGTGACATTTGGATTGATGACTGATGGGAATTCATAAACCACAAGGACAATTCATAAACCACAAGGACAAACGGGGGCGAACTTCTGGGGGCGAAACATCCAAATCCCGTTAAAATCACCCCACTTTCAAAATAAAAAGGAATCAAATATACACATATTTGGTATAGCCACGTTCAGAAGTAACACGATCGCTAAACAGCGTAACGAAACAAAATTGAAACATCAGAATTACGTTTATTTGGGTGCCGCTACATTACAATAAAATGCAATAATGGGCAATCAAAAGATCATATCTACACCAAAATGATATCCGTAAAGACGTCAATATCATGAAAAATAGAGATGCTACAGGTCTCGAAAAATGGCACCTGTTTTTTTTTACCAAGGTTTGGAATTTTTTTTCCGCCACTTTTAACTAAAAAAAAAGAACCTAGAGATGTTTGGTGTCTATGAACTCATAACAGCAGGTCAGTTTTAGCATTTAGTGAACTTGGGTAAAAAAGGCCGCACAAAAAAACGTGGAATTGCATTTTTTTGCAATTTCACCGCACTTGGACTTTAAAAAAAAAAAGTTATGGCTCTGGGAAGAAGTGGAGCAAAAAACGAAAATGCAAAAACAAAAATACCTGGTCTGGTGGTTAAGGGGTTAAATCAGAGAGTTATGTCACACAAAATAGTTCATAAATAACATTTACCACATGTCTTCTTTATATGAGCACATTTTTGGAATCTTATTTCTTTTATTAGGAAGTCAGAAGAGTTAAAAGTTGACCAGCAATGTCTCATTTTTCCAACAAAATTTATAAACCTATTTTTTTAGGGACCACCTCACATTTCAAGTGAATTTGAGGGGCCTATATGACCATCGCACCAGCAAGCCATAACAGTAAAATCTTCACTATAATATGGTGCTCCTTCCCTTATGAACTTTGCACTCTGCTTGAAAAGTATCTCCCGATTACATTTAGGGTATTGGCATACTCAGGAGAAATGATTACAAAAACTGGGGTACATTTTTTCCTACTAGACCTTAGGAAAATTAAAAACTTGGGGCTAAAACAACATTTTAGTGGTAAGAATGTAATTATTCTTTCTTCACCACCCAGTGGTATAAAATCCTGTGAGGCACATGTGGTGTCAATATGGTCACTGTACCCATAGATGATTTCATTGGAGGGGGTTTAGTTTGGAAAATGAGGTCACTTGGGGGTTTCTGTTCTTCTGGCAGCATAAGGGCTCTGCCAATGTGACATGGCACCCTCAAACCAGTGCAGCAAAATCTGAACTCCAAGATGGTGCTTCTTCCCTTCTTATCTTTGTCTAAAAAGTAGCTTTCGACCACATATTGGGTATCAGTGTACCCAGGAGAAATTGCGTAACAAATTTAGGGGTCCATTTTCCCCTGTAATTCTTGAAATTTGAACATTGAGAACATTGTGCGCTAAAACAACATTTTTGTGGGAAAAATTATATATTTTTTTCATTTTCACAGATGGACATTGTAAAATTCTGTGAAGCACTTATGGATTCAAGGTGCTCACCACACATCTAGATAAATTACTTGAGGGGTCTAGTTTCCAAAATAGGGTCACTTGTAAGGCCGCCGTCACACTTGCGAGTTTTACGTACGTAAGAGCGCAGAAACTACGTGCGTAAAACTCGCATAACATACGGCACAATGATTCTCAATGGGTCTAGTCCTATCAGCCGTATATTACGGATCCGTAATATACGGCGTTCTACGGCCGCACAAAATCGCAGCATGCTGCGTTTGTCAGCGTATTGCGCAAAAAATACGCCAATGCAAGTCTATGGGAGAGCGTATAATACGGAATGCATACGGACCATGCGTGTGACTTGCGAGAAATACGCAACTCCCTGGCAGATGTCCGGAAATGTCTAAAGGCCTCAATCAGGCAGGTGAGACATGCTAATTAGCTGAAAAAGCCAGACAGTGAACCCGGAAGTCTGCTGCACGCCTCCACGGAGTGAGATTCAGCATGGCCAGCATAATAAATGTCGACATGCTGATCATTTTGGTCCAAGAGAGGCCTGTGATCTGGGACCAAAGAGACCCCAACTATGCTAACAGGGCCCAAAAAGAGGCAGCATGGAGGAGCGTGTGTGGGTGCCTCTTCCCACATTATGACCAGCAGCCACGTGAGGCACAGCAACAAATAAGTAAGTACATCCATGTTTGAAATATAATGTTCTTGTTAACCAGCAGGCCCTTACTACTTTGAATTTCTAAACAAGAATTTATAAATTAATCCAGAAAGAACTAGAAAGCACACCAGTAGACACATATTGTTGTACATGATAAACGGATTTCAGTAATGTTTTGAACAGATGTCCCTTACTAACAGTGTTTCCCAGTAATTGTGCTTTCTGGGATAGAGGGTAGCGGACTCTGTCCTTGTGGCCTTGCTTCATAATTGTGTGAGTTTTTCAAATTTAATAATAAATGTGCTCCACAAATGCCTATTTCTATGCTACACTTAAATCTGTGTAGTCAATTACACCTTGTGTGAGCACTCTGCATAATGGGCTAATCAATGTGTTTAATTTTTGTTGTTTCAGTGGGTGATGTTACAACAAGGTGGCGGAGTATCCGTGACCAATATAGGAGGGAGAGGCAGCAGCGGGAGAGAAGTGGAGCCGGGGCACCTCCTAAAAAAAGGAAATATCTATATTTCGACCGCCTAACCTTTCTTAACCCCAGCATGGACCTCAGGCCGTAAGTAAAAACATCACAACCTTTTTTAATTTTTGAAGTTGGAGAAATGATTACAAATAAAATTTAAACTAAATAAATTTTTCTTTTTCAGAACACAGTCTAACCTCACTGACAGGGAGACAGGGTCTGACTCTGAACTGGTCATTGACCCAGTTGGTGAAGGTGAAGAGGTGGCTGGTCCATCCCTCCAGGATCCTCCTCATCTGGCCAGCCAGCTCCAGCTGCAGCAGAACAACAGCAAGAGGCCCCACAGTTCGCATCAGCAGCATCATCAGCAGCAGCAGCACCACCACCGAGCCAGGATGACCCTGGAAATAGCAGCAGCCCTACTGTTGCCCTGGAGCGATCCCCACAGGCTGCAGTCAGACCACAGCGTTCACGCCGCAGGAGAGAGCTTCTCCAAAGCAGGAGAAACGTGGATGCTGGGATCATGAACTATTTGGCACGGGTTCGAGAGGATGATGGGGAGGAGGGCTTTACAAGGAGCCTTGCCCAGTACTTAAGGTCCATAGAGCGGGAGTTGAGGCTGCGTTTGAGAGGGTGTTTTCAGATCCTTATTGACGCATGCACCCCCCCAAATAACCCATACAATCTCTTGCAGATGATTGAACAGTGGCAGATGTCACCTGAAAATATTCTGCGGCCTCAGAGATTACAAGGCCTGGCTGCTCAACAAGGATCTGAAGCACCCCCTCCACGTCAGCCAACACCTCAACCCCAACCCACAACGAACCCACAATGGCAACCTCAGCAACATATGGCAGGATATCATCAACCATCCCAATATGGCCACTTGTCCTCACCCAGTGCTGGAGGCTGGTCCCAACCTGGGTATGGACAATATGGTCATTTTGGGTTGGGGTATGATTCCCGGACATATGGTCAGCAACAGCAGGGGTATGTCCCAAATCCTCGCCCCACTCTTCAAAGTTTCCAGCATCATAGCTGGGCTAATGTCCCTCAGGCCACTACAACATCTGCACAGGGTGCTGGACAATTGGGCCTACAAAGGCCACCTGATGCTGACCCTGAGCAAGCTACATCTCCTGCACCAACCTACCAGGACTTGTAATTTTGTTAGTTTATTTATTTTATTTTTTTTCCAAAGTTTCCTTTTTATTTCTTTGTGGTTTATATTATTTTATCCACAATATTCGTTTAGATTGTGCCTACATAGCAGTCTTTATTGTGGATGTTGTTAATAATTTTGTGGCCACTAAAAAAAGGCCATTTAGATGCCAAAATCTGGTTATGGCCAAAAAAAAAAACAAGACCATAACAAATGTTCTACAGTAAAAAGTTATATTACTAACAATCAAAGTCTGGATGCGCTCTATTCATTCTTCCATCACACACACATGATATGCTGACAACCATATGTGAAATAATTAAATACAACAGACAGAGTTTATAAATTAGTTAAGACATAATTTAGAGATCAAAATAATTAAACATGCAAAAATGCATAGTCTTGCCAGGGAGTAGCACCTTGAGGAGTCAAAAAATAATTTGTAAAGACATCACAAACTTTAAGACCAGAAAGTGGACGGCGCGGAGGAGGGACATATGGGGTAGGCCTACTAACATTGTTCATGAGGTGATCTTCAAAATTTGGCGAGGAACAATCATGTATTCTTGTGAAATTATGTAGAATTACACAGGCTTTGATCACTTCATTGATTGTAGCCTCACTCAGCTGGATGGCAGACTGAAGAACACGCCATTTGGCAACAAGAATCCCAAAGGCGCACTCAACCAGTCTCCGTGCCCTTGCAAGTCTCAAATTAAACACCCTCCGCCGGTGGTCAAGGTTGCGCCTGGGGTAAGGCCTCATGACGTGCCTCGTCAGTTGGAAGGCCTCATCTCCAACAAAAACAAAAGGCACTGCTTCCGCATTGGAGCCTGGGAGTTGTTGTGGTGGGAGGTTCAACTGGTTGTCACGTAGCCGCCGACCCATTATGGACGAATTGAAGACCCTAGAGTCTCCAGTTCGCCCATAGGCCCCAATGTCTACAATTATAAACCTGTACTTACTGTCAGCAACTGCTAACAGAACTACAGAGAAAAACTGCTTGTAATTGTAGAATTGGGAACCAGAGTTCGGCGGCTTACGCACCCTGATATGTTTCCCATCCACAGCTCCAATGCAGTTAGGGAAGTCACAAGTATTTTTGAAACCAGTGGCGATTTTGAGCCAATCCTCCTGTTTGGGCTCAGGCATCACAACTTCCTGAAGTTTCTGCCAGATTTGTGAACAGGTTGTCCTAACAATGCCTGAAATTGTCGACCGCCCAATCAGAAACTCCAGGTGTAGACCCGCATAGGACAAGCCTGTGGACAGGAAGCTGCAATACAAGAAAAAGGTAATAAAAACATTAACATGATGACTACGAAAACAGGAATAAGCACAAGTGTATATTTCATTTACTAGGACATTATTTACAATAGAAAAAGGTTAATTTTACAATCTTAATATAATCGAATATTTACAACATTCTTTTATATGTGCTTGTGGCTTCATGTCCAAGTTAAGTTACTGAAACATAGTAGGACACCACACAGTTTAGAAAAAAACAAACAAAAAACAGTATGTGCGAATGTGGAATACATACTGTAAGGTTAGGAGCAGACGCTCCTCAGCAGAGATGGCTTTTCTCATCCAGGTGTCCTGATAGGTGATCCCAGGACGTAAGATCTCCAACAACATGTCAAAAGTCCTGATGGACATGCGACTATACAGGTAAAACTTGTCAGGATGTGCCCTCAAAGCTGAATATAGTCTCTGGAAATGTCCTTTACTCTGGCGTTGGGTCAATAGAGGATGGACCCACAATCTTCGTCTCCTCCTTCGCGGATGAACATTGACCTGATATGGCTGGCCAAAGCGACGAGACAACACCCAGTGAAGCAACACCCGCTGAGTTGTGCTTAAATACACATGGTCAGACATGTTTGTAAGGTCAAAGCAACACAGGCAAAATATGCTAGAGAACATATAGGGCAGATGGTAGGGGTCCACCTGTTGGAGAGGGCTTAAATAGTGTGGTTAATGATGGTTTAAATGATTTGCAGGCCTGAAAACCGTTAAATGTCCATTTTGTGAGGGTGCGTGCAAAATACGCCATACGGACCACATACGGATTACACATGCACAAGCACATGCGCAAAATACGCGACCACACCTAAGCAACGCATTAACTACGGAAGTAGATTTCGGGGACATTTTGGCGTATTGAACGCGTAGTACGGACGTATAATACGTTCCGTATTGTCTTACGCCAAGTGTGACGCCGGCCTAAGGGGTTTCCACTGTTTAGGCGCAATAGTAGCTCCCCAAATGTAACATAACATCCGCTGACCATTCCATCAAAGTCTGCATTCCAAAATATCACTCCTTCCATTATGAGCTCTGCCGTGCACCCAAACAGTAGTTATGGGGTATCTGCGCACTCAGGAGAAATTGCACAACAAATTTTGGGTTCCATTTTGTCCTGTTACCCTTGTAAAAATAAAAAGTTTTGGGGATTTGTGGGAAAATTTTGATTGTTTTATTTTCATGGCTAAGCGTTATAAACTGCTGTGAAGAGCCTGGGGGTTCAAGGTGCTTACCACCCATCTAAATACATTTTTTGAGGAGCACAGTTTCCTTGTGGGTTTTTTCCACTGTTTAGGCACATCAGGGGTTCTCCGAACGCAACATAGCGTCCGCTAATGATTCCAGCCAATTTTGTGCTCTAAAAGTCAAATGGCGCTATTTCTTTTCCGAGTCCTGCCGTGTGCCCAAACAATTATTTTTCCCCACATATGTGGTATCTGTATACTCAGGAGAAATTGCACAACAAATTGTATGGCACCCTGACGAAGAAGGACGGAGCTCCTTCGCAACGCGTCGGAAACCCTCTTGATCCCAGCGCCACTCCGTAGCCTCTGTGACGTCACACGCTAGGCACTTCCGTTGGCCATCGTTCCCTGGCTCTACGCTGATTCACTGTATTCCTGCCATGCTGCGGCTGTCATCAGCTCACCTCTCAGCCTACCATCCGCTTGTCAGGACCGCCACTACGAGACCTGACAGGTGATCCACGCATCAAGAGTTCCCTGTATCCACCACGCATCCGGAAGTCTGGTAAGTCTTAACCGGATTCATCGGTGCATGTAACCATACAGCGGTGCGCATGATAATACATACACCACATATTTACCCCTGACAGTGTGCAGTACTTGTGATTGAAGACAAACGTCTTAGTCCCCACATATTAAATTGTATGGTGCATTTTCTCCTGATACCCTTGTGAAAATGCATAACCTCTTTGAAGCATCCAGTCATTCAAGGTGCTCACCACACATCTAGATACATTGCTTGATGGGTCTCGTTAACAAAATGTCATAGCTTATGGGGGTTTTCCACTGTTTAGGCACGTTAAGGTCTCTCTAAAAGTGACATGGCATCTGCTACTGATTTCAGTCAATTTTGAATCAGTGGGATCCATGTAGCTTTTTAGAGTTATTACCACATAAAGTAACACAGGTCAGAAGTGTAAAATTTGGATTGGTCATGAAGGTGAAAACAAGCTTATGGGGAGTAATGGGGTTAAGAGCCTGTTTACACTTCCATGTGCACAGTCATTCCATGCACATTGAATGGTGTTCTCTGCAGCACATAGCACAATATGCTGCCGAGAACATTTGAACTTTGAAGCAAGCTTTATAAATCATTTTACGAGACAAATGAGCATTTTGCTCATTTTACAGGTGGTTGACAAACTTTTTAAACATACCAATAAGTGTAAGACAAGCTCACCCTTAAGGTATGTACACACTGAGGTATTTTGAAACGCTCAAAAATGACACATTTTCTATTCGAAACTATACTCGGAAATGCTCCTTCTTTGGGGAGATCTTTTGTTTTGTTTCCTGAAGCATTTCTTAAGCCGTTTTCAAGCATTATTTTCTTGACACATTTTTTCAGAGATGTGACATGCACTTTCTTTTCTCCCACTGATATTTTTCAAAACCTGAGTGGAAAAAAAAGTTAAAAGACTGAACATGTGACAAGGAAGTAGTTTTACAGTCAAAATAAGAAATCTTTCAGGCATTTTTTATCAATATGTTCTTGTGCTTTTTGGATCAGACCCGCTTTAAAAGGCTTCTAAAAAAAACTTGACCCTTAATGTTTTTTTATCTGACTGCTGTTTGACAATCAGAATAGTTTAGTTTGCTGTATTTTTTTAACCAGTAAAAAGACCTGACCAACATAAGTTTTACTTTGACATTTTAAAAAGAAACCCTAAAAATCTTCAATATATTGTTTTTCCTGTAAACATGTCCCTTGTGTCTGGATTGGCATGTCTGAAACTCACAATAAGGAGTTTTTAATTAGAACATAAAAAAGATCTGCGAATGTTGGCATTGTGAAGCGGAGAACAAAACATGGGGACTAACACGGAAATAAAGTTTCTTGTTATTGTTGCAAATACAATTAGATGCAGAGAGAATGGGTGCAGCTTACTGTAGTAGAATTGGGCGTCTTCCTGGGTATGGGGGGAAGCCGTCCCTTGGAAAGATATGCAAGCAGCTGATTAGCAAAGCTATTCTATAGGACCTTTCTTATCACTGCGTCTGTTCTCCGAGGTCTTGAATTATTCTTGTAAGGGCACAGGAAGTAGCTTGTAGGGGATGCAATGTGAGGTACTTAGTAGGGGAAGTTCTCTTAATAATAAGTAATTCAATAAGAAATTAGGATCACATGTTAAGAGGAAATGTCATAAAAAGAGTATTGTGTTCTTCTTGAGAACAAACCACTTGGCTATGTCAAGTGAGCCTAACTATAGATGCTTTTACAAACCTGTGGCTACTTAGAAACTAATTTAGCAAGCTAGCATACCTGACATAAGGAGGTTGATATGAATGGTAAAATAAATTTGGCTAATTCTTCTGAATTTCAGTAACAAATGTGAGACATATATCAATGCAAATGTATCTGATCTGATGTCCCCTTAGTAAATTAAAAAGTACTCTTAGGCCGGCATCACACTGTCGTTTTAAACGGCCGAGTGCAATGCAATAAAAAATCGCATTGCACTCAGACCAATGTTAAGCTATGGGGCAGCTCCCACCAGCCGACTTTTTGTCGGCCGTTTTCCTCGGTCCGAGACAATCGCAGCATACTGTGATTGTCTCGGACCGAGGAAAACTCTTGGCTCACTCGCACCCATATAAGTCTTTGGGTGCGAGTGAGACAGCGCACACCACTCGGATATCATCCGAGTGATGTGCGTTATAAGCGGACCCCAGCAATGGAGGAGATGGAGAAATTCATTTCTCCGCCTCCTCCGTAGCTGTGCTCCGATTCTCCCTGTGCGAGAGAATCGGAGCACAGATGCATGACACTCGGCTCCTGCTCTGCTGCAAGCAGGAGCCGAGTGTCATTAGCATATCACATCCGATGATCTGGCATCGGATGCAATACGCCAGTGTGACGCCGGCCTTAAAAGAATAATCTATTCAGCTATTTTGTTGGTTGGTTGGATTTGGGTGTAGTCTACATAAAAGGTAGACCTCATGGATGACAAAACTTTTGGGCCCTGCCGAAAGAGCCTAAAAACAAAAAATTAGCAAAGATTCTGGATGGTTTGATAGGTAGGGAAATCGGGGGGGAAATGGTTGCTGAAATGTAGAAAATGAGTTTGGTTGGGGTTTCGCTGTACAAATAACATGCTAACTTTATTCTGCATGGCATTAAAATTATCGAGATATCAAATAAATAGTATTTTTAAGTTCCGTATATACTCGAGTATAAGCCGACTCCCCTAATTTTGCAACAAAAAACTGGGAAACTTATTGACTCGAGTATAAGCCTAGGGTGGGAAATGCAGCAGCTATTGGTAAATGCCAAAAATAAAAATAGATACCAATAAAAGTAAAATTAATTGAGACATCAGTAGGTTGTGTTTTTGAACATCCATATTTAATCAGGAGCCCCATATAATGCTCCATACAGTTCATGATGGGCCCCATAAGATGCTCCATACAAAATATGCCCCATATAATGCTCCATAAAATTTATGATGGGCCCATAAGATGCTCCATATTAAAATATGCCCCATATAATGCTGCACAAATGCTGATTATGGCCCCATAAGATGCTCCATATAAAATTATGCCCCATATAATGCTCCATGCAGTTCTTTATGGCCCCATAAGATGCTCCATACACAAATATGCCCCATATAATGCTCCATGCAGTCCTTTATGGCCCCATAGATGCCCCATATAATGCTCCATGCAGTTCTTTATAGCCCCATAGATGCCCCATATAATGCTCCATGCAGTTCTTTATAGCCCCATAGATGCCTCCTATAATGCTCCATGCAGTTTTTTATGGCCCCATAGATGCCTCATATAATGCTTCATGCAGTTCTTTATGGCCCCATAGATGCTCCATATAACATTTTACCACATGTAATGCTGCTGCACTAAAAAAAAACAGCAAAATGACATACTCGCCTCTTGTCGCTGCTCCTCAGCGTCCCGTCTCTCCGCACTGACTGTTCAGGCAGAGGGCGGCGCTCACACTAATACGTCATCGTGCTCTCTGACCTGAACAGTCAGTGCAGATGACGCGGAAGACGGAGTGTCGGTGGAATGTGGAAAGGTGAATATGAAATACTCACCTGCTCCTGGCGCTCCTGACACGGTCCCCGCATGTCCCACGGTCTCCGGGAGTGGCAGCTTCTTCCCCTGTTCAGCGGTCACTGGTACCGCTCATTACAGTAATGAATATGTGGCTCCACCCCTGGGACTCTGGTAACAATTTCATTTTTAATCTGAGAGTAGGACAAATGGTTATATATTTTTAATGTTTTACTAGTATATAAATACATTATTAACATCTATGGTGTGAAATGAACGGCATCAGAGTGATTTACAGTTCCAGCCATTGCACCAGACCCCCCCTGCCAGTTACAGATGGTGTCATGTGGTTCCTGTATGGATATAGCTCCTGTGCCCAAGCAATTGCATGGAAATATACAGTGGGGCAAAAAAGTATTTAGTCAGTCATCAATAGTGCAAGTTCCACCACTTAAAAAGATGACAGGCGTCTGTAATTTACATCATAGGTAGACCTCAACTATGGGAGACAAACTGAGAAAAAAAAAATCCAGAAAATCACATTGTCTGTTTTTTTTAACATTTTATTTGCATATTATGGTGGAAAATAAGTATTTGGTCAGAAACAAAATTTAATCTCAATACTTTGTAATATATCCTTTGTTGGCAATGACAGAGGTCAAACGTTTTCTGTAAGTCTTCACAAGGTTGCCACACACTGTTGTTGGTATGTTGGCCCATTCCTCCATGCAGATCTCCTCTAGAACAGTGATGTTTTTGGCTTTTCTCTTGGCAACACGGACTTTCAACTCCCTCCAAAGGTTTTCTATAGGATTGAGATCTGGAGACTGGCTAGGCCACTCCAGGACCTTGAAATGCTTCTTACGAAGCCACTCCTTCGTTGCCCTGGCAGTGTGCTTTGGATCATTGTCATGTTGAAAGACCCAGCCACGTTTCATCTTCAATGCCCTTGCTGATGGAAGGAGGTTTGCACTCAAAATCTCACGATACATGGCCCCATTCATTCTTTCATGTACCCGGATCAGTCGTCCTGGCCCCTTTGCAGAGAAACAGCCCCAAAGCATGATGTTTCCACCACCATGCTTTACAGTAGGTATGGTGTTTGATGGATGCAACTCAGTATTCTTTTTCCTCCAAACACGATAAGTTGTGTTTCTACCAAACAGTTCCAGTTTGGTTTCATCAGACCATAGGACATTCTCCCAAAACTCCTCTGGATCATCCAAATGCTCTCTAGCAAACTTCAGACGGGCCCGGACATGTACTGGCTTAAGCAGTGGGACACGTCTGGCACTGCAGGATCTGAGTCCATGGTGGCGTAGTGTGTTACTTATGGTAGGCCTTGTTACATTGGTCCCAGCTCTCTGCAGTTCATTCACTAGGTCCCCCCGCGTGGTTCTGGGATTTTTGCTCACCGTTCTTGTGATCATTCTGACCCCACGGGGTGGGATTTTGCGTGGAGCCCCAGATCGAGTGAGATTATCAGTGGTCTTGTATGTCTTCCATTTTCTAATTATTGCTCCCACTGTTGATTTCTTCACTCCAAGCTGGTTGGCTATTGCAGATTCAGTCTTCCCAGCCTGGTACAGGGCTACAATTTTGTTTCTGGTGTCCTTTGACAGCTCTTTGGTCTTCACCATAGTGGAGTTTGGAGTCAGACTGTTTGAGGGTGTGCACAGGTGTCTTTTTATACTGATAACAAGTTTAAACAGGTGCCATTACTACAGGTAATGAGTGGAGGAAAGAGGAGACTCTTAAAGAAGAAGTTACAGGTCTGTGAGAGCCAGAAATCTTGATTGTTTGTTTCTGACCAAATACTTATTTTCCACCATAATATGCAAATAAAATGTTAAAAAAACAGACAATGTGATTTTCTGGATTTTTTTTTCTCAGTTTGTCTCCCATAGTTGAGGTCTACCTATGATGTAAATTACAGACGCCTCTCATCTTTTTAAGTGGTGGAACTTGCACTATTGCTGACTGACTAAATACTTTTTTGCCCCACTGTATGTATGTTTTTTTGCGGCATGTACATAGTTTTACATTAAGGGTGTTGTACGCTTTTAATTTATTTTGTACTTAATAGGTATGATTTGTTAAAAAATAAGAAAATCAGCCTTGCTTATTCCCTGACACAGCATTACTGCCTCTCTGGTGCTGCCCTCTCTTTCAGACGTCTGCTGTATCTGTGTTTTTTTGCAGATTTAGTCTGTGGTGCTTTTCACATCTCTCTTCTATTATGTGTACCGTATGTCTGCAAGAAAATCAAGGAGACGTGTCTTGCTTTTTAACTAAATCACGGATCAAAATTACCATCTATGGATTCGTGAAAATTATTATAATAATATTATAATAAGTAGGAGAAGCTTTTGAAAATTTTTATCATATGAAAAATTCACTGATGTAAAAATCGACAAACTGACCGAACGCTGATGAAACATGGATCCAAAACCCTGGTGAACAACGGTTTTTACGTACCAGAAAAATCACGGACACCTGAATGAGGCCGTAAGGTTGCCACCTATTACTAGAGATAATAATAAACTGGTAAAATATCATATGGTTCATCATATCCTTTCTGTATGTAATGTGTTTTATATACAATAAAACCAAACATTTCTATAAAAAATAATAAAAAAATCAATATGTAACAATGCTTTAATATGAACTATTTTTGTGTATTGTTTATCATTTGTAGAAAAGAAAAGCCGGCTCTAACGCTGAATCTGCTGTCAGTCAGTGCTGGGGCGCAATTGCAGCTGTCTCTATCTATACACTGAGTGGTGTCTGAAACCATGCTGGCGGCACTCCTGTGACTGTAAGCCGAATGCGGCCGGGGGGAATAAAGTTTATTTCCTCCCGTTAGCTGGTGCTCTGAGTGTTGATGCCACATGGTGTCAGAACACGATTCACCTGCAGATTAACTCCATATTTGCAGGTCAATAGCGCTATTTTACATGACCGGTTCCCTTGAAATAGAGAAAATATAGAAAGAAAAGCAAACACTCAAAATGCCAGCTCACAAGCTTGGCTGGAAAATATCATGAAGCAAATATTCACCATTTAAAATTATAAAATGCAATATGTCGATTTCTAACAGGAATAGACGGCAGTGATTTATAACTGGTTCAATCTTTGTAGTCTGTCTATTATGTAATAGTAGGTTCCTTAAAGTCCCTATCGAACTTTTGGTTAGATAACAACTGTTGTTCGATCTTTTCACTTGTGAAATATTTCAAAATAAATTGTTTTAATCTCTTAAAGAAATTACCCACATACCTCTCTTATTTTCTGGTTAAAAGATGCTTCATCCAGGCCAGAAATTCATGGACTGTAGGGATAGATTTTCTTAGCCAATGTTTAAGCATTGGGCAACTATTAATATTGCAGTAATTCCGGTGCACCGTAAAAGACCGTTGAGGAAAGCGCTCCAAGTCTTGTAACAACAATTACCTTAACCATATTATAAAAAGAACATGTATTGGTACAGGACCATAATCCGTGAAAGATCTCTAGATGAGGTTTTACATTTTTGGGGCACGTTGTTGTTCTAACTGGTTTAAGCACAGTTCTATGGTGTTTTAACTCGTATATTGCCCTAAGTATGAGTTTAAATTGTGGTTTGCTCCATATGTCATTGAATACTACCTTGGAAATGTTGGTCAATCCCTCTTGTATTTTGTAACTATATCTTGATTGGTAAATTTTCCCCCACTTTTTAAAGAAAGTGTCAAGATGGATTTTCATTTGATTTGATTTTTATAAAAGATAAATTGAAGACATTCACAAAGGCGATTCAATAACCAAATCAAAGGAGTTTAGTGAATGTCCATTTGAAATAGCTCTCAGCTATTCCGTAGAAGAGTATTTTCAGGTTCATTCTGGAAAAAAAATCAATAGTTAAATTATTATTATTATTTATTATTATAGAGACATTTATTCCATGGCGCTTTAAATGTCATATTGTAGATAGGGTGTCTTGTGTAGAACATTTGGAAGGTTACCTGTAGACCAGGCCTGCATAACAAGGGTGGTATGCAGCCCGTCTAAGCTTTTATTGCAGCCTGCCGGAACCAGGAGACGCCAGCTCCTATTATTCTTATATTCAAATGTTTTCACATTTGAACACTTGGGTGCTGGGATTAGGGCAGAGGAGCACTTGCCAGCCCCCGCCTTGACGTGCAATGGCATGATGAGGTCAGCACGCTTCTGACGTCATCAAAATGCTGCTGTCGCTGTCACTGCAGAGGCAGCGGGGATGGCGGGCATCGGTAGGCGTTCCATGGAGGCACTGAAGATTAAGTGTGCTACCATTTTAGATGAGAAGAAGGTTGGGATTACTGTAATTGCACATTATGGAGCAATGAGGGACATTATGGGGCAATTAGGGAGAATTGTAAAAGGGGGCATAGTATAGCGAGAGACAGTGATGTGTGAGGACTTTATGCAGAGACAGTGTGATATGGAAAGGGGCAGTTTGGGATGTTTTTTTGGAAAGGGGCAGTGTGGAGGGACATTAAGGAGATGGGCATTGCTAGGGAATGTTATGGAGGGGGCAGTTTGTGGGGAATATCATGTTGAGAGTAAATCTGGGAGGACAATATGGAGAGGAGCAGTGTGGGGGGTGTATTATGAAGAAGGGCAGGGTAAGGGGAGGTGGTATGGAGAGAGGCAATTTGGGGGATATTGTGTGCAGGAAGCACAGTGAAGAACAATTATTGTTTTAAAGGCGCAGTATGTGAGATATTTATATTTATGGGGCAATATAATATAACTTTTATTTTAAAGGGCGGGCACTGTTGGGAAGTGGTGCTGAAGACGAAAAAGAGGAAAGTCTGCAGAGATGAGCTCTGGGCATGAAATCTCATGGTGTCTGTGCGACATGGAGACAAAAGGGATGGCAACGACTTTAAAGAGAGAAGATGTCATCAACAGTTGAAACTAGAAGTAATAAAAATACCTTAAAACATTCTCTCTCTCTAATTATTCTGTCATTTGGCAAAAATTAATAATTATAGTAATCCTAATTGACCTAAAACAGGAAAGGTTTATTCTGATTTCATGTCAGATATTGAGAAAAACATGCCTATGTGTCTATATATAGTGTACAGTTATATGAAAAAGTTTGGGCACCCCTATTAATCTTAAGCTTAATGTTTTATAAAAATTGTTTTTTTTTGCAACAGCTATTTCAGTTTCATATATCTAATAACTGTTGGACACAGTAATGTTTCTGCCTTCAAATGAGGTTTATTGTACTAACAGAAAATGTGCAATCTACATTCAAACAAAATTTGACAGGTGCATAAGTATGGGCACCCCACCAGAAAAGTGACATTAATATTTAGTAGATCCTCCTTTTGCAAAAATAACAGCCTCTAGTTGCTTCCTGTAGCTTTTAATGAGTTCCTGGATCCTTGATGAAGGTATTTTTGACCATTCCTCTTTACAAAACAATTCCAGTTCCGTTAAGTTTGATGGTCGCCGAGCATGGACAGCCCTCTTCAAATGATCCCACAGATGTTCAATGATATTCAGGTCTGGGGACTCGGATGGCCATTCCAAAACAGTGTAATTGTTCCCCTGCATGAATTCCTGAGTAGATTTGGAGCTTTGTTTTGGATCATTGTCTTGCTGAAAGATCCATCCCCTGCATAACTTCAACTTTGTCACTGATTCAAGAACATTATTGTCAAGAATCTGCTGATACTGAGAGGAATCCATGTGTCCCTCAACTTTAACAAGATTCCCGGTGCCGGCATTGGCCACACAGCCCCAAAGCATGATGGAACCTCCACCAAATTTTACTGTGGGTTGCAAGTATTTTTCTTGGAATCCTGTGTTTTTTAGCTGCCATAACGCCTTTTTGTATGACCAAACAACTCAATCTTGGTTTCATCAGTCTACAGGACCTTCTTCCAAAAAGAAATTGGCTTCTCCAAATGTGCTTTTGCATACCTCAGCCGACTCTGTTTGTGGCGTGCTCGCAGAAACGGCTTCTTTCGCATCACTCTCCCATACAGCTTCTCCTTGTGCAAAGTGCGTTGTATAGTTGACTGATGCACAGTGACACTATCTGCAGCAAGTTGATGCTGCAGCTCTCTGGAGGTCATCTGAGGATTGTCCTTGACTGATCTCACCATTCTTCTTCTCTGCCTTTCTGATGTTTTTCTTGGCCTGCCACTTCTGGCCTTAACAAGAACTGTACCTGTGTTCTTCCATTTCCTTACTATGTTCCTCACAGTGGAAATTGACAGGTTAAATCTCTGAGACAGCTTTTTGTATCCTTCCCCTGAACAACTATGTTGAATAATCTTTGTTTTCAGATCATTAGACAGTTGTTTTGAGGAGCCCATGATGCCACTCTTCAGAGGAGATTCAAACAGGAGAACTACTTGCAAGTGGCCCCTTTAAGTAGCTTTTCTTACGATTGCATACACCTGGCTATGAAGTTCAAAGCTCAATGAGGTTAGAAAACCAAAAAAAGTGCTTTAGTAAGTCAGTAAAAAGTAGGTACGAGTATTTAAAACAAGAAAATGATAAGGGTGCCCATACTTATCCCCTTTCTGACCTCGGACGGGATAGTACGTCCGAGGTCAGATACCCTGCTTTGATGCAGGGCTCTGCGGTGAGCCCGCATCAAAGCCGGGACATGTCAGCTGTTTTGAACAGCTGACATGTGCCCACAATAGGCGCGGGCAGAATCGCGATCTGCCCGCACCTATTAACTAGTTAAATGCCGCTGTCAAACGCAGACAGCGGCATTTAACTACCGCTTCCGGCCGGTGGCCGGAAATGACGTCATCGCCGACCCCCGTCACATGATCGGGGGTCGGCGATGCATCAGGATGGTAACCATAGAGGTCCTAGAGACCTCTATGGTTACTGATCACCGGTGGCTGTGAGCGCCACCCTGTGGTCAGCGCTCACAGCACTCCTCCATTTCTGCTACATAGCAGCGATCAGCAGATCGCTGCTATGTAGCAGAGGCGATCGAGTTGTGCCTGCTTCTAGCCTCCCATGGAGGCTATTGAAGCATGGCAAAAGTAAAAAAAAAAAGTAAAAAAAAATGTGAAAAAAATAAAAAAAAATATAAAAGTTTAAATTACCCCCCTTTCGCCCCAATCAAAATAAATCAATAAAAAAAAATCAAATCTACACATATTTGGTATCGCATTAACCTGATCGCTAAACGGCGTAGCGAGAAAAAAATTCGAAACGCCAGAATTATGTTTTTTAGGTCGCCGCGACATTGCATTAAAATGCAATAACGGGCAATCAAAAGAACGTATCTGCACCAAAATGCTATCATTAAAAACGTCATCTCAGCACGAAAAAATAAGCCCTCAACCGACCCCAGATCACGAAAAATGGAGACGCTACGAGTATCGGAAAATGGCGTAATTTTTTTTTTTTTTTTTTAGCAAAGTTTGGAATTTTTTTCCACCACTTACATAAAAAATAACCTAGTCATGTTAGATGTCTATGAACTCGTACTGACCTGTAGAATCATAATGGCAGGTCAGTTTTAGCATTTAGTGAACCTAGCAAAAAAGCCAAACAAGAAAACAAGTGTGGGATTGCACTTTTTTTGCAATTTCACCGCACTTGGAATTTTTTTCCCGTTTTCTAGTACACGACATGCTAAAACCAATGATGTTGTTCAAAAGTACAACTCGTCCCGCAAAAAATAAGCCCTCACATGGCCAAATTGACGGAAAAATAAAAAAGGTTATGGCTCTGGGAAGGAGGGGAGTGAAAAACGAACACGGAAAAACGAAAAATCCCAAGGTCATGAAGGGGTTAAGCACCTGTCAAATTTTGGTTGAATGCAGATTGCACATTTTTTGTTAGTACAATAAACCTCATTTGAAGGCAGAAACATTACTGTGTCCAACAGTTATTAGATATATGAAACTGAAATAGCTGTTGCAAAAAAAACAATTTTTATAAAACATTAAGCTTAAGATTAATAGGGGTGCCCAAACTTTTTCATATAACTGTATGTAAACTTCTAATTTCAACTCTATCAGATACTTGGACGTAAATGTGTAAATGTTTATTTGTGATATTGCCTGCATCTTATCAGTGCTGTTATTGTGGTTCATGTATTGTCGGTAGTTTGATGATGGCTGGTATCAACAATCTCTAGAACATCTTTACCATTGTTAAGGACATACAGGGAATTGTAGATTCAAGCAATGGTTTTTTATATGGAGCTGAACTGATATTACAATTGATCGCTGTCCTAAGCTTGGTGCTGTACACATGTAGAGATGGTGGTGTTGCTGCAGCATTCATGAGCGGATGGTGGTTCTGATGCTGCATTCATGTGCTGAGAGTGGTTCTGGTGCTGCATTCAAGTACTGATGGTGGTTCTGGACCCGCAATCGTGCAGACTGTGCTTCTGATCTTGTGCACTTGTAGCAATCCATAAAGTGCTTCATGGCTGTGTTTAAACTTAACAATCCTCAAAACTTTGGAGTAGAAACTCACCAAATCATCCTAATAACCTCAAATCTCTAAGTTTTGAGAATTTTTAAGCTAACTGTAACTCAGATTAAGTTAGCGTTTGGACCAAAATATGTTATGTGTATAATGGGAAAGGGGGACATGGGAGTGTCAGCTCACAATTGGAGTCTCTTCAGTAAAGCAATATCCTCGCATGGAGCCACCCAGGTCCTGGGCGTATACGGTGCCAATATAGAAAAATATCTCTCCAGCGAGGTAAAAGTAAAACTTCACATGTATTTATAACACATTAAAAGGGTATATCAAAAGCACACTGAAAAATCAGGAGGGACTACCGACCAATGCGTTTCGACATACTAAAAAACGCAACACAAACAGGTAGCAAAAACATGGGTTCTGCCATAATTCACACATGGAAAATGTATCAAAAAATTGACATGACGCTTTTTCTTACACGAGTTAAAAATGCTGGATGAAAAATGAGAAGTGTAGGCACATTTTCATATTCAACTGTAAAGCTTGTTGGAAGCAGATTAACATGTTTTGGGTGTGAAAGCATACCCTGATAGCTTCCCATATTTCTATATAATAAACAGGTTCCATTCAGAATATGATGTTCATACTAATATTGTTACTGACATGGCAATGTAAAATTTCTTTGGCATGTATTATTTTTCTATTTTCATTTTATGGACCACAGCACCCACATCATTAAAACTGCTTCCTCCACTTCACAAGCCTTTACCAATTTTTTGGGCCATCAGCGTCCACTTTCTTTATTTTCTGGAGTACTATATTGCTGGCAACTACAAGGCAAGCAATAGTCTCTATTTTAATCATAGATAAAATTAGCTTAATTTTCTGTTTCCCATGCCCTATGTCTTCGCAGTTTCTCACAGACATCCTTTGGATCTCTGCCTAAACTCTGTCAGTGCTTGTGTGTACGCTTATTATAGCCAAGGAAAAATAAATGATACTCACACCAATATGGATAAATTTTTGCTTGGAGAATTAATCTACACCATATCTATGTGGGGCTCAGTTCATACCATGAGCTACATGGATGTCGGTCGGGGGTGCTGCAACGATGGCAAGTGATAGATGCTACTGCTAGTGATGAGCGAGTATACTCGTTGTTTGGGTTTTCCCGAGCACGCTCTGGTGATCTCCGAGTGTTTGTTATTGCTCGGAGATTTAGTTTTCATCACCTCAGCAGCATGATTTACGGCTGCCAGATAAGCTGAATACATGTGAGGAATGCCTACATGTATTCAGCCTGTCTAGCAGTCATAAATCATGCTGCTGAGGTGATGAAAACTAAATCTCCGAGCAATAACAAACACTCGGAGATCACCAGAGCGTGCTCGGGAAAACCCAAACAACGAGTATACTCGCTCATCACTAGCCACCGCCATTTTGCTGGAGAAAAACAAACGTGGCTGCAGCAAAATGGTGCCAGTAGCGGCACTTGTGCAGTAGCATCTAGATGCTACTGAACATGAGCCACCGGTGCCATTTTGATTAATTAATACATTTTATTTTTTTTAACCTACAATATTATATGCATAATGCGATACATACTAGTGCTGCTGCCGGCGCCATCTTGCCGAATGTAATTTTTTTTCTAACCCCACAATATGATATGCATTATGTAAAATAGGAGGCAAATCACTGATGGATCAGTGACCTGTCATAAGCCCATAAGGATGCATAAGTATGTAGAGCACCACATAAAGCCTTGGCCACAGGCCCACCCCGAAGTACGAGAATCTCATTAACTCAAAACTACAAATGTACATTAAACAGCAACCGCAAGATGGATTTCATCAACCAATGCATCATTTTAATAAGTATAACAATGCCAACCTGACAGTGTCTATAGTTTACTGAGCAAAATCCTGCGGACAGGTTTGTTATAAAGTTGGGGGCAACCAGAACCGGCTGCTTACACAGAGCTACTTTCAGTTATGAAAGGCTGTCTCCACCTTCTCAGTTCATTTGGCTATAGCTGATTTCGTCCCTATAAGGCTTTTGGTCGGGAGTACAGCAACCATGGCAAAGTTTGGAATGAACCTCCTGTAGTACCCCACGATTCCCAGAAAGGCTCTAACTTGCTACTTTGAGAGTGGTTTTGGCCAGTTTTGGATTGAATCCACTTTACTGATCTGGGGTTTGGTCTTGCCTTTACCTACTACTAGTGTTGAGCATTCCGATATTGAAAATATCGGGTATCGGCCGATATTTGCTGTATCGGAATTCCGATACCGAGTTCCAATATTTTTGCGATATCGGAAATCGGAATCGGCGTGTGCGGTGCGTATGGTTTCCAGGGTCTGGATGAGAGGAGACTCTCCTTCAGGCCCTGGGATCCATATTCATGTAAAAATTAAAGAATAAAAATAAAAAATATCGCTATATTCACCCCTCCGGCGAACCCTGGCTGTCACCGCTGCGAGCGTCTGCCTCCGTTCCTAAGAATGCAGTGAGTGAAGGACCTCCGATGATGTCACGGTCACGTGAGTGGTGCCGCGACATCTTCGAAGGTCCTTCACTCACTGCATTCTTAGGGACGGAGACAGACGCTCGCAGCGGTGACAGCCAGGGTTTGTCGGAGGGGTGAGTATATCCATATTTTTTATTTTTATTCTTTATTTTTTTACATGAATATGGATCCCAGGGTCTGAAGGAGAGTTTCCTCTCCTTCAGACCCTGGGAACCATCCAGGATCACTTCCGATATTTGTGTCCCATTGACTTGCATTGGTATCGGGTATCGGTATCGGCGATATCCAATATTTTTTGGATATCGGCCGATACCATCCGATACCGATACCTTTGAATATCGGAAGGTATCGCTCAACACTACCTACTACATATCCTAGGTATTTGGCCTCTTCTTTTCCATGGCACAATTTTTTTTATTTGTAAAAAATCCTGCCTTCCTGAAAGCCTGTCCACTGCATGGACCTTTCGTAGATGACGCCCCCAATCCTGACTGAAGATTACAATATTGTCTAGATATGGGGCAGCGTAATTCTTATGTGGTGCAAGGATCTGGTCCATGGCCCTGTGGAAGGTGTCCAGGGCTTCCTGCAGACCAAAGAGCATCTGGACGTATTAGAAGCAACCGTCTGGAGTAGAGAAACCGTTTTCTCCTTGGCTTCTTGTGACATGGGGATTTGCCAATATCCCTTCATTAAATCCACGGTAGTTGTGGAGACACAGCATTGTATCTTAATTAACCAGATGACTATATTTAGCAAACCAAGAAGAATAGATTGTTATCTGTATGTTGGCTTTTGAATTTAAGTGTCGATTCCTGTTGGTCAAGAAAACAGACTTTTGTTTGAGTAAGTGTATGTTCACACTGGGCATTTTGCAGCATTTTTTATGCTAATTTTCAGCTGCTTTTTACAGAACCAGCCAAGCCTACGAGATTTCAGAAATCTCATACGCACACATTGATTTTTTTGTCATCAGGATTTTGTGCTTTGCAGCGTTTTTTTGACATAGAGCATGTCACTTCTTTCTTTGACTTGAATGGATGGTGAAAAAACGCTGCAAATACACAGGTTGACTTTTTTGCAGTGTATTTGGTGCAGAAAAAGTCAAGGACAGCCAGATGTGACTTCACACTGGGCACCGTTACATCTAGATGGCAGGCTCCATGATGCGTCCATACAGCCTGTCATCCAGCAGAGCAGACCCGATCACCATTCACTTGAATGGGGGCCCAACAATACAGTGTTAGACATGCTGTCATATGCATGAGAGCGTGTCAAACACCGCTTCTGATCGGTGGGGAAATCATCCCCCCGGTCAGAGAGCCGCAGTTCCCACGCTGTCAAAAGACAGTGGGAGCACTTAGCTGTGATCAGAGGTATAAAGTTTACCTCTGGTCACTGGTGTCAACTGATTGGACAACTGAGCCCATCATCTGACACCTCCCTATTAGTAACCTCGGGGCTTGATGTCACCTGACGGTGACATCAACCCTCCCCAACTATTACCCCACTTGCCACTGCTACAGGGCAAGTGGGAAGAGTGAGGCTAAGTGCCATAATTGGCACATCTTAAAGATGCACCTTCTCTGGGCGGCTGAGAGCTGATGTTTTTAGCCAGTATAAATGGCCCCTTTCTAGGCTATTAGTATCAGCCCGCAGCTGTCTGCATAACCTTTGCTGGTTATTAATTATGGGGGAACTGTTGTGAATTCTGTGGCAGAGCTCCCTCCTGTGGTCACAAGTGGTACTTCGGCTGATTCTCTCTGTGAGCTTCTGTTGGTGGAGGGAAGTGGTACTGCGGCTTCTGAGTTTCCTCCTTCAGGTGATCTGGTGAGGTCGTTAGGTGCTTCTCTACTTAACTCCACCTAATGCTTTGATCCTGGCTTCCTGTCAATGTTCCAGTGTTGGACTTGCTTTTCCCTGGATCATTCCTGTGGCCTGCTGCTCTGCATAGCTAAGTTCTTCTTTGCTATTTGTTTGCTATTTTTTCTGTCCAGCTTGTCTAATTTGTTGCTGGAAGCTCTGGGACGCAAAGGGTGTACCTCCGTGCCGTTAGTTCGGTACGGAGGGTCTTTTTGCCCCCTTTGAGTGGTTTTCTTTAGGGTTTTGTGTAGACCGCAAAGTTACCTTTTCTATCCTCGCTCTGTTAAGAAAGTCGGGCCTCACTTTGCTGAATCTATTTCATCTCTACGTTTGTCTTTTCATCTTTACTCACAGTCATTATATGTGGGGGGCTGCCTTTTCCTTTGGGGTATTTCTCTGAGGCAAGGTAGGCTTATTTTCTATCTTCAGGCTAGTTAGTTTCTCAGGCTGTGCCGAGTTGCATAGGCAGAGTTAGGCGCAATCCACGGCTGCCTCTAGTGTTGTTTGGAGAGGATTAGGGATTGCGGTCTGCAGAGTTCCCACGTCTCAGAGCTCGTTCTATGATTTTGGGTTATTGTCAGATCACTGTATGTGCTCTGACAGCTATGTCCATTGTGGTACTGAATTGCTTTTCATAACAGGGGACAACACATCATTATTTTTTGGGGTCCCCCATTTTAATAGCCAGTAAAGGCTAAGTATACATTTGTGAGTTGATATTAATAGCCTGGGAAGCTCCATGGGTAATACCCCCTTCACAGGCTATAAACATCTGCCCCCAGTCACTGGCTTTTCCTCTGCTGGTTTTAAAAATTGTGCAGGAGCCCACGCCATTTTTCCCTGAAAAGACATGTACAGTAATTTGCACACGCATTGTACTAATTGTATTTGTCACTGACATCTATATATCCACCTATTCTATATGTATTTACTGTATGTAATCCATTTCTTCTATCCTGTCAGCTCCTGCAGTGATTTTACAGACGCCGGCAGATATATTACCGGCTTTTCTTCTATCTATATTTCTGTGAAATATAAATACATATATAAAATATAAATACATATATATGTATATATATATATATTTGTGTATGTTACTGACATGTATATTTATATATATAAATATATGTATATATATCTGTATATATGTGTGTGTGTATATATATATATATGTATTCTATGTATATATATATATATATCTATTCTATCTATTCTATTGTAACCTGTCAGTGTGATTTTACTGTAGCGGCACTTGAATTGCCGACTTGTCAAAGTAGGTAAGGTTCTACAGGTAGTAGTTTTTTTTCTCTGGGGGCACTCAACTTTATTAGCATGCACTAAGAGACCCAAGTTAGCCCCCAAAACACATTAAAAAACTCACCAAAACAGCAACAAAAACGCAAACAAAAACGCACTAAAACATGCGTTTTTGCTGCAGCTTCTTTCCAACCAAGAAATCAGGTTTTGCTGCAGAAAAAAAGCAGCAAAAACGCCCAGTATGCATATACCCTAAGCCTGGAATATTTAGTGACTAGTTTACTGGTATGTTAATTATGTATTGTGTAGGCCAGATAGTTTGTTAATTTTGAGAACAGAGGTGGAAAACGTATGCAAATAGATTAAATAATCAAGTAATGATACTTGAGCTCATCTCCATTCTTACCCTTTGTGTAAATACTGAATGAAGGACACTTGTTAAAGTGCACCTGTCAGCAGTTTTGGCCTATATAAGATACGGTCTGATATACAGCATTCTATAATGCTTTATATTTGCCTCCAATCCGACCCGTAAGAGAAGAAAAATAACTTATTATACTCACCTGCGGGACGGTCCGGTCCGAGGAGTGTCGCCCTTCTTGGTCCAGTACCTCCAGTCTTCATGTGATGCTATCCTCCTGTTGGCTTTGTGTGCACTGGCGTACGTCTCTGCTCTGTTGAAGGCAGAGCAAAGTAGGTGCGCAGGTGCCGGGAAAGGTCAGAGAGGCCCAGTGCCTGCGCACTGCAGTAATGTGTTCTGCCCTCAACAGGGCAGAGAAGTATGCCTGCACAGGAGCACAATGAAAGCGATTCTGTGTGGATGACATCAATTTGATAGGGCTTCAAGTTCACAAGCACATCGAATTCCATCAGAACCTCATGTTCTATGACCTTTGTACACTTCGGGAAATCTGAGAAAAGGTCCTTGTTCTGCTGCAGTAACTTCTGACACTGCTGTTTTTGGACCTTCGACAGAGTCTCCCCCATTGCGACTCATTCAACATCTGCTTTTGACTTGACCAGCAAACATGAAGTTTCAACGGTCTCCCTGCCTTGTCATTGCTTGATAAGATTGACGTGGTACACTTGGTATGGTTTTCGTCTTCCTAGTTGATATTCAATCTGGAAATGTTGTGGTTAATATCCGCGCTGCTGTAATGATGGTTGTCCAAACGTATTGAAGATAAAATTGATGGTTTATTCTTTCTCAACACGTTTCAAAGTCACTAGGACTTCTTGCTCAGGAGATGCTTGTCAGAAAAGCATTTTCTGAGGAAGAAGTCCTAGTGGCTTCGAAACGCGTTGCGAAAGAACAAATCATCATTTTTATCTTCAATACTTTTGGACATCCATCATTACAGCAGCGTGGATATTAACCATGAAATTTCCAGATTGAATATCCTGACTTGGTCCTGAGCTGACCTTGTGGATCTGCAGCAGCTGTCAGAACTCTTATGAGTTTGCTATGCGGTTTTTCTTCCATTAACAGGTGAGTGCAATCCTATTGTTCCCTTGAACCTCTCCCTCGGATAAGACCCTATTGTGCTTTTATTTTTCCTGTAGTTTTTCTCTTCCTAGTTGATGAAACTTGTAGTTCACTTCACCAAGTTTCTTTATCACCTCATAGGGGCCTTGCCATTTGACCAAGAACTTACTGTCCACTGTAGGAATTAGAAAGGCGACTCAGTCCCCAGGGTTGAACTGCCTCACCCTGGCTGACCGGTTGTAGACTCTAGCTTGAGCCTCTTGTGCCTGTAGGAGATGTCTTTTTATGATGGGCATCACCTTCACAATCCTCTCCTGCATTTGGTTGACGTGCTCGATGACGCTACGGTGGGGTGTGACTTTGACTTCCCAGGTTTCCTTCGTTACATCAAGGAGACCCTGTGGATGTCGGCCACACAGAAGCTCAAATGGAGAGAATAAGGTAGAGGCTTGTGCAACCTCCCTGATAGAAAAAAACGACACGGTAGGAGACAGTCCTAGTCTCTACCGTCCTTCTCTATGACCTTCTTAAGCATACTCTTAAATGCTTTATTAAACCTTTGCACAAGTCTTTCCATCTGGAGATGGTACATGGACGTCTTCAGTTGTTTAATTTGCAGGGCCTTACAGCATTCACTCATACCTTACTCGTAAAGGGTGTTCCTTGGTCAGTCAGGATCTCCCTCGGTAATCCTGTGCGGAAAAAACATGTTCCAACTCGCGGGTCATGCTTTTTGCAGAGGAGTTTTTCAGGTGAACTGCTTCAGGGTACCACATAGCATAGTTATGGATGACCAATATGCATTGATGCCCATGAGCAGATTTATTCAGGGGACCAACCAAATCCATGACAATTAGCTGAAACGGTACTTTTATGATGGGTTAATGACAAGAGAGAGACTTCGAAAGTGAAAGGAGGGGGTGGTTATCTGGCAGGTAGGAATGGCAATACTTTAAGATTTCCTGGTGATATCCAGGTCAATAAAACCTCCGCATAACCCATTTTTGAGTTTTTTCGATGCCCAGATGGCCACCCAAGACATGTTAATGAGCCATGTCCATTATCCTTCATCTATAGGGTCCTGGTACCAACAATTGTTCCACTATTTCTTCTCTGACCTTAGTAACCTGGTACAATATGTCCCTACTCAACTCATAATAGGGAAACCTGGTGTCAACCCTTGGTTCCTGTGTTATACCGTTTATAACAGTTGCATTATTGAATGCCTCCTTTAGAGTTTGGTCCCTATGTTGGGCAAACCCAACTTTTTGCTGGCCACCCGTTACTCAGGAATGTCAGACTCAGGGCACACTAATTTCTCATCCCCCACAATGACACAGAAGGGAAACCTGTCAGACTGAGTGTGGTGATACTTCTTGTTATGGACTGACCTGTCATGGAGTAGTGATATTGCAACCATTAGGGGTAGCACCAGGAGGTAGAATAGTCAGGAATAGTAGCCACACAGAAGCAGTGTAACAACTCTGCTGGCATCATGGCATGGCCTCTCATCTCTCACACTATCTTACCCACTGCTACAGGTTATGATGCGGTTTCTATTTCTTGCCAGCTCCATATTCTGTGCTTCTGCCCTCTGCATGCTTCCTGGCTGTGTGTATAGGGGGGCGGCGCCTGAACTCTCTGGTTCTTATAGGAATCAGGTGCACCTGTCTAATCTGTTCCTGACCAATAACCTAGAGGCCTCCAGTATTTAGTGCAGCTCCACCCAGTGGACTGGACCTGTGCAATGTGTTAGATCAGTTTGTGTTTAGCTTCTGAGTTTGCCAGGCCTTGCTCTGTGTTATTCCCTCTCTAGAGGCTTTTCTCTGTGTTTTTTGCCTTGATCTTGATGTCCGCCCTCCAGGAGGCAGAATATCCTGGTCCCTGTGTCTTTGTCCTTGTGTCTTGTTCCATTGCCTTGTCTGTACTTAGTCTTATCTCTGTTTCCTTGTCTGTGGCTTCCTTCCCTGTAGTGTCTGTCCTTTTGTTCTCAGTCTGCTTATGCTCCGCACTCTTGCGGCTCTGCCTGCTCTTTACCTTTGTGGCTTTACCTCTGCTCTGCACTCCTGCGGTTCTGCTCTGTTCTACTCTGCTTAGCTTCTGCTGCTGCAGTATTCTCTTGCTGCAGCTCCTCTCTGCATTCCTTGCGGTTCTGCTCTGCTTAGCTTCTGCAGAAATCTCTTGCTGCAGCTCCTCTCCGCATTCCTTGCGGTTCTGCTCTTCTTACCTTTTGTTGCTACGCTATCTCTTGCTGCTCTTCCGCTCCTATCTGCAGCCTTGCACTTCTCTTCCTGTGTGAACAGGTCCCAACCTGTTCCTTCATTCTCCTTTCGGCTTGTTTCCGTACCTGCATCTCCTGTGTGAACAGGTCCCAACCTGTTACTTCATACTTCTTTCCTTTCTGCTTGTTTCCTTACCTGCACCTCCAGTTTGAACAGGTCCCTACCTGTTCATTCATACACCACACCTTCATACACCATTCCTTCCAGCCCTGTGTTCTCTGCCATGCCTGCCAGCCCTTTGTTCTCTGCCATGCCTGCCAGCCCTGTGTTCTCTGCCATGCCTGCCAGCCCTGTGTTCTCTGCCATGCCTGCCAGCCCTGTGTCTTCTGCCATGCCTGCCAGCCCTGTGTTCTCTACCATCTCTGCCAGCCCTGTGTCTCAGCCGTGCCAGCCTACTCGTCTGAGTTTCAGCCGTGCTCTTCTGCCAATCCTGCCTGATGCCCACACCTGTCCTATTGTTCCTGTTCTCCAAGTGGGATCAGCAGCCACAGCCAGACACCACCCTGAAGTAGCACCTGGCAGCTGCCTGTTGCACAAGCCTGACGTCACCATCAGAGGCTCCAGTGAAAACCCAGGCAGCTGTCATAGTCACGCCCCTTCCAGGGTAGTCTGGATTGTGGCACAGTGGGGCCACAAACCCCCTGAGCTCACGTCCACCAGTCAGGGCGTGAGCGTGAAAAGCAGCAATGTAGTTTTAAGGAGCAGCACATAGCGTAGTCAGGGATAGCCAGGGGTCGGTACATGGAACAGCATTGGAATCTTGAGGATAAGCAGGAGGGAAATGAAGCTTGACTAGAGGCTTGTTGCCCAATAATCTTGTAAGGAAGGGAGTGCAATGCCAGGTTCAAATAGTGTGTTCAATCAGGGCAGAACCAATCAGGAAGTCAGGGTGGAGAAAATCAGAAACAACACAGGAACTGTCCAGTGATCTGAATAGCTCAGGGTGAAAGAGCCGCCGCCTGGTGCACAAGAGGGTCTGGGTCCGTGTCCTGACAGTTCTTTAATGGCAACCAGTCTCTTATCTTAGCAACTGAGCGCTGTCCCCTTCCCCCACAAGTCCCAAAACAAACAAGAGTCCCAGCCTATGATAATAGAGCGCAATAAGTCCTTGAAGCAGAACCTTGGGCCATTTAAATGTCCTTTGTGGCCACTGGATAGTCTTTAGCATCCATGTGAATGCAGGAGATGCAAACCTTCTTCCCAGGGATCAGCTGGAGAGGCTGTATGGCCCTCATGAGAGTCACTCTGAGTTTGGCAGTCCAGTCACTTGCTGATGATTCATCTTTATGGGACAAGCTTGTGGCCCCTCGCTGGCTGGACAGTTCACACCGCAGGCCGGATCCACAAAGCATGAACAGTGGCAACCCAGGCTACAATCCATTGGATCAGAGGTCAGGGGACAACGGGCTGCTATTTGGCCTGCGCTGTGACATTTTCAGCATATATCGCCAGTTAGGACCTTTTGCATAACCTCCCCTGCCCCTTTGTACCTTGGAAACTCGACCCCCTTTTGGGCCTCTGCCCCCTGTTGCAACCCTCAGTATGCTTTTGGCTTCTCTCCCCAAGGAACCCTCGACCACCTGATACCTTTTAACCAGTCCTTCCAGGTCATCGGCATTCCAGGGATCACCCTGGGCAGCCCAACTCTCTATTGGCCTCACTCTACCATCTGTGCAGGGGTAAAGGTTTCTGGCTACAAGCATTTTTGGATCAGGAGCAGCAGATCAAACATTTGGGAGCGAGGGGATTTGTCACAGTGATACGCCCAGTGGTGGACCCGTTGTGCTCCGACATTGTCATCCCTAAGTGTGCCAAAATTTCAGTTTTCAGTTTAAAGTGAATCTGTCACCCCAAAATCAACGGTGGGCTGAGCCCACCAGCATCAGGGGCTTATCTACAGCATTCTGTAATGCTGTAGATAAGCCCCTGATGTATCCTAAAAGATGAGTAAAAAAGGTTAGACTATACTCACCTGGGCGGGCCGTCCGATCCAATGGGCATCGCGGTCTGAGTCTGGGGCCTCCCATCTTCTTACGATGACGTCCTCTTCTGGTCTTCACGCTGCGGCTCCGGCGCAGGCATACTTTGTCTGCCCTGGTAAGGGCAGAGCAAAGTACTGCAGTGCGCAGGCACCGGGAAAGGTCAGAGAGGTGCCGGAACCGGACCAGGAGCGGGAACGCCCCTGGGTGAGCATAATATAACCTCTTTTTCTCATCTTTTAGGATACTTCGGGGGCTTATCTACAGCATTACAGAATGCTGTAGATAAGCGCCTGATGCTGGTGGGCTTACCTCACCCTCGCTTTTGGGGGTGACTTCTGGTCGCTTTCGCCCAGGACATGCAATACCTCTGTAACAGTCACATACAGTGCCTTGCGAAAGTATTCGGCCCCCTGGAACTTTTCAACCTTTTCCCACATATCATGCTTCAAACATAAAGATACCAAATGCAAATTTTTGGTGAAGAATCAACAACAAGAGGAACACAATTGTGAAGTTGAACAAAATTTATTGGTTATTTTAAATTTTTGTGAAAATTCAAAAACTGAAAAGTGGGGCGTGCAATATTATTTGGCCCCTTTACTTTCAGTGCAGCAAACTCACTCCAGAAGTTCACTGTGGATCTCTGAATGATCAAATTTTTTCCTAAATGCCTTATGATGATAAATATAATCCACCTGTGTGTAATCAAGTCTCCGTATAGCACCTGCTCTGTGATAGTCTCAGGGTTCTGTTTGAAGCACAGAGAGCATCATGAAGACAAAGGAACACAACAGGCCGGTCCGTGATACTGTTGTGGGGAAGTTTAAAGCCGGATTTGGATACAAAATTATTTCCAAAACTTTAAACATCCCAAGGAGCACTGTGCAGGTGATCATATTGAAATGGAAGGAGTATCATAACACTGCAAATCTATCAAGACCCAGCTGTCCCTCTAACCTTTCATCTCAAACAAAGAGAAGACTGATCTGAGATGCAGCCAAGAGGCACATGATCACTGTGGATGAACTGCGGAGATCTACGGCTGAGGTGGGACAGTCTGCCCATAGGACAACATTCAGTAGTACACTGCACAAATCTGGCCTTTAGGAAGATTGGCAAGAAGAAAGCCATTTCTCAAAGATGTCCATAAAAAGTGTCCTTTAAAGTTTGCAGCAAGCCACCTGGGAGACACACCAAACATGTGGAAGAAGGTGCTCCAGTCAGATGAAACCAAAATCGAACTTTATGGCAACAATGCCAAACAATATGTTTGGCGTAAAGGCAACACAACTCATCACCCTGAACACACCATCCCCACTCTCAAACATGGCGGTGGCAGCATCATGGTTTGGGCCTGCTGTTCTTCAGCAGGGACAGGGAAGATGGTTAAAATTGATGGGAAGATGGATGGAGCCAAATACAGGACTATTCTTGAAGAAAACCTGTTGGAGTCTGCAAAAGACCTGAGACTGAGACGGAGATTTGTCTTCCAACAAGACAATCATCCCAAACATAAAGCAAAATCTACAATGGAATGGTTCACAAATAAACGTATCCAGGTGTTAGAATGGCCAAGTCAAAGTCCAGACCTCAATCCAATCAAGAATCTGTGGAAAGAGCTGAAAACTGCTGTTCACAAACGATCTCCATCAAACCTCACTGAGCTCGAGCTGTTGGCCAAGGAAGAATGGGCAAGAATTTCAGTCTCTCGATGCACAAAACTGATAGAGACATACCCCAAGTGACTTGCAGCTGTAATCGCAGCAAAAGGTGGCACAACAAAGTATTAAGTTAAAGGGGCCGAATAATATTGCACACCCCACTTTTCAGTTTTTGAATTTCCACAAAAATTTATAATAACTAGTGATGAGCGAGTGTACTCGTTCCTCGGGTTTTCCCGAGCATGCTCGGGTGACCTCAAAGTATTTATGACTGCTCGGAGATTTAGTTTTCATTGCTGCAGCTGAATGATTTACAGCTATTAGCCAGGCGGAGTACATGTGGGGATTCCCTAGCAACCAGGCAACGCCCGCATGTACTCAGCTTGGCTAATAGCTGTAAATCATTCAACTGCAGTGATGAAAACTAAATCTCTGAGCAGTCATAAATACTCGGAGGTCACCCGAGCATGCTCGGGAAAACCCGAGCAACGAGTACACTTGCTCATAACTAATAACAACCAATACATTTTGCTCAACTTCACAATTGTGTTCCACTTGTTGATTCTTCACCAAAAATTTTCATTTGGTATCTTTATGTTTGAAGCATGATATGTGGGAAAAGGTTGAAAAGTCCCAGGGAGCCGAATACTTTCGCAAGGCACTGTATATTTCCTGAGAACACTGCCCACACTTCTAACACCAATTGTGGGAATGCTTTTCACCTGGGTGTGTGGTGGGGTAACCGTTTACATTTAAATAAATATATATATAAATTTAGCTTATTGGTGCTTCATAAATAATGTCACAAGCAAAGGAATATAAATGGCCTTTCAGTACAGGCAAAACAAAGTAAACAGTAATTAACAAAGTCACTTTAGAGACAGTCCAGGACACACAGGCTGGATAGCATTTGGCATACCGGCTCAGTCTGGAGGCAACACAGAGGAGGTCTTCTTACCTCCAAACACAAACCATACGTCAAACAGACTCCATTTACCCTTTGAACCACATCCAGGGGTGGGGTATGTGGGCAGCCAGACCTGCCCACCTCTTAAGCTGCCTGTAAAACTTGGCCCAGATGTACAAAAGAAGGCTCTTAGTACTATGTGCACTAGAACAATACTCCAGGTATACATCACAGAGGACAACAACACATATATGTATATATATTGCTTTATTGTGGCATTGTTGTACACTATCCTTTGCTGTACACTATAATTGTCCCCGGCTTGGCTTTTGATCTGCTGGGGCTGGCATGACGTAAGTTGTTTGTCACGTCAAACGGCTGACGTTGCATCTGCCCTGAGAAATCAAATGTCGCAGCGGGCATGCTGGGAAGTAAAAGACTTGTGCCCCCATGTAGCTGACAGTTACTACTAACCTGAATGCTGGATCGCAGTCCTGCAATACAATCTCTACTCTTGTTTGTTTTCACCGACAACCTATTTTTGATGCCTCACTCAGAAGTCAGTGATTTTTATTTTCATGGACCCATTAACTTGTATGGGTAATTTTGATCCGTGATTTTTGTTCGTGGATACATGATCTGCAAAAAAACACAGACATCTGAAGAGCCCCATAGATTATGAGTACGTGAAAACCATGATTAAAACGCATGTGAAAGAGGCCTTAGATTATTTTTAATACTGTTGTCATGTTGTACAAAATACAAAGTTTGTAGTAATTTTTTACTTATTAAAATATCTATTAATATTGCTGTGCTGCAATTGAACATCGTATTAATGTCTTAATATTATTATATTGCAGTAGTCCTGTTTATTTCACTTTTCAACTTAGCGTACTACTTTTATCTAGTTCATGTTTCTCTCACTGTTCCGATTGTGTGACCTTTCCCAGGACATCAGTGAGACAGGAACCATTTCACTGAATGTTTTTCTTTCCCTTGAGAGTATCTCTATGAAAACGTCTACCATAAAATTGTTGACTAAAAATATCCTAGATGTAACTATTAACTGTGAATTGCTAAATCGTGGAACACAGGATATGCTGATATGTGAGAGATATCTGGTTAAATTACAAACTAGTGTTTTTTTCTACACAATGTCTACCCCCAGCAATGTCTAATTCACTTTTTAGAAGAAATTCTGTATGACACCTAGATTGTAGAAATCATCTGCTGGTAATAACATATGGAATGCTACAGTGGCAAGGCATGATGAAGATGAGTATGGCCTTAGTAATATTGATCTTCAATAATTTTTCTGCCATTGTCTGATGAAATACTAGTGTATGGCATGATCAGTTTCAATTTGCACCTGCACTTTGTTCACCAAGAACGATCACTCAAGGAGGAGTGCCCGGCCCTGCCAGACCCTAGGAAGTAAAGATACTGTAAGGAGACAGCATTAGCTCTGAGATGCTTAAGAAACGACTTGAGAATACCTCTTTTTTACACTCATACTTTTTGAAGCGTTTTTAGCAATCTCTTTATCAGAGGCAGGATTACAATGACAGGTATCATCACTAGGCACAGCTGATTACACAGGATCCACCAATCACAATAAGTGATGTCACAGTTCCCTCTGCTTCCTTCACTTCACACATAACCTTTGCACATGCTTACTAGACACTTGAATGCAGTCTATTCCTACTAATGTACATGTGTATTTCCTGAAATAACTGGCAGTTAGAGTCTAATGCAGTGACTAGTGTGAAAATTACAAGATTTCTATTTTTATGTTTAACTCCTTTACCCCCCAAGCCTATTTTCACCTTAAAGACCAGGCCAATTCTGACCAGTCTCACTCTATGACAGAGGTGGGGAATCCTTTTTCTGCCAAGGGCCATTTAGATATTTATACTATTCTTCGGGGGCCGTACAAACTCCGCCCACAAAGTACATTCTGACTCTGGCATTAATTTCAGGACGTAATCTTTCATTGTATGCCCTTCAGTGTTCAGTAGTGAAAACTGTATGTGTGTGTGTGTGTGTGTGCAAACAGAGCAAGAAGAAATTAATGAGCTTGTTGTAATCAAAATACACCTCCCCGCCTAAGAATGCGGTCTGAAGTTCCCCACCCCTGCTCTATGAGGTAATAACTCTGGAACGCTTCAATGGATCCCACTGATTCTGAGACTTTTTTCTGTGACATATTGTATTTCATGATAGTGGTAAAATGTGTTCAATATGACTTGTATTTATTTGTGAAAATATCAGAAATTTGTAGAACATTTTTCACTTTTCAAGTTTTTAATTCTTATGCCCTGAATCCAGAGAGTTATGTCACACATCTACTTTATATCAGCATCATTTTTTAAACATAATTTTTTTGTTAGGAAACACCGAATAATATCCCTTACAGGACCATGAAGGAACAACCATATGCGAACACCAAGGAAACACCTTCACACTTAGGCCAAAAATATTGACAAAAGATATAAATTTTATTGAAAGACACATATAAAAACATAAAAACAGAGCAGTAACCACCAGTGCAGCAGCAACAGTGGGACACACACAGGAACAACCTCCGTATAAAACTAAATGCAACAGTGACACAAAGATAATATGAGAGTAGTATCTAGTTTAAATACTGCATAAGTCCAAATAAAATGCAAAGCAATGCATGTGGAGCATATGAAAAGGCAAAATAAATAGTAAAGCAATCATAGCATATAAATGTCTATACAAAGCTCCACAATGCATCCATAGAGGTAAGTGAAATGAACTAAACAAACTAGCACAACATATGTACAAATTGCATAAGTATTCAATAAAGGTGGTATAGTTACCAGGAGGAAGAACCCGGAGACCCACCACACCCGATGCGCGTTTCACACTGAAATGCTTCGTCCAGGGGTGGTTGGGTACTGGCCAAATAGGGGTTATATAATGGTCATGACCAATGGCAGAAAAGAGGCCATCAGGAGAAAACACCGACACCTGAGATAGAATACTGTGATGAAACAACACACCGTGCATGTGTAAGAGGCGCCGCACTGGAAATCCAAAACCGAAAGTAAAAGCAGCGGCTTTGCTGAGTTCACAGCGCAGGCGTACAGTGGAAGAGCAACCGTTGCTATAACAATAGTGCTTGAAGCCCGTGGCTAAAACTGGAAGTAGAACAAAGCCCATATTGAATGACTAGCGCAAGTGCAGACTTAAGCTACAACTGTTGCTACAACAAAGGTTCAACGAAGCCAAATAAAGACTGACAATGGCATCTTACCGAGATCACAGCGCAAGCGCATAGTTACTAGGCAACCAAACAAAGTGTAAAATATGGCAGCAAAAGTGAAAACCGCGCATGCGCAAATACAACGTGTGACACACGAGAAAGAAAAACACCAAAATGAAGAGCCGGAACCAAAAGTAAAAGCAACAATGGCGCAACGAGGCCCGGGTACAAAATAAAGGTAATAATAGAAGTAGCAACTTACGGGGATGACAGTGCAGGCGCATAAGTGCTAAACCGACAATCTCGCATGCAACATAGCAGCCAAGACGCAAATCGTGCATGCACAGATACAGCATGTAAAGCAGCGGTGAAGATGGGGCAAAAAGAATCTCACAGCCAAGTACCAGGTATTATCCAATCAACTAATGTGGAATCAATACACAAGATAGCCAGAAAAGATGCAACAAGACTGGCCAAAAACAAAAACAAAGAATTATAATACAATGCACCGGGAACACACAGTGCAGATACGTAGCAAATAGGCAACAATTGTTACCAAGCGAAAAATAAGTATAACTTACAAGTCGGAACAAATAAACCGTAATGCTCATGGACAGTACACGCTAGTGCTAATGTGAACTGTGTGCGACTGTAATAAAACGCGGCAAATGCAGCCTATGAGGGGAAGAACAATGGAAGTTAGCCACCTAAAAAATCAAAATCAATCAAATTTTGTTTGAATGCAGATTGCACATTTACATACAATAAACCTCATTTCAAGGCAGAAACATTACTGTGTCCAACAGTTATTAGATATATGAAACTGAAATAGCTGTTGCAAAAAAAACAATTTTTATAAAACATTAAGCTTAAGATTAATAGGGGTGCCCAAACTTTTTCATATAACTGTATATATATATATATATATATATATATATATATATATATATATATATATATATACATATATATATATATATATATATATATTTCATACAGTGCTAGATAGCAAAAAAGCCGGTAATTCAATTGCTGGCTTTTGCTATCTCCTTATCAAACCCGACAGGATATGAGACATGGTTTACATACATTTTGCATATTCCTCACTAATAATGTTAGTAGAGTGTGTGTGCAAAATTTGGGGGCTCTAGCTTTTAAAATAAAGGGTTAAATCGCGGGAAAAAATGGTATGGGCTCCCGCGCAATTTTCTCCGCCAGAATGGGAAAGCCAGTGAATGAGGGCAGCTATTAATAGCCTGGAGAGGGTCCATAGTTATTGGCCCCCCTGGCTAAAAACATCTGCCCCCAGCCACCCCAGAAAAGGCACATCGGTAAAGATGCGCCTATTCTGGCACTTAGCCTCTCTCTTCCCACTCCCGAGTAGTGGTGGGATATGGGGTAATAAAGGGTTGATGCCACCTTGCTATTGTAAGGTGACATTAAGCCTGGTTAACCCCTTTACCCCCAAGGGTGGTTTGCACGTTAATGACCGGGCCAATTTTTACAATTCTGACCACTGTCCCTTTGTGAGGTTATAACTCTGGAACGCTTCAACGGATCCCAGTGATTCTGACATTGTTTTCTCGTGACATATTGTACTTCATGACAATGGTAAAAATTCTTTGATAGTACCTGTGTTTATTTGTGAAAAAAACGGAAATTTGGCGAAAATTATGAAAATTTCGCAATTTTCCAACTTTGAATTTTTATGCAATTAAATCACAGAGATATGTCACACAAAATACTTAATAAGTAACATTTCCCACATGTCTACTTTACATCAGCACAATTTTGGAACCAAATTTTTTTTTTCGTTAGGGAGTTATAAGGGTTAAAAGTTGACCAGCAATTTCTCATTTCTACAACACCATTTTTTTTTAGGGACCACATCTCATTTGAAGTCATTTTGAGGGGTCTATATGATAGAAAATACCCAAGTGTGACACCATTCTAAAAACTACACCCCTCAAGGTGCTCAAAACCATATTCAAGAAGTTTATTAACCCTCTGGTGCTTCACAGGAATTTTTTGAATGTTTAAATAAAAATGAACATTTAACTTTTTTTCACAAAAAATTTAATTCAGCTCCAATTTGTTTAATTTTACCAAGGGCAACAGGAGAAAATAGACCCCAAACATTGTTGTACAATTTGTCCTGAGCACGACAATACCCCACATGTGGGGGTAAACCACTGTTTGGGCGCATGGCAGAGCTCGGAAGCGAAGGAGCGCCATTTGACTTTTCAATGCAAAATTGACTGGAATTGAGATGGGACGCCATGTTTCGTTTGGAGAGCCCCTGATGTGCCTAAACATTGAAACCCCCCACAAGTGACACCATTTTGGAAAGTAGACCCCTTAAGGAACTTATCTAGATGTGTGGTGAGCACTTTGACCCACCAAGTGCTTCACAGAAGTTTATAATGTAGAACCGTAAAAATAAAAAATCATATTTTTTCACAAAAATTAACTTTCGGCCCCCAATTTTTTATTTTCCCAAGGGTAAGAGAAGAAATTGGACCCCAAAAGTTGTTGTACAATTTGTCCTGAGTACGCTGATATCCCATATGTGGGGGTAAACCACTGTTTGGGCGGATGGGAGAGCTCGGAAGGGAAGGAGCGCTGTTTGACTTTTCAATGCAAAATTGACAGGAATTGAGATGGGACGCCATGTTGTGTTTGGAGAGCCACTGATGTGCCTAAACATTGAAACCCCCCACAAGTGACACCATTTTGGAAAGTAGACCCCCTAAGGAACTTATCTAGAGGTGTGGTGAGCACTTTGACCCACCAAGTGCTTCACAGAAGTTTATAATGTAGAACCGTAAAAATAAAAAATCATATTTTTTCACAAAAATTAACTTTCGGCCCCCAATTTTTTATTTTCCCAAGGGTAAGAGAAGAAATTGGACCCCAAAAGTTGTTGTACAATTTGTCCTGAGTACGCTGATACCCCATATGTGGGGGTAAACCACTGTTTGGGCGGTTGGGAGAGCTCGGAAGGGAAGGAGCGCTGTTTGACTTTTCAATGCAAAATTGACAGGAATTGAGATGGGATGCCATGTTGCGTTTGGAGAGCCACTGATGTGCCTAAACATTGAAACCCCCCACAAGTGACACCATTTTGGAAAGTAGACCCCCTAAGGAACTTATCTAGAGGTGTGGTGAGCACTTTTACCCACCAAGTGCTTCACAGAAGTTTATAATGCAGAGCCGTAAAAATAAAACAAAAAATTTTTCCCACAAAAATTATTTTTTTAGCCCCCAGTTTTGTATTTTCCCGAGGGTAACAGGAGAAAGTGGACCCCAAAATTTGTTGCCCAATTTGTCCTGAGTGCTATGATACACCATATGTGGGGGGAACCACTGTTTGGGCGCATGGGAGGGTTCGGAAGGGAAGGAGTGCCATTTGAATGCAGACTTAGATGGAATGGTCTGCAGGTGTCACATTGCGTTTGCAGAGCTCCTAATGTACCTAAACAGTAGAAACCCCCCACAAGTGACACCATTTTGGAAAGTAGACCCCCTAAGGAACTTATCTACATGTGTGGTGAGCACTTTGACCCACCAAGGGCTTCACAGAAGTTTATAATGGAGAGCCGTAAAAATAAAACAAAAATTTTTTCCCGCAAAAATTATTTTTTAGCCCCCAGTTTTGTGTTTTCCCGAGGGTAACAGGAGAAATTGGACCCCAAAATTTGTTGTCCAATTTGTTCTCAGTGCGCTGATACCCCATATGTGGGGGGGAACCACTGTTTGGGCGCATGGGAGGGCTCGGAAGGGAAGGAGCTCCATTTGGAATGCAGGCTTAGATGGAATGGTCTGCAGGTGTCACATTGCATTTGCAGAGCCCCTAATGTACCGAAACAGTAGAAACCCCCCACAAGTGACACCATTTTGGAAACTAGACCCCCTAAGGAACTCATCTAGATGTGTTGTGAGAGCTTTGAACCCCCAAGTGTTTCACTACAGTTTGTAACGCAGAGCCGTGAAAATTGAAAAAAAAAATCTTTCCCCCAAAAATTATTTTTTAGCCCCCAGTTTTGTATTTTCCCGAGGGTAAGAGGAGAAATTTGACCCCAAAAGTTGTTGTCCAATTTGTCCTGAGTACGCTGATACCCCATATGTTGGGGGGAACCACCGTTTGGGCGCATGGGAGGGCCCGGAAGGGAAGGAGTGACATTTGGAATGCAGACTTAGATGGAATGGTCTGCAGGCGTCACATTGCGTTTGCAGAACCCCTAATGTACCTAAACAGTAGAAATCCCCCAGAAGTGACCCCATATTGGAAACTAGACCCACATGGAACTTATCTAGATGTGTTGTGAGAACTTTGAACCCCCAAGTGTTTCACTACAGTTTATAACGCAGAGCCGTGAAAGTAAAAAATCTTTTTTTTTTCCACAAAAATTATTTTTTAGCCCCCAGTTTTGTATTTTCCCAAGGGTAACAGGAGAAATTGGACCCCAAAAGTTGTTGTCCAATTTGTCCTGAGTACGCTGATACCCCATATGTTGGGGTAAACCCCTGTTAGGGCACACGGGAGAGCTCGGAAGGGAAGAAGCACTGTTTTACTTTTTCAACGCAGAATTGGCTGGAATTGAGATCGGACGCCATGTCGCGTTTGGAGAGCCCCTGATGTGTCTAAACAGTGGAAACCCCCCAATTATAACTGAAACCCTAATCCAAACACACCCCTAACCCTAATCCCAACAGTAACCCTAACCACACCTCTAACCCTGACACACCTAACCCTAATCCCAACCCTATTCCCAACTGTAAATGTAATCTAAACCCTAACCGTAACTTTAGCCCCAACCCTAACTGTAGCCTTAACCCTAGCCCTAACCATAGCCCTAACCCTAACTTTAGCCCAAACCCTAACTGTAGCCTTAACCCTAGCCCTAACCATAGCCCTAACCCTAGCCCTAGCCCTAACCCTAGCCCTAACCCTAGCCCTAACCCTAACCCTAGCCCTAACCCTAGCCCTAACCCTAGCCCTAACCCTAGCCCTAACCCTAGCCCTAGCCCAAACCCTAACCCTATCCCTAGCCCTAACCCTAGCACTAATGGAAAAATGGAAATAAATACATTTTTTTAATTTTTCCCTAACTAAGGGGGTGATGAAGGGGGGTTTGATTTACTTTTATAGCGGGTTATTTAGCGGATTTTTATGATTGGCAGCCGTCACACACTGAAAGACGCTTTTTATTGCAAAAAATATTTTTTGCGTTACCACATTTTGAGAGCTATAATTTTTCCATATTTTGGTTCACAGAGTCATGTGAGGTCTTGTTTTTTGTGGGACGAGTTGACGTTTTTATTGGTAACATTTTCGGGCACGTTACATTTTTTGATCGCTTTTTATTCCGATTTTTGCGAGGCAGAATGACCAAAAACCAGCTATTCATGAATTTCTTTTGGGGGAGGCGTTTATACCGTTCCGCGTTTGGTAAAATTGATAAATCAGTTTTATTCTTCGGGTCAGTACGATTACAGCAACACCTCATTTATATCATTTTTTTATGTTTTGGCGCTTTTATACGATAAAAACTATTTTATAGAAAAAATAATTATTTTTGCATCGCTTTATTCTCAGGACTATAACTTTTTTTTTTTTTTGCTGATGATGCTGTATGGCGGCTTGTTTTTTGCGGGACAAGATGACGCTTTCAGCGGTATCATGATTATTTATATCTGTCTTTTTGATCGCGTGTTATTCCACTTTTTGTTCGGCGGTATGATAATAAAGCGTTGTTTTTTGCCTCGTTTTTTTTTTTTTTTTCTTACGGTGTTTACTGAAGGGGTTAACTAGTGGGCCAGTTTTATAGGTCGGACCGTTACAGACGTGGCGATACTAAATATGTGTACTTTTATTTTTTTTTTTTTTATTTAGATAAAGAAATATATTTAGGGAAATAATATATATATATATTTTTTCATTATTTAGGAATATTTTTTTTTATTTTTTCTTACACATTTTGAATTTTTTTTTTTAACTTTTTTACATTGTCCCAGGGGGGGACATCACAGATCAGTGATCTGACAGTTTGCACAGCACTCTGTCAGATCACTGATCTGACTTGCAGCGCTGCAGCCTTCACATTGCCTGCTCTGAGCAGGCTCTGTGAAGCCACCTCCCTCCCTGCAGGACCCGGATCCGCGGCCATCTTGGATCCGGGGCTGGAGGAAGCAGGGAGGGAGGTGAGACCCTCGCAGCAACGCGATCACATCGCGTTGCTGCGGGGGGCTCAGGGAAGCCCGCAGGGAGCCCCGTCCCTGCGGGAAGCTTCCCTATACCGCCGGCACATCGCGATCATCTTTGATCGCGGTGTGCCAGGGGTTAATGTGCCGGGGGCGGTCCGTGACCGCTCCTGGCACATAGTGTCGGATGTCAGCTGCGATAAACAGCTGACACCCGGCCGCGATCGGCGGCGCTCCCCCCGTGAGCGCCGCCGATCGCGCTGGACGTACTATCCCGCCCATGGTCATGGGGCCCACCCCACCTCGACGGGATAGTACGTCCCATGTCAGAAAGGGGTTAATAATGGAGAGGTGTCAATAAGACACCTATCCATTATTAATCCAATAGTAGTAAATGGTTAATAAAAAACACACATTATGAATAAAGTATTTCATTGAAATACACAGGGTGTTTTAATAGTTTATCATACTCTCAATCCAAATGATGACCCTCGTTCTGTAAAAAAGGCAAAATAAAAAAACAACAATGTCCCATACCTTTCCGCCGTTACAGTCATGTCCCATGCTGTAAATCCATTTGAAGGGGTTAAATAATTTTACAAGCAGGAGCCTGCTAATGCAGCCGCCCCTGCCTGTACAAACTGGAGAATGAATGGAATGCAGGGGAACGTAGCTACCTAGACTTGTGGTGCTGCGCCCCCTGCTGGCATAACCTCATATGAACTATAGCATGGGAATTTTTCTGAATATTTTCTCACGCTCTAGTTCATATGAGGTTATGCCAGCAGGGGGCGCAGCACCTGCATTAGCAGGCTCCTGCTTGTAAAATTATTGAACTCCTTCAGATGCATTTACAGCGTGGGACATGACTGTAACGGCGGAAAGGTATGGGATATTGTTGCTTTTTTACTTTTCCTTTTTTACAGAACGAGGGTCGTCATTTGGATTGAGAGTATAACAAACTATTACAACACCCTGTGTATTTATTTCAATAAAATACTTTTTTCCTAATGTGTGTGTGTTTTATTAACCATTTAATACTATTGGATTAATAATGGATAGGTGTCTTATTGACACCTCTCCATTATTAACCAGGCTTAATGTCACCTTACAATAGCAAGGTGGCATTAACCCTTTATTACCCCATATCTCGCCGCTACTCAGGAGTGGGAAGAGAGAGGCTAAGTGCCAGAATAGGCGCATCTTTACAGATGTGCATTTTCTGGGGTGGCTGGGGGGAGATGTTTTTAGCCAGGGGGGCCAATAACCATGGTCCCTCTCTAGGCTATTAATATCTGCCCTCAGTCACTGGCTTTCCCACTCTGGTGGAGAAAATTGCGCGGGAGCCCACGCCATTTTTTTCCCGGGATTTAACCCTTTATTTTAACAGTTAGAGCCCCCAAATTTTGCACACACACTCTACTAACATTATTAGTGAGGAATATGCAAAAAAACGGGATATGAAATGGTTTACTATATGTAAACCATGTCCCATATCTGTCGGGTTTGATAAGGATATAGCAAAAGCATGCAATTTAATTACCGGCTTTTCTGCTATCTAGCGCTGTATTAAATAAAAATACAGTACAGACCGAAAGTTTGGACACACCTTCTCATTTAAAGATTTTTCTGTATTTTCATGACTATGAAAATTGTAAATTCACACTGAAGGCATCAAAACTATGAATTAACACATGTGGAATTATATACTTAACAAAAAAGTGTGAAACAACTGAAAATATGTCTTATATTCTAGGTTTTTCAAAGTAACCACCTTTTGCTTTAATGACTGCTTTGCACACTCTTGGCATTCTCTTGATGAGCTTCAAGAGGTAGTCACCGGAAATGGTCTTCCAACAATCTTGAAGGAGTTCCCAGAGATGCTTAGCACTTGTTGGACATTTTTCCTTCACTCTGCGGTCCAGCTCACCCCAAACCATCTCGATTGGGTTCAGGTCTGTGACTGTGGAGGCCAGGTCATCTGGCATAGCACCCCATCACTCTCCTTCTTGGTCAAATAGCCCTTACATAGCCTGGAGGTGTGTTTGGGGTCATTGTCCTGTTGAAAAATAAGTGCTGGTCCAACTAAATGCAAATCGGATGGAATAGCATGCCGCTGCAAGATGCTGTGGCAGCCATGCTGGTTCAGTATGCCTTCAATTTTGAATAAATACCCAACAGTGTCACCAGCTAAGCACCACCACACCATAACACCTCCTCCTCCATGATTCACAGTGGGAACCAGGCATGTAGAGTCCATCCGTTCACCTTTTCTGCGTTGCACAAAGACACGGTGGTTGGAACCAAAGATCTCAAATTTGGACTCATCAGACTAAAGCATAGATTTCCACTGGTCTAATGTCCATTCCTTGTGTTCTTTAGCCCAAAAAGTCTCTTCTTCTTGTTGCCTGTCCTTAGCAGTGCTTTCCTAGCTGCTATTTTACCATGAAGGCCTGCTGCACAAAGTCTTCTCTTAAGGCCGGGGTCACACTAGACCGTAATACGGACGAGTGCAATGCGATAAAAAATCGCATAGCACTCGTCCCAATGTTAATCAATGGGGCAGCTCCCATCATCCGATATTTTCTCGGCCGTATTCAGGATCCGAGTGAAATCGCAGCATGCTGCGATTGTCAGCGTTTCTCGGCCGAGAATCGCCAATGAAAGTCTATGGGGGTGAGAAAAAATAGCACAGCACACGGACCATCAGTGTGACTTGCGAGAAATTCTCAGGCATTGGGCAGGTGACAGGAAAGGCTCAACCATTATTTGCTCATTTTGCAAGTGTGTGAGAAAATCTGACCATACGGATGCCATACGGATGTCACACGGATCATTTAATGCGAGAAAATCGCATCCTCGCACTGCACACGGATCACTGTTTTGGTAACATTTGTGCGATTCTCGTCCGTCAAAAACGGACCGTTTTTTTATACGTTGTGTGTGTCCCCGGCCTAACAGTTGTTGTAGAGATGTGTCTGCTGCTAGAACTCTGTGTGGCATTGACCTGGTCTCTAACCTGAGCTGCTGTTAACCTGTGATTTCTGAGGCTGGTGACTCGGATAAACTTATCCTCAGAAGCAGAGGTTACTCTTGGTCTTCCTTTCCTTGGGCGGTCCTCATGTGAGCCAGTTTCTATGTAGCGCTTGATGGTTTTTGCAACTGCACTTGGGGACACTTTCAAAGTTTTCCCAATTTTTCAGACTGACTGACCTTCATTTCTTAAAGTAATGATGGCCACTCGTTTTTCTTTACTTAGCTGCTTTTTTCTTGCCATAATACAAATTCTAACAGTCTATTCAGTAGGACTACCAGCTGTGTATCCACCAGACTTCTGCTCAACACAACTGATGGTCCCAACCCCATTTATAAGGCAAGAAATCCCACTTATTAAACGAGACAGGGCACACCTGTGAAGTGAAAACTATTCCCGGTGACTACCTCTTGAAGCTCATCAAGAGAATGCCAAGAGTGTGCAAAGCAGTCATCAAAGCAAAAGGTGGCTACTTTGAAGAACCTAGAATATAAGACTTTTTTAAAGTTGTTTCACACTTTTTTGTTTAGTATATAATTCCACATGTGTTAATTCATAGTTTTGATGCCTTCAGTGTGAATTTACAATTTTCATAGTCATGAAAATACAGAAAAATCTTTAAATGAGAAGGTGTGTCCAAACTTTTGGTCTGTACTGTATATATACAGTATATATATATATATATATATATATATATATATATATATATATATGTGTGTCTCACTGACATATATATAAAGACTGTATATATGTTTTCATGAATATTTGAGCCCATGGATCCATTCTATGTCCGCTTTGCAAGCCGGTGAGAAAATCTCACCGTACGGATGCCATACGGATTACATACGGAGGTTTACATGCGCAAAATATGCAGCCACACCCTGCCTACGGATGACCTACAGATCACTGTTTTGGGATCATTTCTGCGTATTGCGCATGTAAAATACGGACCGTATTTCCCTATGCCTAGTGTGATGCCGGCCTTACTCTGGACTACGTTTGGCCTCTGTGGTTAGCACTGCAGCCTTGCAGTGCTGGGGTCCTGGGTTCTAATCCCACCCAAGACAACATCTGCAAAGAGTTTGTATGTTCTCTCCGTGTTTGCGTGGGTTTCCTCCGGGTTCTCCGGTTTCCTCCCACATTCCAAAGGCATACTGATAGGGATTCTAGATTGTGAGCCCCATCAGGGACAGTGATGATAATGTGTGCAAAACTGTAAAGCTCTGCGGAATATGTTAGCGCTATATAAAAATAAAGATTATTATTTATTATTTTCAGAGGCGTGCAACACTGTGGTCGACCACGCTGCATAGTCTCAATAGAGAGTATACAGATAGCACAGCATGGGATCGCAGCGGATTGTTTCTCTGGCTGTTTTTAATAAATGTTTTACTTCAAAGAAATAAATATTTGTGATACCCTGCTGAACTGTCTGTATACTTTTTTGCTTCTTCTACCTGCCCAGGAGATGTGGCATGATCAGACCATGTTCCTGTATGGTAAGACACGGCCATTACACAGTACACAGCAGGGGCACATTTAAAAGATTATCTCAGCTTAGGAACATTTTTTTTAAAACACATCCAATTATGGAAATTATTATTATTCCAAGATTTATTGATTAAAATGAACTTTGTTCGTGGGCCAACCCTTTTAATGTTGGTCGGTTATAGGAGTAAACTGTTTCATAATTGAGGCTGACTAATATTTAATATAGAATTCACCTACTTCTGCACTATCTTTGGTACTGTAAGACAACATTTTTTTATATTTGTGATTTAGAATTATCTTATTTCTTAATAGAATTAATAAGTTATACTTTATACTTTAACAATATTACTCCAATTGGACTAGACAGTGAGTTAACGCACTTCACTGTTAACACCCAATGCATAGCTGCTATTCAATGGCTCAGTCATTATCTGGCCAATATTTTATCTTTCAGAAATCTACTAGAGACGATAGCGGTTAATAGTTAATGGTCATAAGAAAGAAAAAAAAAAGATTTCACTAAAGTTTACTTTACAAATTTGATCTTATACTTATAAAATAAAACTTTTATTGACAGATTGTGGTTTTCCTTCAATTTAACGGGGTTTTCTGGTCTTCTGATAATTGTCTGCAGTGATTTTATGTGACTTCAGATTTCTGAATTTTTACAGTGTTCATACACAGTGTTCACAGAGGGTGATTGGTGATCACAAGTTTGCAATTTGCATACATGCAGCCAGCCATGTTCCAACTAGAAGGGTTCACTTCTATTGAGCGAGGCTGAGCTTTTCTTATTGGAATGTGACTGAAGGTTTGTACTTTGTATACTTGTAGTCACTTGACCACCCGCTCTTGCCGGCGATACTGGAGAATCCTGACAGTGTGCAGAGCACACTCTGTAAGGGGTCAGAAGTGTGAAGCACAATGATTGGAGCACCATAAAAAACCACCTGGGAACACCCCTACATGTCAAAACTGAATTCTTAATTTTTAAATCAGGAAATCCCCAATTTGCCATTATTGTTTCTGAAAAATGGTGACAGTCGAAAGTGTTAGCAATTATACAGTTTACTGTTACACTATGTCAATTCCCCTTCGGTTAATTGGTGGGGAGTCAGGATGCAGACCAGTGACACATTAACAACCTATCCTACAAAATCTTAATTAAACGTATAAAACTTCTGGAAACCTCCATGATCTCTCTCTTTTCCATTCTGTTATTATTAATGTGGATGATGATTAAGAGGACATGTTTTTGCTGGCATTTTTACTGCATATTTTTATGTTACCGGCATTGATTGACATACAATGTTATTAAAGCAGTCCAGTTTTTAGTATTCTTAGAGGATGACTTTATGCTGTCTGGGCACTGGCAAAAAGGAGTCAGGAAATAAGCAATACGTTAAGCAAAATAGGAAATAGGCAATCAGTTCTCTTCTGAGGGACATGGAAGGTCGAGCAAAGGGCAGACACCAAAACGTTCTAAAAATGCCTCTTCTTGTATGCTTTTAAGCCTTCAAGGTACTCAAAACTTCTCTTGCAGTAGTTTTGACCCACAATAAACTTTTCTGCATTGATATTGTTGACTTGTTTTTTCCTAGATATACAGTATTTTGTGGTTCATCTTCTCCACAAATATACTGAGTGCTTTCCTGTCTTTCCGAATCAATGGTGCTTATCAGCTCAAGTCTAGCCTTCCCTCTCGGATTCTGTGAAAACAAGAAGGTACTTTTTTTTGCTTCATTTGCAGTTTAGTTTACGGAGGATAATGGTAACTCCAGGGTAAACACTCAGATCTCACCTTGTCCAAAAACACAACCAATGACCTGGGAAATATCCGGACTGTGGCTGCGTGTTGCTTTTGGAAAGACTTACAGACCTGTTTCCTCCAGCTGTTTAAGCAGCAAAGGACGTACCAGGGCAAACCAGCTATTGGAATGTGTTCGTTCGGAATGGCTGGGAAAAGTGTTGCTCCTATAATTCCAAAACAACAACTCCAATGGTTTCCCAGCAGAATAGACATTACTAGGTAAAAGATTAGATTATAGCCTACTACAGTATTTATCACACATAACAGTACCTCAATCAGTTGTCTGAGATTGCAAAAACATCAAGTCGACTTTCCTCTAGAAACTGCAGCACTTATGTCCATATCTGGCATGGCATCGGTAATACTATATCCAATATACCATACAGTTGCCACCAACCAGGGTTAAAAATGTCTATAAAGGATAGCCTTAACAATTGGATAGAAAACTAAAGAAAACTGTAAAAAATGAAACAGTGACATATATATTAAAGTCCATAATGTCTAATGTCTTCTGAAAATTGAGAGGACAAAATGTGTTCCAACTGAAGTCTACCTAGTGATCTCATGTACATGTAAGCAGGCTCAATACTCAAACTCACCTTTGACTCTGTGAGAATAGCGTGTGCAAATGTACCACCACTAGAGTCTGGGCCTTATATTTTTCTGGGCCGGTACATGCGTGGATTAAGACCTCAGCTCAATGATGGGCTGAGATCCCAATCTGTGCAGGTGCCACCATTTTATTGAAGACCACTATATGTCAATTTGCGCATGCACTGCTACCGGCGCCATTTAACTAAAAGTCTGCTGCAAGATCAATCTGCCCAAACACTGCCCATGGCTAGGAGGGAGCAGTCAAGAAATTTAAATAAGGAAGATGATAAAGACACCAGAGGCAGTGGAGTGGATGTTGTCTGTTATGGCTGGCAATCAGGCAACACAGCGTGCAGTAATCAGCGCACATACAGAGATCTGGCAATAACCAAAAACAATAGGACGAGCTCTGAGACGTGGAATCTCTGTAGACTGCAGTACCTGATCTATCCTCACACAACTATAAGCAGCAGTGGATTGCGCCTATCACTACCTATGCAACTCGGCACTGCCTGAGGAGCTGACTAGCCTGAAGATAGAAATACAAGCCTGACTTACCTCAGAGAAATACCCCAAAGGAATAGGCAGCCCCCCACATATAATGACTCTTAGCAAGATGAAAAGACAAACGTAGGAATGAAATAGATTCAGCAAAGTGAGGCCCGATATTCTAGACAGAGCGAGGATAGCAAAGAGAACTATGCAGTCTACAAAAAACCCTAAAACGAAAACCACGCAAAGGGGCAAAAAGACCCACCGTGCCGAACTAACAGCACGGCGGTGCACCCCTTTGCTTCTCAGAGCTTCCAGCAAAAGTTAATAGCAAGCTGGACAGAAAAAACAGAAAACAAACTAGAAGCACTAATCTAGCAGAGCAGCAGGCCCAAGGAAAGATGCAGTAGCTCAGATCCAACACTGGAACATTGACAAGGAGCAAGGAAGACAGACTCAGGTGGAGCTAAATAGCAAGGCAGCCAACGAGCTCACCAAAACACCTGAGGGAGGAAGCCCAGAGACTGCAATACCACTTGTGACCACAGAAGTGAATTCAGCCACAGAATTCACAACAGTACCCCCCCCCTTGAGGAGGGGTCACCGAACCCTCACCAGAACCCCCAGGCCGACCAGGATGAGCCACATGAAAGGCACGAACAAGATCTGGGGCATGGACATCAGAGGCAAAAACCCAGGAATTATCTTCCTGAGCATAACCCTTCCATTTGACCAGATACTGGAGTTTCCGTCTAGAGACACGAGAATCCAAAATCTTCTCCACAATATACTCCAATTCCCCCTCCACCAAAACAGGGGCAGGAGGCTCCACAGATGGAACCATAGGTGCCACGTATCTCCTCAACAACGACCTATGGAATACATTATGTATGGAAAAGGAGTCTGGGAGGATCAGACGAAAAGACACCGGATTGAGAATCTCAGAAATCCTATACGGACCAATAAAACGAGGTTTAAATTTAGGAGAGGAAACCTTCATAGGAATATGACGAGAAGATAACCAAACCAGATCCCCAACACGAAGTCGGGGTCCCACACGGCGTCTGCGATTAGCGAAAAGCTGAGCCTTCTCCTGGGACAAGGTCAAATTGTCCACTACCTGAGTCCAGATCTGCTGCAACCTGTCCACCACAGAATCCACACCAGGACAGTCCGAAGACTCAACCTGTCCTGAAGAGAAACGAGGATGGAACCCAGAATTGCAGAAAAATGGAGAGACCAAGGTAGCCGAGCTGGCCCGATTATTAAGGGCGAACTCAGCCAACGGCAAAAATGACACCCAATCATCCTGGTCAGCGGAAACAAAACATCTCAGATATGTTTCCAAGGTCTGATTGGTTCGTTCGGTCTGGCCATTAGTCTGAGGATGGAAGGCCGAGGAGAAAGATAGGTCAATGCCCATCCTACCACAAAAGGCTCGCCAGAACCTCGAGACAAACTGGGAACCTCTGTCAGAAACAATATTCTCAGGAATGCCATGTAAACGAACCACATGCTGGAAGAACAAAGGCACCAAATCAGAGGAGGAAGGCAATTTAACCAAAGGCACCAGATGGACCATTTTAGAAAAGCGATCACAGACCACCCAAATGACCGACATTTTTTGAGAAACGGGAAGGTCAGAAATGAAATCCATCGAAATATGTGTCCAAGGCCTCTTTGGGACCGGCAAGGGCAAAAGCAACCCACTGGCACGTGAACAGCAGGGCTTAGCCCTAGCACAAATTCCACAGGACTGCACAAAAGCACGCACATCCCGCGACAGAGATGGCCACCAGAAGGATCTAGCAACCAACTCCCTGGTACCAAAGATTCCTGGATGACCGGCCAGCACCGAACAATGAAGTTCAGAGATAACTTTACTAGTCCACCTATCAGGGACGAACAGTTTCTCGGCCGGACAACGATCAGGTTTATTAGCCTGAAATTTCTGCAACACTCTCCGCAAATCAGGGGAGATGGCAGACACAATGACTCCTTCCTTGAGGATACTCGCCGGCTCAGATAACCCCGGAGAGTCGGGCACAAAACTCCTAGACAGAGCATCCGCCTTCACATTTTTAGAGCCCGGAAGGTATGAAATCACAAAATCAAAACGAGCAAAAAATAACGACCAACGGGCCTGTCTAGGATTCAAGCGCTTGGCAGACTCAAGATAAGTAAGGTTCTTATGATCAGTCAAAACCACCACGCAATGCTTAGCACCCTCAAGCCAATGACGCCACTCCTCGAATGCCCACTTCATGGCCAGCAACTCTCGGTTGCCCACATCATAATTACGCTCAGCAGCAGAAAATTTCCTGGAAAAGAAAGCACATGGTTTGAACACTGAGCAACCAGAACCTCTCTGTGACAAAACCGCCCCTGCACCAATCTCAGAAGCATCAACCTCGACCTGGAACGGAAGAGAAACATCTGGTTGACACAACACAGGGGCACAGCAAAAACGACGCTTCAACTCCTGAAAAGCCTCCACGGCAGCAGAAGACCAATTAACCAAATCAGCACCCTTCTTGGTCAAATCGGTCAATGGTCTGGCAATGCTAGAAAAATTACAGATGAAGCGACGATAAAAATTAGCAAAGCCCAGGAATTTCTGCAGACTTTTTAGAGATGTCGGCTGAGTCCAATCCTGGATGGCCTGAACCTTAACCGGATCCATCTCGATAGTAGAAGGGGAAAAGATGAACCCCAAAAATGAAACTTTCTGCACACCGAAGAGACACTTTGATCCCTTCACGAACAAGGAATTAGCACGCAGTACCTGGAAAACCATTCTGACTTGCTTCACATGAGACTCCCAATCATCTGAGAAGATCAAAATGTCATCCAAGTAAACAATCAAGAATTTATCCAGATACTCACGGAAAATGTCATGCATAAAAGACTGAAAAACAGATGGAGCATTGGCAAGTCAGAACGGCATCACCAGATACTCAAAATGACCCTCGGGCGTATTAAATGCCGTTTTCCATTCATCTCCCTGCCTGATTCTCACCAGATTATACGCACCACGAAGATCAATCTTAGTAAACCAACTAGTCCCCTTAATCCGAGCAAACAAGTCAGAAATCAATGGCAAGGGATACTGAAACTTAACAGTGATCTTATTAAGAAGGCGGTAATCAATACACGGTCTTAGCGAACCATCCTTCTTGGCTACAAAAAAGAACCCTGCTCCCAATGGTGACGACGATGGGCGAATATGTCCCTTCTCCAGGGACTCCTTCACATAACTGCGCATAGCGGTGTGTTCAGGTACGGACAAATTAAATAAACGACCCTTAGGGAATTTACTACCAGGAATCAAATCGATAGCACAATCACAATTCCTATGCGGAGGTAGGGCATCAGACTTGGACTCTTCAAATACATCCTGAAAGTCCGACAAGAACTCTGGGATGTCAGAAGGAATGGATGACGAAATAGACAAAAATGGAACATCACCATGTACTCCCTGACAACCCCAGCTGGTTACCGACATAGAGTTCCAATCCAATACTGGATTATGGGTTTGTAGCCATGGCAACCCCAACACGACCACATCATGCAAATTATGCAGTACCAGAAAGCGAATAACTTCCTGATGTGCAGGAGCAATGCACATGGTCAGCTGGGCCCAGTACTGAGGCTTATTCTTGGCCAAAGGTGTAGCATCAATTCCTCTCAATGGAATAGGACACCGCAAAGGCTCCAAGAAAAATCCACAACGTTTAGCATAATCCAAATCCATCAGATTCAGGGCAGCGCCTGAATCCACAAACGCCATGACAGAATACGATGACAAAGAGCACATTAAGGTAATGGACAAAAGGAATTTGGACTGTACAGTACCAATAACGGCAGAGCTATCGAACCGCCTAGTGCGTTTAGGACAATTAGAAATAGCATGAGTAGAATCACCACAATAGAAACACAGTCTGTTCAGACGTCTGTGTTCTTGCCGTTCTACTTTAGTCATAGTCCTGTCGCACTGCATAGGCTCAGGTTTACTCTCAGACAATACCGCCAGATGGTGCACAGATTTACGCTCGCGCAAGCGACGACCGATCTGAATGGCCAAGGACATAGACTCATTCAAACCAGCAGGCATAGGAAATCCCACCATTACATCCTTAAGAGCTTCAGAGAGACCCTTTCTGAACAAAGCCGCTAGTGCAGATTCATTCCACAGAGTGAGTACTGACCACTTCCTAAATTTCTGACAATATACTTCTACATCATCCTGACCCTGGCATAAAGCCAGCAGATTTTTCTCAGCCTGATCCACTGAATTAGGCTCATCGTAAAGCAATCCCAGCGCCTGGAAAAATGCATCAACATTACTCAATGCAGAATCTCCTGGTGCAAGAGAAAACGCCCAGTCCTGTGGGTCGCCGCGCAAAAAAGAAATAATAATCAAAACCTGTTGAATAGGATTACCAGAAGAATGAGGTTTCAAGGCCAAAAATAGCTTACAATTATTTCTGAAGCTCAGGAATTTAGTTCTGTCACCAAAAAACAAATCAGGAATCGGAATTCTTGGTTCTAGCATCGATTTCTGATCAATAGTATCTTGAATCTTTTGTACATTTACAACGAGATTATCCATTGAGGAGCACAGAGCCTGAATATCCATGTCCACAGCTGTGTCCTGAAGCACTCTAATGTCTAGGGGAAAAAAAAGACTGAAGACAGAGCTAAGAAAAAAAAATGATGTCAGGATTTCTTTTTTCCCTCTATTGGGAATCATTGGTGTGGCTCCTTGTACTGTTATGGCTGGCAATCAGGCAACACAGCGTGCAGTAATCAGCGCACATACAGAGATCTGGCAATAACCAAAAACAATAGGACGAGCTCTGAGACGTGGAATCTCTGTAGACTGCAGTACCTGATCTATCCTCACACAACTATAAGCAGCAGTGGATTGCGCCTATCACTACCTATGCAACTCGGCACTGCCTGAGGAGCTGACTAGCCTGAAGATAGAAATACAAGCCTGACTTACCTCAGAGAAATACCCCAAAGGAATAGGCAGCCCCCCACATATAATGACTGTTAGCAAGATGAAAAGACAAACGTAGGAATGAAATAGATTCAGCAAAGTGAGGCCCGATATTCTAGACAGAGCGAGGATAGCAAAGAGAACTATGCAGTCTACAAAAAACCCTAAAACGAAAACCACGCAAAGGGGCAAAAAGACCCACCGTGCCGAACTAACAGCACGGCGGTGCACCCCTTTGCTTCTCAGAGCTTCCAGCAAAAGTTAATAGCAAGCTGGACAGAAAAAACAGAAAACAAACTAGAAGCACTAATCTAGCAGAGCAGCAGGCCCAAGGAAAGATGCAGTAGCTCAGATCCAACACTGGAACATTGACAAGGAGCAAGGAAGACAGACTCAGGTGGAGCTAAATAGCAAGGCAGCCAACGAGCTCACCAAAACACCTGAGGGAGGAAGCCCAGAGACTGCAATACCACTTGTGACCACAGAAGTGAATTCAGCCACAGAATTCACAACAGTTGTCCCACCTCGCAGTCAAGCCCCAATGCACTGAGGCCAAAACTTCTAATGATGATTTTAAAACAACCAGGCTGCAGATTTCTTGACTAAATGTATGTGTTCCGAATAACAGCACCATTATAGGCATACCTTTAGATTAGAACTGAGATTAGCTGGGTATAAATTTGATAAAGAAATAGCCCACTCCACAAAATGTGATATAGCAAATAATGGGAAATAAAATATAAAAATTAACTTTTATTACTTCAATGTTAAAACAATGACGTAAATAACACATCTAAAGACACAAAATACAAGCCTATCAGCATGTTCACAATCAGGTATGAAGTACCTGCAAATATTTATACCAAGGTTGCCTATCTATTTAATGAGATACAGCAGTATTCCAGTTATCTTCTATACAAAGCAGTTTCCAACTGGCACATTAATAACAATAACATTGTCAAGTTAGTTTTTATATTTTATTTCCCAGCATTTAGTATGTATAACCTTGATGACAGGTTAAAGATGACAGGTTCTCTTCAAAGGGAATCTGTCACTAGGATCAAACCTCTTATGCTGTCTATATGGACATGTACTATAGGTCATAGGAAGTTGAATAAAATGATACCTTGATATCTGTGATCCGATTTCCAGATAAATCCATTATTTTCTTATATATAAATGATCTTTCCAAACGATGGGCCTGACACTAATCTGCATGAGAATCTGCCACCAGAGCTTATTTTACATGAAGGAGTTACCACTGTGATGTGTAAGGGCTGATCTTTGCTCTCCTGTTCGCACTGCAGAGCTGTGCGTGATTATACCTGACACATCTGCAGGTTCCAGCTCACAGGCAGACAGGGATGCAATATTGTCACAATACAGCAGAGCTCAGAGCAGCAAAAAATGTGTTTGCAAGAAGATACATTTAATTTCTCCTGTTCTGTGTTAGTGACTTGTCTTACACTACTAACTCCACCTTGTAAAATAAGCTCTGGAGTTGGAGTTATCTCCCAGGCAACATCCTTCCCTTAGCCTGGAAGAGCTCATTTACATATAGGAAAAACATGTGTTTTTCTATTACAAAACTTCATATTGCAGATATCATAGTATCATTTTATTGAGCTTCCTATGACCTACATGCACATATAGACAGTTTAGAAGCAAGGGTATAAAGACCGTTGGTCGTGACCACAACTGGGCTCGTCAACGTCACCACAAACTGAACCTGGATGGGCGTCTTTGAACACACCTTCAGTTGAAGCATATTGCAGTGCAGAGATCCATTGGGGAACATGTCAGGATGGGGGATATATATCTACCAGGATAGTGGATATATGTACCAGGATGAGGCCTAGGTCAAGGGACCTGTATACCAAGATAGGGGATATATACCAGGATGGGGCTCAGGCAGGATAAGGGACATATATACCAGGATGGGATATATACAGTGGGGCAAAAAAGTATTTAGTCAGTCAGCAATAGTGCAAGTTCCACCACTTAAAAAGATAAGAGGCGTCTGTAATTTACATCATAGGTAGACCTCAACTATGGGAGACAAACTGAGAAAAAAAAATCCAGAAAATCACATTGTCTGTTTTTTTATCATTTTTTTTGCATATTATGGTGGAAAATAAGTATTTGGTCAGAAACAAACAATCAAGATTTCTGGCTCTCACAGACCTGTAACTTCTTCTTTAAGAGTCTCCTCTTTCCTCCACTCATTACCTGTAGTAATGGCACCTGTTTAAACTTGTTATCAGTATAAAAAGACACCTGTGCACACCCTCAAACAGTCTGACTCCAAACTCCACTATGGTGAAGACCAAAGAGCTGTCAAAGGACACCAGAAACAAAATTGTAGCCCTGCACCAGGCTGGGAAGACTGAATCTGCAATAGCCAACAAGCTTGGAGTGAAGAAATCAACAGTGAGAGCAATAATTAGAAAATGGAAGACATACAAGACCACTGATAATCTCCCTCGATCTGGGGCTCCACGCAAAATCCCACCCCGTGGGGTCAGAATGATCACAAGAACAATGAGCAAAAATCCCAGAACCACGCGGGGGGACCTAGTGAATGAACTGCAGAGAGCTGGGACTAATGTAACAAGGCCTACCATAAGTAACACACTACGTCACCATGGACTCAGATCCTGCAGTGCCAGACGTGTCCCACTGCTTAAGCCAGTACATGTCCGGGCCCGTCTGAAGTTTGCTAGAGAGCATTTGGATGATCCAGAGGAGTTTTGGGAGAATGTCCTATGGTCTGATGAAACCAAACTGGAACTGTTTGGTAGAAACACAACTTGTCATGTTTGGAGGAAAAAGAATACTGAGTTGCATCCATCAAACACCATACCTACTGGAAAGCATGGTGGTGGAAACATCATGCTTTGGGGCTGTTTCTCTGCAAAGGGGCCAGGACGACTGATCCGGGTACATGAAAGAATGAATGGGGCCATGTATCGTGAGATTTTGAGTGCAAACCTCCTTCCATCAGCAAGGGCATTGAAGATGAAACGTGGCTGGGTCTTTCAACATGACAATGATCCAAAGCACACCGCCAGGGCAACGAAGGAGTGGCTTCGTAAGAAGCATTTCAAGGTCCTGGAGTGGCCTAGCCAGTCTCCAGATCTCAACCCTATAGAAAACCTTTGGAGGGAGTTGAAAGTCCGTGTTGCCAAGCGAAAAGCCAAAAACATCACTGCTCTAGAGGAGATCTGCATGGAGGAATGGGCCAACATACCAACAACAGTGTGTGGCAACCTTGTGAAGACTTACAGAAAACATTTGACCTCTGTCATTGCCAACAAAGGATATATTACAAAGCATTGAGATGAAATTTTGTTTCTGACCAAATACTTATTTTCCACCATAATATGCAAATAAAATGTTAAAAAAACAGACAATGTGATTTTCTGGATTTTTTTTTCTCAGTTTGTCTCCCATAGTTGAGGTCTACCTATGATGTAAATTACAGACGCCTCTCATCTTTTTAAGTGGTGGAACTTGCACTATTGCTGACTGACTAAATACTTTTTTGCCCCACTGTATATACAGTTGTGCTCAAAAGTTTACATACCCAAGCAGAATTTTTGCTTTCTTGGCCCTTTTTTTCAGAGAATATGAATGATAACACCAAAACATTTTCTTAACTCATGGTTAGCGGTTGGGTGAAGCCATTTATTGTCAAACTACTGTGTTTTCTCTTTTTAAATCATAATGACAACACAAAACATCCAAATGACCCTGATCAAAAGTTCACATAACCTGGTGATTTTGGCCTGTTAACATGCACAGAAGTTGACACAAATGGGTTTGACTGGCTACTAAAGGTAACATCCTCACCTCTTTGATTGTAATCAGTGTGTACATAAAAGCTGAATGAGTTTCTGGCATCCAGAAAGACTCTTGCATCTTTCATCCAGCCACTGACATTTCTGGATTGTGAGTCAAGGGGAAAGCAAAAGAATTGTCAACGGATCTATGGGAAAAGGTAGATGAACTGCATAAAACAAGAAAGGGATACAAAAAGATATCCAAGGAATTGATAATGCCAGTCAGCAGAATTCAAACTGTGATTAACAAATCAGAGGCTCTGTAAAAACAAAACCACGGTCAGGTAGACCAACAAAAATGTCATCCACAACTGGCAGGAAAATTGTTCGTTATGCAAAGAAAAACCCACATTTAACATCAACTGAAATACAGGACTCTATGAAAACTAGTGGTGTGGCTGTTTCAGGATGCACAATAAGGAGGCACTTAAAGAAAAATGGGCTGCGTGGTCGATTCGCCAGAAGACAGCCATTAATGCGCAAATACCACAAAGTATCTTGTTACAATGTGCAAAACAGCACAGAGACAAGCCTCAAAACTTCTGGAACAAGGTGATTTGGAGTGACGTTACATTTGGAAAGAGGTCAACAAGACCTATGATGAAAGGAACACCATTCCTACTGTAAAGCACGGAGGTCGATTGCTGATGTTTGGGGATGTGTGAGCTACAAAGGCACTGGAAACTTGGTCAAAGTTGAAGGAAAGATAAATGCAGCATGTTAGCAGCAAATACTGGGGCAAATTTGCACTCATCAGCCTGGAAGCTATGTATGGGACATACTTGAATGTTCCAACATGACAACGATCCAAAACATAAATCTAAGTTGATTTGTCAAAGGCTACAGCAGAACAAAGTGAAGGTTCTAAAGTGGCCACCTCAGTCTCCTGACCTCAATATCAATGAACCTCTCAAACGCCTAGTCCATGCTAGACAGCACAGGAATTTACAGGAACTGGATGCTTTTTGCCAAGAAGAGTGGGCAGCTTTAGCATCTGAGAAAATAAAGAACCTCATCCGCAACTACAACAAAAGACTTCAAGCTGTCATTGATGTTAGAGGGGGCAATACACGGTATTAAGAAATGGGGCATGTGAACTTTTGATCAGGGTCATTTGGATGTTTTGGGTTGTCATTATGATTCAAAAAGAGAAAACACAGTAGTTTGACAATAAATGGCTTCATCCAACTGCTAACCATGAGTGGAGAAAAAGTTTTGGTGTTAACATTCATATTCTCTGAAAAAAGGCCAAGAAAGCAAAAATTCTGCCGGGGTATGTAAACTTTTGAGCACAATTGTACATATATACCAGGATGGGGCCATGAAAGGGAACATATATACCAGGATTGATGACTGATATATATAGTGGGTACGGAAAGTATTCAGACCCCTTTAAATGTTTCACTCTTTGTTTCATTGCAGCCATTTGGTAAAAATGTAAAAATAATTCATTTTTTTTTCATTAATGTACACTCTGCACCCCATCTTGACTGAAAACCCCCCCAGAAATCTAGAAATGTTTCCATATTTATTAAAAAAGAAAAACTGAAATATCACAATAACCATATCCATGGTTATCAAAAATGAGGAAGACCCCATGCAATTTTTTTTTTAATGTCTATTTAAATAAATAATAAAAACAGCATCAGGACCCTTATCATTTTGATAGCCAGCCCTAGATAAAGCTGACAGCTGAGGGTTGCAGCCCCCAACTGTTAGCTTTACCTTCACTGGTTATAAAGAATACAGGGGACCCCATGCTATTTTTTAGCTTTATTTATAAGCTAAATGGACAGGCGCTGCCTGGTGAATACTCTCATCAGCAATGCATGCTCTCACTGCTAACAGCGAGACCAGGAATATACTGATGATAGTTGTATTCAGCTGTTGCCTTACTGGTGGAAACCTTTTCACCACAGGATAAAGCTGCTGGCTCACACATTGTCATTTGTGTGACAGCGTCGGAACCGCAGCACGGTGACCGGCGGTAAATTGTAATGTTACCGCCGATCAGAGCCAGTGTTTCTTGTTTTGTCATGCAGAAGACAGCATGGGAAACACCGTATGCTCAGGACCCCCATCCATTTGAAAGGGGTCCAGGTTTGGGTTCAATTTAAGGTACCGTTTGTTAGGAGTCGAGTTTCCTCTACTGCACAGGGGGAATCTCGATCCGTCTCCGCTGCGGTCTCCCATTCTTCTCCAGCCGCAGTGGGGTCTGCTCAGCAGGGACGTCGATCCCAGCGTCTCGCTCAGTCTGACTCTGTGCGAAGAGTTACTGCTGCTTTTCCTGCTTCTGCCATTGAAGCCAGTGCTGGGCAGCGGCGAGTGGACGTTTCTGGATCTAAGTCCTGCTTTTCTCTGTCTGAGCATGCCCAGGGCAGGATCTCCCGTTGGAGATCGAGGGTCACATGCTCAGGTACTGCAGCACATCCCATTGGTCCTTTTGGCAGGTCCTGAAAGGGCAAAACTTCTGTAGCTGTTTCCTGTGCTGCAGCTATATAAACTGCGCATGACCGCACGGCCATGCGCTAGTGTTGTCTTGTAAATATGTGTGTGTGTTGTGAGTGAAAGTCGCTCTTTAAATAACCCTCCCTATTGAATGATTGTTCGCGGAAGGTGTATGTTTGCTATCTAGCGCCCGACTTATCCAACAGCACGTAACACACATTACAGCTACCAGTTGCTGTGTCCGCCTGTACGGCGCCGTGCGCTTGCTCTGCACTTTCCTGACCCAAACCTGGGTGGTTAGTGGCGTCCGTCATGGCGGCACCGCACGCACTCTTGTGCCTTTATATTATTATTTAGTTTCCTTACACACCCAGTTGCGGTGTTGTGCCAGCAAGTGTCTAATCGGACTTCAATCCTAGTTGGGGTTGAGTTCGCTGACTTCTTGCTCGCACTCTATGTGCGGTACCGCGGTCCTGTGATGCAACAGGATCGCTTCCTTCACGCAGGGTGAAGTTAACCCGTGCATGTATACTTATAGTACCGCCATATAGTCCGTCTTACTAGCAGCAGGGTTTTTACCTGCACGGTGGACCTCGGACTGCGAACGCACCTAGTTCCATTTCATCTTGTACTTGGTGCGTTCCGCCAGTCCTTAACACCGTTCTGGTACCCGAACCAAACTTTTTAAAAAATTTTGTCCGAGTCTGACGTACCCGAACATCCACAGGTCCATCTATCACTATACGTGAGTAATCAAAAATCCATCTGGGAAAGGACCAAGACCAAGATAGAGCTTTTTGATAAAGCACATCATTCTACTGTTTATCAAAACCGGAACAAGACCTACAAAGAAAAAAACACAGAACCAACAGTCAAATATGGTGGAGGTTCAAAGATGTTTTGGGGTTGTTTGTTTTGCGTGAATAGCATGAAATCTGAAGATTTGGGATTCTGGGTCTCAATGTAGTGCCCAGAGTCAGAAAGTTGGGTTTGTGTCCTAGGTCATGGGTCTTCCAGTAAGACAATAACATCAAACATACCTCAAGAAGCACCCAGAAATAATAACCCCAAACAATACAGTGGGGAGTTCTGAAGGGGAAAATTATGTCTAATTTGCCTTTTGTTCTGTGTTGATTCAATACATACAATTAAATAAACATGTGTATAACAAAATGTGTAATTGAAATCTTTTTCTGGGATAAATACTTCATTTTCTGGAACAATTTCAAGGGTGATAACACTTTCAGCCATGACTGTATATACCAATGGAGGATATACAGTATATACTGTATACTAGGATGGGAGGGGGCCCCCTGTCAAAAATTTATGCCAGGGCTCATCAGGCTCTATTTACGCCACTGCTTAGGAGGGTTGATCCTACTAACAGATTTCCTTTAAGTGCTACAATTCTAGTGGCATGCTTGTTTGGGTGCCCATTGCTCCCCCCCATGATGCCATTGGTTGGCATGGTAGTCAGGCGACTACTTAAGGTTTTTTTCCCCAAAAACAAAGTTAATTTTAATCAACATTTTAATAAATAGATCTTTTAATAATAATAAGTTCCACAATTGGATGTGTTTAAAAAAATGTTCTTGTGCTGAGATAATCTTATAAATGTTCCACTGCTATGTTCTGTGATATGACTGTGTCTGACCGTACAGGGACATGGTCTGATCATACCACATCTCATGGGCAGGGGAGGAAGAAAAAGAGAGTATATAGACAGGGCAGCATTGGTTCGCAGATTATTATTTCTTTGAGGTAAAAGATTTCTTACAAACAGGCAGTGAAATGTTTTGCCTCAAAAAAGAATCAGCTGTGATTCCCTGCTGTCCTGCCTGTATACTCTTTTGATTCCCCCTTGACTAGGAGCAGTGGTATGTTCAGACCATGTTCCTGTGTGGTGAGACATTGTATAATTATGGCTTGACTTTCTTTAGCAGTCTCATAAACAGTGATTTGAATGGGGAATGAGCATGAGCACTTCTGCTCCACATGTAACACCCCAGGTAACCGGTTGTTTCAGTGGCATTGCTTTCCTCACGGGGAGAGTGATGTCATGCTTGGGAGCGAGGAAGGATCCCTTTAACAGGTATTCAACACATACAACACTGTTCTGACTCCAGGCCAGAAGGGGGAGCTCTACACCCGACTTCAGGTGAGCTGCTCTCTCTGGTCGGGAGCAGGAGTCAGTTGCTAGGCAGTTGGGGAGAGTTAGTCAGTTGGTGAGAGGAGAGAGAGGAGTGAGGAAGGAAAGCTGGGGCCATGCAGACAAGTGATTCTGCAGCTCCTGGGAAGGAAGGAGAAAGCAGAGCAACTGTAGTAGAGTTAAGAGCAAAGTACTTAACCTCTCTGACCTTTCCCGGCGTCTGCGCACTGCAGTACTTTGCTCTGCCCTCAACAGGGCAGACAAAGTATGCCTGCGCCGGAGCCATAGCGTGAAGACCAGAAGAGGATGTCATCCTATGAAGATGGGAGGCCCCGGACCAGACCGCGACGCCCACTGGATCGGACCGCCCACCCAGGTGAGTATAATATAACCTCTTTTTCTCATCTTTTAGGATGCATTAGGGGCTTATCTACAGCATTAAAGAATGCTGTAGATAAGCCCCTGATGCCGGTGGGCTTAGCTCACCCTCGATTTTTGGGGTGACAGGTTCCCCTTAAGCAGGATCGGTCCACCCAGACCGAATAGCATGGATGGCATCACAAACTTTTATTATTTCACAAACCCCTTTAAAGACTTTCCCTATAACATGGGCACCCAGGGCCATGGACCAGGTCACCGTTGCCATGACACATCCCTTTAAGTACTTGACCTGGTACCGAGTACACAACGGCCCTGGCAGGTGTTTCACACTCAGTGTAAGGTTACAGAGGTGACTAGTTTTGTTAGAAAGATAACCAAAACAATTACTTTTCTTTCACAAATTTCAGAATTAAAGTGCTGCAACATACAGAACAAGTAAATGTAATTTATCTGAGTGCTGAGTGTAGGCATCAGTTCCTTGTTACCTCTACGCAGGTCTGAAAAAGATCAATTAGTGAAGCTAGTTGCAGTAGGAGAAGAGAGGCAAAAAACACACGCCCCCGGAAGAAGTGAGCAACGAAACGGCGCCCGTTCCCTGAGCACGGTCCTTGATCAACTTCACTGGCCAGCACCACTAGCCACATTCAGGTAATGGATGTTCCATATGAGGCCTATTTGGGGTGGATTTTTTGGTGACTATGTGGTGCCCCAGGTTCCTGGTTGCTGCAGTGGTATTGCTTTCCTCTCGAGGAGAGTGATGCTACGTTTGGAGGCAATGAAGGAGAACTCTTTGTCAGGTAACACAATGTATGCAACATGTTCACACTCCAGACCAGAAGAAGGAGCTCTAAGCCTGTTTAAGGTGAACTCCCCTATAAGGACATCCTGATCTGGAGGGAAAGGGGTCAATTCCTGTCAGGAAGACAGAGGGAGAGGAGGCAGAGGAGTCCTGTGGCCTGAAGTGCTGCAGCTCCTAGGAAACAGACAGGTAGAAAGCAGAACATATTGCAGCAAGTGTGAAGGAAAGCAGAGCAAAGGAGAGGATATCAAAGGTAGATCAGCCAGGAGCAGGTTGCTTCCTTCTGAGGAGCAGAAATCCGGTGACCAGAATACTGAGGGAGTAAGGATCTCTATGCTTTACTTCAGAGACCGGCAGGACAGCTATTTCCACGGTACTTGTCCGACCTATATCCAGGAGGCACGGTGGCAACTCCCAGAGGCTGGGGCATGCTAGAGTCCCTATAAACCGCCTCAAGCCACCAGTCATACGGGTTTGTCCTATCCTATCTGGGGGACAGAGAGAGAGACATAACATCTACAACAGTTGTGAGCACCTTATGAGAAGCTTAGCAGTAGGGGACTACAACACTGCAGCACAAAGGAAGTGCTGAGTGTAGGCATCAGTTCCTTGTTACCTCTACACAGGTCTGAAAAAGACCAACTAGTGAAGCTAGTTGCAGTAGGAGAAGAGAGACAAAAGACAGTGTTTCCAAAATAATTCATAAATTTAGCAGTAAATGTGAAGATTTAGATTGTGTCATATCGACTGCAGAAGAGAGATGAGATTCCTCTGTATCTTCTGTACGCAGTGTTGCACTGCTTCAAATTTTCTCCTAAACTGATGCACTTTCACACACCATCTGGATCCCTGCAGAACGTAGTCATCAGAAGTTTATGGATTCCCAGGTAAGGTTTTATGTCATATATGGACACATGGAAACAAAAGGGACCTCCAAGATATTGAAACAGGGGCCAGGGCGTGTTAGTGGTGGGCCAGAACTGAGTTCTGGTTGCCTTGCAGCTCACCTTCTAAACAGAAGTCTGGGTGGAGTGTGTGGTGTGGTGGAGTATGTTCCTTGCTCACTTTTGTTTCAGGAGCCCTCATTACCTCCCTGTCCATGGAACGGATTCCGGCTACAAACAAGACAGAAGACCTTGGCTCGGAGTTAACGGGTCCGACTTTACTGTGCAATTCATTTACTTATGGCTGCAGCATACAGACCAAGACAAAATCTCTTTTTAGTGGATTTTCCCTTGGTTTTGTGTCCCATGAGTCTTTTGGACAAAGTTCAAACCCTCTTTTCTTCTCCCATGAATGACGTCCACATCTAATAAAACACGAACAGCATAACTGGCCTCACTTCTTCTTCTTTAATGAAGCCAGCCACGCGGTGGGGGAAGGAGGACGATCCCACATCCAGGGACGGTCTGGATACTTCTCCTTCTCTTTGTCTACTTCTGGAATGTCAGTCCCGGCTACTATAACATTCATCGAGTTATGGTTGGTGACCGAGTAGCTTGGTACGGCAACGCAGGGATATGCAGCTGAAGGACTCTCAGCCAGTTTGTTCCAATTAGGGGGATTCTGGTGTCGAGGTCTGGTTTCCCGCTATGACCTTGGTCGGTGCCTTAGGCAACTCCGATGGCTGAAACATGGGTTGTGCAGGCAGCGGTGGGTGTTGTTGCTGATGTCTATGCTCCTGCTCGACGTTGGCATCCTCCTCCTAAGGAGCGACCTCTTCGGTGGTAACAGGACACGTGACACCCACCGTTTCCCACCAATTGCGGCATCACTCTTTATAAAAGTGGACCTTTTCGTCCACGTACAAAGTGTGCAAGAGATACAAGAGAGTCTTAATATCAACCATCGCTCTATTTACGTAGACCTCATCTCCTGTATCCTGTTCTTTTATAAAACTATACCGCTTTATATGGTTGAAGTTCACTATACTCCCCTCCATGCACTGCTCCTCGAATTAGGCCCACTTCAGACTCACTAGCCACTCTCGGGCCAGAGAGTCGACCAACATCCTTTCTTCCACCATGTTAGGGAGCTTCTGCGGCTAGCGGAAGCCAGAGCAGGCAGAGCCACAGGAGCAGGCTGGGGAAAGGGAGCAGGCCGGGGAAAGAGTGCAGACAGGGGAATGGCTATTTCCTCCTCTGTCTCCTCTTCTATGGCCTTTTGAGGAGAGACGGAAGGCCCATGGGGAGTACACCGACCTTCCATAGGTGCATATTCCAAAGTTGGCATCTTCTCCTCTTCATCCAACTGGCTCCAGTAGACAAGCCGGACCTCATGCTGGATGTGGCCCAGCTCCGGACACTGTATGGCCTCCTAGTGGATGGATGGTGGCTGCCATGTGGACTTCATCCGTTTCATGAACAATCTTCCTGGCGGCGGCCCCTGAGGTTGTGAGGAGTATCACTTCCTCTTCGGAAGAGAAGTCCATACTCATGGCCTCTAGAGACATGCACTTGGTATAGCTCATCTTCAGCACGGCAAGTAAGACGTCCTCCCTCATGAAATGCTGGAAGCAAAATGGCACAGGCGAGTCACTTTCAGTGCGCTTCCTGCCCAATAGGCGTAGCCCTTCTAGGGATCGCACCAATGATGCAGCCGACACCTCCACTCTAAGGCTGCCGTCACACTAGCAGTATTTGGTCAGTATTTTACATCAGTATTTGTAAGCCAAAACCAGGAGTGGGTGATAATACAGAAGTGGTGCATATGTTTCTATTATACTTTTCCTCTAATTGTTCCACTCCTGGTTTTGGCTTACAAATACTGATGTAAAATACTGTCCCAATACTGCTAGTGTGACGGCAGCCTTACTCTAATCTAACCCCTCCCAAACTGTGAGCTAATCCCAACTCTATTAATCGAATCCCTAGCGTAGTGTAAACTATATCTCTACCTACTGTTTGGTTTCCTCAGGTGGACTGACCTCCAGCATTCCCAGGGACGGTCTTAGGCATAACCTACAGGAGAACCGAACATACAACTCTGGCCATAGGGATAAAATATAACAATACTTTTTATCAAAAAAATACCTAAAACTTCCCAACAGATCCTTTGTTTCCACAACATCTTCATCCCAGCTTCCCCCCTACAATATCATAAAACATATTTGGACCCCATGTTGTGCTCCGTGTTGACCTATGACATGCTCTCTTCTCCAGATTTTAGATTTCTTAATACATTTGTGACATTTTACTCCAGTGTGCTCCTTGACAGCTATCTCTGTATGCACACCTATAAGAGGATGACTGTCAGTCATTAAATAGGACCATCTGATTTCAACATTCAGAATGAGCAGAGATTTTAATGGATGAAATACAAGTTAGACCATGTCTAGATGGGCATATATCATGGTTCTTATATGGACCGGCATGACTGAACTGTTTGTGGGTCTCACTACCCGAACTTAGAGCCTCATAAACACATATGACACATATGACGCTTTAACCGAATTCACACCCTTCTATATATGACCTTACCTTGAATATCTTCCCATAAGCCTAGGCTCAGCTCCCTCCTACTATATGTCATTCTTTTGGCAACTAGTAATGGGGACAATAAGTTACTATTGGCTAGGATGGATGAATGAAGAAATTTGTGCCAACCTTAAGGAGTTAAATTGTTTTGTATATAGGTAAATAATCTGCTTTCATCAATAAGAGATGCAGTTAAGTAAGTTGTTGGGTGGAGATGTGACACCAGGAGTCAGGAAGCAAAAGGAAATGGATTTTAGTGAAAGTAGAGAAGAATCGGCCAAGCCAAATAGTGTGTGGTCAGGTGAAAAAACAAGGTTAACAGGCTGTAGTACCACTCGAATGGGGAAGTTTTCCACTCGTGTTATCAGGTCAACAGAGGACTTATTTCTGAAATGTGTTTAAACGTATCTGAAATTGATATTAATCTTCTGAAAATCCAACAGTGGAAAGATTGTTTCTCATAGGAAAGATCTGCTTGTGTTTGCTCAATAGGTTTAGTAGGAAAGTACTGGATTGTTGACCAGAATCTGGCCAGAGAATCCACGTTCAACCAGGAAAACGTCAGTATGAACTTTGCATATTTTCCCCGAGCAGGTTACTCATTAACGGTATAGTCCGAAAATAACATTTGGTTTAGATTAAGTTTTACTATACACATAATATACATTAAAGAAGGTAATGTTTATTCACTTTGCCATGTCAAACTATATGTTAACACAAAATCCTGAAATCTTGCAGTTTTCACACTGGCCAGTAAGGCTCATAATAGGCTCATAAAAGGCTGGCATTTTCGTTCTGTTGAGATCACTTTTCAGCAGTCATCCCATTATCATTACAGGCAAGATAAAAACAAACTGCAACATCTATATATAGATAAGACAAGATCGCACCATTCGTGTTTTGTGATGGCCCCAGCTCACCTATTCATCCTTCCTGTTCAGTGATCGCTTGTCAGAAAGCGTGACCGCAGCATTCTCCTATAGAAGTCAAAGGATAAAACATGTTTGAGCAATGTTAACCAGTGGATAGCAAAAAAAGCTGAGAGTTCTCTGTGGTTGATACTCTTAAACTTTAAAATTTAAAGGGAATTTGTCAACAGGATCTTGCTATCCCATCTGAAAGCAGCGATCCTGATTCCAGCACAATATCACTAACTGGGCTGCTTGTTGCCGTTTTGATGAAACCACTGTTTTATCTGCTACAAATCTATAATTTTGCTAAATACTGAGCTCTGTGTAACCCCATCCACATTACTGATTGGCAGCTTTCCTTGTACACTATGCATAGGCAAAAATCTGCCAATCATTAGTGGGAGTGGGGTTATACAGAGCTCATGAATATGGAGGACTACATGGCAGAAGGTTTACTTGTCTTCTAATGATAATCTTCTCACTGGGTTGTAAATACAATTGGTGGAACCTGTGTAGCTGCACAAGGGGCCGAATAAGTAAGGGGGCCCGCCTTCACCTCCAAAGCTGGTGGGATTCTTCAGTGTGATGAGCTGTTGTACTGCAGGCAGCCCTTATACTGTTCTTGTACAGGGGCCCTCTTCTGTCTTTGTCTACTCCTGGATGAAACAGTGATTTTATGAAAACTATAGCAATCAGCTCAGTTAGTGGCACATTGCTGGAATCAAGGTTTCTTTCTCTACATTACGATGCTCTCAGATTAGGTGGCAAAAATCTAGTGACAGATTCTTGTTAAATGGCTGAGTGAAAAGATGATGACAAACAGCAAACTTCAGGCATAAAAATAACTGAGGAAGCTCAATTTTTATGTTTTTATTGGAAGTCTACGAGTTATCCCCAGAGACCAGTTTTCCTTTTCAATGTGGTGCAGGAAAGCAAATTTCTGAATTGCTGAGCAGAAGCTCAGGCATGATAGTTTCTCCGATATCCTTGCACAGAAGGTAAAAAAATGTACAATGAGGCAAACAGATTAGAAGGGAGGATATATTTTAGTATTTGATTGAATTAAGTAAAAATATACAGTGGGGAAAATAAGTATTTGATACACTGCCGATTTTGCACGTTTTCCCACCTACAAAGAATATTTTATATAGTTAAATCTTAATAATTTTAGTATATTATGACTCAGTTTCTCCTTGATTCGCATATTATATGAGTCGATAACTAGATGGGTACATTGTTATTTTGGAACTGGTATTTTTTTCTTTATTATAAAGAATGGAGAGGTCTGTATTATTTATCGTAATTACTAGTGACAAGTGAGTATGCTCGTTACTCGAGTGTGCCCGAGCATGCTCGGGTGATCTTCAAGTATTTATTAGATCTCGGAGATTTAGTTTATGTTGACACAGGTGCATGATTTGCGGCTGCTGGACAGCTTGAATACATGTGGGGGTTCCCTAACAAACAGGCAACCCCCACATGTATTCAAGCTGTCTAGCAGTCGTAAATCATACACCTGTGTCAACATAAACTAAATCTCCGAGCACACCAAAATATTTGGAGACCACCCGAGCATGCGCGGGAACACTCGAGTAACGAGCAAATTCGCTCATCACTAGTAGTTACACTTCAACTGTGAGAGACAGAATCTAAACCAGAAAATCCCATTGTATGATAATGAAATTGCATTTTATTGCATGAAATAAGTATTTGATCACCTACCAACCAGCAGGAATTCTGGCTCTCACAGACCTGTTAGTTTATCTTTAAAGGGCCTCTGTCACCCCCTCCAGCCGTTAGAAACTAAAAGAGCCACCTTGTGCAGCAGTAATGCTGCATTCTGACAAGGTGGCTCTTTTAGTTATTGGTGCAGTCAAAGCAGAAATAAAGCGTTTTATAATTTCGCAAAAATACCTGTCTTTAGTCGTGGAGGCAGGTCTTAACCCCCCTGCTGCACAAACCACACAGCCATCACTCAAGGCTTCTTCGGCGCCGGATGCCGCCCCCTCCGCGCTGTTTTCAAATCAAATCCGGCGCCTGCGCTGTTTTGTTCAGCCTGGGGCAGGCGCAGTGAGCGCTGCCCATCTGACCTCAGATGCAGTCTCGCAGACTGCGCCTGCGCGGCCACCCAGCTTGTGAATCCCAGCGCCGCACTGTGCGTAATGCATAACACACTGTGGGGCTGGGATTCACAAGCTGGGTGGCCGCACAGGCGCAGTCTGCGGGACTGCATCTGAGGTCAGACGGGCAGCGCACACTGCGCCTGCCCCAGGCAGAACAAAACAGCGCAGGCGCCGGATTTGATTTGAAAACAGCACGGAGGGGGCGGCGCCCGGCGCCGAAGAAGCCTTGAGTGACGGCAGTGTGGCGTGCGCAGCAGGGGGTTAAGACCTGCCTCCACGACTAAAGACAGGTATTTTTGCAATTTTCAAATTTTTAATTTTTATTCTGTTAAACGAGAGAGTTATGTGACACAAAATAGTTAATAAATAACATTTCCCACATGTCTACTTTACATCAGCACAATTTTGGAACCAAATTTCTTTTTTGCTAGGAAGTTATAAGGGTTAAAATTTGACCAGCGATTTCTCATTTTTACAGCAAAATTTTCAAAACCATTTTTTCAGGGACCACCTCACATTTGAAGTCAGTTTGAGGGGTCTATATGGCTGAAAATACCCAAAAGTGACACCATTCTAAAAACTGCACAATCAAGGTACTCAAAACTACATTCAAGAAGTTTATTAACCCTTCAGGTGCTAGACCCCCCAAGGAACTTATCTAGATGCATAGTGAGCACTTTGAACCCCCAGGTGCTTCACAAATTGATCCGTAAAAATGAAAAAGTACTTTTTTTTCACAAAAAAATTCTTTTAGCCTCAATTTGTTCATTTCCACATGGGCAACAGGATAAAATGGATCCTAAAATGTATTGGGCAATTTCTCCTGAGTACACTGATACCTCACGTGTGGGGGTAAACCACTGTTTGGGCACACGGCAGGGCTCGGAAGGGACGGAGTGCCATTTGACTTTTTGGATGAAAAATTAGCTCCAATTGTTAGCTGACACCATGTCACGTTTGGAGAGCCCTTGTGTGCCTAAACATTGGAGCTTCCCCACATGTGACCCCATTTTGAAAACTAGACCTCCCAAGGAAGTAATCTAGATGTAACAAGAAAAGAAAACAGTGCGGCACTCACCCTATTGAAGCTGTGAAATCGTGCTCTTTATTGGAGAAAAATATTTAAAACATCCGTTAGGACATCAGGTCTGCAGGAGGGTGCAGAGGTGGAGTGTGGACGACAGCCGTTTTGCACGGTATGAACTGGACCCGTTGAAGCACATACCGTGCGAAACGGCCGTCGTCCACACTCCACCTCCGCACCCTCCTGCAGACCTGATGTCCTAACGGATGTTTTAAATATTTTTCTCCAATAAAGAGCACAATTTCACAGCTTCAATAGGGTGAGTGCCGCACTGTTTTCTTTTCTTGTTTCATCGAATTTACTGTGGATTGCTTATCAGTGCTGAGCACCGTATACCCAGAACATACGTGCCACCTGTGTATTTTTCGGATGTTCCTCAAGGAGTTAATGTCCATATTGATTTGTGCTTCTCTAGTGCCGTCCATTGCTCATTCTGTGTGTTGGTAGTAATCTAGATGTGCGTTGACCACTTTAAACCCTCAAGTGCTTCACAGAAGTTTATAACGCAGAGCCGTGAAAATAAAAAATCATTTTTCTTTCCTCAAAAATTATTTTTTAGCCCCCAATTTCTTATTTTCACAGGAGTAACAGGAGAAATTGGACCCGAAAAGTTGTTGTCCAATTTGTCCTAAGTACGCTGATACCCCATATGTGGGGGGGAACCACTGTTTGGGCACACGTCGGGGCTCGGAAGGGAAGTAGTGACTTTTGAAATGCAGACTTTGATGGAATGGTCTGCGGGCGTCATGTTGCGTTTGCAGAGCCCCTGATGTGCCTAAACAGTAGAAACCCCCCACAAGTGACCCCACTTTGGAAACTAAACCCCCCAGGGAACTTATCTAGATATGTGGTGCGCACTTTGAACCCCCAAGTGCTTCACAGAAGTTTACAACGCAGAGCCGTGAAAATAAAAAATCATGTTTCTTTCCTCAAAAATGATGTTTTAGCAAGCAATTGTTTATTTTCACAAGGGGAACAGGAGAAATTGGACCACAATAGTTGTTGCCGAGTTTGTCCTGAGTACACTGATATCCAATATGTGGGGGTAAACCACTGTTTGGGGACACGTCGGGGCTCGGAAGGGAAGTAGTGACGCTTTGAAATGCAGAGTTAGATGGATTGGTCTGCAGGCGTCACGTTGCGTTTGCAGAGCCCCTGATGTGCCTAAACAGTAGAAACCTCCCACAAGTGACCCCACTTTGGAAACTAGACCCCCCAAGGAACTTATCTAGATATGTGGTGAGCACTTTGAACCCCCAAGTGCTTCACAGAAGTTTACAACGCAGAGCCGTGAAAATAAAAAATCATGTTTCTTTCCTCAAAAATGATGTTTTAGCAAGCAATTTTTTTATTTTCACAAGGGTAACAGGAGAAATTGGACCCCAACAGTTGTTGCCGAGTTTGTCCTGAGTATGCTGGTACCCCATATGTGGGGGTAAACCACTGTTTGGGCACACGTCGGGGCTCGGAAGGGAAATAGTGACTTTTGAAATGCAGACTTGATGTAATGTTCTGCGGGCGTCATGTTGTGTTTGCAGAGCCCCTAATGTGCCTAAACAGTAGAACCCCCCCCCCACAAGTGACCACATTTTGGAAACTAGACCCCCAAGGAACTTATCTAGATATGTGGTGAGCACTTTGAACCCCAAAGTGCTTCACAGAAGTTTACAACGCAGAGCCGTGAAAATAAAAAATCATTTTTCTTTCCTCAAAAATTATGTTTTAGCAAGCATTTTTTTATTTTTACATGGGTAACAAAAGAAATAAGACCCCAATAATTGTTGTCCAGTTTGTCCTGAGTATGCTGGTACCCCATATGTGGGGGTAAACCACTGTTTGGGCGCACGTCGGGGCTCGGAAGGGAGGGAGCACCATTTGACCTTTTGAATGCAAGATTGACTGGAATCAATGGTGGCGCCATGTTGCGTTTGGAGACCCCTGATGTGCCATAACAGTGGAAACCCCTTAATTCTAACTCCAACACTAACCCCAACACACCCCTAAACCTAATCCCAACTCTAGCCATAACCCTAATCACAACCCTAACCCCAACACACCCCTAACCACAACCCTAACCCCAACACACCCCTAACCCTAACCATAACCCTAACCACAGCCTAATCTTAACCCTATTTCCAACCCTAACCCTAATTCCAACCCTAACCCTAAGGCTATGTGCCCACGTTGCGGATTCGTGTGAGATTTTTCCGCACCATTTTTGAAAAATCTGCAGGTAAAAGGCACTGCACTTTTTTGTGCGGATTTCACCTGTGGATTCCTATTGAGGAACAGGTGTAAAACGCTGCGGAATCCGCACAAAGAATTGACATGCTGCGGAAAATACAACACAGCACTTCCGCGCGGTATTTTCCGCACCATGGGCACAGCGGATTTGGTTTTCCATAGGTTTACATGGTACTGTAAACCTGATGGAAAACTGCTACGAATCCGCAGCGGCCAATCCGCTACGGATCCGCAACCAAATCCGCTGCAGATCCGCAGCCAAATCCGCACCGTGTGCACATAGCCTAATTCTAACCCTAACCCTAGTTCTACCCCGAATTCTAGCCGTAACCCTAACCCTAAGACCAGGTTCACATTGCATTAGCAGCAGCCCGTTCAGCACATACGCTAACGGGCTGCTGCTAGCGCAAGTGCCGATGTTTGCATCACGCTAGCGCAGATAGAGCATCTGCTAGCTCTATCTGCGCTACCAGTGACGGACCAGGAAACGCTGCAGCCCGCGTCTCTGGGTCCGTCACTCAATGACGGCACATCCCTAGCGTACGCCCATTGTGGGCGTGCGCTAGTGATGCGTCTGACATTGCTGTCAATGGCGGCCGTAACGGACTATGTTACACCGTGTTTATGCCGCGGTGTAACGTAGTCCATCTAACGGACTGCTTAGATGCAGTGTGAACTAACCCTAACCCTAACCCTAGTGGGGCAAAGAAAAAAAAATTCTTTATTTTATTATTGTCCCTACCTATGGGGGTGGTAAAGGGGGGGTTTATTTATTATTTTTTTATTTTGATCGCTGTGATAGAACCTATCACAGCGATCAAAATGTACCTGTAACTAATCTGTCGGCCGGCAGATTCGGCGGGCGCACTGCGCATGCGCCCGCCATTTTGGAAGATGGCGGCGACCATCGAACAGACGGACGGACACCGGGAGGCACATAGGTCGGTAAGTATGAGGGGGGTGATCGGACAGCGGGGGGGAGAGCGGACAGCGGGGGGAGCGGAGAGGAGGACGGAGGGGAGCAGAGGACAGCATATGACAGGACGGAGGACCAATTTTCATTGGTGAAATATTACTATTGCTCTGATTGAAAGTGAAAGTGAAACGTCACTTTCAACGGCCAATCAGAGCCATCGTAGCCACGGGGGGGGGGGGGGGGGGGAACGAAGCCTCCCCCCCTGGGCTAAAGTACCACTCCCCCTGTCCCTGCAGGCTGGATGAAATTACAGTTAACCCTTTCACCCGGCCTGCAGGAGCGCAATCCGACCATGATGCATATGCTGCGTCACAGATCAGATTGGCACAGGTTTTCATGACGCATACGGTGCGTCAAAGGTGGGGAAGGGGTTAATAACTAATATCTAGAAAAATCACCGATCTGGAGCTGCTCACTCTTTTATTAAATAAAAAGAGCAGCCACAGATTGGTTATAAGGACCCCTTAAAAATGGTCTCAGTATATATGAGGGGCATATGTAGCCACTGAATCATATTTCGGTGGCTATATTGTGAGGGAACGCCAGGGCCGTAGTCGTGGCTGAGGCTAGTGGCTCTTGTGCGCCCTGGTCTCCCTTCACATACAAACAGGGTTCTTTTATGAGGGTACTTGCCTCTCTGTTACCTGTACCTTCCAGAACCCTTCCCAGCTGTTGCAGGCTCCGTTCACACGAATTCTCACAAATCAAGACACAGTCCAGCTTTAACTTCAAACATAAATCTTTACTTGTTACTGTCCGCAGCACATCCTTCTCAGTCACTGTTATAGCAGCGGGTTTCAAACATTTTACATTTCTCACTTTCCCTGCTTCAGTATCAGCGCTGGGCAAGTTTAGAACACTATTAACCTGCAGATTAACCCCATATCCACAGGTTAATAGCATTTTTTCACGCGATAGGTTCCCTTTTAGTGTCTTCCATTCTGTAACATAAACAGTATTTTTACAATACTTTGATTCATTCCACTGTTCTCTGCTCTCCATGTAGTGAACAAGTCATGCCAAGCTGCTATGAAGAGACAAACCACCTAACCAATCTAACTACCACAATGGTTTTAATGGGGAAGGTCTAAGCTATGCCCCTAACAACCAAACAGTAACATTACTTACAGTGGCATGTAAAAGTTTTGGGCACCTCTGGTCAAAATTACTGTTATTGTGAACAGTTAAGCAAGTTGAAGATGAAATGATCTCTAAAATGCCTAAAGTTAAAGATTACACATTTCCTTTGTATTTTAGGCAAAAAAATTATTGTCATTTTTTACACTTTAAAAATTACAAAAATGAAAATGTATGCCTTAACCTAAAGGTTCAGCTGAAATCAGGACAGGTGAGGGCAGCAAGGTTTAGTACAACTTAAACCTGACATTATATATTATGGCTCTTTCATCTCATCATTTTTGCATGTATTTTAGGATACAGCAACAAATCTACAGAACAATAATGTTAAGCATTTAGCAATTCAGTAAAATTTCTAGAGATAAATGAACTTAACCCAGGCATGATAGTCCTCACAACACAATAAAAACTTAAAGGAAATCTGTCAGCAGGGTTTTGCTACTTCATTTGAGGATAGCATGATGTAATCAAAGAAAAGCTGAATCCACGGATGTAACACTCAGTTTACTGGGTGTAGCGGTTCTGACATAATCAGAGTTTTTAGATGTAGAATGCAGCAGAGCTGAGAAAGCAAACCCCGCCCACACCAGGCTCTCCATGTACACTGTATATTGACAGTGAGCTGCTAATCAGAGGAGGGGATGATGTCGGTTCTATAGTTGCGTGAGCTGTAGTTCGGGCAATAATAATCTGCTGACTGAAATTTGTGTTTCAGCCTCTACTTCCTCCTGTCTTCAGATTATATAGCAAAAACTTGCTGACAGATTCCCTTTAACCCAGGGGTCTCAAACTGCATTCCTCGAGGGCCACAAACCATGAGTGTTTTCAAGGTTTCTTTTGCATTGCACAAGGTGCTGCAATCATTATGTGTGTAGGTGATTAAATTATCACCTGTGCAATACAAGGAAATCCTGAAAACGTGACCTGTTTGCGGCCCTTGAGGAATGCAGTTTGAGACCTCTGCTTTAACCCCTTTCTGACATAGGGCGTAAATGTGCACCAATGTTGGACTCCCCCTGTTTGGTGTGGGCTCCGGCGCTGAGCATGCACCTTTCCAGGCACATGTCAGCTGATCGAAACAGCCGACATGTGCCAGCTGCGGGTGAAATCGCTGTTAACCCATTAATTGTCGCTGCCAATTTCTGACAGCTTCATTTAACTCATGCTTCCGATGGAAATCTCGCCCATCGGTGACCCCATCATGTGATTGTGGGTCACCGATGGGTTGGCATGACAACCAGAGGTCTCCAGCAGACCTTTATGGTTGTCAGTGCCAGATTACTATGAGCGTTGCCCGGTAGTCGGCGCTCATAGCAAGTGAGCATTTCTGCTACATACAGGTGATCTGATCATCGACTCTATGTAGCAGAGGCGATCAGATTAGGCAGCTTCTTGTCTCCCATGGAAACTATTGAAGCATGCAAAAAATTTAAAAAAAGTTTTTAAAAATATATATAAAAAAAATAAAATAAAAGTTCAAATCACCCCCCTTTCACCCCATTCAAAATAAAACAATAAAAAAATCAAACATACACATATTTGGTATCGCCACGTTCATAATCACACAATTTATCAATATAAGAAAAGAATGAACCCAATTGCTAAACGTCGTAGCTAGAAGAAAAGTAAAAACTCCAGAATTACATTTTTTTGGTTGCTGCAACATTGCATTAAAATGCAATAACGCGCGATTAAAATATCGTATCTGCACCAAAATGGTATCATTAAAAACAGCAGCTCGGCACGCAAAAAAATTAGCCATTAGCCCTCACCCAACCCAAGATGACGAAAAATCTAGACACTACAGGTCTCGGAAAAAGCAATTTATTTTTTTTTTTTACCACTTATATGAAAAAAGAACCTAGACATGTTTGGTGTCTATGAACTCGTAATGATCTGGAGAATCATAAGTGGGATTGCACTTTTCTTTGCAATTTCACCACACATGGATTTTTTTCCTGTTTTCCAGTATGTTAAAACCAATTGTGTCGTTCAAAAGTACAACTTGTCCCGCAAAAAGCAAACCCTCTCATGGCCATATTGATCAAAAAATAAAAAAAAGTTATGGCTTTGGGAAGAAGGGGAGCAAAAAATGAAAACACAAAAATGAAAATACCTCCGGGGGATAAGGGGTCAAAGAACAAGCCTAGTAATGTCATTTTGCATATTGTGTAGTAGACAATGTATATGATTATATTCCTTGGCTACCATGATGAGCCGCATGATTGGGGGTACCATGATGAGCCGCACGATTGGGGGTACCATGATGAGCCGCACGATTGGGGGTCTCAACTCACACATGCCTCGTAAGGAATTCATCTAAAGCTTTGTTTACCCACTCAGATAATAGTTCAACGATGGATGATGTGATCACATAAGTGTTTACCTAGGACGCTAGGTGAATGAATAAAATTGTTAAATATCGTGCAATGTGTCAACACAGACAGGTAATCTGAAAAGCATTTGTGTTCAATGTTCAAATCCCATAAGTGATAATATTTATTTTGTACAGCTGAATTAATATAGTATTGTACAAGTATTTCTGCTGATACTTTAAAAGGAATAATTCCGCTAATTGTTTAATCAATCTGCGAATATGTACTTATTGCAGTGCTCCAACTGCTATTGGTCAAATTGTTAAGTGAGCGAACAATCTCCATTTACATGACCCTGTTTATGAAACAAGAATTTTTTCACATTACACAATTATCGTGAACCGTTAGGATTAGCGATGAGCGAATATACTCGTTACTCGAGATTTCCCCAGCACGCTCGGGTGTCCTCCGAGTATTTTTTAGTGCTCGGAAATTTAGTTTTTAGCGCCGCAGCCGAATGATTTACACCTGTTAGTCAGCATAAGTACATGTGGGGATTCCCTAGCAACCAGGCAACCCCTACATGTACTTATGCTGGCTAGCAGATGTAAATCCTTCAGCTGCGGCGCTAAAAACGAAAACTCTGAGAACTAAAAAATACTCGGAGGACCCCCAAGCATGCTCGAGAAATCTCGAGTAACGAGTATATTTGCTCATCACTAGTTAGGAAGATACTAAAATACTATACACTAGTTTAGGAAGATAAGAAAGCGCCATCCCACAAGGACAAATAACATAACCTATTTTCACGTGTTTTATTGATTTTTTAAATAAAAATAAAATGAAGGTTACGCTAAGGTGATAAAAACGAGTCAACCACAATTTAATGTAAGGCAGAGGTTCTCCCTTCTCCCTTCCCGTCACATCTACACAGACTCTTATCAGTAGTACCTGACATCTCCTCTCAGTAACGTAACAATCTGTCTTCACTGAATACACATTTTACCTGAGAATTGTACAAATAAATGATCAGTTCAGTAGAAGAAAGGAGTGGATTTCTCTGATTGCGAAGTTTCTTCTTTTCATATGTCCTTCAGATTTATGAAATAAAAATGGAAACATTGGTTTCTCTTCATTCAGATGTCTGTTTTTCCACATATGAACTGAAACCTCATTGTTCTGGTCAGATTTCCATCAGTGTTTTATCAGTGAATTTCTCGTATGGAAAAACAAAATATTAAAGAACGACATCAAACAGGCAGAATACAGATGGCATCCATGTCTTTGATTTTCATGGACGCTCAGACTTGTATGAGTGAGTTTGCTCTGTGAATTGAATAAAAACTGACATGTTTGTTTCCCATAAAATGCACAGACGTGTGAACATTATCATAGACTATAATGGCGTATATAGTATGTTCTATCCTTGAAAAACATGGAGTATGCACATGAAAACCGTAATCTGAATGAGGACAGTAGAATTAGTTTCTTTGGACAAAACACATAAAAGAGTCTAAATTCATTAAAGAAGTTGTCCACTACTTGGACAACCACTTCTCATACCCCATGCTTGGCCCTATAAAATTAAAAAGCTAATGCTTGCTTCCCGAGCCGGTGCCATTCCAGGGGCCAGTGACGCCAGTGCGGATTGTGGGCAAGGCTCAAGTGTCATAACAACCACACGAAAGCCTCGGGAATGCGAGTGCCGACACCACTGGAATGGCGCTGTCACCTGAGGTGCGTCTGAGCATTTTTATTTTTATCAGGGCCAAATATTAAGGTCAAGAAGGGGTTGTCCTAGCAGTGGACAACCCAATTCCCCTTTAAGTAAGGAATGCTCTTGGAAGCAGTTTGACTTTTTATACAACAAGATTCACAATAAATACAGTTAACCAATTTTTTTTATTACTTTATTTTTTATATAAAACTAAAAGAACATACACATAAAATGTGTTCAAAGTTACTCATATCTTTGTAAAAAAAAAACAATATCCATTGATTGTCTGTAAGATTTTTTAAATAACTTTCATAAACCCTGAAAGCAACACTGAAAAGAGAAACAAATAATATGTGTATAACAGTGGTCGGCTGGGCAACAAGGCATTAAAGTTTTTGCTTCTCAAACTACCATCTAGTGCAGTGGTCCCCAACTCCGGTCCTCAAGAGCCACCAACAGGTCATGTTTTCAGGATTTCCTTAGTAGTGCACAGGTGATAATTGCATCAACTGCACAGGCAAGCATTCACTGACCTGTGTAATTCTAAGGAAATCCTCAAAACATGACCTGTTGGTGGCTCTTGAGGACCGGAGATGGGGACCACTGATCTAGTGCTTACTTTCTGTGGGCATTTGGGGAACACCTAACATATGTTCTTTCTATGCTTTTCCCAAATGATCAGCTGATCCCGGTATAACAAGATCACACATTCTCCCAGGATATTGCAAAAAAAAATTTTGGCAAGACAATTTGTAAAAAAACAATACAATTTTATAACCATACATATCACAGTCTGCGGCAACTCACAGTGAAGGTCATATACATACAGTATGTTATCTTCAAAGTCTGAAGCCAACCACAAGGTACTTTTGGTTACCTGGCAACTAGTAGTCAAAATAGCCTATTATGTCCCGAATTATGTTGACTCTCCTGACTTAATTCACATATTTCCAACGTATAGGCATTTTATTTCATATAAGTTTAGCAGGGGTAATTGCAAACAATCTGGACCAACAAGTATTTAGGTTTACCATGGCGTTAGAACATGCCAAAATATTAGCAAGGCTAAAATCTGTTCAAACATATTGTTTCTTGGAGGCAGAACTACTGGCTCTGCTTGGTTGCCTCTCTATTACGGCATGGGAACTGGCAGGCACAGGAGCGAAACTGCTCGAATACTTTTCTAGATTGTCTTGTTTCCCAACATATGCTATATTTTTCTCTGCATTGAAATGAGCCCAGTTGTCTTCGTTCTGAATCTTGTACGCTGGGTAGGGAATATTTTCACTCATTGGAAGGTACATGTAAGATTTGTCATTAAAAGGAGCAGTAGGGGGCTCAGGGCATTTAGGGTAAACATCCTCTTCTTTCGGATACCTTTTGTTGGAATTGTAAGGCGAGTATTTTCTCAAGGTGTGAAGCATACTCTTGAAAACTAGATGTATAAGTTCTAAAATGTTGAGTAGAAGAGAAATAAGTGACACCACTAGCATGAACATGATGAAAATAGTTTTCTCCATTGGTCTGGACACAAAACAATCCACTTTGTGAGGACAAGGTTTTCTTTCACATACGAATATAGCAGGCATAACAAAACCATAAAGGTACCACTGTCCAAGCAAGAAGCCAGCTTCAAAAATACTTTTGAAAATGACACTGGTGACGTAAGTGTACATCAGAGCCCCCTTGATTTTGACTCGGCCATCTTCCTGAATGCAGATTTTTAGCCGTTTCTTTTCTATGACCGCTATGGCTTGGTCCACTTGAGGATCTTTGTCACTTATAGCTCTTAGCTCCTCTTCTTTTTGTTTGAGTTTCTCTTCTTTTCTAGATAAATAGACCACATGACCCAGATAAAATAATGTGGGAGTGCTAACAAAAAGAAATTGAAGCACCCAGAATCGTACATGGGAGATTGGAAAGGCTTTATCATAACAAACATTTGGACACCCAGGTTGTTCTGTATTGCAGACAAAATCGGATTGTTCATCTCCCCAAACAGATTCCCCTGCAAGACCGAGAATCAAGATACGGAAGATAAACAGCAAAATTAGCCAGACCCTTCCAAAGCCAGTGGAGTGTTCTTGCACCTGGTCCAGCAACTTTTCAAGAAATTCCCAGTCCCCCATAGTGCATGAGTCCTTTCCTGAAAATACAAAAAGGATTGAATAGTATTTTTTTTATTTGTGAGTACAAGTAATAAATCTTGTGTATGAAAAAATGGTCTAAAAAAATATTGATGTACTTAACCAATTCAAAATGATTCTTTTAATTCGTTTTTTTTTTACTCCTATCTAGGCCAGAGTGCAGAAGAATCGTGAAAATGGACTGTCCCTTTTATAAATAAGTTGAATATTAGCAGAGCCAGCTTTGGACCTTAGGGTACACTACATTTATTATTGGATTATGAACTATTTTGGATTCTCATGGACAACATTAGAAAAAAAAAGACTTTTTTTTTTTTACTGAAAACCAGTGCTATGCTTGTGTTTGGATTTAACCCTTGTCCGGCTGACTAGGTACAATTCTAACTATTCCGTTTTAAAATTGCAATAACTTATTTTCGAAAAGCCGTAGGGGGCTGAAATTTCGTGACATCTCTGCAGTTTTGGTCCAGAATATATTGGCCAAATATCACAGTGGAGGTATATATGAAGGTATAATTGTACCTCTGCAGCCTGTTAACGTTGTAAAATTATGCAGCCTGACGAAGGTTAAATACCAATGTCTTCCAGCCTATGAACAGAATAATGCTGTTTTTCTGAAAAAAAAACAACCCCAAAACGGTTTGAAAGGCAATGAACTGAAATAATGGAAGCTCAAGATAGGATTCCCAGATAAAAGATACATATACTATCGATTGGAGGGGGGTGGGGGTCTTCTAAATAGTAAGCTCTGTTCAATTTTTTGCCTTCTGATCTCATGCTAGTTTGTAGCCTTGTTATAAACAAGTCACTACCAGAAACCTTATTTTGATTTAGTACCTTAAACATTTCAGAAGTTTTGAAGGTTTCCTCACAGTTGACTAATTTCAATGAGAAAATCCATTTTTTCTTGACATAGTTTAAGTTATATAAATCTTTCTCTGAGAGTACCATCAGTGAAAACCTCAATCTCATCATCTTATTATACAGCTTGTGTAAAACTGTAACCCAATGTTGGATTGGTCACTATAGTATCAATGGTGGAGGACCCAAACTTTTATCCATGAAAACTCCTTCTGAAGCTTATTTGAATTACTTTACTTTTTGCCAGATTCGATTCTCATGGGTTAAGTCCCAAACAGGACATTTCTATTTTTTATATAGAGCGAAATTGGGCGCTCAGGAGCGGAGCGGGCAGCTCCATGTATTGCTATGCGGCCGCACGCTCTTGAGTGCAGGCGAAAGGGCCGTGGATTACCATGCGAGACTCAGACATATTTCTCGCATGTGTGATCCTGGCCTCATTGTAGTGTTTTTGTATTTAAATGAAAACTAATGGTGCCAGCGATAAAAGCTTTCCGCTTCAGGTTTTGTACCATAAGGCTACGTTCCCACGATGAGCTTTTGGTGCGTTTTTTGACTCGCCGTATTTTTGCTGCTTTAAAAATGCTATGTCTTACAGTTCCAGCAAAGTGGACGGGATTTATAGAAATCTCATGTCCACTGTCCTGCCTTTTAAAGCAGCATAAACTGACCTTTCAAATCCGCAGTATGTCAATTTCTCTTGCGGGTACGCTGAGTTTTCCGTGTGGATTTTCCCCATAGACTTGCATTAGGTGCGGAAATTCCGCAGGTAAAAAATGCACATGCCCAAAAATTCATGTAATCCACACCTAAGTATATCAATAACATTTTTTCCAAAGCCAAACACCAGGATGTATAAAAAAAAGCACCTATATTTTAAAGCACGACACAACAACAAAAGTATCTCCAGCGTGAAAAATGCTATAAAAATGCATGTTAATAAAAACGCTCACAAAAATGCAAGTGACCCAATTTAAATTTTATGTGCGGAAATGATGCAGAAATTCTGCAACAACAAAAGCTCATTGAGGGAACGTGGCCTAATTTGTCACACGTTTTAAACATTTTCCAACAATTCTTTTTTATAGATTTACTTAGTATGCTATTGTGGACGAACATATTTTTGTAACGGATTCCGCAAATACTATCTGGGACATTTTGTCTCCGTCTTTCATATATGAGTAATGTCAAACAGAAATATTCTAAGATAGGACCATCAAAAGGAAATGTGCAGTGAGCTGATTAATGGAGGGCAGTGAGCTGATTAGCGGAGCGCTACCCTGGAAGCGTGGCTTTTTGGCGTTCCCTCCTGGCACACAGCACCACACACTTACAAGGCAGACTATCTCCCCAACAATACTGCTTGGTTAGCTTTGCACGGTATATCTCCTTCATACGTCGCATCCATTTTTATGTGAAAATGGAACAAATGATATAAAAAGGAGGGCATTACGTGTATTTTCCTTTTCCTAATGTGGTGAGGTTTTCAGAAAAAAATCTCTATATCCGCTCTCTGATAATTTATTTTGCAATAAGTAAACTGATATGTTGTCTCTACTAATGTGATGTTCTTCATTTCACATATTTTATACTGATAGGGTTATAAAAATTTATTGATGTAATTAAAAAAAGAGCCATGACCCAAGCATACAAAAAAAATCTCAACTCCGCCACTGACCCCAACATTTCCACAGAAGCAATGTACCGTATGTAGTGTTTCATATTGTTTTACAGACAAAGGTAGAATGTGTGAAACAGCCTATAGATTTCTTTACTATGTTGTGCCCGGAACAAGATATAATGAATCTGTTTATAGGTATATTGTATACATTATACATTAATGTTTAACCTACCTTATCATCAGAAAAGGATCCCTACCTATGAGATGCTAGTGACTTTAACACGTGCTCCTGCATGCCAAGGAGAGTCCCTGTGACCAACAGCAGTGCAAGTGTTTCTTGATAGAGCCATATGAGGTTTGCAGTACCGGAGGCTTGGTGGTAAGAGAGCTAGACAAGCCATGCCCTGGTTTATGAAAAAAAGAAAAGATCCCACAGGGAAAAGAGGAAACTATGGGACGGGCTAGAGGAGGTACAGGATATTAGGGGTGTACTCAGATGACAGCTTGTTATTTGATACTGGAAGGTTGTTTTTAACATGTTATAGGCAAAAATATAACTTTATGGACTCTGAGGCCAAAATATTAGATAGATAGATAGATAGATAGATAGATAGATAGATAGATAGATAGATATGGGATAGATAGATAGATAGATAGATAGATAGATAGATAGATAGATAGATAGATAAATAGATAGATAGATAGATAGATAGATAGATAGATAGATATGGGATAGATAGAAAGATAGATAGATAGAATGATAGATATGGGATAGATAGATAGATAGATAGATAGATAGATAGATAGACGATAGATAGATAGATAGATAGATAGATAGATAGATAGATGTGGGATATATAGATAGATAGAATGATAGCTAGATAGATAGATAGATAGATAGATATGGTATAGATCGATTGATAGAAAGAATGATAGATAGATAGATAGATATGGGATAGATGGATGGATGGATGGATAGATAGATATGAGATAATAGATAGATAGATAGATAGATAGATAGATATGGGATAGATAGATAGATAGATAGATAGATAGATAGATAGATAGATAGAATGATAGATATGGGATAGATAGATATGGGATATATTGATAGATAGATAGATAGATAAATATGGGATAGATGGATAGAATTATAGATATGGGATAAATAGATAGATGATAGATAGATAGATAGATAGATAGATAGATAGATAGATAGATAGATAGAATGATAGATAGAATGATAGATAGATATGAGATAGATAGATAGATATGGGATATATAGATAGATAGATAGATAGATAGATAGATAGAATGATAGATAGATATGGGATAGATAGATAGATAGACGATAGATAGATAGATAGATAGATAGATAGATAGATAGATAGATAGATAGATAGATGTGGTATAGATCGATAGATAGAAAGAATGATGGATAGATAGATATGGGATAGATGGATGGATGGATAGATAGATAGATGTGGGATAGATGTGGGATAGATAGATAGATAGATATAGGATATATAGATATATATGGCATAGATAGAGAGATAGATATGGGATACATAGATAGATAGGCACCCGGGCTTATTCCTGAAACTGCTGGAGAGTGGAATAGGAGGAAAGACCTACGATGTCATCAAAAGCTCCTACACCGAGAACAGCTGCAGCGTGAGTGTGAGCGGCAAAAGAACGGCTTTTTTCCAGCAGAGCCGCGGAGTAAGACAAGGCTGCAGCCTAAGCCCAACGCTCTTCAACATCTACATCAACGAGCTGGCTACCGCCCTGGAATCCTCCTCAGCACCAGGTCTCACCCTCCACGACGCCCAGGTGAAATTCCTGCTGTATGCAGATGACCTGCTGCTGCTGTCACCAACCGAGAAAGGCCTCCAGGACAACCTGAAAATCCTAGAGAAATTCAGCTCCACCTGGGCCCTACCGGTCAACCTAAAGAAAACCAACACCATGGTGTTCCAGAGGAGAAAGAGAAGATCAGACCAACACCCATCATTTATCCTCAACAACTGCGACCTCACAGGAACGGACAAATATACCTACCTGGGCCTAGAGATTCACCGGTCAGGGAACTTCAAACAAGCCATAGAGACCCTGAAAGACAAGGCCTGCAAAACCTTCTATGCCATCCGAAGGACACTCTACCATCTGAAGCCACCAGTGAGGGTCTGGCTAAAAATCTTCGACTCCATCATCGCCCCAATCCTCCTGTATGGCAGCGAAGTCTGGGGTCCTCACACCTACCCAGACTGGTCAAAGTGGGACTCCAGTCCAACAGAAATATTCCACCTGGAATTCTGCAAGCACCTTCTCCAGGTCCATCGGAGCACCTCCAACAGTGCTTGTCGGGCCGAGCTGGGCAGATTCCCTCTACACCTAACAGTTCTAAAGAGGGCGCTGTCATTCCGGGCTCACCTGCATAGGAGCAATCCAAGCTCCCATCACCATAAAGCCCTGATACATGAAGGTGAAACAGAAAAACCAGAACCCCCGGAACAGCCCAGCCAAACCCAACCGGAGCAGAACACCAATCACAACAACCTGACAAAAGCCGGAATTAGGAAGATGGCAGACGAAGGCCAGGAGAGGTATGTCAGTGACTGGAAGAATGATATCAACAGCTCACAGAAACTGACCATGTACCGGAGCCTACAGAGAGACTACAGACTGGCCCCATATCTGGAGAAACTTCCGGACCCCAGAGATCGCAAGATTCTGAGCCGATATAGACTCAGTGCCCACAGTCTGGCCATCGAATGTGGCCGACACAGGCAGAGCTACAAACCCAGGGAGGAAAGACTGTGCCAACACTGTGATCAGGAGGCCATAGAGGACGAAACCCACTTCCTGCTACACTGCTCCAAATACTCAGCAGTGAGGGACACTCACTTCAGGAGACTCTCACATCTCTTCCCAGACTTCATCACCATGAAGGAGGAAGAGAAAACCTATATCTTGCTGGGAGAAGAAGAGAGAGCGGTGGAGATAGCAGCGCGGTATGTAAGCGAATGTCATAGACTACGAGAAAGAGAACTATGATGCCATGGACTATAGCCCCCAACCTGGACCTGCCCCATCCACCTCCCCTATGCCATGGACTATAGCCCCCACCCTGGATCTGCCCCATCCATCTCCCCTATGCCATGGACTATAGCCCCCAACCTGGATCTGCCCCATCCACCTCCCCTATGCCATGGACTATAGCCCCCACCCTGGATCTGCCCCATCCACCTCCCCCCACAGCTCCTACCCAACATCCCCTCAGTCCCTATCCCTATTGCCTCTATACACTTGCTTTGGCAAAAGTGATGTGTATTTGGTCCTGCCAATAAAGCTTCTTTGAATCTTGAATCTTGAATCTTGAATCTTGATAGATAGATAGATAGATAGATAGATAGAATGATACATGGCCAAAAGTATTGACACCCCTGCAATTCTGTCAGATAATACTCAGTTTCTTTCTGAAAATAACTGCAATCACAAATTCTTTGGTATTATTATCTTCATTTAATTTGTCTTAAATGAAAAAAACACAAAAGAGAATGAAGCAAAAGGCAAAACATTGATCATTTCACACAAAACTCTAAAAATGGGCCAGACAAAAGTATTGGCACCCTCAGCCTAATACTTGGTTGCACAACCTTTAGCCAAAATAACTGCGACCAACCGCTTCCGGTAACCATCAATGAGTTTCTTACAATGCTCTGCTGGAATTTTAGACCATTCTTCTTTGGCAGACTGCTCCAGGTCCCTGATATTTGAAGGGTGCCTTCTCCAAACTGCCAATTTTAGATCTCTCCACAGGTGTTCTATGGGATTCAGGTCTGGACTCATTGCTGGCCACCTTAGAAGTCTCCAGTGCTTTCTCTCAAACCATTTTCTAGTGCTTTTTGAAGTGTGTTTTGGGTCATTGTCCTGCTGGAAGACCCATGACCTTTGAGGGAGACCCAGCTTTCTCACACTGGGCCCTGCATTATGCTGAAACATTTGTTGGTAGTCTTCAGACTTCATAATGCCATGCACACGGTCAAGCAGTCCAGTGCCAGAGGCAGCAAAGCAACCCCAAAACATCAGGAAACCTCCGCCATGTTTGACTGTAGGGACCGTGTTCTTTTCTTTAAATGCCTCTTTTTTTCTCCTGTAAACTCTATGTTGATGCCTTTGCCCAACAAGCTCTACTTTTGTCTCATCTGACCAGAAAACATTCTTCCAAAACGTTTTAGGCTTTTCAGGTAAGTTTTGGTAAACTCCATCCTGGCTTTTTTATGTCTCGGGGTAAGAAGTGGGGTCTTCCTGGGTCTCCTACCATACAGTCCCTTTTCACTCAGATGCCGACGGATAGTATGGGTTGACACTGTTGTACCCTCAGACTGCAGGGCAGCTTGAACTTGTTTGGATGTTAGTCGAGGTTCTTTATCCAACATCCGCACAATCTTGCGTTGAAATCTCTTGTCAATTTTTCTTTTCCGTCCACATCTAGGGAGGTTAGCCACAGTGCCATGGGCTGTAAACTTCTTGATGACACTGCGCACGGTAGACACCCGAACATTCAGGTCTTTGGAGATGGACTTGTAGTCTTGAGATTGCTCATGCTTCCTCACAATTTGGTTTCTCAAGTCCTCAGACAGTTCTTTGGTCTTCTTTCTTTTCTCCATGCTCAATGTGGTACACACAAGGACACAGGACAGCGGTTGAGTCAACTTTAATCCATGTCAACTGGCTGCAAGTGTGATTTAGTTATTGCCAACACCTGTTAGGTGCCACAGGTAAGTTACAGGTGCTGTTAATTACACAAATTAGAGAAGCATCACATGATTTTTCGAAGGGTGCCAATACTTTTGTCCACCCCTTTTTTATGTTTGTTGTGAAATTATATCCAATTTGGCTTTAGGACAATTCTTTTTGTCTTTTTTCATTTAAGACAAATTAAATGAAGATAATAATACCAAAGAATTTGTGTTTGCAATCATTTTCAGGAAGAAACTGAGTATTATCTGACAGAATTGCAGGGGTGTGAATACTTTTGGCCATGACTGTAGATAGATAGATAGATAGATAGATAGATAGATAGACAGATAGATAGAATGATAGATAGATATGGGATAGATAGATGATAGATAGATAGATAGATATGGGATAGATAGATAGATAGATAGATAGATAGATAGATACATAGATAGATAGATAGAATGATAGATAGATAGATAGATAGATATGGGATAAATAGATAGATAGATAGATAGAAAGAATGATAGATAGATACAGTAGATAGATAGATAGATAGATAGATAGATAGATAGATAGATAGATAGATAGATAGATAGATATGGGATAGATAGACGATAGATAGAATGATAGATAGATATGGGATAGATAGATAGATAGATAGATAGATAGATAGATAGATAGATAGATAGATAGATAGATATGGGATAGCTAGATAGATATAATGATAGATAGATAGATATGGGATAGATAGATAGATATGGGATAGATAGACAATAGATAGAATGATAGATAGATAGAATGATAGATAGATATATATGGGATAGATAGATAGATAGATAGACGATAGATACATATGATATAGATAGATATGGGATAGATAGATACATACATACTAGATAGATAGACAATAGATAGAATGATAGATAGATAGAATGATAGATAGATATATATGGGATAGATAGATAGATAGAATGATAGATAGATAGATATGGGATAGATAGATAGATGTAGATAGATAGACGATAGATAGATATGATATAGATAGATATGGGATAGATAGATACATACATACGTAGAAAGATAGAAAGATAGATAGATAGATAGATAGATAGATAGATAGATAGATAGATAGATAGATATGAGATTGAGAGATAGATATGGGGTAGATAGATAAATAGAAAGATAGATAGATAGATAGGTAGACAGACAGATAGATAGAATGATAGATAGATATGAGATAGATAGATAGGTAGAAAAAGAGGAACAGCACCAGAAAAAATACCTTAAAGCGTAAACGCGTCCCTGACCAGCATTCCAATGGCATTTCAGACAGTAAACAAAAAGGAAACAGCACAAAAAGATGTAAAAAAGAGGACTTTAATGCCCTGTGGCGTAGCAACATTTTGGATAAAACAAATCCTTTCTCAAGGGATAGAATGACAGATAGATAAGACAGATATATACGAGAGAGATAGATAGATAGTTATGGGATAAATAGATACTGCACATAGATGACTAGGTGACTGCTCACTCCCCAGTTATCTTTTGCTCCAGGCACCGCCATCCTGACACCCTGCAGCATTATGATATGGCGTGCACTATTGTGGTACCAGGATCCCGTAAGGCAGCATACAGAACAAAAAAGGAGTGCAGAGTAGTGAGGATAAGGCTACATGCCCACGACAAGCTTTTGGTGCGTTTTGGATGCTGCATCTTACAGTTCCAGCAAAGTGGATGGGATTTATTTAACTCTCCAGCCCACTGTGTTTGTATTTTATGCAGCGTAAACTGACCCACGGTGTGCAATATGTCTATTTCTTTTGTGGGTACGCTGAGTTTTCTGTATGGATTTTCCACATAGACTTGCATTAGACATGCAGAAAATCTGCAGGTAAAAAAAGCATGTAATACGCACCTTAGTATGAAAATAAAATTTTGTAAAAGCAAAACGCCAGGAATCATCAAAACCAAAGCAGCTTTTTTTTAACCCCTTAATGACCGCCGATACGCCTTTTAGCCTTTTATCACCTTTGGCCAGATGCAACTAGAGTATGGAGTGGAACACCACAGCTATATGCACTGTTTAGTGGCCTCTGGCAGGTCCAACAGACCAGCTTCTATAGAAGAGAATTGGAGCTGATCTGCACTGCCTGGCAGAAGCCACTAAACAGTGTACAGAGCAGTGGTGTTCCTCTGTGTGAAAGCAGGTTGCAGGATGCAGTGACAGACAGAAGGCAGAGCAAGAGTTAACAAATTTAACAGTTTTAATTTAACAGGGGTTAACTCCTCTCAGGGAGATGAAGGGTTAAACGGGAGAATAGCAGTCCAATTGCGAAGGATATGCAGGGTTAATAAACAAAGTGACAGTAGTTCTGTCATGCACTTATCGTCTCAGGAGTTCTTCAGAATGCAGGTACCACTTGCTGGTTGGTAGCACCTGCAATGGCTGGTGTGGTGTTTGTCCAAGGAGATTCGGTTGGTAACAGTGGTCAGTCTTCTGGTGGCAGCGGTCCGTCTCCGGCACCTTCCGCTGAGTCCCTAGTCTATGAACATATGCGGCCGGAGCAAACAAGGCCACAGCACGATGGTCGGGAAGGTATATGCTGGTAAGGTGGTCTGTCCAGTACCCGGTTCTCTCTGTGTGGTACGTGCACTGTACTTACGGTCACGAAGTGCACAGCACCTCGCTCTCTGCCAGTTACCGGGTGATCTGCACTTCTCTCTCTGCAATCCCCGCTGGTCACGGCGGGAGTACATGGACGCGGGCCGGCGCAGTCCTGGTGCTCAAGGGATGGAGCACTTCTCTCTGTACTGCGTGCTGCCTGTTCTCGCCAAGACTGACTGCTTCCGCGCACGCTGTGGCTGTTGCCGCTTAGCCACATCCCCTGTTTCTGAGAGCAAAAGTCTGTCCGGTCTCTTACTCCTTCCCCCAGACAGCAGAGGAGACAGTCCCGACAGTTCCGGACCTGGCTTAGGACAGGTACCCACGGCCCGGTTACATTGTGGTGGTACAGTGCGTATTGTGGGTTGCCAGGACTCTGTGCAATGCAAGTACTTTGCTACTTGTTCCATCACTCAATTTATTGAACCAATTATCCCCAAAGCACATGTATTGAATTTTCAGGACAATACTGATATATTTCACTCTTTACTTTTTGCTAAAACAAGCAACCAAAAATAAAAAGTTCTATTATATGTATGCAAATATATATGTGATATCATCCGAGTGTGGACAGATTTTTTTCATGGACCCAAAGACATTAATGTGCGAGTGGCAACCGATTTTCAGAGGCATATCCTGCTTGCTGCAATTTTTTTTCTTCAGACCACTGAATTTATATACATGTACTCCAAGAGGAATGAATATAAGAACAGATCTTATGTATATTTATTGAGGTAGCATACTCCATAATATATTTATTATGTTTAAATTTACTTTTTTCTTTTTTTCCCAACACGCAAAAGTCACTTCCCCTTTCTTTGGATGCAAAATGGACTTTATATACAATGATATTGTACTATCACTAAGTACTGAACTGTTCGAAACGCGTATGCTTCATCTCTATCATTTTTTTCTTCGCACTTTTTTCTAGGCTGTTTTCAATCTCGAATAATAAAGTATTTTCATTTAAACATATAATGTGGGCATAATGCTGGATATACCCAATATTTGCATTTCTACCCACTGCCGACACAGTTTCTATCCCTGCACCGCGCTAGAATAATGTCAACATACTGCATTTAAACTAGGCGAGATAGATTTCTACTTTTTCTATGTACTACAATTGTATATAGGGGACTATGTGAGGGCTCATAATGTATATATGGGGCTATTTGAGTGCTCAAACTGTATCTAGGAGGCTATATGAGGGCTCATACTAAAATCTAGGGAGCTATGGGTTGGCTCATACTGTATATAGGTGGCTATGCGAGGGCTCATACTCTATATAGGAGACTGTGATGGCTCATACTGTATCTACGGAGCTATGTGAGGACACATAGTATATATAGGGAGCTATATGGAGGCTCATACTATATATAGGCAGTTATGTGATGGCTCTTGCTGTATATAGGGGGTATGTGGGGGCCCATACTGTATATAGAGGCTGTGGTGACTCATACTATACAGTGGGGGAAAAAAGTATTTAGTCAGCCACCAATTGTGCAAGTTCTCCCACCTAAAAAGATGATAGAGGCCTGTAATTAACATCATAGTTAGACCACAACTATAAGAATCAAAATGAGAAAACATCTTGTCTAATTTGGCAAGATTTATTTAGCTAATTATGGTGGAAAATAAGTATTTGGTCACCTAAAAACATGCAAGATTTCAGGTTCTCACAGACCTGTAACTTCTTTAAGAAGTTTAAGAATTACCTGTAGTAATGGCACCTGTTTGAACTTGTTATCAGTATAAAAAACACCTGTCCACAACCTCAAACAGTCTGACTCCAAACTCCATTATGGTGAAGACTAAAGAGCTGTTGAAGCACACCAGAAACAAAATTGTAGACCAGCACCAGGCTGGGAAGACTGAATCTGCAATAGGCAAGCAGCTTAGTGTGATTAATTCAAGTGTGGGAGCAATAATAAGAAAATGGAAGACATACAAGTCCACTGATAATCTCCCTCGATCTGGGGCTCCATACAAGATCTCACCTGGTGGGTCAAAATGATCACAAGAACGGTGTGCAAAAATCCAAGAACCACACGGGGGAACCTAGTGAATTACTTACACAGAGCTGGGACCACAGTAACAAAGGCTACCATCAGTAACACACTACACCGCCAGGGACTCAGATCTTGCAGTGCCAGACGTGTCCCCCTGCTTAAGCCAGTACATGTCCGGGCCGTCTGAAGTTTGCTAGAGAGCATTTGGATTATCCATAAGAGTATTGGGAGAATGTCATATGGTCTGATGAAACCAAAGTAGAAATGTTTGGTAGAAACAAGATTCATTGACAGAATGCTGAGTTTGAGGAGACAGAATGCTGAGTTGCATCCAATATCACCATACCTACTGTGAAGCATGGGGGTGGCAACATCATGCTTTGGGGCTGTTTCTCTGCAAAGGGACAGGACAATTGATCCGTGTACATGAAAGAATGAATGGGGCCATGTATCGTGAGATTTTGAGACAAGGTGATTTCCTGGATTTGTTTACTCATTTTGACTCTCATAGTTGTGGTCTACCTATGATGTCAATTACAGGCCTCTCTCATCTTTTTAAGTGGGAGAACTTGCACAATTGGTGGCTGACTAAAAACTTTTTTTTCCCCACTGTATATAGAGGCCAGTGTATGGCTTATACAGTATATCAGGGAATGCAATCATAATTAATTCTGCTCAATATTAAGTAATTGAATTAATAATCATATCAAATAATAATAATAATAATTAATATGTTATCATTAACCCCCTCAGCCCCAAGCTTCTTCACCTTCATGATAGGCCAAATTTTACAATTCTAACCAGTGTAATTTTATGTCATAATAACTCTGGAATGCTTCAATGGATCCCGCTGATTCTGAGAATGTTTTCTCGTGACATATTGTACTTAATGATAGTGGTAACATTTCTTCAATATTACTTGCATTTATGCGTGTAAAAAAAATGGAAATTTAGCAAAAAAGTAGAAAATTTTGCAATTGTAAAAATTTTTATTTTTATGGCCTTAAGCCAGAGTTATATCAGGCAAAATAGTTAATGAATAACATTTCCCACATGTCTACTTTAGATCAGCATAATTTTTTTTGTCAGGAAGTTATAAAGGTTAAAAGTTGACCAGCGATTTCTAATTTTTATAACAAAATTTGAAGTGACTTTGAGGGGTCTATATGGCCAAAAATACCCCAAAATGACACAATTCTAAATACTGCACCCCTCATGGTGTTCAAAACCACATTCAATAAGTTTTTTTAACCCTTCAAGTGCTTCACAGGAATTTTTGGAATGTGGAAAGAAAAATGAAAAGTGAAACCTTTTAAGTTTAAGAGAAAAGTGAAACCTTTTTCTTTTAAAATTTACTTTAGACCACAATTTTCTTATTTTCGCAAGGCTGACAGGAAAAAATGGACCTCAAAATTTCCTGTACAATTTTTTGTGGGCATACTGATACCTTATATGTGGGGGAAAACCACTGTTTGGGCACAGGGCGCAGAAACCCCCACAACTGACCCCCATTTTGGAAACTAGATCCATCAAGGGATTTACACACATGGTCAAAATTGTTGGAACCCCTCGTTTAATGACAGAAAAACCCACAATGGTCACAGAAATAACTTGAATCTGACAAAAGTCTATCCTGGCTTATAACATCATAGCGGCTGCCAAACTTCTAGTTCCGACATATTGGAAATCAACAAAAGTTCCCACACACTCCCAATTATTATTTAAAATTGACCAATTATACAGAATGGCTGAATTAGCAGCCTTAGTAAATTATATGGTTCCATCGTTCAAGGAAGTCTGGAGCCCATGGGTTCTTTAGAGGTCTGACAAACTTCTGTTGCTTGAAGGACTAATCTGAATAAAGCTCAGATGCAAGATAAGGTGCCTTTCTCCCATTTATCTCTCTGAACCCCATTCCCTCCCCCCCCCTTCTCTACACCCCCCTCCCCCTAACCTCTGCTCTTCTCTATAACTTTACTAATTTTAATTAACATCCCTTTGGCGACCAACAACTATAGTCTGATAGCAAATAATGCTTGCTTATATGGGATTTTACTAAATGTTAAGTTTTGGGTTGGTTGTAGCTACATATCAACCTGCTATCGCTTGTTTTTCATTACAAATTTACGATACATTAGTTTTTCTTCTGAGCATCTCAAATTTTGTTAATATGTTTAACATTCGATTCAAGCATCTTACATATGCTTCCCGATTGTTGTCGCTCTGATGTTTGCTATATGCTTTTTTATATTTGCCTGTATTAACTTTTTGAAACCAATAAAAAGAACATTGAAAAGAAAAAAATCTGACAAAAGCAATAATAAATAAAAGATCTATGAAAATGAACAAATGAAAGTCAGACATTGCTTTTCAACCATGCGCTCACAGAATAAAAAAAAAAAATAATAAAACTCATGAAATAGGCCTGGAAGGAAATGATGCTACCCCTGAAAATAATGTGACAAAAGGGACATGTTAAATCAAGGTGTGTCCACTAGCATCACAGGTGTCTACAATCAAGGGCGGCACGGTGGCGCAGTGGTTAGCACTGCAGCCTTGCAGCGCTGGAGTCCTGGGTTCTAATCCCACCCAGGAGAACATCTGCAAAGAGTTTGTATGTTCTCTCTGTGTTTGCGTGGGTTTCCTCCAGGTACTCCGGTTTCCTCCCACATTCCAAAGACATACTGATAGGGAATTTAGATTGTGAGCCCCATCGGCAAAATGTAAAGTGCAAAATGTAAAGCGCTGCGGAATATGTTAGCGCTATATAAAAATAAAGATTATTATTATTATCTTGGAATCATTGAGTGGGCCTGTATATAGGGCTACAAATACTCACTGTGCTGTTTGGTAACATGATGTGTATCACACTCAACATGGACCAGAGGAAGCAAAGGAAAAAGTTGTCTCAGGAGATCAGGAAAAAAAAATAAAACTCAAACATGTTAAAGATAAAAGTTATAAGACCATCTCCAAGCAGCTTGATGTTCCTGTGACTACAGTTGCACATATTATTCAGAAATTTAAGATCCATAGGACTGTAGCCAACCTCCCTGGACGTGGCCGCAAGAGGAAAATTGATGACAAATCAAAGAGGCGGATAATATGAATGGTAACAAAAGAGCCCAGAAAAACTTGTAAACCGATTAAAGGTGAACTTTAAGCTAAAGGAGCATCATTGTCAGATCGCACCATCCATCATTGTATGAGCCAAAGTGGACTTCACGGGAGACGACCAAGGAGGACACCATTGTTGAAAAAAACAAAATCACAAAAAAGCCAGACTGGAATTTGCTAAACTACATGTTGACAAACCACAAAACTTCTAGGAGAATGTCCTATGGACAGATGAGATAAAAATGGTGATTTGTGACAAGGCACACCAGCTCTATGTTCACAGATGGAAAAATGAAACATATCAAGAAAAGAACACTGTCCCTACTTTGAAGCATAGAGGAGGCTTTGTTATGTTCTGGGACTGTTTTGCTGCATCTGGCACAGGGTGTCTAGAATCTGTGCAGGGTACAATGAAATCTCAAGACTATCAAGGGTTTCTAGAGGGAAATGTGCTGCTTAGTGTCAGAAAGCTTGGTCTCAGTCGCAGGTCATGGGTCTTGCAACAGGATAATGACCCAAAACACACAGCTAAAAACACCCAAGAATGGCTAAGAGGAAAAAATTGGACTATTCTGAAGTGGTCTTCTATGAGCGCTGACCTAAATCCTATTGAGCCTCTTGGGAAAGCTCTGAAACATGCCGTCTGGAAAAGCAACCTTCAAACACGAGACAACTGGAGCAGTTTGCTCTTGAGGAGTGGGACGAAATACCTGTCAAGAGATGCAGACGTCTCACTGACAGTTACAGGAATCATTTGATTGCAGTGATTGACTCAAAAAGTTGTGTAACAAAATATTACCCGTATTTTTTGGACTATAGGACGCACCGGACCATAAGACACACCCCAAATTTGGGGTGAAAATTGCAGAAAAAAAAAGATTTTTTTATGAGATGGGGGTCCATCATATTGTCCGAATTTACAGTATCTTACCTGAGGGCTGGCGGTGGCAGAGCAGGGTCACAGGAGGCATGGTGTCAGCAGAGGTGGGGTGATGCGGTACAGTGTGCAACTGAGCAGGGTCCCTTCCTGCTTAGGTGGGCGACGCCACGGCCTGGTGTCCATGGGGGGGTTGCAGCAGTGGTGTGACAACGGCAGAGGTGCGGGGATAATGAGCGGTATGGCGTGAGCAGGCTCCCTTCCACAGGTTAGGTGATGCAGCAGCCAGGTAAGCAGCAGAGCCGGGTTAATTACTGGTTTATCGGTAGTGGCGTCCATCTTCCTGAGGCCGCGCATGCGCAGATGAAGTGCTCTGCTTCCCGGGGCTTCAGGAAAATGGCCGTGGGAGGCCGCGTGTGCGCAGATGGAGATCGCGGTGGCCATTTTCCTGAAGCCGAGATCTAAATCTGCGAACTCGGCTTCAGGAAAATGGCCACAGCGATCTCCATCTGCACACGCGCAGCCTCCCGTGGCCATTTTCCTGAAGCCCCGGGAAGCAGAGCACTCCATCTGCGCACGCGCGGCCTCAGGAAGATGCCGCCGCCACCGATAAACCGGTAATTAACCCGGCTCTGCTGCTTACCGGGCTGCTGCATCACCTAACCTGTGGAAGGGAGCATGCTCACACCATACCGCCTCCTCAGCTCCGCACCTCTGCCGCCGCCACACCACTGCTGGTAAGCCTGCATTACGACTATAAGAGCACCCCCCATTTTCCCCCCTTCATTTGGGGGGGAAAAGTGCGTCTTATAGTCGGGAAAATATGGTAAGTTAAGAGTGCCATCATTTCTGTCCAGGCCTATTTCATGAGGTTTTTTTTTTTTTTTTTTTAAATTCTGTGGAAGCATGGTTGAAAAGCAATGTCTGACTTTCATTTGTTAATTTTCATAGATTTTTTATTTATTATTACTTATGTCAGGTTCAAGTTATTTTTGTGACCATTGTGGGTTTTTCTGTCATTAGAGGGGTACCATCAATTTTGACCACATGTGTATTTCATGCATGTTCCATACATACCAAAGGTGACTGAAAAAGATTTTACTGGAAATACATATCAAACTTTATTTATTTATTTTTTTTCAGTGGCAAAATAACTTAAAAAATATAATATTAAAAGTAGGAAGCAGCATAGAAAAATCCATTATTTCTAATACAGTGCAGTTTTTGTAGAGTTAAGATAGTATATTTACACATATTGCTTTTTCCACACAGAACTATTCGATCTGTTGGATGCATGCGTAGAGTCATCACAGCAAACATTATAGTCTAAGGTTGAGTGTAATCCAACATTTAATCCCAGTTCCTTCTCTGTATTGTAGTTAGCCCAGTTCTCCTCATCAGATATTTTGTAAGCAGGACATTTTTCCTTGTCTACAGGAAAAAACATACAAGACTTCTCCAGTACTGGTGCACTTGGTGAATTATAGGACTCTTCATGGAATATTATTTGTGTATTACCTGTATATTTGACTGATATACAGCGTTTTATCTTCCGACAAATGCTCTGAATAATAAGAATGGTCAGCTCTAGTAGATTAAGGAATAACGAGATAAGAGAGACAACAAGCATGAAAAGGATAAATATGGTTTTCTCCATGGGTCGAGATACAAAGCAGTCAACCTTGTGAGGACATGGAGGTCTTTCACAAACATAATTTGGCGTCATCACAAAGCCGTAAAGATACCACTGACCAAGAAGAAATCCAGCCTCAAGTATACTTTTGGTGACGATACTAATTATGTATGTACACATCAAAGCGCCCCTAATCTTGACCCTTCCATCCTCTTGAACTAAGAATTTCCTAGGTTTTTTTTCATCTTGGACTTGATGAATTTTATCCTCCATAATTTTATAGTCACTTTCTTTATTCCTTATCTTTGCTTCTTTCTTTGATATGTAAAGAACATGACCCAAATAGAATAGCGTCGGAGAGCTGACAAATAGGAACTGTAGCACCCAGTAGCGAATATGAGAAATAGGAAATGCTTGATCATAACAAACATTTGGACATCCAGGCTGTTTAGTGTTACAGATGAAGTCTGATTGCTCATCCCCCCACACCGATTCTCCAGCTAAACTCAGAATCAGGAGACGGAACACAAACAAAACCACCAGCCAGACTTTTCCAATTCCGGTAGAGTGCTCCTGTACTTGGTCCAGTAACTTTTCAAGAAAACTCCAGTCACCCATTTTGCTTGGTTATCTATCTGCAAATGAAAACAGAGGAAATGAGCGCCAGATAAATTTGGTTGAGAGAAGAAACATAGAAATGTCCAGAATTGAGAGAACCACATTAGGCGGGATAGGATGTTAGAAATGAGGAGACTCAGAGCTTCAGATAAGGTTTTTATTAGTACCAACATGTTTTGGCGCCTTCTTCAAGGTTAAAGAAGAATGAAAAGGTGCCAGTCTGGTTCTAATAAAAACCTTATCTAGTAAATACACATCTGGAAGATATCTCCTACAGTGGTGGGGCAGCAGCATCGGATATTAATGCTTAAATGGGTGTTTTGTCTTCACACCATCAGGTGAGCGCAACTATACCCTCAGTGATCATCTTATTAAATGGTACTGCCCCATTGAATGCACTTTTACCCCTCTTTATAGTGCTTCAAGACACATAGAATGGTGCTTTGCTAATTAAAAAAGTGAAGTAAATCTTTTTAAATGATCTCTACCACACTGAAGCCTAACTTTACCGTACTTCATGAATCCATACTTAATCTGAACATCAGATTTTTCAATATATTCAGAAAATGGTATAAGTAAATCAATCAATCTGTTCCATACAACTCTGGGATTTTTCAATATAAAGACAGTAAACAGTATAAAACAAGATGAAATAATTACCTGTACAAACCTTTGTCATTCCAATGGTCATCCTGTAGTGATGATGTCACATTCATCGTAAACACTTGACTGCTCCAGCCAATCATTGACTTCAATGGTCGTGTTTGCATGTATGATGTTACCACTAAGGCCATTGTTCGGCTGCAGAATTCACCTGTATGATGAATAAGACATCATTGCTATAGGACTAGTGAAGTTTAGTGAACCCATGGTACTGGAAAGGCACAAATATGAATAGGTGAGTAATGCTCTATTATTACATACCATTTCCTGCCTTTACCTACATTTAAAAAAAATGACTTTTTGCTTTCTTTCATGCCAGACATGATATAACTGCCTTGTTCAGCCATCACAAGGGGAGCTCAGTGTTTATAACTTTATATAACTGTCATTTAGCTCCCCTAGTGGTGGCCATAGGAAAATACTATGGCCATACATTAGTAAGCAGGAGAAATCAGAACCAGTCTCCTTTTCACCAGGGGCCCAATAGCATTTGAATAGTCTAGCTCTATGGTAAAATACACTACTGATTCTTACATTAGGTTTGGTTTACTTGTGCAGTTTATTAAAACATTTTCAGAGTTGATGTTTTTCTAGATTTTTGGTAGATAATACTTATCTGCTGTAAAATAGTTTTTGCAGCTTTCTAGTGAATTTAGTGTTTCAATACCACATTATTTCCAATATCGTTCAATGTTTTCAATGAATGCTTGAATAAGAACATTTTTTTATGTATCCAAGGTATGAAAAATTGTCTTGGTTATATTGATATTCTCATGCTCTTACACACCTGTCCTGGATATTCCGGGCTCTGTTTCCTTCCCCTGTCTGTTGTGAGTTCTGTTTTTGGGCTCCCTCTGGTGGTTACTGATGGTACTGGGTGATTTGTGTTCTGCTGTCTCTGGTGTCCACCTGTTCTATTAGGATTTGGGAGTTTCCTATTTAACCGGGCTTTCTTGTCATTTCCCCGCTGGCTATCAAGGTTATCAGAGTGTTTTGTTACCTCAGCTTCTGGCTTCAGTAATCTTCAGGACAAGCTAAGTTTTTGATTTTCTTGTTCCACGTTTTGATTTATTTTTGTCTTGTCCAGCTTGCATATAATTGTTTCTTTGCTGCTGGTTGCTCTAGCGGGCTGTAATTGCTCCTCATGTTCCATGAGTTGGAACATGAGTTCAAGTAATTACAGGATGGTTTTTTGAAGGGTTTTTTGCTGACCGCGCAGTTTACTTTTGTATCCTCTGCTATCTAGTTTTAGCGGGCCTCATTTTGCTGAATCTGATTTCATACTGTGTATGTGCCTTCCTCTCATTTCACCGTCATTATATGTGGGGGGCTGCTATTTCTGTGGGGTATTTCTCTGGAGGCAAGAGAGGTCTGTGTTTCTTCTAATAGGGGAAGTTAGATCTTCGGCTGGTGCGAGACGTCTAGGATCAACGTAGGCACGTTCCCCGGCTATTGTCATTTGTGTGTTCAGGTTTAGGGTCGCGGTCAGCTCAGGTTCCATCACCCTAGAGCTCGTTGGTGCTTGTCCTTTTGTGATTCCCTGCCATTGGAATCATGACAGTATAGCCGGCCACAAAATGTTTGGGCTGAAGTAGGAGGAAAAGTAGTCTGAGGAAGTTTTTTTTTTTTTTTTTTCTCCTCTGAGGTTGCTGCCTAGCCCTAATTGCAGCCTGGCTGATTATTTTTTTTTTTCCTCCTCTTAATCCTTGAATGGCTCTGACCTTAGCTGTTTATCATGGACGTCCAGAGTTTAGCTTCCAGCTTGAATAATCTTGCTGCTAAGGTTCAAAATATACAAGATTTTGTTGTACATGCTCCTATGTCTGAACCTAGAATTCCTATTCCAGAGTTCTTTGCTGGAGGTAGATCTAGTTTTCTGAATTTTAGGAACAATTGCAAGCTGTTCCTTTCTTTGAAATCTCGCTCTTCTGGAGACCCTGCTCAGCAGGTTAAGATTATTATATCTTTCCTGCGGGGTGACCCTCAAAATTGGGCATTTGCATTGGCACCAGGGGATCCTGCGTTGCTTAATGTGGATGCGTTTTTTCTGGCATTGGGTTTGCTCTATGAGGAACCTAACCAAGAGATTCAGGCTGAAAAAGCTTTATTAGCTCTCTCTCAGGGGCAAGATGAAGCAGAAATATATTGTCAAAAATTTCGGAAATGGTCAGTGCTTACTCAGTGGAATGAGTGCGCCCTGGCTGCAAAGTTCAGAGATGGCCTTTCTGAGGCCATTAAAGATGTTATGGTGGGGTTCCCTGCGCCTACGGGTCTGAATGAGTCTATGACTATGGCTATTCAGATTGATCGGCGTTTACGGGAGCGCAAACCTGTGCACCATTTGGCGGTGTCTTCTGAACAGGCACTTGAGACAATGCAATGTGATAGAGTTCAGTCTAGAAGTGAGCGGCAAAACTATAGGCGGAAAAATGGGTTGTGCTTTTATTGTGGTGATTCAGCTCATGTTATATCAGCATGCTCTAAACGCACAAAAAAGGTTGATAAGTCTGTTGCCATTAGTACGTTACAGTCTAAGTTCATTCTGTCTGTGACTCTGATTTGCTCATTATCATCCATTTCCGTCGATGCCTATGTAGATTCAGGCGCTGCCCTGAGTCTTATGGATTGGTCATTTGCCAAGCGATGTGGGTTTAGTCTTGAGCCTCTGGAAGTCCCTATTCCTTTGAAGGGAATTGACTCTACACCTTTAGCTATGAATAAACCTCAGTACTGGACACAAGTGACCATGCGTATGACTCCCGTTCATCAGGAGGTGATTCGCTTCCTGGTGTTGTATAATTTACATGATGTTCTAGTACTTGGTCTGCCATGGTTACAAACTCATAATCCAGTCCTTGACTGGAAAACAATGTCTGTGTTAAGCTGGGGATGTCAGGGGGTTCATGATGATGCACCTCCGATTTCTATCGCTTCATCTACTCCTTCTGAGGTTCCTGTATTTTTGTCGGATTATTGGGATGTTTTTGAGGAGCCTAAGCTCAGTTCGCTTCCTCCTCACAGGGATTGCGATTGTGCTATAGATTTAATTCCTGGTAGTAAATTTCCTAAAGGTCGTTTGTTCAATCTGTCAGTGCCAGAGCATACTGCTATGCGGGATTATGTTAAGGAGTCCTTGGAAAAGGGACATATCCGTCCATCTTCGTCCCCTTTGGGAGCAGGTTTTTTTTTCGTGGCCAAGAAAGATGGGTCCTTGAGACCTTGTATAGATTATTGTCTTTTGAATAAGATTACCGTAAAATATCAGTATCCTTTGCCTTTGTTGACTGATTTGTTTGCTCGCATTAAGGGGGCTAAATGGTTCACTAAGATTGATCTCCGGGGTGCGTATAATCTTATACGAATAAAGCAAGGTGATGAGTGGAAAACCGCATTTAATACGCCTGAGGGCCATTTTGAGTATTTGGTAATGCTTTTCGGACTTTCTAATGCTCCTTCAGTCTTCCAGTCCTTTATGCACGATATTTTCCGTGAATATCTGGATAAATTTATGATTGTGTATTTGGATGATATTTTGTTTTTTTCTGATGACTGGGAGTCTCATGTTCAGCAGGTCAGGAAGGTGTTTCAGGTCCTGCGGGCTAATTCCTTGTTTGTAAAGGGCTCAAAGTGTCTCTTTGGAGTCCAGAAGATTTCTTTCTTGGGGTATATTTTTTCCCCTTCTACTATTGAGATGGATCCCGTCAAGGTTCGGGCTATTTGTGACTGGACGCAGCCTGCATCTCTTAAGAGTTTGCAGAAGTTCTTGGGCTTTGCTAATTTCTATCGTCGTTTTATAACTAATTTTTCTAGTGTTGTTAAGCCTTTGACGGATTTGACTAAGAAGGGTGCTGATGTTGCTGATTGGTCTCCTGCGGCTGTGGAGGCCTTTCAGGAACTTAAACGCCGGTTTTCTTCTGCTCCTGTGTTGCGTCAGCCTGATGTTTCGCTTCCTTTCCAAGTTGAGGTTGATGCTTCCGAGATTGGAGCGGGGGCGGTTTTGTCACAGAGAAGCTCCGATTGCTCGGTGATGAAGCCATGTGCGTTCTTTTCTAGAAAATTTTCGCCCGCTGAGCGGAATTATGATGTGGGTAATCGGGAACTTTTGGCCATGAAGTGGGCATTTGAGGAGTGGCGTCATTGGCTGGAGGGTGCTAGACATCGTGTGGTGGTCTTGACTGATCACAAAAATCTGATTTACCTTGAGTCTGCCAGGCGTCTGAATCCTAGACAGGCTCGTTGGTCACTGTTTTTCTCTCGTTTCAATTTTGTGGTTTCATACCTGCCAGGTTCAAAGAATGTGAAGGCGGATGCTCTTTCTAGGAGTTTTGTGCCTGATTCCCCTGGAAATTCTGAGCCCACTGGTATCCTTAGGGATGGGGTGATTTTGTCGGCCGTATTCCCAGACTTGCGACGTGCTTTGCAGGAGTTTCAGGCGGGTAAACCTGATCGTTGTCCGCCTGAGAGACTGTTTGTTCCGGATAGCTGGACCAGTAGAGTCATCTCTGAGGTCCATTCTTTAGCATTGGCAGGTCATCCTGGAATATTTGGTACTAGAGACTTGGTGGCCAGGTCTTTTTGGTGGCCTTCCTTGTCTAGGGATGTGCGTTCTTTTGTGCAGTCTTGTGAGGTATGTGCTCGGGCTAAGCCTTGCTGTTCTCGAGCCAGTGGATTGTTGTCACCTTTGCCTATCCCGAAGAGGCCTTGGACGCACATTTCCATGGACTTTATTTCGGATCTCCCTGTATCTCAAAAAATGTCCGTCATCTGGGTTGTGTGTGACCGCTTTTCTAAAATGGTTCATCTTGTACCCTTGCCTAAGTTGCCTTCCTCCTCTGAGTTGGTCCCTCTGTTTTTCCAGAACGTGGTTCGTTTGCATGGGATTCCGGAGAACATCGTTTCTGACAGGGGATCCCAGTTTGTGTCTAGATTTTGGCGGACGTTCTGTGCTAAGATGGGCATTGATTTGTCCTTTTCGTCTGCATTCCACCCTCAGACGAATGGCCAGACGGAGCGAACTAATCAGACCTTGGAAACTTATTTGAGGTGTTTTGTTTCTGCTGATCAGGATGACTGGGTTACCTTTTTGCCGCTGGCCAAGTTTGCCCTTAATAATCGGGCTAGTTCTGCTACCTTGGTTTCTCCTTTCTTTTGTAATTCGGGGTTTCATCCTCGTTTTTCCTCTGGTCAGGTGGAGCCTTCTGATTGTCCTGGAGTGGACATGGTGATGGATAGGTTGCATCAGATTTGGAGTCATGTGGTGGACAATTTGAAGTTGTCCCAGGAGAAGGCTCAGCAGTTTGCTAATCGCCGTCGCCGCGTGGGTCCTCGACTTCGTGTTGGGGACTTGGTGTGGTTGTCTTCTCGTTTTGTTCCTATGAAGGTCTCTTCTCCTAAGTTCAAGCCTCGGTTCATCGGTCCTTATAGGATCTTGGAAATTCTTAACCCTGTGTCGTTTCGTTTGGATCTCCCGGCATCGTTTGCTATTCATAATGTGTTCCATCGGTCGTTGTTGCGGAGGTATGAGGTACCTGTTGTTCCTTCGCCTGAGCCTCCTGCTCCGGTGCTGGTGGAGGGAGAATTGGAGTATGTTGTGGAGAAGATCTTGGATTCTCGTGTATCCAGACGGAAACTCCAATATTTGGTCAAGTGGAAGGGTTATGGTCAGGAGGATAATTCTTGGGTGGTTGCCTCTGATGTTCATGCTGATGATTTGGTCCGCGCTTTTCATAGGGCTCATCCTGGTCGCCCTGGTGGTTCTCGTGAGGGTTCGGTGACCCCTCCTCAAGGGGGGGGTACTGTTGTGAGTTCTGTTTTTGGGCTCCCTCTGGTGGTTACTGATGGTACTGGGTGATTTGTGTTCTGCTGTCTCTGGTGTCCACCTGTTCTATTAGGATTTGGGAGTTTCCTATTTAACCGGGCTTTCTTGTCATTTCCCCGCCGGCTATCAAGGTTATCAGAGTGTTTTGTTACCTCAGCTTCTGGCTTCAGTAATCTTCAGGACAAGCTAAGTTTTTGATTTTCTTGTTCCACGTTTTGATTTATTTTTGTCTTGTCCAGCTTGCATATAATTGTTTCTTTGCTGCTGGTTGCTCTAGCGGGCTGTAATTGCTCCTCATGTTCCATGAGTTGGAACATGAGTTCAAGTAATTACAGGATGGTTTTTTGAAGGGTTTTTTGCTGACCGCGCAGTTTACTTTTGTATCCTCTGCTATCTAGTTTTAGCGGGCCTCATTTTGCTGAATCTGATTTCATACTGTGTATGTGCCTTCCTCTCATTTCACCGTCATTATATGTGGGGGGCTGCTATTTCTGTGGGGTATTTCTCTGGAGGCAAGAGAGGTCTGTGTTTCTTCTAATAGGGGAAGTTAGATCTTCGGCTGGTGCGAGACGTCTAGGATCAACGTAGGCACGTTCCCCGGCTATTGTTATTTGTGTGTTCAGGTTTAGGGTCGCGGTCAGCTCAGGTTCCATCACCCTAGAGCTCGTTGGTGCTTGTCCTTTTGTGATTCCCTGCCATTGGAATCATGACACCTGTCTCCTCTGCCTTCTGCTGTGCTCCACGTGTGATTTTTCAAGTTGTCCAGAGTAGATCGATGACATCATCTCCCTAGACCTATTTAAAGCCTATTTAGACACACACCAGTGTCTTGGGACTAAGACTCTAGTCTTTTGTTTGGTATGTATCACCATCAGTGCTTTTTGTGTTTGTGCTTACCTTCATCCCTGCTAGTTTCCACTTCATCTGTCCTGCTGCTCCTGAGATTTATGTTTGTGCAAAGCCCTCACTGCCCACATGCCTTCCTTTTTGCTGCATCAATGCTTGAGGTCTGTGTGCCCACCCAAACCCACGGCTTTTAGGATCCACCTCACCTGGTGAGCCTTACACATGCATAATCATAAACCTGTTCCTTCACTTACCGGCTGTCAGTCAGTGCATGGTTACAGCTGTTGCTCACTATGTACTCAGTGGTGACTGAAGCTGTGCCAGCCGCACCTTTATAACTGGTTAGGGCTAGGGTTAGGGTTAGGATTGGGGCTAGGGTTAAGGCTACAGTTAGGGTTGGGGCTAAAGTTAGGGTTAGGGTTGGGGCTAAAGTTAGGGTTGGGGCTACATTTAAGGTTGGGAATAGGGTTGGGATTAGGGTTAGGGGTGTGTCAGGGTTAGAGGTGTGGTTATGGTTACCATTGGGATTAGGGTTAGGGGTGTGTTTGGATTAGGGTTTCCGTTATATTTGGGGGGATTTCCACTGTTTAGGCACATTAGGGGCTCTCCAAACGCGACATGGCTTCCGATCTCAATTCCAACCAATTCTGCGTTGAAAAAGTAAAACAATGTTCCTTCCCTTCCGAGCTCCCCCGTGGGGTTTACCCCAACATATGGGGTATCAGCATACTCAGGTCAAATTGGACAACAACTTTTGGGGTCCGATTTCTCCTGTTACCCTTGGGAAAATTCAAAACTGGGGGTGTTAGGGGTCGAGTTCCTGCCTCTGCACAGGGGGAATCTCGGGCCATCTCCGCTGTGGTCTCCCATTCTTCTCCTGCCGCAGTGGAGCCTGCTCAGTGGAGATGTCGATCCCAGCGTTTCACTCAGTCTGACTCTGTGCTAAGAGTTACTGCTGCATTTCCTGCTTCTGCCATTGAAGTCAGTGCTGGGCAGTGGCGAGCGGATGCTTCTGGGGCTAAGTCCTGCTTTTCACATTCTGAGCATGCCCAGAGTAAGATCTCTCAGTGGAGATCGAGGGTCACATGATCAGATACTGCAGCTAAGGTCCTTGTAGGTGCTAGGACTAAATCCTGCTTTGCACTCTGAGCATGCCCAGGGCAAGATCTCTCAGTGGAGATCTGGGGTCACATGCTCAGGTACTGCAGCTCTCCATTGGTCCTTCTTTGAAAGGTCCTAAACGTGCTGCAACTATTTAAGGCTTGCATGGCCGCACGGCCATGCGCTAGTATCAATTCATATATGTGCTTTGCGCCAGTGTGGTTATGTATGAGTGTGTTCAGGGACCCGGCTGAAATAAGCCCCTAGAATACCGGCTTCTCCGGTGAGGAGATTGCATGTTGCATAACCACTGACTGCTATCAGCTTGGCAGTAAGCTTGTGCTCCTGTGAGGCTAACAGGGTGCAGTGCTTCCCTTTCACGGCTACTCTGTGGAGTAACAGAGCTAGCCCATACCGCCTAACAGTGCCGCCATTCGCTAGCAGCAGGTTCCTCCTGCACGGTGGACCCCGGGCTGCGAATGCACCATTTATAATAAACATCTCTATTTTCTCGGTGCGTTCCGCTAGCCCTAACAGGGGGCTAAAATATAATTTTTGTGGGAAAAAAAAGATTTTTTATTTTTACGGCTTTGCGTTATAAACTGTAGTGAAACACTTGGGGGTTCCTAGTTCTCACAACACATCTAGATAAGTTCCTTGGGGGTCTAGTTTCCAATATGGGGTCACTTGTGGGGGTTTCTACTGTTTAGGTACATTAGGGGGTCTGCAAACGCAATGTGACACCTGTAGACCATTCCATTTAGGTCTGCATTCTAAATGGCACTCCTTCCCTTCCAAGCCCTCCCATGCGCCCAAATGGTGGTTCCCCCCACATATGGGGTATCAGCGTACTCAGGACAAATTGGACAACAACTTTGTGGTCCAATTTCTCCTGTTACCCTTGGAAAAATACAAAACTGGGGGATGAAAAAATAATTTTTGTGGGAAAATTTTTTTTTTCTATTTTCACGGCTCTGCGTTATAAACTGTAGTGAAACACTTGGGGGATCAAGGTTCTCACAACACATCTAGATAAGTTCTTTGGGGGGTCTAGTTTCCAATATGGGGTCACTTGTGGGGGGTTTCTACTGTTTAGGTACATTAAGGGCTCTGCAAACGCAATGTGACTCCTGCAGACCAATCCATCTAAGTCTGCATTCCAAATGGCGCTCCTTCCCTTCCGAGCCCTCCCATGCGCCCAATCGGTGGTTCCCCCCCACATATGGGGTATCAACGTACTCAGGACAAATTGGACAACAACTTTTGGGGTCCAATTTTAACTGTTACCCTTGGAAAAATACAAAACTGGGGGCTAAAAAATAATTCTGGTGGAAAAAAAAATATTTTTTATTTGCACAGCTCTGCGTTATAAACTGTAGTGAAACACTTGGGGGTTCAAAGCTCTCACAACACATCTAGATGAGTTCCTTAGGGGGTCTACATTCCAAAATGGTGTCACTTGTGGTGGCGGGTTTCTACTGTTTTGGTACATTAGGGGCTCTGCAAATGCAATGTGACGCCTGCAGACCATTCCATCTAAGTCTGCATTCCAAATGGCGCTCCTTCCCTTCCGAGCCCTCCCATGCGCCCAAACAGTGGTCCCCCCCCCACATATGGGGTGTACCACATCTAAGAAAAATTATCTGATTATTCCGTATTATTATACCTTTTTAATCAGAGATACCATCCAAGAACAATTGAAAATCAGATTACAAGAGCCACCAGAATATCAAGGAATCACCTGCTACATTACAAAGCTAAAGAAGAAAATAACCGGGTACCTCTAGTGGTTACCTACAATCCAAATCTGGAGGTGCTAAGGGGAGCTGCGCGGAAATTACAACCTTTACTACAAAAAGATGCCCGACTACAATCCATTTTTCCAGACCCCCCCACTACTGTGTTTTAGACAGCCCCCAAATCTAAGAAGCATCATTGTCAAGAGCTCCCTGTCCTCTCCAACAGCTGCAGGTACCTTTTCTTGCAACCAGAAAAAATGTAAAACCTGTCCATTTATAATGACCACGGACAAGATAAAGATACCCAATTCACATCAGGACTACAAGATACCAGGAACTTTCAAGCTGTGACACTTCTAATGTGGTGTACCTAATTATTTGTACTAAATGTCCAACTGGGGGTCTGTATGTGGGGGAGACAGGGCAGAAGCTTAGAACAAGAATGAACTCCCATCGCCATACAATAAGAGAAAAAAGAATGGATATACCTGTGGCAATACATTTTTGTCTCCCAAATCATAACATTATGGACATGAAATGACTTGTGTTAAAAGGTAGCTTCAAATCTCAGAGAGACAGAAGAGTCTGATGACGACTTTTGACAGTCTTAATGCAGGAATGAATGTGTCGCATGGATTTATGTCTTTTTACATCAACTAAGGAACTTTCCCCTCAGACTATGAGGGGTCATCACAACAGAACCAGACCCCAATCAGAGGACAATAAAACATTCCTTATCTAAGAACTGGTCCAACATTTATGGACATAACTGTTTATTTATTACTCATCGTAATTCTGCTTCATGTCACCTGACTTATCCATGGTTTTTTTTTTCTGTGCTATCTTGTACATAAATATGTGATTCTTCAGAATTTCTTTTAGTCTTTGCCTGATGAAGAGACCTGTGTGGTCTCGAAAGCTTGCAATTTGTTACCATCTTTTCAGTTAGCCATTAAGGCTTCTTTCACACTAGCGTCGGGCTCGGCCCGTCGCAGTGCGTCGGGCTGAGGTTACCGACGCTAGCGTTGTAAGCGCCGCACAACGGGTGCAGCGGATGCAGATTTTCATCGCATCCGCTACCCCATTGTAAGGTGCGGGGAGGTGGGGGAGGAGTTCCGGCCGCGCATGCGCGGTCGGAAAAAGCGGTCCGTGGGCAGCAAAAAACGTTATATGTAGCGTTTTTTTGTGTCGACGGTCCGCCAAAGCACGATGCATCCGTCGCACGACGGATGCGACGTGTGGCAATCCGTCGCAATGCATCGTCAATACAAGTCTATGGGGAAAAAACGCATCCTGCAAGCACTTTTGCAGGATGCGTTTTTTCTGCAAAACGACGCATTGTGACGGATTGCAGTTAACGCTAGTGTGAAAGTAGCCTAAAAGGTATCAACCACTGAGGACTCTCAATTCTAAATATTTTTCTATCTACTGGCTACCACGGTACCAAGATATATATCTTTCCTGATTATTCTGATGAGGCTTTGATCAGAGCGGCAACAGTTTTCTCAGATGTGGAGAGAGAAAAAAAAAGTTTCTCCACCTTCTCCATTCTGTCAGTTTGTGAAAATCGGTCCACATGCAAATGTCATTTGAGGGCAGTCTGATTTTTTTTTCAAGGACTCAGAGTTGTATTAACGATTTTGATCAATCAGTTCAAAATCGGACATGTCTCCGATTTTTTTCCATGGACCACTTTGCTCAAGGAATAAAAAATAGAACATGTCCACAGCCCCGCAGAATATTATATACATGATTGCTCTCCATGAAAACCAAGGAAAGCACTCGTAAGAGAAAATTGGCTGTGTGCAAAACCCCTTAGTCTATGAGAACAACAATGAATTTCTCATAGACTTACATTGAGAGTTTTTGACTGTTACCTCTAAGGCTATGTGCACACGTTCAGGATTTCTCGCAGAAAATTCCTGAGAAAAACCGGACATTTTCTGCAAGAAATCCGCAAGAAAACCACATGCGTTTTTGCCGCGATTTTGACGCGTTTTTGCTGCGTTTTTTTCCGGACACTTTCCAATGCATTTTGTAGTTGGAAATCCGCAAAAAAGCCGCAAAATTAATGAACATGCTGCGGTTTTTACTGCGATGCGTTTTTTTCACGGAAAAAACCTCATCATGTGGACAAAACATGTGGAATTCATTATAAATGATGGAATGCTTATTGTATGCTTTTTTTGCGATTTTATAGCGTTTTTATTGGGAAAAACCGCGAAAAAAACGCAACATGTGCACAAAGCCTAACTTGCGGTTAATCAAAAGGTTAAATTACAAGATGGAGGCTCCGGACCTGAGCGGCACTGGAAAGAGCTATAGACAGCAGCTGATGAGCATAATACTGGGGTCAGGTAACTTAAATTAGCTGCACTACTCCAGTGTTGAAATAAAAAAATGCTGTTGTGGTGCTTTAACCCCTATCTGACCTTGGACGGGATAGTACGTCCAAGGTCAGATCCCCTGCTTTGATGCAGGGCTCCGCGGTGAGCCCGCACCAAAGCCGGGACATGTCAGCTGTTTTGAACAGCTGACATGTGCCCGTAATAGGCGCGGGCAGAATCGCGATCTGCCCGCACCTATTAACTAGTTAAATGCCGCTGTCAAACGCAGACAGCGGCATTTAACTACCGCTTCCGGCCGGGCGGCCGGAAATGACGTCATCGCCGACCCCCGTCACATGATCGGGGGTCGGCGATGCGTTTCCATTGTAACCATAGAGGTCCTTGAGACCTCTATGGTTACTGATCGCCGGTGGCTGTGAGCGCCACCCTGTGGTCGGTGCTCACAGCACACCTCCATTTCTGCTACATAGCAGCGATCAGCAGATCGCTGCTATGTAGCAGAGGCGATCGTGCTGTGCCTGCTTCTAGCCTCCCATGGAGGCTATTGAAGCATGGCAAAAGTAAAAAAAAAAAGTTGAAAAAAATGTTAAAAAAATAAAAAAAATAAAAAAAATATAAAAGTTTAAATCACCCCCCTTTCGCCCCAATCAAAATAAATCAATAAAAAAAAATCAAATCTACACATATTTGGTATCGCCGTGCTCAGAATCGCCCGATCTATCAATTAAAAAAAAGCATTAACCTGATCGCTAAACAGCGTAGCGGGAAAAAAGTTCGAAACACAAGAATTACATTTTTTTGGTCGCCGCGACATTGTATTAAAATGCAATAACGGGCGATCAAAAGAACGTATCTGCACCGAAATGCTATCATTAAAAACGTCATCTCGGCACACAAAAAATAAGCCCTCAACCGACCCCAGATCACGAAAAATGGAGACGCTATGAGTATCGGAAAATGGCGCAGTTTTTTTTTTTTTTTTAGCAAAATTATAATGGCAGGTCAGTTTTAGCATTTAGTGAACCTAGCAAAAAAGCCAAACAAAAAACAAGTGTGGGACTGCACTTTTTTTGCAATTTCACCGCACTTGGAATTTTTTTCCCGTTTTCTAGTACACGACATGCTAAAACCAATGATGTCGTTCAAAAGTACAACTCGTCCCGCAAAAAATAAACCCTCACATGGCCAAATTGACAGAAAAATAAAAAAGTTATGGCTCTGGGAAGGAGGGGAGTGAAAAACGAACACAGAAAAATGAAAAATCCCATGGTCATGAAGGGGTTAAGCAGGTGTCGTCCAGTGATGAACAATCCCTTTCATGTAATTCATTGCTCACAATATTACAATATTGAATTTTTGTTAAACATTTATTACTTTTAGGCTTAGTTTAGATGTTGCTTTTTCAACTACATTGGATAGGTAGTGATGGCATTGTTACACAGCGAATTTTCATTAATTCAATGACTGGACTCATGCTCCTCTCATTTTATCCGAGGCTGGCATAAAAAGTTTAACCTTAGCAACATTTTTGCCCAACTTCTTCAAAAAACATCTTCATGAATCAAGGCCTATATTTTTTTTTAGGGGAATGAACTCTAACAGATGGCAACTATGGTACAGTGGGGGAAATAAGTATTTGATCCCTTGCTGATTTTGTAAATTTGCCCACTGACAAAGACATGAACAGTCTATAATTTTAAGGGTAAGCTAATTTTATCATTGAGAGATAGACTATCAAAAATAAAATCCCGAAAATCACATTGTATAAATTATATACATTTATTTGCATTTCACAGTGAGAAATAAGTATTTGATTCCTCTGGCAAACAAGACTTAATTCTTTGTGGCAAAACCCTTGTTGGCAAGCACAGCAGTCAGACATTTTTTGTAGTTGATGATGAGGTTTGCGCACGTCAGGAGGAATTTTGGTCCACTCTTGTTTGCAGATCATCTCTAAATCTTTAAGATTTTGAGGCTGTCACTTGGCAACTCGGAGGTTCAACTTCCTCCATATGTTTTCTATGGGATTAAAGTCTGTAAACTGGCTAAGCCACTCCATGACCTTAATGTACTTCTGTTTGAGCCACTTCTTTGTTACCTTAGCTGTATGTTTTGGGTCATTGTCTTGCTGGACGACCGATGCTCGACTCATTTTTAATGTCCTGGCGGAGGGAAGGAGGTTGTAACTCAGGATTGTACAGTACATGGCTCCATCCATTCTCCCATTGAAGTAGTCATGTGTCTTTAGTAGAGAATCACCCCAAAACATAATGTTTCCACCTCCATTCTTGACAGTGGGGATGGTGTTCTTTTAGTCATAGACAGCATTTCTCTTCCTCCAAACATGGTGAGTTGAGTTAATGCCAAAGACCACATTTTTTTGTCTCATCTGACCACAGTACCTTCTCCCAAGCACTCACAGAAACATTCAGGTGTTCATTGCGGGCACTGCAGGATTTTAAATCTTTACGGTGTAATGTGTTAGCAATGGTTTTCTTGGTGACTGTGGCCCCAGCTACCTTGAGATCATTAACAAGTTCACCCCGTGTAGTTTTAGGATGATCTCTCACCTTCCTCATAATAAAGGATACACCATGAGGTGAGATTTTGCATGGTGCCCCAAATTGATGTTGATTGACAGTCATTTTGTATTTCTTCCATTTTCTTACTATTGCACCAACAGTTGTCTCCTTGTCACCCAGCATCTTACTTATGGTTTTGTAGCCCATTCCAGCTTTGTACAGGTCTATGATCTTGTCCCTGTCATCCTTATAATGCTCTTTGGTCTTGCCCATGTTGTAGAGGTTAGAGTCTGACTGATTAAATGAGTCTGTGGACAGGAGTCATTTATAAAGGTGACTATGTAAGACAGGTGTCTTCAATGCGGGTAACAAGTTGATTTGGAGCGTCTGACTTGATGTAAGGAGTACACGTGACTCATGACCACCTTTACCGACCTAAATACCCCCCAACAGTTTACTTATTAATTTTCTCGACCTAAAAGAAATACCCTAATGAGACATATCCCCCCCAAGTAATGACATTAAACCAAATTTGGATTAAATGGCCACAGCAGCCTTTTATTAAACATAAAATAAAATACAACAATTCCACAATATCCCCCCAGGGAGTGGTGGTCCTCGAAGCCTCAAAGTAACACTGCAGATATGCAAATTATTTTAGTACCTTGGCCTCCAGGCTTAAGGCCCCGTCACACATAGCGAGATCGCTAGCGAGATCGCTGCTGAGTCACAAGTTTTGTGACGCAGTAGCGATCTCAGTAGCGATCTCGCTATGTGTGACACGTACCAGCGATCAGGCCCCTGCTGTGAGATCGCTGGTCGTGTCGGAATGGCCTGGGCCATTTTTTGATCGTTGAGGTCCCGCTGACATCGCTGAATCGGCGTGTGTGACGCCGATTCAGCGATGTCTTCGCTGGTAACCAGGGTAAACATCGGGTAACTAAGCGGAGGGCCGCGCTTAGTAACCCGATGTTGACCCTGGTTACCATCGCTAAAGTAAAAAAAACAAACGCTACATACTTACCTACCGCTGTCTGTCCTCGGCGCTCTGCTTCTCTGGTCTGGCTGTGAGCGGCGGGCAGCCGGAAAGCAGAGCGGTGACGTCACCCGATGCTTACCCTGGTTACCGGGGACCTCGGGATCGTTGGTCGCTGGAGAGCTGTCTGTGTGACAGCTCTCCAGCGACCAAACAGCGACGCTGCAGCGATCCGGATCGTTGTCGGTATCGCTGCAGCGTCGCTATGTGTGACGGGGCCTTTAGTCTTTCCCCCAGCCGCTACGCACCAGCTCGGAGGCAGATAGTGACCAACCCGGCCCAACCAACCTATTGCCAAGCCACTTAATCAACCTTTCCACGGGCACATCCACTCGCAATCCACTCAGAGGGAGTCCAGGACCACGAGAGAGCCCCCCCTACAATCCGCCATTCTCCCTTTCCACCAACTTTGAGAACCTCCCTTCCCGCCACCAACACAAATGATCTGACCCCTCAAACATTTGTGTCCCTCCACACTTTTAAACCCGTTTCAATACCTTCCTGAAAGGCCAAACACCACATGTCGACACCAATCGCATTCAAATGAACACCATCCGATCTCCAAAACTCACCCTTTCCCAATTCCAAATTCACGTTGCGCACTACCAACGCTCCATTTCTCACCATGAACCGAGATACCGCCCTGTTGACTTCTATTCTAGCCATATTTATTTCTTCTTCAATGGAACGCACCCCACACCACACCTTCCTAGGGATGTCAGACGAAACAACTAACACTTTTGGAAACAACGCCCAAAGTCTTAACATGTCAAACTTAATGTTCGTTATCAACTCCCTACAGGGCCTCTTGCCCAAATCATTCCCTCCCAAGTGAACTACTACTACATCCGGTGCTCGATCCAAACGTACGAACTGGTGAAACTCCGGTAAAAATTGACTACAGACCATCCCGCGCTTTCCGATCCAACGCAGAATAGCTGTCTCTCTTGAGAACCTCAGCTGCCGCCTGTCAGGCCGAACCGCTGCCCTCAGTGCCGCCCAAAAAATGAAAGAATGGCCCATAATCCACACCAGCCTGAAGTAAATAACAATCGTTAAGATACAACCAACCTAAAACCAATCACTCATCAGGCTAGATTCGGGCGGATGTAAGATCTAAATCTCATCAACTCCCACCGCCCAATTTTCTTAACCACGTCCTCCCCCAAGCCCCTCTTGGCTGCCTCTGTTGCCACACTGATCCTAAAGGAGTGCCCACTGTAATCCACTGGCGATATTCCCCCTGAAACCAAACACTGCGTAAATACCGCAATAAACTGAAAACGTGATAAAAAGGAACCATCTTCATGGACTAAAAGGGGGTTAGATAAATTTCCGCCCCGAGCCATGAAATTCTTTACACATAAAACTGGACACAGAGCAGAACCGCCAACCTTGAACAACACCACTTTACATGCTTTTCCTTGAACATCTGTTTTGGAAAATTAAAGACAAACTACCACCCTATTGCTATAAACATCCACATCTTCCCTAAACACACTCCCTTTGGTTGATTTAGAGGGACTAACCAATTCACCTAAATGAAAAGCTCCAAAGAAATCTAACGCAAAGGCCGCCTTAAAGAGATCCACCTCCCACTGTGATAAGCACACAGATGATAGCTGATTACCCAAAATTAGTAATACCTCATAGAAAACTGGGCGTCTCTTATCCATTACTGCCCAACCTTTTCTCCACCCTTTTAACGTTTGGATCACCAAAAAGGATTTTGTAACATCTCTGAGGCCCGAGCTTTAAAACCAAATGCAAGACCTGCTAATACCTTATTCAATTATTTTTTACACGGACCAACCCGCTTCCCTGCAGAGCCCGATCAACAACAGCAATCTGCTCTTGTCCTGCAATCCCTCGCCTAAAGACACAATCCAATCCTCCCAAATACCCCATGCCTGTTGATACTGCCTCCAAGACCTAACCGATAAAGAGTTTTTAAACAAATGATCTACTGCCCGCCAGGAAGAATCCACAATTCCGCTGGGCATTCCAAGCCTGCTGACTCCGCTTGAGGTATCAACTCTCGAAAACGGTCCCCCTGTAGATGAGAAAGAGCAACAATGACAGGGTTAGAAGCCATCGACCTGACTTCCGCCACAATCCACAAATTGAACGATAGCCCCAAGAACACCAGACGCTGTAATATTTTTACCACCACCGGGGAAGCCACTGATAATGAATTTATCGCAACTGCCACCGCGTCTGACGTACATGGAAAATGGATCTTCCTATTTTGTACTTTCTTGTCCCACAAAGATAGTGCAACAAGAATAGGAAACAAATGAATCAAGACCAGATTCGCTAACCATCCCTGCTCTCTGCAGAAACCAGGCCATTCCGCCAGCAACCAACTGCCCTGAAAATACAAACCAAAACCACATTCATCCACTACAGCAATAAGGAAACCCAAAGCATCCGCATTGACAACCGGATTGATCCAGATAGATTTACCGTTGTAATTCTCAAAAAAATTTGCCCATACTGCCAAATCTAATGAAATGAGCCGGAGATCTCACTCCCGTGGTTACCAATGACAACCTTCGAAAAAATGCCCATCCCATTGGCATGATCCAGCAAGCGAAATTCAACTTGCCCAGCAAAGATTGTACCTCACGCAACCTCAATTTCTTTGCACTATGTGCCCTTGACACCTCTTCGTGCAAAGCGTTAACCTTTTCGTCAGGCAATCTACAAACCATCTCCAAGGTGCCAATTTCGATCCCCAAAAAACTTAGAACGGTAACTGGACCCAATGTCTTGTCCGCCGCTAACGGAACCCCGAAATTCCTTGCCACTCTTTCCATTGTATGTAATAGCAGCGAGCAATCAGAACTCTGGGCCGGACCTATAAACAAGAAATCATCTAGGTAGTGAATACATGATTTCACGCGTGACACATCCTTGACCACCCATTCCAAAAATGTGCTAAAAGTTTTGAAATACGCACAAGAAAAAGAACAACTCATGGGTAGACAGCGGTCAATGAAAAATCCCCCGTCCCAATAACAACCCAGTAGATGCATACTATCCGGGTGAACAGGCAGTAGCCTAAATGCCGCTTCGATGTCTGTTTTTGCCAACCTTGCACCTCCACCACAAAAACGGACCCATTCAATGGCCGCATCGAATGATGTATAAATCACTGAACATAACTGAGGATCAATACCATCATTTACCGATGACCCTTTTGGAAAAGACAAGTGATGCATTAATCTGAATTTATTGGGTTCCTTTTTTGGGACTATGCCTAATGGGGAAACCCTCAGATTGTGCATGGGAGCTACTGGGAACGGGCCAGCCAATCTACTAAGGTTGACTTCATTTACCAACTTTTGAGTAACCACCTCAGGAAATTGCAAAGCCGATTTCAAATTTTTTGTGGAAAAATTATGTGCTGTATCAACGAATGGAAATCGAAAACCTTCACTAAAACCCTCTTCTAGCAGAGCCGCCGCTGCCGAATCAGGGTACCTATTTAGAAAAGGCGCCTTTGCGTCCAGTCGAATTGGTGTCATTCCTTTTTTCAACCCCGTCTCCCCCTTTTTGTCTGCCACCCTTGAAACATTTGGATGATCCATGTGCACCCCCACAAGATGCACACTCGTGTTTGAATTTGCATTTCCCTCCAAACTTACATGACCCCTCATTGAACGCAAAACACAGTCCTCTCTGCATTGCCGCTGAGTGTCCCGACTGTCCTGAACCACCAGCACTTCCTTGAAAAGACTGGTTACCAGACCCGAGACGTGATGGGACCATCACCCTCATCCAAAGAGCTATATCTTTGTGGTCCCACCGAATGCTAGGCCTAATCGCCTTCCGTTGACAAAATTGCTCATTGTATCTGAGCCAACCTTGTCCCCTGTAAACCCGATAAGCTTCCCATATGGCATCCATATAACAAAACAGACCCGAGCAATTCTCGGGGGACCTCTCACCAATCACACTGGCCAAAATGGCAAATGCCTGCAACCAATTAGAAAAAGTCCTGGGAATCAACCTGTACCTCTTTTCCTCATCTTCCTTTTTTGAGTCATCTTTTCGCAGTCTATCTAAATCAAAGCGCTCCAATGGTAATAAGGAAAATATTTCGACGTACTCCTCTTTCCATATTTTTTCCCTCGTTTCACTTTTTAGGTGTGCCCCCAATGGGCCCTCGAAACACACGGATACCTCGCCCGGTGCCGCATCATCCAGGCGCATTGAGTCCTCTTTCTCTCCCTCTCCTGCTTGACTAGAGACCGATACAGTAACCGAGGGTGCGGTAGCACCCGATAGTGCGACATCGCTCCTCATGCTTTCTGATAACCCGCCCCTTGAGCTTACGCCACTGAACCCTCTCAGTGGACCCCCAAGTCCGGGAATCTCCCCAAGATTCCCAATCCATGCGGCAGATGCTGGAGCCCCTGTATGCGCCCCCCCAGACCCCCATAGCGAAGCCAGATCTCTAAGTCCGTGCATGATTAGACTTAAACCCCCACCCGTAAATATATCCTGACTACTATTTACGGAGGAAGTTAACACAGGGGTACAGGAGAAAAATGGATCATTCTCACCTAGCTGCCCGAGCGCTGTGGACCCGGCAGCCAAAGATCCTGAAGCCTGACGCATTGGTTCCTCTCCCGTACTTCCTCCACGCTGGTCTCCAGTAAACACAGACAGCCAACTGCTGTCCTGTGACGTCCCATCTGTGAATGCAGGGGCCCCTGCTGCCGCCGCCGCCGTTGTCCCAGTGCCTAGGCCAACGTAATGTTGTCCGTGCTGAGAATCACTGCGTACATTGAAGGTATCATGGCCAGACAGACTCGCCAAACCATGCCCAGGCCTGTGCAGCTGGGACGAGTTCGGCCCTGATTATCCCTGCCCTGTCCCAGGCAGAGCGTTGCTGACTGGGCCGGCCGATCGCCGCCCGCTGTATGCCACACGCTGAGAGGCCTGGGGATAAGGCCCCTGTCTCCTGGATCCGCCTGATCCTCCATGCCGAGCAGGCTCACCTGTGACAGTGCTGCCTGCCGCTCCTGCTCCGGACACCCTGCGAGTACCTTCAGAAGAAGGGGAGGCCGACACCTCCCCCTGTCGCAGGCCCTGCCGTGTTGCCGGATTCTTCCCAGCTCTGCCGCGGGTCACCACGGCACCGCTGTTTGTGCCAGCAGCTGGAGGGTGCCTAGAGGGGCTCCTGATACGGCACCGAGCCCAGGCGGTGACTTCAGGGCTCAGGCGCGCCGGAGGCCTGGACCTCAGCGGCCGGCCGGAGGCCTGGACCTCTGCGGCTGGCATCCCTCAGCAGGAACCTGGGCCGATCCCGTCACCGCCTCGCTGAGAAGGCTGCTCACCGACTGCTGCAGCCATTCAGTGCCCTGTGTGCCCGCTGCATCCCGCAGACTTTGCAGCAAGGCCTCGACCTCCATGCTTGAAAATGCTGCAGAGCTTCGTACGCTCTCAAGAAGGGGAGGTGAGTGCGGCAGTTACTGCTGCAAAATTGGCAGTTTCTCTGACACCCACTCTATGCTCCACCTCCTTGGTTTTCCCAACCTCCTCCGGATCCCGCCCTCACCCCCACATTCAAATCTACCTGCATCGAATTTAACCCCAAATTGCCCCATACCTCCCTAGGCTTTGTATCCCCCGTGACCCCTTGAGGGCCAGGGGCCCAGTACGGCCTTTCTGGACTGTAGGAGCCAGAACTCTTAATGGTTGGTAGGGGATCAAATACTTATTTCTCACTGCAAAATGCAAATAAATTTATATAATTTATACACTGTGATTTTCTTGATTTTATTTTTGATATTCTATCTCTCAATGTCAAAATTAATTTACCCTTAAAATTGTAGACTGTTCATGTATTTGTCAGTGGGCAAAATTACAAAATCAGCAAGAGGTCAAATACTTATTTCCCCAGCTGTATATGATGAACCTAGGTGAGCATTTTCTTTGGAGCTATAGGCTATATTCACACTTTGCGGATTTTGCTGCGGATCCGCAGCGGATTTGACCGCTGCGGATCCGCAGCAAAATCCGCAGCAGTTTCCCATGAGTTTACAGTACAATGTAAACCTATGGGAAGCAAAAAATGCAGTGCACATGTTGTGGAAAAAACCGCGCGGAAACGCTGCGGTTTACATTCCGCAGCATGTCACTTCTTTTCTGCGGATTTTCACCTGCTCCAATAGGAAACTGCAGATGAAAATCCGCAGAAGAAACCACAGTAAAGTCGCGATAAATCTGCAGTAAAAACCGCGACGGGTTTTCACTGCGGATTTTGAAATTCCACTGCGGAAAAATCCGCAGTGGAATCTGCAAAGTGTGCACATAGCCTTACTCCTGAAAGCTGTATATTTTTTCATCTGTTCATGCACAATAATCACAATCTGATAAATAATTGTATATACAAGAATTTCCCTTTATTAAACCCTGCTGGGAAAAATGTTTTTGGAAAGGCAAAAAGAAGCACAATTTGTGGTACTGCTAAGTGTCAGTTCCTCCCTATTATTTATGGAGCTTTTGTTTTTAACGAGTCAGCTCTGAAACCTGTATAAATACATCATATCCTTCCTGAATGAGAACTTTGCGATCACAGAAAGGAAAGACAAATCTCAGTTTTTATCGTGTTCTGCTAAACCATAAGCTTTGTTACATGCTTTTAGAACAAGCACCACAATCAAAGCCAAAAGCTGTAGCGTACTGTACATGAAAAAGTGTCTGTCACCCTTAAAATGGAAATTTAGCTATACAACCATTTATATAGGGAACATAGCCCCTTTAAATATCATTCTAGTATTATACATTTTAGTGGTTTAACTACTGAAAAGTTCATTTTAATCTGCAAATGAGGGTGCTTCTGTGCACCCGCTGCATGGCCAATGACTTGGTGCACTATTATGCCCTCCTATCTGAATATTTAGCACAGTCTCCGAATTTGATAAGAAAGCGAGATCTGCCTAAACTCAACTCACTGTTCTTGCATGTGTGCACTGACACTGGGGGAGCCCAGCAGGGAGCAAACAGCGTCAGAGCGGCCATGGGCAAACTATGATCTTTTGGATCTCTGAAGCCACTGAATACACTTCTGGGTACAGTAAGTGGCAGCCACAGTGTGGCAGGAGCCGGATATAAGAGCATGCCCGCACCCACATTGATACTGTGCTTGAGCATTGACAGTGCGCACACACAGGAACACGGATTTGAATTTAGGTAGCGCTTGCTGTGAGAAAGCAAGAGCTAGCTAAGCCCAAATCCTATTTACTGCGTGTGGGCACTGACATTTGGGGAGCCCAGTGGGGTGCTCACAGTGTTGGTGCAGCTGTTGGCTCCTCTCTGAAGCTGCTCACTACACTTCTGGGTGTTGTGAACAACAGGCACATATTGACAGGAGATGGAGAGCATCAGATGTGGTCTGAATTTTGGATTCTCTCTGAAGCCATTTGTTTGTTACACTTGTGAGTGTAACAAGCGGTAACCAGAGAGTGTCAGAAGCTGGATATCAGAACATGTCTGCACTCACCATAGGCTGAATATGAATAAAATTCTATTTTAATTTAATTCCATTAAAAGGGAAAGGTGTTGTCCAGATAGGTTAAAAAGAATCCAACATTCAGAATACTGTATGGAGGACTATGTGGTGCTCATAATATTGTATGGAGGACTATGTGGTGCTCATATTCTTGTATGGAGGACTATGTGGTGCCCATAATACTGTATGGAGGACTATGCGGTGCCCATAATATTGTATGGAGTTCCTTGCGGTGTCCATAATACTGTATGGTGGACTATGTGGTGTCCATAATACTGTATGGTGGACTATGTGGTGCCCATAATACTGTATAGAGGTCTATACTGTTCAGTCTAAAATGATAAGTCTGCAGTCACCCTGACTACTGACTTTTCAATCGCCCCAGCACGTGCGCTGTGAGGATTTGCCAGTTTCTGAGCAGCTGTAGAATTTACAATAGATATCACTCATGTAATGTAAGAAGTAAGTGAAATCTTTAGCATCATACTATACCTATATTTCTCTGCCATATCTGTGCATCACGAATCGTGGTATTTGTTAAAAGGGCCCACTGAGACTTTCACACAGGGCCCACAAAAACCTGGAGCCGGCCCTGACCAAAGCACCCACATTGGCATATGGAATAAGAGGTATTTTTTTGGCAACTACATCACTAAAATGTATGTTAAATTCCCTCTATAAATGTTTAAGTGGCTGACTTTGCACTTTGGGGTGACAGTCCCATGTACACCCGTTGCAGTGAGGATGGCACAACCATACATGTGCTTTGTTACTGCACAGTAACTACTACAGAATAGGGAATATAAATATTGAGCTAGTGCGAATGTCTTGAAAGAACTATATGATGTATCCCCCTGACAAGCGAGTTTTCAGGATTGCACTCGTATCGTACGCAACTGAGAGCCAGGCCTAATTAGTAGGATAGTATGATTGTATAGTATGCTTTGCCACCGTAACTAAGTTATTATTATTATTTATTTATATGGCACCATTAATTCCATGGTGCTGTACATGAGAAAGGGGTTACATACAGGGTTATAGATATCGTTAACAACAGTAAACACATTTACAGTGACAGACTGGTACAGAGGGGAGAGGACCCTGTTCTAAGTCATTCTCTAGCCTCAAATGGAACAGTTCAGCAGGACATTAACCTTGGTTTTCTTTGCTGGATCTCTAACAAGGTTGTTTTTTAAGAAGTTTTAATAATGATGTAGACAAACAACGGAAATAAGTTGATCTCTAATTTATATGTATCATTCCTTTCAATGTCTGATTTATTAGCAGAACTATGCCATCAATGTTTTATCTCTAGAATGAAAACTGACTTTGTCTCCTGTTGCGTCCTCTTGGATTTATGAGGAGTTTGCTTGATCACATACAATTACGTTGAAGGGAACCTGTCACTTCAAATTGGCGGGATATGTAAATGCCTTTTTTCCGGCCTGATGGGTGGCGTTTCGTCTAAATTTCTCCACCCATTCATCCCTGTTGTCCGCAATATGTTTGTGAATTAGAGTACTTGTCCTCCATAGTTCGCGTGTGCGCAATGTAATCTTCGCTCGCACACACGCAGTATGCTTTGCCCAACTGCGGGCAAAGCTGAAAAGCATTACTGCACATGCGCCCGCACACTATGTCTCAGAACACAGCGACATACTTCCGGGATATAGTGCGCGGGCGCATGCACAGTAATGCTTTTCGGCTTTGCCCACAGTTGGGCAAAGCATACTGCGTGTGCACAAGCGAAGATTGCATTGCGCAAGCGTGAACTATAGAGGACAAGTGCTCTAATTCACAAACATATTGCGGACAACAGGGACAGATGGGGTAGAGCAATGAAGACGAAAGGCCGCCCACTGGAATGGAAAAAAGGCATTTACATATTATTATTATTATTATTCATTTTTATAGCGCCATTTATTCCATGGCGCTTTACATGTGAATGGGGCAAATATAGACAAGTACAATAAACATGAGTAAAACAAGGCACACACAAGCGCCAATTTGAGGTGACAGGTTCCCTTTAATATTCTTCTTAAAAAGCCCTTATAAAGTTAAATATCTATTTTTTTCTAGGCTTTTCCTAATTCATCTGATGAGATGGTGGATGATTGTCAGATCAGTGAGCGTCTAAGTCACCAAACATACTGTGGCTCACTTTGGAGAGACCACAATGGCTAGAATTGTGTGTAGTAGCATATTGTGACATTAAATTGTATGGTTAGCATAATAAGAACATTATGGTTAGCAATTGGCTATGTATGGAAGGGCAAATTGTAACTGGCACCTTATGGTGGCAATATGTGGGGATCACACCGGATGACACTGTAACTCATACAACTGCTTGTAAAACCGTGTTTTGAAGAAAATTTACAATGACTGAAGTGAAATACATCCTCTTCAAAAAAAGAAGTTCTACAGGAGCTTAGACATGTGACCAAAAACAGCTAATTATGGACTCCTATTTTTTAGTTTTCCATTTCCAATGATACATAATCAGAGAAACAACTTTAGTGACATAAACATTTAAATAGACTTTATAACTATTATGTAATCATTCTTGGACGCAATCAGCATCTAGATAGGCATATAGCATATAGAACAAATTTGGACAATGATTCTTCACAGCTCAATGCCACATTGAAATCAGTGTATGGAGAAAAGGAAGTAACAAACCCTTTGTACAATGTTTTGCTCAGAACTGCATTTGCCAATTTTATTTTTGTAGTCTCAAGGGGTTTCCAATTGTTCACTGTTCACCCAAAACCTCCCTTTGTTTGATAAGCATCTTACAGAGAGAAAAGCTTTGCTTACATATTAAGGAAGCAAATAAAACATATTCCCATTAATAAATGATATTGGGGCAGTTTTATTAATATAATTATTCTATAAATAGGTGTAAGTAAGGTTAAGGACCTTATTTATGAAGACCCTGCACCAATGTTTCAGACTAAGGGAATTATGATTTTTTAATCTAACACACAAGATATAGTAACATAGTAACATAGTAACATAGTTAGTAAGGCCGAAAAAAGACATTTGTCCATCCAGTTCAGCCTATATTCCATCATAATAAATACCCAGATCTACGTCCTTCTACAGAACCTAATTGTATGATACAATATTGTTCTGCTCCAGGAAGACATCCAGGCCTCTCTTGAACCCCTCGACTGAGTTCGCCATCACCACCTCCTCAGGCAAGCAATTCCAGATTCTCACTGCCCTAACAGTAAAGAATCCTCTTCTATGTTGGTGGAAAAACCTTCTCTCCTCCAGACGCAAATAATGCCCCCTTGTGCCCGTCACCTTCCTTGGTATAAACAGATCCTCAGCGAGATATTTGTATTGTCCCCTTATATACTTATACATGGTTATTAGATCGCCCCTCAGTCGTCTTTTTTCTAGACTAAATAATCCTAATTTCGCTAATCTATCTGGGTATTGTAGTTCTCCCATCCCCTTTATTAATTTTGTTGCCCTCCTTTGTGCTCTCTCTAGTTCCATTATATCCTTCCTGAGCACCGGTGCCCAAAACTGGACACAGTACTCCATGTGCGGTCTAACTAGGGATTTGTACAGAGGCAGTATAATGCTCTCATCATGTGTATCCAGACCTCTTTTAATGCACCCCATGATCCTGTTTGCCTTGGCAGCTGCTGCCTGGCACTGGCTGCTCCAGGTAAGTTTATCATTAACTAGGATCCCCAAGTCCTTCTCCCTGTCAGATTTACCCAGTGGTTTCCCATTCAGTGTGTAATGGTGACATTGATTCCTTCTTCCCATGTGTATAACCTTACATTTATCATTGTTAAACCTCATCTGCCACCTTTCAGCCCAAGTTTCCAACTTATCCAGATCCATCTGTAGCAGAATACTATCTTCTCTTGTATTAACTGCTTTACATAGTTTTGTATCATCTGCAAATATCGATATTTTACTGTGTAAACCTTCTACCAGATCATTAATGAATATGTTGAAGAGAACAGGTCCCAATACTGACCCCTGCGGTACCCCACTGGTCACAGCGACCCAGTTAGAGACTATACCATTTATAACCACCCTCTGCTTTCTATCACTAAGCCAGTTACTAACCCATTTACACACATTTTCCCCCAGACCAAGCATTCTCATTTTGTGTACCAACCTCTTGTGCGGCACGGTATCAAACGCTTTGGAAAAATCGAGATATACCACGTCCAATGACTCACCGTGGTCCAGTCTATAGCTTACCTCTTCATAAAAACTGATTAGATTGGTTTGACAGGAGCGATTTCTCATAAACCCATGCTGATATGGAGTTAAACAGTTATTCTCATTGAGATAATCCAGAATAACATCCCTCAGAAACCCTTCAAATATTTTACCAACAATAGAGGTTAGACTTACTGGCCTATAATTTCCAGGTTCACTTTTAGAGCCCTTTTTGAATATTGGCACCACATTTGCTATGCGCCAGTCCTGCGGAACAGACCCTGTCGCTATAGAGTCACTAAAAATAAGAAATAATGGTTTATCTATTACATTACTTAGTTCTCTTAGTACTCGTGGGTGTATGCCATCCGGACCCGGAGATTTATCTATTTTAATCTTATTTAGCCGGTTTCGCACCTCTTCTTGGGTTAGATTGGTGACCCTTAATATAGGGTTTTCATTGTTTCTTGGGATTTCACCTAGCATTTCATTTTCCACCGTGAATACCGTGGAGAAGAAGGTGTTTAATATGTTAGCTTTTTCCTCGTCATCTACAACCATTCTTTCCTCACTATTTTTTAAGGGGCCTACATTTTCAGTTTTTATTCTTTTACTATTGATATAGTTGAAGAACAGTTTGGGATTAGTTTTACTCTCCTTAGCAATGTGCTTCTCTGTTTCCTTTTTGGCAACTTTAATTAGTTTTTTAGATAAAGTATTTTTCTCCCTATAGTTTTTTAGAGCTTCAATGGTGCCATCCTGCTTTAGTAGTGCAAATGCTTTCTTTTTACTGTTAATTGCCTGTCTTACTTCTTTGTTTAGCCACATTGGGTTTTTCCTATTTCTAGTCCTTTTATTCCCACAAGGTATAAACCGCTTACACTGCCTATTTAGGATGTTCTTAAACATTTCCCATTTATTATCTGTATTCTCATTTCTGAGGATATTGTCCCAGTCTACCAGATTAAGGGCATCTCTAAGCTGTTCAAACTTTGCCTTCCTAAAGTTCAATGTTTTTGTGACTCCCTGACAAGTCCCCCTAGTGAAAGACAGGTGAAACTGCACAATATTGTGGTCGCTATTTCCTAAATGCCCAACCACCTGCAGATTTGTTATTCTGTCAGGTCTATTAGATAGTATTAGGTCTAAAAGTGCTGCTCCTCTGGTTGGATTCTGCACCAATTGTGAAAGATAATTTTTCTTGGTTATTAGCAGAAACCTGTTGCCTTTATGGGTTTCACAGGTTTCTGTTTCCCAGTTAATATCCGGGTAGTTAAAGTCCCCCATAACCAGGACCTCATTATGGGTTGCAGCTTCATCTATCTGCTTTAGAAGTAGACTTTCCATGCTTTCTGTTATATTTGGGGGTTTGTAACAGACCCCAATGAGAATTTTGTTACCATTTTTCCCTCCATGAATTTCAACCCATATGGACTCGACATCCTCATTCCCTTCGCTAATATCCTCCCTTAAAGTGGACTTTAGACAAGATTTTACATAGAGACAAACCCCTCCTCCTCTCCGATTTTTACGATCCTTTCTAAACAGACTGTAACCCTGTAAGTTAACTGCCCAGTCATAGCTTTCATCTAACCATGTCTCGGTTATTCCCACTATGTCAAAGTTACCTGTAGATATTTCTGCTTCTAGTTCTTCCATCTTGTTTGTCAGGCTTCTGGCATTTGCGAGCATGCAGTTTAGAGGATTTTGTTTTGTTCCAATCTCCTCACTGTGGATTGTTTTAGAAATGTTCTTACCTCCCTTCTGAGTATGTTTTCCTGGGTCGTCTTTGTTCGAGTCTAATGTTTTTCTTCCCGTCCCCTCTTCTTCTAGTTTAACGCCCTCCTGATGAGTGTAGCGAGTCTTCTGGCGAATGTGTGTTTCCCAGGTTTGTTGAGGTGTAGTCCGTCTCTGGCGAGGAGTCCATCATACCAGTAATTCACACCGTGGTCCAGGAATCCAAATCCTTGAATCCAGGAATATAAATGATATCATTATGGAGGAAAGTTTCCTTGCGGCAAAAACCTACAACTAGACACTAAGCGCGGAACAAGGCACTGAATATGTCAATGTAGGTGTCAACATTTCTTCCTGCATCTTGCCATCTGCTTAATGTTCGGAAATGTAAACATTTTTTAATACTTTAAATTTTCAGGTATGCTTTATGGGCGTTAGTTGACATTTTTTCAATGATTTGGAAGTATAACGTTATTATATAAAAACATAACTTAACTTTAGAGCACTGAACTTTTCCTCTTACCTTGAGAATAGAAAGCTGGTGGCTAGGTGTCCGACATGTCTATATCAGGCTTTGTACTTGTCAGTAATCTTACCGCCGTTACGATGAAGACATTATCCAGAGATGCCCTGAAACAATCCAAGGGAACAGCCAAGTCTTCAAGTAGCTTAACCGCACATTAGCTGAACAAATCTTGAGCAAAAATGATCTTACGGGTTTGATACTTCTTACTACCAATTTGGTAACTCGTCACAGTTTCATGATATTGACTCATTCTAATTGTAATAATGCTAGTTATTGTTTCATTGCTCTGATTTATGCCATTTGTTCAATTAATAGGCCAAAAAATTGTAGATAAACATTCAATACTATAGAAGACGTTTTCACTATAAACAGGTTCTTATATCTAATTTAACAAAAACTTTAGTTTATCGCAAGAAATGTATCCCACCAAACTACTGGTTCGGAACAATGTATTGAAAATGTTCCTTTCTTTTAAATATTTTTTAGTACAGTTTATATATTAAAAAAAATGTATTTTAATACTAAGTTTTTACGAGACCATTTCAGACAAGTTTCAAGTCAAGTTTTTGATTTCATCAGTGTAGAGATTATTACTATGTAAACAATTCATAAACCCCAGTGGCTTTTTAATTATTAGAAGCTGTTGCATTACTCTATGAATACATCCATTTGGTTCAGACGTGACATAGACAGCTACAGTAAAAAAAAGTGCAGACTTCCTGGATTAGCATTTCGTACTCTTGAAATGTTCTTTGGTAAGCAGAGCAAACAGCAAGTCTAGTTAGTGGGCAGTGGTATAGGACTTACCGTAAGCACGGTGTTTGATAGCTGTAAAGTAGAGCGTACACTGTGAGGGAATCCGACAGATAATTTCGAATGGTACACAGATTCAGTGATGGGATGGTAGAAGATTTTTGAGAGCAGGATGCCGAGAGGAGGAGCAGGGATAAAAGGGCTGGACATGATGCAACTTATTTTAACTCATTGTCTGTAAGCTTTGTGCAATGTCAAATGAATAATTTATTTTAAACAAATACAATTATATATTAAAATGTAAAATATACCAGAATAAAAACATAACATGATAGAAAATATTTACTGTATATATGTGTGCGTAAATACTTAAAATGTATATGACAAACCCTATACTGTAGTGATTATTATACACCTACCATTCATGTAGCAGTTATGAATCTTGCTCTATGAGGATTCACAATTTAATTTCCCTATTTTAGAAGCTAAGGCCCCTTTCACACATCAGGTTTTTTTTGCTATCAGTCGCAATCCGTCGAATTTTGAAAAAAACGAATCCGGCGACTGATGCTGCCGGATCCATTTTTTCTAATAGACTTGTATTAGCTACGAATTGCGATGGATGGCCTCACGTTTCATCCGTCGTTCGCCGGATCCATCAAAAATTGTTTGTCCGGCGGCTGGAGACAAAGGACAGAGAAACGTTTTTTGTGTATGTCGAAAAATCGGACAGCGACAGATCCGTCGCCGTCGGTCTGAAAGGAAGCCTATGGTCGCCGGATCCGTCAAATGATGGAATCCGGCGACAGATTCTGTTTTTTCTAACTGAGCTTGCTCTGATTTATTTAGGCTCCAATTAGCCAGATCCGCTAGTCGGATCCATCGAAAAAACTAATCCGTCGCATCAGTTTTTCACAATCTGCGACGGATCCGTTGAGCCAAAGGATTGTGACTGACGGCAAAAAACTGATGTGTGAAAGGGGCCTAACAGATAATTTTTTGCATAATCAGAGAAAATGTGAAAAATATATGTTTATTCTTCAGTTAAAGTTCATAACTGTGTATTGTATAGATTCATAACATGGAGCCTGCAATGGGTACATACCGTTCCTCCATGTCGCACATGATATTAAAAAACTGTCTATTCTTTCCTTCTTTGTGTCACCATACAGGGTCGGAGCACATGACTTTGCCTTGTGAACAAGCCCTTATATTATAGAAACACACATAGGAACCTTGTGGAAGCAGGAAGAATTTAATAATAAAAGCAAAATTTCCAAATTTAAACAGACGCGTACAGCTAACTAGATCTGTAGAAAAAGGGATTTTCTAAAATACAGTTATTTATTTTATTACTGTGAATGGTATATAACAGAAAAAGAACAAAGAAAATCCCAAAGTTTTCGTAGCAAAAAAATGTTAGCTTTCCAAGAGAATGACAACAAGAGCAGAAAGTTCCTCTTGATGTCTCTTATGATGAGAACTATAAATTAGTTTCAATATCATGTTTCCTCAAATGACCTATTTTTTTTACTTGAAAATGGCTATATTGCCCAGATTAAAACAGTGAGCTAACAAAAGATTCCCCCTATGTTTTTTGTGACATTTTTACATCAGTGTTAACTCTGATTCGTTGGTTTTGAAACCTTTGCATTCATAGATTTTGCAAATGATAACATTCACCGATCAGGCCTAATATTAAGCAATTATTATATCGCATCAGAACAAAAGTAAACATTTCTTAAAATGTTTTAAAATATTTTGATATGTTGTAGCCACATAGAAACCCTGTTGGGTCTTTAGACGAGAGTTGCCCAAACTTTTGCCACTGTATACTCCCTTCCAATGCAAGCGCCATTCCAGTGGTGTCGGCACTCGCTCTTCTGGAGATTGCATCATATTGATATCTTATGCGATCCCTGCACCTAATTAGCACTGTCTTCACTCTCCCCGCTTTCAGATGAATCAGACATCAAGAAGCAGTCTGAAATGTGGTAGGTTGCCAACTTCCTCTTTATGTCTGATACGTCCGAAAGAAGGGAAAGTGAATCCAGTGCTGATTGGCATTTAGTGACATAACCAAAAGAGCAAGTGCTGCTGAAATGGCACTGGTACCGAAGGTATTAGTGTGGTTATTTTGATGGGGGCAACCATGTTGATTGAGAAGGGGTTGTCCGAATAGTTTTCGCCTATGAAAAGGTCTTTTTCAAGGGCATCTATATAGTGAAGTGCTGGTTCTGCGTCACACATGACAGTGCAAGCAAACAGCAGAGACATGGAAACATAATACAGCTTTGCTGAGGAGTGTTGCTGTGAATCTTACAGTGTAATAAGCAAAATGAAAATGCAACACAATCTCTGTCTGCTTTGCTCTGTTTCTGCAAAGCCAACATTGCACATCAATAAAAGAACATCATACCTATAGTGAATCATGGTGGGTGCAGCATTATGCTTTGGAATTATTTTTAAGCAGTGTAAAGTGGGGCTTTAGTCAAGTTGAAATTATGAATAGTTTCAAATATCAGTCAGTTTTGCAACAAAACCTCTGTTAAAATGCTGAAGGTGAAGAGGAATATCACCTTTCAGCACAGCAACAACCCTAAGCATATATCAAAATCAACAAAAGAATGGCTTCCCTAGAAGATCAGAGTTTAGGAAAGGCCCAGACAGAACCTAGACCTGAATCCAATTGAAAAGCTGTGGGTTAATCTGAAGAGGGCTGTACACAGAGCCCTCACAATCTGGCAGATAGAAGACAAGAAAGAGTGGACTAACGGTGTAATTCGATAGTGTGGTGAGTATAACAAATGTATATACTATTTAATGGTAAGACAACAAAAGAAAAGAGGAGCAGCACAGCTCACCACACAGAGAAAATCAATATTGGCACATGGAAGATATATGGCAGTCCGAGAGAGAAAAGGAGGTGCTATTTGCGTGAAGGAAGTCCATTCAAAATCCAAAACAACAAGAAATGCAAATGCACTCACCAACTGCAGGTGAAGGTGTTTTTTTATTTAAACACAAAGCGGTACATCTTCTTGGCACGGGGGAGTGGAGGATAACCAGGGAGAGTGCGGCAGACGTCTGCCGCACTCTCCCTGGTTATCCTCCACTCCCCCGTGCTGTGAAGATGTACCGCTTTGTGTTTAACCCCTTAGTGACAGAGCCAATTTGGTACTTAATGACCAAGCCGATTTTTGCAATTCTGACCACTGTCACTTTATGAGGTTATAACTCTGGAACGCTTCAACGGATCCCGCTGATTCTGAGATTGTTTTTTCGTGACATATTGTACTTCATGTTAGTGGTAACATTTCTTCGATATTACTTGCGATTATTTATTAAAAAAACAGAAATATGGCAAAAATTTTGAAAATTTAGCAATTTTCAAAATTTGAATTTTTATTCCCTTACATCAAAGAGATATGTCACACAAAATGGTCAATAAATAACATTTCCCATATGTCTACTTTACATCAGCACAATTTTGGAATAAAATTTTTTTTTTATTAGGGAGTTATAAGGGTTAAAATTTGACCAGCAATTTTTTATTTTTACAGCAAAATTTACAAAACCATTTTTTTTAGGGACCACCTCACATTTGAAGTCAGTTTGAGGGGTCTATGTGGCAGAAAATGCCCAAAATTGACACCATTCTAAAAACTGCACCCCTCAAGGTGCGCAAAACCACATTCAAGAAGTTTATTAACCCTTCAGTTGCTGCACAGGAACTGAAGCAATGTGGAAGGAAAAAATGAACATTTTACTTTTTTTCACAAACATTTTACTTCAGAACCAATTTTTTTTATTTTCACAAGTGTAAAAAAAGAAAATGAACCACATAATTTGTTGTGCAATTTGTCCGGAGAATGCCGATACCCCATATGTGGGGAAAGACCACTGTTTGGGTGCACAGTAGAGCTCAGAAGGGAAGGAGCGCCATTTGGCTTTTTCAACATAGAATTCCCTGGAATTGAGATCGGACACCATGTCGCGTTTGGAGAGCCGCTGATGTGCCTAAACAGTGGAAACCCCCCACAAGTGACACCATTTTGGAAACTAGACCCCCTAAGGAACTTATCTATGTGTGTGGTCAACACTTTGAACACCCAAGTGCTTCACACAAGTTTATAACGTAGAGCCGAAAAAATTAAAAACCATTTTTTTTTCACAAAAATGATTTTTTCACCCCCAATTTTTTATTTTCCCAAGGGTAGCAAGACAAATTGGACCCCAAAAGTTGTTGTGCAATTTGTCCTGAGTATGTCGATACCACGTATGTGGGGGTAAACCTCTGTTTGGGTGCACAGTAGAGCTCAGAAGGGAAGGAGCGCCATTTGACTTTTTCAACATAGAATTCTCTGGAATTGAGATCGGACACCATGTCGCGTTTGGAGAGCCGCTGATGTGCCTAAACAGTGGAAACCCCCCACAAGTGACACCATTTTGGAAACTAGACCCCCTAAGGAACTTATCTAGGTGTGTGGTCAACACTTTGAACACCCAAGTGCTTCACACAAGTTTATAACGTAGAGCCGAAAAAATTAAAAATCATTTTTTTTTCACAAAAATGATCTTTTCACCTCCAATTTTTTATTTTCCCAAGGGTAGCAAGACAAATTGGACCCCAAAAGTTGTTGTGCAATTTGTCCTGAGTATGTCGATACCCCGTATGTGGGGGTAAACCTCTGTTTGGGTGCACAGTAGAGCTCAGAAGGGAAGGAGCGCCATTTGACTTTTTCAACATAGAATTCTCTGGAATTGAGATCGGACACCATGTCGCGTTTGGAGAGCCACTGATGTGCCTAAACAGTGGAAACCCCCCACAAGTGACACCATTTTGGAAACTAGACCCCCTAAGGAACTTATCTAGGTGTGTGGTCAACACTTTGAACACCCAAGTGCTTCACACAAGTTTATAACGTAGAGCCGAAAAAATTAAAAATCATTTTGTTTTCACAAAAATGATCTTTTCACCCCCAATTTTTTATTTTCCCAAGGGTAGCAAGACAAATTGGACCCCAAAAGTTGTTGTGCAATTTGTCCTGAGTATGTCGATACCCTGTATGTGGGGGTAAACCTCTGTTTGGGAGCACTGCGGAGCTTGGAAGGGAAGGAGCGCCGTTTGAATTTTTAATCTCTTAATTGTGAGAGCGGACGTCATTTTGGGTTTGTAGATGTGCCTAACAGCAGAAACCCCCCACAACTGACCCCGTTTTGGAAACTACACTCCTCAAAGATTTTAATCAGGGGTATATTGAGCAATTTGAACCCACATGTATGACACAGAGTTTGATAACATTAGATCGTCATATTGAAAAAATTCATTTTTTTCCACGAGAATCTTGTTTTAGACCTGAATGTCTCACTTTTTCAGAAATATCATCAAAAAGTGGACCCCACAATTCGTTACCCACTTTATTATGAGCGCAGCGATATCCCATATGTAGTCAAAAAGTTCTGTTTGGACAAATGGCAGGGCTTGGACAGAAAGGGGCACAATGTGACAAATTTGGCTTTATTTGAAATTGAAGATCCAGGACCCATTCAAAGCTTCTAGAGACATTAAGCAAAAAAGAAAATCCTTCCAGGAATTATTACTCACAGAGGGAGGCATGCTCCTAAAACACAATGGCTGACTATAAAATTGGTCTTGCTAACAAAACAGTTGTCCCGCATTTGCGTATTTTGTAGCAGGAAGAATAAACTGTACTGGAATGAAGGGCAAAATGTGTAGGAAAATGCAGCCAACTATGTGGCAAAGCGGAGTTTGTTCCAAAGATGAAAGAACACTATCAGGGCTAGAATGGCAGACACTTTCAGAGACAGGTCGTACAACGTCCTTTTAGCTCCATCAATCCCTATATGAGAGACGAATGTGCCAATAGACGTGGTACACCATAGCAAGCTCCCACCCGCCAAGGTCAGAACCGCTATATGCACAAAACAACCAGTTCTCTATAGAAAGTATTGTCTGGTACCAGAGGTTCGGCAAGAACCATAAAGTAAAGCCCATAGTGTATAAGTACGGAACTTCCTAATTTTTTTAGAAATCCTACAATAAAATGATCATGCCCGTATCATCAACATAAATATAAGTAATATAAATGGAAACCAAAGTTTTGTGTAGCAAGAGTCATAAAGCAGTCAAAGTTAGATAAATGGTCAAAAATGTTTGTGAGTAATCAAGTCCTAGAATTCATTTTCAGATGATTTCACTTTTCAAGATCATTTCTGGGGTCCACATTCTAACGCTTATTGACATAGGTACGTGGACGAGAATTTGTTGGAATAGTAGTTTGGTATGGGATTGATCGAGTCGTAGAATTTTCAGATGACCTGACTTTGCAAGAACATTTGTGGGGTCCACACTCTAGAGCGTACAGACGTGGGTACGTGGATAAGAATTTGTTGGGATAGTAGTTTGGTATGGGATTGATCGAGTCGTAAAATTTTCAGATGACCTGACTTTGCAAGAACATTTGTGGGGCAGACACTCTAGAGCGTACAGATGTGGGTACGTGGATGAGAATTTGTTGGGATAGTAGTTTGGTATGGGATTGATCGAGTCGTAAAATTTTCAGATGACCTGACTTTGCAAGAACATTTGTGGGGCACACACTCTAGAGCGTACAGACATGGGTACGTGGACGAGAATTTGTTGGGATAGTAGTTTGGTATGGGATTGATCAAGTTCTGGAATTAATTGTAAAATGGGATCTACTAATTTAAAATATTATTTATCAATTGTTCCAAATTGTACTACTGGGGCCACTAAGCAGAAAATAAAAATTATTGAAAAAAAGCAAACTAATAATTGTAGGTGGTGTGGTAGGTCTCAAAACAGGGGGAGATACAAAGGCCTGGTTGGGATGGGCATGTGGGGCAATAAAATCGGGAATCACTCCGCCTGCCATGCTTTCTGCAAACTCGGCACCTTTTTTGAGGATACCTTTGGGTGGGAGTGACAGGGACAGGGTGAGGAAAATGGCGTTCTGACAGTCTCCGGGAATCCTCAGAGTCGAAGGCTTCCCCCGGTGCCATGGACTCAAATATGAGGCTCTCTACTACTTTTTCCTGAAAGTGCAGGAAAGTTAGTGGTCCTTGAGATTTTTTATATAGGACAAAGCTGTTGTAGGTGGCAGTCTGAATTAGATAGATTCCCACCTTTTTATACCACGCCCTGGTCTTCCTCTTGACCAGGTATGGTTGCAGAACCTGGTCTGACAGGTCTACGCCACCCATATGTCTGTTATAGTCTGTGACGCAGACTGGTTTTTCTTTGTCCCTGGTGGCACCCCTCTCTCTGACCGTCACAGTGGTGTCCGTATGCAGTGTGGAAAGCATATAGACGTCCTTCCTGTCTTACCACTTCACTGCAAGAAGTTGGTCGCTTGCAAGTGAAAATGACGCCCCCCTCTCCAAACGTCTGGACACCAACTGTGACGGAAACCCCACTCTGTTTTTCCTCACTGTCCCACAGGCCCCTGTATTTGCAGCATGGAGGGATTTGTATAGGGGGATGCTAGTGTAATAGTTATCTGTGTACACGTGGTACCCTTGATTGAGAAAGGGCGTCATTAGCTCCCAGACAATTTTGCCTGGGATACCAATTGTCTGGGGGCAGTTTGGGGGGTTTATTTGGCAGTCCCTACCTTCATAAATTAGGAAGGTGGACGTGTACCCTGATGAGCTCTCGCAAGCTTTATATAATTTTACGCCGTATTTGGCTCTCTTGGAGGGAATAAATTGGCGGAATAACAGACGGCCCTTGTAGCTCATCAAGGACTCGTCGACTGCCATATTTTGCTCTGGGGTATAGGAATTTAGAAAGGAAGTTTTTAGGAGGGAAATTAGGGGTCTTAATTTATTTAGCCGATCGTAGTTGGGGGTCAGTTCTTGGGAGAGCTTGGGAATTGTCACTGAAGTGGAGGAATCTCATCAGGGCTTCGTAACGGGCTCGGGACATGATGGCTGCAAATACAGGGGTGCAGTGGACAGCTTTTGTTGCCCAGTAAGAGCGGAGAGTGGGTTTTTTTACTATACCCATATTCAGGGTGAGGCCTAAGAATTTTTTTATTTCAGGGACATTTGTGGGGATCCAGGAACGGGAATGAAAGGCAGTGGGTTTTTGGGAAATATATTGCCGGGCATATAGATTTGTTTGGTGGACGATTAATTGCAGGACTTCGGGGCTAATGAAAATTTCAAAAAAATCAATGGGGGTAAAATTGGCGACATCTACTTTTATTCCAGGGACTACAGAAAAAGGGGGAATTTGAGGGGAAAATGAGGTGTCATTATACCACAGCGGTGGGGGGACTGCGGTACTTGGTCCTGCCTCTGAAGCTTCAGCAGTGATGACCGACTCCGCTACCACCGGGCTGGGGGATCCCGTGGAGGAAGAGTCGTCATCACTGTCTGAAAACTGCTCAACTTCAGGGGCAGAATCTGTTTCGCTGCCGGAGCAAAGCAGGCTGTAAGCTTGCTCCGCGCTAAAAGTTCTGCGGGCCATTTTATCTAATTCCTCCCCTAACCCTAACCCTAAAAAAAATTAAAAAAAAAAAATTATAATTTTTTTTTTTTTCTTTTTTTTTTTATAATCCTCTGCTGATGATGCAGGGATTACGGAGAACAGGGGTGGGTAAATTGGATGCTGGCGGAGGCAGATGATATGTTATTTGTAACTGACAGGGCAGCACTTGAACTGTAGTCTCTCTCTCTTCTCTCCTAGAACAACTACAAGGAGAGAAGAGAAAGGTACAGCCCAAGTGCTGCCATGTTTATCAAACATTTGGGGTTTTGATCACTGTAATTGGACATATTACAGTAATCAAAACCCAGCAGCCAATGAGAAAATTCTCATAGGTTGCTGGGTCTCTGCTGGCAGATCATGGCAGGCGCACTGCGCATGCGCCCGCCATTTTCTTCCAGCAGAGAAGAAGAAGGGGGGCCAGGAGCCATGGGCTGAGGACCGGGGACCACGGACTGAGGACCGGGGACAGGAGCAGGCGGTATGGTGGGGGGCTCGGGGGCTCTATTTCTCTCCCTTCTGATGTGCGATCACATCAGAGGGGAGAGAAATGCAAAGCATTTTTTTTTTTCACAAACTATTTGCAGCGATCACAATCCCGGGGGTCTGTAAAGACCCCCTGGATTGCGATCGCTCCAGGGGTCGGTAAAAACCGACCCCAATACACCGGGGGAAGCTAGGTTTTGGCGGGCGCATCTGCACTTGCGCCCGCCATTTTGGAGCCCGCACAGGAAGGAGGAGGGTCGGGGACCGGGGGGGCACCTTCACCGGTACATTAGGTACCGTGGGGGGCTCAGGGGACCCTATTTCTCTCCCCTCTAATGTCCGATCACATTAGAGGGGAGAGAAACACAACGCAAATCGCGTTTTTTTTTTTTTTTTGCGATCGCCGGTAAACGGTTAATTACCGGCGATCGCAAATGCTGGGTGTGTAAAAAAACCCCCGAATCATGTTCTCTGGGGTCTCGGCTACCCCCGGCAGCCGAGACCCCGGAGAAATTCGGCCTCTGGGGGGCGCTATACACTTTTTCCACAGCGCCGTTAATTAACGGCGCTGTGGTTTAAGTACCCTTAGCGGCCGCCGTTAAAAGGCGTATCGGCGGTCGCTAAGGGGTTAAATAAAAAAACACCTTCAACTGCAGTTGGTGAGTGAATTTGCATTTCTTGTTGTTTTGGAGATTTAATGGTAAGGTTCCTAGAAATTCCCGACAACAATAGTAGCATTCACAATTTAAAGATTTCTCTAATGCCACATATACAAAAGGAGGACTAAAGAGGGTCAAGGCAGGAGAAATAAGGAGGAGGAAATAGATCTCAATGCTTTCCTTAGATATTAAATTCTATAAATTACCCTGCCTGACAGCAGAAGTTGGCACCCTAGATAAAACATTCAAGCAGCACTTCCAACAAAGTAGACACTCCAGCTCCAGCAAGATGGATAAAAAGTTGCAAATTTTATTAATCCAAAGTGGCAATAAAAGCAGAAAAATTCCTTACAACAAGTGGACCAGACAGGTGATTGTAAAAATACGGCTACGCATTTCGACCTATAGCGGTCTTACTCATGCCCATGTATGGTCCACTTGTTGTAAGGAATTTTTCTGCTTTTATTGCCACTTTGGATTAATAAAATGTGCAACTTTATATCCATCTTGCTGGAGCTGGAGTGTCTACTTTGTTGGAAGTACTGCTGCTGGACGTCTGGATCAGGACGGGCTCCCGTGCTCCGCTTTCGATGGTCTGGTTGGTGAGCTGGCTGCGACTTTTTTAGTCGCTTTTTTCTTGTTTTTATAAAACATTCAAGATTGGCACTCCTCGTCACTGTCATCTTGCCCTACTAAAACCCAAAGGTCCTGCAAACTAAACCCCTCACACTAATGTCAGGGAGACAGATATACACAATTATTGTAGTTGATATAACTGTACAAAGAAATAAATAGTACAAAGTGACTATGCGAATAGAGATAATTATTTTGCTGTCATATGTATATCCCTTAGAAGAGCATTATTATAACAAAAACCCCAGTCTGATTTATTGAATCTGATAAAGTGCCTGTGCATAATATAGGGTGCAATTTGTGCTTAATATCACTTTTAGAGATATATCACATCAACCACATAAGATGTAAGCTATACAAGTGGATATCAAAACAGCATGGCATAAATTGTTACTCAGTAAAGAAGACCCCTCAAAGCTACCAGACCACAGTGACCGCAACGTGTTTCACCATTTCTAATCATGGTTCATCAGGAGGCTTTCAGGAGTTGACGAGTTGACCCATAACAAATGGCCGCCAATGGCTAGTTAGACAGCGGCCCCAGTGCATGTCAATAGTAAGTGCTTGCCATTGTAATGGCGACTACAGCCAATCAGACCGAGTCCTGCTCATGCAGAAAAAAACTCAGCCGTATGTCAAGTAATATGACCACTGAATGGCAAATCAAATGGCGGCCCAAAAGCATGCACAATAGTAGGCACGCATCTTCATGATGACCATCGCGGTTAAGCAGATAATGGTCCCCGCGCATTCGCAGAGTCTCAGCTGCATATCAAGCAAAAGTCCCCTCTGGATTCTAATTGGAGCATCTGAGTACGCACGTCCATATACTGGCTCTATGTCATAGCGCATCTGGAGCACACATGCCAGGGCCGTGGGGTACTCGGAACCGGGCCGGTTCTTAAAGGGATATGTCACGGTGCCAGTGACCCGGTCCATGGCCCTGGGCATCCAATAAAAGGGGATTTGAAATGGGAAATAAAGTTTGTTTGTGACGCCACCTGTAGTATTCAGTCAGGGATGACTGACACTGCTTAAAGGGGTCCACTGGGGTGATGTTATGGCAGCAGGGATGGTATGGCTTCCCACAGGTGAAGCTGGGTCCCCAGAGCTCCCAGTGTATAGGTGAAGATGGTGTAGTGCCAGAAAGAAGTAGAGGACACAAGGTTGCAGTCTCTTTACCTTTTTTACTATAGAATTCAGTTAGCCACAGTCCAGGGTACCAGATCACGGGTGCTGATGTGGTTCAGCCGGCTTGGAAGCAAATTGGGAATTCCCCCTAACCAGGTGGGGTTGGAAGCCTTACTTCTAGCGCTGTGGTGTAGTCCCTTGCTGCCTTAGGCCTCTCACAAGGTTCTCACATTCTCTCTGTCCTCCTTTAGGTAGGACACTAACCCGTATGACAGGTAATTCGAGCCTTTTTACTGGATCTCTATCATGATCCGGGCACTATGTGTTACTGTGTCTTCAGGTGTGGACAGGTGACTTGAAGTCCAGCTGTCTGCCGGTTTCTGCCGTGGGGCATAAAGTTACCCCCACAATATCGGTCTTCCGGCTACCGGTTCGTTGCGCTTCAGTGTGGAGGAAGCTCAGTTGCAGCTTCCCTCCAGCTCCTCACTCTCCTTTGCTTCTTTTCCTCCTTCATGCTCTCTACGACTTGTTCCTTTCTTTCCTTTCAGGAGCTGCAGCACCTCAACACTAAAATCTCACATCCTAGATATCACTGAATGACATATTTTAGTTGTAAATCTTTATTCATTACATAGTGGAATGTGTTGAAAACAATAAAACCTAAAAATGATCAGCGTAAATCACAACTAATATCCCACGAAGGTCTGGAGTTGGAATGATGCTCAAAATCAAAGTGGAAAATTAAGTTACAGGCTGATCCAACTTCAATGGAAATGCCTCAAAATAAGGAAATGATGCTCAGTAGTGTGTGTGGCCTCCATGTGCCTCTATGATCTTACTACAATGCCTGTGCATGCTCCTGATGAGGCGGTGGATGGTCTCCTGAGGGATCTCCTCCCAGACCTGGACTAAAGCATCCGCCCACTCCTGGACAGTCTGTGGTGCAATGTGACGTTGGTGGATGGCACAAGACATGATGTCCCAGATGTGTTCAATCAGATTCAGGTCTGGGGAACAGGCAGGCCAGTCCATAGATTCAATGCCTTCATCTTGCAGGAACTGCTGACACACTCCAGCCACATGAGGTCTGGCATTGTCCTGCATTAGGAAAAACCCAAGGCCAACCGCACCAGCATATGGTCTCACAAGGGGTCTGAGGATCTCATCTTGGTACCTAATGGCAGTCAGGTTACCTCTGGCGAGCTCCAAAGAAATGCCACCCCACACCATTACTGAGCTACTGCCAAACCGGTCATGCTGAAGGATGTTGCAGGCAGCAGATCGCTCTCCACGGCATCTCCAGACTCTATCCCGTCTGTCACATGTGGTCAGTGTGAACCTACTTTCATCTGTGAAGAGCACAGGGCGCTAGTGGCGAATTTGCCAATCCTGGTGTTCTGTGGCAAATGCCAAGTGTCCTGCATGGTGTTGGGCTGTGAGCACAACCCCCATTTGTGGACGTCGGGCACTCAGACCATCCTCATGGAGTCGGTTTCTAACCATTTGTGCAGACACATGCACATTTGTGGCCTGCTGGAGGTCATTTTGCAGGGCTCTGGCAGTGCTCCTCCTTGCACAAAGCTGAGGTAGCGGTCCTGCTGCTGGATTGTTACCCTTCTACTGGCTCCTCCACGTCTCCTGGCGTACTGGCCTGTCACCTGGTAGCACCTCCAGCCTCTGGACACTACGCTGACAGACAAAACAAACCTTCTTGCCACAGCTCGCATTGATATGCCATCCTAGATGAGCTGCACTACCTGAGCCACTTGTGTTAGTTGTAGAGTCCGTCTCATGCTACCACAAGTGTGAAAGCACAACCAACATTCAAAAGTGACCAAAACATCAACCGGAAAGCATTGGTACTGATTTGTGGTCTGTGGTTCCCCCCTGCAGAACCACTCCTTTATTGAGTGTGTCTTGATAACTGCCAATAATTTCCATCTGTTGTCTATTCCATTTGCACAACAGCAAGTGAAATTGATTGTCAAACAGTGTTGCTTCCTAAATGGACAGTTTGATTTCACAGAAGTTTGATTTACTTGGAGTTATATTCTGTTGTTTAAGTGCTCCCTTTATTTCTTTGAGCAGTGTATATAAATCAGCCGCTATTATTTATTCCAATATATTACCACTAAATAGACCTCCTAAAATTCATCAATACAAATTCACATATAGTGGCTTGCAAAAGTATTTACCCCTTTTGCTTTTCACCTATTTTGTTACATTATGACCTGTGTTTAAATATTTTTTGCAATCCGATTTGTGTGTGATGCATCAGCACTAAATAATCTAAGTTGGTGAACTGAAGTGAGAAAAATATAGGCATAAATTAAATTTATGGGATTAAATAACAAAAAAATTGTTATGTGCATATGTATTCACCACTTTTGCTATGAAGCCCCTAAAAATGTCTGGTGTAAACAATTACCTTCATACACACGTGATCAAAATTGTTGGTACCCCTCGTTTAATGACAGAAAAAAACCACAATGGACACAGAAATAACCTGAATCTGACAAAAGTAATAATAAATAAAAAAAATCTATGAATATGAACAAATGAAAGTCAGGCATTGCTTTTCAACCATGCTTCCACAGAATGTAAAAAAAAAAAATAAAACTCATGAAATAGGCCTGGACAGAAATGATGGTACCCTTAACTTAATATTTTGTTGCACAACCTTTTGAGGCAATCACTGCAATCAAACAATTCCTGTAACTGTTAATGAGACTTCAGCACCTCTCGATGGGTATTTTGGCCCACTCCTCAAGAGCAAACTGCTCCAGTTGTCTCGTGTTTGAAGGTTGCCCTTTCCAGATGGCATGTTTCAGCTCTTTCCAAAGATGCTCAAAAGGATTTAGGTCAGGGCGCATAGAAGGCCACTTCAGAATAGTCTAGTGCTTTCCTCTTAGCCATTCTTGAGTGTTTTTAATTGTGTGTTTTGAGTAATTATCCTGTTGCAAGACCCATGACCCTCGACAGAGACCAAGCTTTCTGACACTGGGCAGCACATTTCTCTCTAGAATCCTTTGATAGTCTTGTGATTTCATTGTACCCTGCACAGATTCTAGACACCCTGTGCCAGATGCAGCTAAGCAGCCCCAGATCATAACAGAGCCTCTTCCATGTTTCACAGTAGGGACAGTGTTCTTTTCTTGATATGCTTCATTTTTCCATCTGTGAACATAGAGCTGATGTGCCTTGCCAAAAAGTTCAATTTTTGTCTCATCTGTCCATAGGACATTCTCCCATAAGCCTCCTCCATGTTTCACAGTAGGGACAGTGTTCATTTCTTGATATACTTCATTTTTCTGTCTGTGAACATAGGTGGCACTCCAGGTGTCCGGTTGCAACAGTGTCATTGCCTCCCTCACAGGGGGGTGATGACATGCCTGGAAGCAAGGAGGGTTTCCCTGACTAGATAACACTTTCATCCAACACCTTTTCCTGACTCCAGGCCAGAAGGGGGAGCGCTAAACCCGGATTCAGGGGTGCTTCTCTATAAATTCTGGCCTGGAGAGGAGTCAGTCAGTCAGTGTCTGGATCAGAGAGAGAGACAGAGTCTGAGTGTACAGATGAGAGAGGAGAGCAGTAAAAGAGTGGAGCTGTGACCAAGCTCACCCCAGAGTACAGCTCTAGAAACCGGACGCCGGAATCCGTGCCTGACGGGTACAATAGTCCCAGCAGCTAAATCCAGAGGGCAGGGGATTGCAGGTCTCCTGGCCCATCAGACACCTGAAGGCACAGCAAAAGATCAGAGCCTGGAGCCACCATAAAGGAGCGACACCTGCAATTGGTGAAATAAGCCCCTAGAATGCTGGCACCTCCGGCGAGGAGTTTATGTGTGAATTCCGGCTCCTCCGGAGAGGAGCTGCGTGTTGGTTGGACTGCATGACCATTGTCGGCTCGACACAGTCCCCTGTGAGCTAAACAGGGCACAGCGTTCTCTTTATTATGGGCTCTGTGAAGTAACAGAGTTTTTTTGTACTAATTTGCTTCGCCGCCTTGCTAAGCAGCAGGTTCTTTCCTGCACGGTGGATCCCGGGTTGCGAACGCACCTATCATACCTAATAAATATATTCGGTGCGTTCCGCCAACCCTAACAGTATACTAGCGGATGAACAGCGATTGCAGGGGTACATCCAGCTGCTGAAGGGCCGGTTGGCGTCTCTCGAGCGTGTAACCTCGGCGGTGGATGTTACCGCAATAGCTGTTCAGGCTGCTAGCGTGGCTGCAGCAGCTTTACCCACTGTCACCTCTGTTCCGACCTTATCTCACCTCCCGTTGCCTGAAAAATACTCTGGGGACAGTAAGTCCTGTAGGGGTTTCGTGAGCCAGTATGGTATGCATCTCGAGCTCCTGGCTGCATGTTTTCCCACAGAGCGGGCAAGGGTGGGATTTATAATCTCTCAGAGCTTTGGAGTGGGATACACCGCTGTGGGAGTGCAATGATCCTGTGGTGCGGAGTGTTCCTTGGTTTCTGGAAACTCTGAAACAGGTCTTTGTAGGACCTCAAGTCACCCATGATACGGCGCTCCAACTGCTGGCTTTGACTCAGGGTTCGATCATGGTCAGCCATTTTGCCGTCCACTTCTGGACATTAGCATCTGAGTTGGAGTGGCCAGATAAAACCCTCATTCCTGTGTTTTGGAGGGGGCTGGCTGACCATGTGAAGGACGCTTTGGCCACTAGGGAGATTCCCGCCACACTGGAGGAGCTCATAGCTGTATCAACTCGCATAGACCTTCGTTTTCACGAGCGTAGGTTGGAGCGAGCCCAGTGTAGGCAGAGGTTTCGGCTGGCTCCCACCTTTGCCAGACATTTGGAATCTCCAGTCCAGGTGCCCGAGTCACATGGGGCCATAGAGGTGTCACAAGCGGGGTCCAAGTCCCGGTCCGCTCGTGCACTTAAGGTTTGTCATGTTTGCCGGCAGTCAGGACATCTTGCCTCCAAGTGTCCTCAGCGGTCAGGGAAACGTGAGCATCTAGTGGCAGTTAGAGGAGGTACACTAGACACTGCGATGTTTGCCTCTAAGTTGTCCTTCAAGGAGACAATTACCATAGGCCCATCCACTCTTAGGGTAGAGCTATGCGTGGACTCTGGGGTGGAGAGTAATTTTATGTCATCTGCTTTCGCCCAGCGACACACAATACCCCTGGTGATGCTCGCCAAACCAGTAACCGTTCGAGTGGTAAATGGGTTGACACTACCCTCACAGATTACCCACCAAACCATTCCTTTCACTCTTTCTGTGTCTGCATCAGGAGATTATCTCTCTATTAGTCATTCCTGAGGGAATTGATGAGGTCCTGTTGGGGATACCATGGCTATGCTATCATTCTCCTCATATAGAGTGGTCCTCAGGGAGAATTTGTCTCCTGGAGCGACACCTACAATTGGCTCAAGTTGCCTGCCATACGGGCAAGTACTTCAGAACAATAAGTAACAGAGGACTGCGCATACCTTCAGGCAGCAAGGACTTCAGAGGACAGAGCAGTAAGGAGGCCTCAAAACTCTTCTGGCTTAGTGAATCCTAAGTTGCTTCCAGGCTCCCCAGACCTCTATTGTCATCTGTAACTAGTGCCCCGGCCTGCACTTCAATCCGAGAGTAAAAGTGTGCAAACTGCACCCTGCTGTGTCCTCGGAGTTATTTACTGCGCCATTCATCCTGCACTTTATCAATTATTACCGTCTTTAACAATATAAATGCCCTGAGACTAAGCTCTACCTATGGAGAGCTGTAACAACTCTGCTGCATCACCATAAGCCCCACCGGTCTTTAATCAGCATCGGCCATCCCTAGCCGAGTACCACAGGTGGCGTCACGAATCATCTCTTATAAACTTTATTTCCCCTTTAATGATCATTTTTCATTGGACACCCAGGGCCACGGACCGGGTCACTGCTGCGGTGACACATCTCTTTAAGAACCAGCCCGGTACCGAGTATCCCCATGGCCCTGGCGGGCACTCCACATAGAGGTGATATGTCTTGCCAAAAAGTTCAATTTTTGTCTCATCTGTACATAGGACATTTTCCCAGAAGCTTTGTGGCTCATCATAAATTGTGGCAAATTTGTGGCAAATTCCAGTCTGGCATTTTTATGATTTTTTTCAACAATGGTGTCCTCCTTGGTCGTCTCCCATGAAGTCCACTTTGGCTCATACAATGACGGATGGTGTGATCTGACACTAATGTTCCCTGAGCTTGAAGTTCACCTTTAATCTGTTTACACGTTTGTCTGGGCTTTTTTGTTACTGTTTGTATTATCCGTCTCTTTGATTTGTCATTGGAGTGCCCCCAGACACAGGGCCACGAGTTCTCGGTACCGGGCCTCTCTGGTTCAGTTTTGAGGCTGTCACGGTGGCTACACCCGGTCCGCGGCCCTGCTAAGGGGCGTCCAATAAAGGTGGTGCAGTCTGTCAGGGGTTCGTGACGCCACCTGTGGTGTTCGGTCAGGGTAACCGACGCTGCTGTGGGGTCCGCTGGGGTGATGGAATGGCAGCTGGATGGTATACCTTCCCACAGGTGAAGTATGTCCCCAGGGCTTCCCAGTAAGGTAGATGGTAATGGTGTGAGGTGCAGTCAATAACGAGGACACAGGGTTGCAGTCTCTTTACCTCTTTACTGAAGACTTCAGGATCCACAATCCAGAGCACGCTTAACAGGGCTATCTGAGACCGGCCGGTCCGATGGGCACATCCAGAGTTTCCTTCGCAGATGGAAATCGTTGCCTACCACTAGCGCCTGTTTGTGTTGTAGTCCTACCCTGCTGAGCATTTGGAATAGTCCTCACAACTGCTGTTCTCGTTCGTTCATTCTCTACAGCTCTCTCTTTCTTTAGTTCCAGATGTTACTAGTTCAACGTCCCCCAGATATGTTATGGCTAGGACGCACCCGTATGACAGGAAGGCCTGGAGTTCTTCCGAGACCCTAGAGATGCCCCTCTCCCACAGTTGCCCCCTATGTCTTCGTAGGTGTTTAGGTGAGAAAGCCAACCTATAATTAACTGTCCTGTGGAGTTCGGAGTAAGGCCTAGAGTCAGTTACTCCCACGGTGTTCCGGCCACCGGCTACACGCCTCAGTAGGATGTTGCCTCGGTCTCACGGCACGACTCCTACTGGTACTCCTTTGTGCTTGATCTCGTTTACACTGTTCCACAATATCCTTCCCTTCGTGTCTCTCTCTTGGATACTGCCGCGGGGTGTGCAGGCGCGGTTCCGTTATGTTCTGTTCTCTAGGCACCTGCCAGGTTCCCACGCCTGACAGGGACCCCCCTGTGTCTTCTCCCTGCAACACCCCCTGCCACGGGATGTTGCCTGAATCCAACCCAGTCAGCTTCTGACTAACTTCCTCCCCGACACCTAGTTTTACCAGTGTGAGGAGTGGCCCAATAAATAAAGCCCTTTGCTCCCCCTAGTGGCCGGAGTGTGAAGTGTAAAGTGTTCTGGTGATACCTGGTCAGGAGAACTCCTTTAGTGCCATCAGACGTACCATCACTCCCCTTAGTGGCAGAGCGTCATACTGCAATGACCAAATCTCTGGGGCGCTGCACTCCCCCCCGGTTAAATCCAGTACTCCTGGAATGGGAAGAAGAACAACAATACATTGCAGCAAAAGACATACAAAATTTTGAAATGCTAAAACAAGTAAATAGAACAATGCTTCCCTTTATGGGAGGTGAGGACACTTGAACGTTACAAACAAAATTAAATATTTTTAAATAACGTGTTGAGTATAAATAACTCTCAGTACCCAGCTACAATAAGTTAACTTTTTCCTTTAAGGGCGTATAAGCTGAACCCACCAAAGGCCTACTATAAAATACTATATAAATAACTCAACTTTTCTTTCCGTTCTAACTTCCCCAATGCAGGACCGCCTAGCTCCTTGGCTGGGCCTACTGTCATTGTGCCGACTATCTTTCTACAGTTCTCAGGAGGACTCTCTCTCTAACCCCTATGGGTTCACTTTCAAGCTTTCCTGTCCTCAGTCTCTATCAACATTATCAAACTTTCTAAATGTCAACATTATTAACGTTTCAACTTTTATTAAAGCAATCATGTAAACATTCCCTTTATGAGGGACCAAAGTCTCTAGGAGGTAGTGCAGATTCTCTCTCTGTCTGCAAGTCCACTGAAAGCAAGACCTTCTGCGTCATGTCCAGAAGCATTATCTTCGCAAAGTCTTCTTTCGCTTGTAAAACCAGTAGGGAGCACCTTTAAGAAGGTGCAAACTATATACAAAAAATTTTTTGAATCATTCACCGTCCATGATCCGGCAGTCTTTGGAACAATGATAACTCTGTGCAAAAAGTAGAACAAGAACTATAAACAATAGGGATCCCGGGTAAACAAAGGGACCCCTTTAAGAAATAACCCTGGTCGGGTTTAAAACAGCAGCAAAAGCAGGAAACAGTTAACTATTTACATATTCGGATCTCCGAGGTTTATTTATGTAATAGGTGACACGACACCAGCCGGTGGTGACCACGTCCCGGCCGGGGAAGGTCTGGCTCTGTGTCGCCGTCCAGCACCGTCTTCATCGGATCAGCAGCGGTCTGGGTACGGGCGGTGATGCCGGTGGCAGACTCCGCAAGCAGGACACCACACGTCGGGGTGGTAGTGCTGGGTCCTGTGGGGTCAGGGGTCAGTGGAATTCCGCCACCAGTTTCGGTCGTGATCGTAGATGGCGCGACCACGAGCACGCAGCGTTTGACTCTCTTGGCATACCACCCTAGCTCACTCCAGTGGCGGGTGTAGGTCACATGGTCCCCTCTGTACAAGTTTCGGAGTGGAGGTACACTGTGGGACTGGGGTTCCACGTTGCAGCTAGTCACATAGACCTCGGTCAGCAGCCCTGGCTCTAATATGAAGCCGCAACCCCTCCCCCAGTGGAAGGCCAGCACTATCCCTTGTTTTAGCAAACACTCAGGGCAGCAATTGACGAGGGGCACCCGTTCCTCTGATCGGACAGTCTGTTCCATTCGTTCCCGGTCTTCCCATTGTGAGTTCAAGCTTCGTCTATACTGATCCCAGGTGAGCCTGATGACGTAGGAGCCCTCCTGTTGGGACCCGTCTGGTTGAAACCGGGGAGCATTCCACTCAAAGATCACTCCCCTGGGGCTGATGTCGATCGGTTTACCCAGAGGTGTCGGCAGCAAGGGCAGGATCCCCTTCATGGCATAAAGGGCCGCCACCACAATCTCAGTAGCGGGAGACCAGTCATCAATGGGCCGGGGAGCGGTCACCGGAGCCGGAGCGGTCGGTGGGGCAGGGTCGCTTTTGGTACCTGCGTCTGATGTGGTTCCACCGATGTCGGTCGGCTCCGCTGACGAGGATGCTGGAGTCCACTGTGGCCCTGACCACGGCTCCCCCCGGGCGGCCTTCCAGCACAGCTCCGACTTCCATTTCCTCGCCGTCGCCGACCCCCCATCTGGAGTCGGGTGGTCCGATGCCTCCTCCAGCAATTCCAGGGGATCCGGGTTCCCCTCTGGCGGCAAGCCCTGGCTCCGCTCCGCTGGGCTGTGGTGACCCCGGGTCACTCCATCGTCGTTCAGGTATCCACTGGTCGTCAGCTCTGCTCCTTGGTCTGCAGTGGCACACACACGATGCTCCGCCATTTTCTGGGGTTTGAGCTCCTCCATTCCTGAGCTCGTCGTCCTGCAGCCGTAGTCGGAGTGGGTGGATGTTGCTGTTCGCGCCGTTTTCTCGATCTCCTCCCATGACACGCCCTCCTTCTTCTCCTGCGCTCCTCGTGGCGCAGCAATGGCGGCGGTTTTGGCGGGAATCATGCGACAGATAGCAATGCACAGTCCTTGCAATAAATCACAGTCCAACAGGTTTCAATCACAGTTCCAAGGCACACATGACCTGCTTCTCAGGCTTAAGTAGGATCCTGTTCGTGACGCCAAGTTGGAGCACCCCCAGACACAGGGCCCCGAGTAGAGTTGAGCGACCTTGACCTTTTTAGAGTCGAGCCGGGTTTTGCGAAACCCGACTATGTCCAAAGTCGGGTCGAGTGAAATCGGCCGATTATGACGTAAAGTCGGGATCGACCGAAACACGAAACCCAATGCAAGTCAATGGGGCAGCATAGTCGGCAGTGAGTGGGGGCCAGGAAAACACCTAGAGTGCCCATTTTAATGTCAAAACCATCCATTCTTCTTAATGAAGCTTGTCAAGCGTAATTTACCTTATAATAATTGGAAGGCATTTGAAATTGGGGGTCATTTGGCTAAAGTTGTGGGGGGTAGGGCTGGTTCAAGTAATTAGTGGGCCCAGGAAATCTGGACCACGTCACGGCAGTGGAGCAGGGAGAGGTAAGTATTTCAACTTTGCAAGTGCTGTGAACCTGAGCAAGCAGGGGGGGCCCACTCGTTGGCATTGGCACTGGCACAGGGCCCCTCAAAGTACAGCGGTGTGTTTGCACGGCGGGGGCGCCTCCCACCGGCAGCAACACTTTTGCGTACTATGAGAGGCCCTGTGCCAGTGACGTCGCCAACTAGTATTCCTCCCCCACCTGATGAAGGAACCTGCACTTTCATCTGCACCTTCCTCTTTGTCCCCGTGTAAGGTGGTATGGTATGCGGGAAGAGCAACCTGACTTTCAGCAGGGTCACAATGTTGTTGTGTAGCGTGCACGGGGAATGTTGCGTTATGGGTCAATGTACCAGCAGACTCATCTATCACTGGCTGGGCAATGGGCACGATGAAGTGGAAACACAGATATAGGCCCAAAGAAGAAAGTGGGCTAAATGCAGTTCAAAATTGGTAACACAGGAATAACCAGGGGGCATTGCAGTGGAGGACAACTGGAATGAGAGGCTGACACAGAGAGTATGGCCAAATCAGTAAGTAGTCGAAATGCAGTTCAAAATTGGCAACCGTAGTAAACAGGCGGCACAGCTTTGTTCAGTGGAGGAGAACAGCAAGGAGTGGCAGACACCGATAGTAGGCCCCAACCCAACTAGTAGGCCAAATGCAGTCTAACATTAACAACTACTTAACGAGAGGCTGAAAATGGTATTTCAGGACAGGAAACCAGGAGAACAGCAAGGAGTGGCAGACACCGATAGTAGGCCCCAAACCAACTAGTACGCCAAATGCAGTTGTTCCATTTAACCACAATTTAATGAGAGCCTGAAGATAGAAGCTCAGGAAAGGCAACCTGGGGAACACCTTGGAGTGTAACACACCATCTCTCTCCACCCCATACCCATTTTGTAGGCCTAATGCTGTGTACTTTTCTACAACTACTAAACGAGAGTCGGAAGACCGAAGCAATGGCAAGGAAACCTGGGGAACACCTTGGAGTGTAACACACCATCTCTCTCCACCCCATACCCAATTTGTAGGCCTAATGCAGCCTACTTTCCGACACCTACTAAACGAGAGCATGAAGATCGAAGCTCAGGAAAGGCAACCTGGGGAACACCTTGGAGTGTAACACACCATCTCTCTCCACCCCATACCCATTTTTTAGGCCTAATGCAGTGTACTTTTCTACAACTACTAAACGAGAGTCGGAAGACCGAAGCAATGGCAAGGAAACCTGGGGAACACCTTGGAGTGTAACACACCATCTCTCTCCACCCCATTCCCCATTTTTTAGGCCTAATGCAGCCTACTTTCCGACACCTACTAAACGAGAGCATGAAGATCGAAGCTCAGGAAAGGCAACCTGGGGAACACCTTGGAGTGTAACACACCATCTCTCTCCACCCCATACCCATTTTGTAGGCCTAATGCTGTGTACTTTTCTACAACTACTAAATGAGAGTCGGAAGACCGAAGCAATGGCAAGGAAACCTGGGGAACACCTTGGAGTGTAACACACCATCTCTCTCCACCCCATACCCAATTTGTAGGCCTAATGCAGCCTACTTTCCGACACCTACTAAACGAGAGCATGAAGATCGAAGCTCAGGAAAGGCAACCTGGGGAACACCTTGGAGTGTAACACACCATCTCTCTCCACCCCATACCCATTTTGTAGGCCTAATGCTGTGTACTTTTCTACAACTACTAAACGAGAGTCGGAAGACCGAAGCAATGGCAAGGAAACCTGGGGAACACCTTGGAGTGTAACACACCATCTCTCTCCACCCCATACCCAATTTGTAGGCCTAATGCAGCCTACTTTCCGACACCTACTAAACGAGAGCATGAAGATCGAAGCTCAGGAAAGGCAACCTGGTGAAAACCTTGGAGTGTAACACAACCTGTCTCTACACCCCATACACAATTAGTAGGCCTAATGCAGCGTAGTTTCCAACAGCTACTAAACGAGAGCCGGAAGATCGAAGCTCAGGAAAGGCAACCTGGGGAACACCTTGGAGTGTAACACAACCTCTCTCTACACCACGGAAGGGCTGATTCTTAGGAAGGAAGGCTGTTGTAAATAAGCATTGCGCGTCCGAGGGTGATTATATTCTTATTCGGTATCTACTCACCCTCGGACGCGCCATGCTTCTTGATTTGTAATTAATGTTTATTTGCAATGTGCTTTTGACTTACTCAATTATTTTTTTAATTATTGATTTTATTAAATTAATAGTTTAACATCTTATTGGAAATAATTTAAAGGAGACGCGACAGGACAACACTCGGTGGATGCCATATCTGTGTTAACAACTCCAAAAAACTTTCAGTTAACTTCTTGCAGGAGAAAGAAATTGTAGCTGTTGGACCTTTGTAGTACAGTTCCAGATATTTGTTGTGTGTTTGTTTTGATTGTTAAAATGTCTGCATTTGAGATCTCAACACGATCTTATTTTTTATAATCAAATTAATTTTTTAAATATTTTATTAGGTTGGTTCAAGGGGTACACGGGCCGCAGTAGACAGGTCAGTGGAGGCCTAGTGGAAGGAGGGACCGCAGATGCGCCACTGTTTCACCCATACACAATTAGTAGGCCTAATGCAGCGTAGTTTCCAACAGCTACTAAACGAGAGCCGGAAGATCGAAGCTCAGGAAAGGCAACCTGGGGAACACCTTGGAGTGTAACACAACCTCTCTCTACACCACGGAAGGGCTGATTCTTAGGAAGGAAGGCTGTTGTAAATAAGCATTGCGCGTCCGAGGGTGATTATATTCTTATTCGGTATCTACTCACCCTCGGACGCGCCATGCTTCTTGATTTGTAATTAATGTTTATTTGCAATGTGCTTTTGACTTACTCAATTATTTTTTTAATTATTGATTTTATTAAATTAATAGTTTAACATCTTATTGGAAATAATTTAAAGGAGACGCGACAGGACAACACTCGGTGGATGCCATATCTGTGTTAACAACTCCAAAAAACTTTCAGTTAACTTCTTGCAGGAGAAAGAAATTGTAGCTGTTGGACCTTTGTAGTACAGTTCCAGATATTTGTTGTGTGTTTGTTTTGATTGTTAAAATGTCTGCATTTGAGATCTCAACACGATCTTATTTTTTTTAATCAAATTAATTTTTTTTATATTTAATGATGTTGGTTCAAGGGGTACACGGGCAGCAATAGACAGGTCAGTGGAGGCCTAGTGGAAGGATTGACGGCAGACAGGCATCAAAGGCCTAACATTGGGCTGGCTGTAGGCAAGTTAAAATTGGTTCCAGGGGAACACGGCCATCAGTGGCCTGGTCAGTGTAGTTGTAGTTGAAAGAACGGGATGCAGACAGGCTTCGAAGGCCTAACATAATAACATAGGGCTGGCTGTAGGCAAGTTAAAATTGGTTCCAAGGGAACACGGCCATCAGTGGCCTGGTCAGTGTAGTTGTAGTTGAAAGAACGGGACGCAGACAGGCTTCGAAGGCCTAACATAACAAACTTGGGCTGGCTGTAGGCACTTTTAAATTTGTTCCAGGGGTACATGGGCAGCAGTGTATGGTCAGTGGAAGTCTAGTGGAAGGAGTGACCGCAGACAGGCTTCGAAGGCCTAACATAACAAACTTGGGCTGGCTGTAGGCACTTTTAAATTGGTTCCAGGGGTACACGGGCAGCAGTGGTCTGGTCAGTGGAAGTCTAGTGGAAGGAGTGACCGCAGACAGGCTTCCAAGGCCTAACATAACAAACTTGTGCTGGCTGTAGGCACTTTTAAATTGGTTCCAGGGGTACACGGGCAGCAGTGGTCTGGTCAGTGGAAGTCTAGTGGAAGGAGTGACCGCAGACAGGCTTCCAAGGCCTAACATAACAAACTTGGGCTGGCTGTAGGCACTTTTAAATTGGTTCCAGGGGTACACGGGCAGCAGTGGTCTGGTCAGTGGAAGTCTAGTGGAAGGAGTGACCGCAGACAGGCTTCCAAGGCCTAACATAACAAACTTGGGCTGGCTGTAGGCACTTTTAAATTGGTTCCAGGGGTACACGGGCAGCAGTGGTCTGGTCTGTGGAAGTCTAGTGGAAGGAGTGACCGCAGACAGGCTTCCAAGGCCTAACATAACAAACTTGGGCTGGCTGTAGGCACTTTTAAATTGGTTCCAGGGGTACACGGGCAGCAGTGGTCTGGTCAGTGGAAGTCTAGTGGAAGGAGTGACCGCAGACAGGCTTCCAAGGCCTAACATAACAAAATTGGGCTGGCTGTAGGCACTTTAAATTGGTTCCAGGGGTACATGGGCAGCAGTGTATGGTCAGTGGAAGTCTAGTGGAAGGAGTGACGGCAGACAGTCTTCGAAGGCCTAACATAACAAAATTGGGCTGACTGTAGGCACTTTTAAATTGGTTCCAGGGTAACACGGCCAGCAGTGGCCTGGTCAGTGTAGTAGTTGTAGAAAGAAGGGACCGCAGACAGGCTTCGAAGGCCTAACATAACAAAAATGTCAAAACAATGGTATTGTCAGTGCCAGGCATTGAAGGATGTCAGCGCCTAGACTACACATTGGTGAAGCTGTGAGAGATAATTTTGCTAGTGGTAGAGCACTGTTTGAGCTGGGGGGGGGAACTGTCTTGTGGCCGGCGGTACAGGCACAGGGCCCCTCATATTACAACGGTGTGTCTGACGTTGGGTGCGCACCACCACCGCCAGAGACACTTTATTGTACTATGAGGGACCCAGTGGCAGTGCCGTCGACCAAAAGCGGCCACACCCACCTCTTCAGACAAACAGCACTCTCAAGGGTCCAAGCGCAAAGTGGCGATAGCACGGCCCCGTGTGGGGAGTTTGGCCATTTCGTGAGGTGGAAACATGTCGTATGCTGGACAATCAGGTGAAGAAAATTACGAGATTGGAAAAGTCATTCAGAATAGTCCACAGGCAAGACCTTTTCATAGGAAAGCTAGGTGTCAGCCGGGCAGGGTGGGGCAAAAGATTTTGAAATCCAGTTGTGGTTCATTTTAATGAAGGTTAGATCATCTACATTTTGGGTAGCCAGACGAGTCCTTTTTTCTGTTAGTATTGAACCTGCAGCACTGAATACTCTTTCTGATAGGACACTAGCTGCCGGGCAAGCAAGCTCCTGCAATGCATATTCTGCCAATTCTGGCCAGGTGTCTAATTTGGATGCCCAGTAATCAAATGGGAATGACGGTTGAGGGAGAACGTCGATAAGGGATGAAAAATAGTTTGTAACCATACTGGACAAATGTTGTCTCCTGTCACTTTGAATTGATGCTGCAGTACCTGTCCTGTCTGCGGTCATAGAAAAATCACTCCACAACCTGGTCAGAAAACCCCTCTGGCCAACGCCACTTCTGATTTCTGCCCCTCTAACACCTCTGGTCTGCTGGCCCCTGGAGCTCGTGTGAGAACGATCACGGGCGCTGTGTGCAGGGAATGCCAGAAGCAAACGGTCAACAAGAGTTGATTGTTTTGTTGCTAATATTAGTTCCAAGTTCTCATGTGGCATAATATTTTGCAATTTGCCTTTATAGCGAGGATCAAGGAGGCAGGCCAACCAGTAATCGTCATCGTTCATCATTTTTGTAATGCGTGTGTCCCTTTTGAGGATACGCAAGGCATAATCCGCCATGTGGGCCAAAGTTCCCGTTGTCAAATCTGCGGTTGTGCTTGGTTGAGGGGCAGTTGCAGGCAAATCTACGTCACTTGTGTCCCTCAAAAAACCAGAACCCGGCCTTGCCACGCCACCAATTTCCCGTGCCCCCGGGAAAGCTTCCTCATTAAAAATATACTCATCCCCATCATCCTCCTCATCCTCCACCTCCTCTTCGCCCGGTACCTCGTCATGTACACTGCCCTGACCAGACAATCGCTGACTGTCATCAAGGCTTTCCTCTTCCTCTGGTGCAGACGCCTGATCCTTTATGTGCGTCAAACTTTGCATCAGCAGACGCATTAGGGGGATGCTCATGCTTATTATGGCGTTGTCTGCACTAACCAGCCGTGTGCATTCCTCAAAACACTGAAGGACTTGACACATGTCTTGAATCTTCGACCACTGCACACCTGACAACTCCATGTCTGCCATCCTACTGCCTGCCCGTGTATGTGTATCCTCCCACAAAAACATAACAGCCCGCCTCTGTTCGCACAGTCTCTGAAGCATGTGCAGTGTTGAGTTCCACCTTGTTGCAACGTCTATGATTAGGCGATGCTGGGGAAGGTTCAAAGAACGCTGATAGGTCTGCATACGGCTGGAGTGTACAGGCGAACGGCGGATATGTGCGCAAAGTCCACGCACTTTGAGGAGCAGGTCGGATAACCCCGGATAACTTTTCAGGAAGCACTGCACCACCAGGTTTAAGGTGTGAGCCAGGCAAGGAATGTGTTTCAGTTGGGAAAGGGAGATGGCAGCCATGAAATTCCTTCCGTTATCACTCACTACCTTGCCTGCCTCAAGATCTACAGTGCCCAGCCACGACTGCGTTTCTTGCTGCAAGAACTCGGACAGAACTTCCGCGGTGTGTCTATTGTCGCCCAAACACTTCATAGCCAATACAGCCTGCTGACGTATGCCAGTAGCTGCCCCATAATGGGAGACCTGGTGTGCAACAGTGGCAGGTGCGGATGGAGTGTTTGTGCGACTGCGGTCTGTGGACGAGCTCTTGCTTCTGCAGGAGGACGAGGAGGAGGAGGAGGGGGTGCGAACGGCTACAGACAACTGTTTACTAGACCGTGGGCTAGGCAGAACTGTCCCAAACTTGCTGTCCCCTGTGGACCCTGAATCCACCACATTTACCCAGTGTGCCGTGATGGACACGTAACGTCCCTGGCCATGCCTACTGGTCCATGCATCTGTTGTCAGGTGCACCTTTGTGCTCACAGATTGCCTGAGTGCATGGACGATGCGCTCTTTAACATGCTGGTGGAGGGCTGGGATGGCTTTTCTGGAAAAAAAGTGTCGACTGGGTAGCTCGTAGCGTGGTACAGCGTAGTCCATCAGGTCTTTGAAAGCTTCGCTTTCAACTAACCGGTAGGGCATCATCTCTAACGAGATTAGTCTAGCTATGTGGGCGTTCAAACCCTGTGTACGCGGATGCGAGGCTAAGTATTTCCTTTTTCTAACCATAGTCTCATGTAGGGTGAGCTGGACTGGAGAGATGGAGATCGTGGAACTAGCGGGGGTGCCGGTGGACATGGCAGACTGAGAGACGGTGGGAGATGGTATTGTTGCCGCCGGTGCCCTAGATGCAGTGTTTCCTACTACGAAACTGGTGATTCCCTGACCCTGACTGCTTTGGCCTGGCAAAGATACCTGCACAGATACAGCAGGTGGTGCGCTAAATGGTGGTCCTACACTGCCGGAAGGGATGTTGCGTTGATGACTAGCTTCATTGGCCGAGGGTGCAACAACCTTAAGGGACGTTTGGTAGTTAGTCCAAGCTTTCAAATGCATGGTGGTTAAATGTCTATGCATGCAACTAGTATTGAGACTTTTCAGATTCTGACCTCTGCTTAAGGAAGTAGAACATTTTTGACAGATGACTTTGCGCTGATCAATTGGATGTTGTTTAAAAAAATGCCAGACTGCACTCTTTCTAGCATCGGATACCTTTTCAGGCATTGCAGACTGAGCTTTAACCGGATGGCCACGCTGTCCTCCACCAGGTTTTGGCTTTGCCACGCGTTTTGGGCAAGATACGGGCCCGGCAGATGGAACCTGTGGCGATGTTGATGCCTGCTGCGGCCCCTCCTCCTCCTCTGCTTCAGAACTGCTGCCGCCTGCACCCTGTTCCCCCAATGGCTGCCAATCGGGGTCAAGAACTGGGTCATCTAATAACTCTTCTTGTACCTCCTGCGCAACTTCGTCTGTGTCACCGTGTCGTTCGGTGGTATAGCGTTCGTGATGGGGCAACATAGTCTCATCAGGGTCTGATTCTTGATCAGCACCCTGCGAGGGCAATGTTGTGGTCTGAGTCAAAGGACCAGCATAGTAGTCTGGCTGTGGCTGTGCGTCAGTGCACTCCATGTCAGATTCAATTTGTAATGGGCATGGACTGTTAACTGCTTCACTTTCTAAGCCAGGGACGGTATGTGTAAAGAGCTCCATGGAGTAACCCGTTGTGTCGCCTGCTGCATTCTTCTCTGTTGTTGTTTTTGCTGAAGAGGACAAGGAAGTGACTTGTCCCTGACCGTGAACATCCACTAACGACGCGCTGCTTTTACTTTTACCAGTTTCACGAGAGGAGGCAAAAGAGCTAGAGGCTGAGTCAGCAAGATAAGCCAAAACTTGCTCTTGCTGCTCCGGCTTTAAAAGCGGTTTTCCTAATCCCAGAAAAGGGAGCGTTCGAGGCCTTGTGTAGCCGGACGACGAACCTGGCTCCACAGCTCCAGACTTAGGTGCAATATTTTTTTCCCCACGACCACCTGATGCTCCACCACTACCACTACCCTCATTACCAGCTGACAATGAACGCCCCCGGCCACGACCTCTTCCACTAGACTTCCTCATTGTTTTAAAAACGTAACCAAACTAACGTTATTTGTTGCAGTCACACAACTTACACGGTGAGCTATAACTTCAGTATGATTTAGCTACCCCTTTACAGGTTGGTGAGACCACAGCGAAAATCAGGCCCAATGTTACACACTCTTTTTTTGGTGGCTGCAAATTAGAGAGATGCCCCACACGCAGGACTGTCACTGAAGCACAAATGTTAATATTAATGTCACACTATTATTTTTTTTTTATTTTTATTTTTTTCAGGAACACTTTAGAAACCCCCCCAAAAAAAAAAAATAGATTTTTGCAGGGAGAATTTAGAAAACAAATGTAACAAACTATATGCTTTCTATGGGCCACTGAGTGAGAGATGACGCACACAGGAATCAGGAGTGGCACACAAGCCCAGAGGCCAATATTTTTCTACCAATGATTGATGTAGTTATTTTCTCTGGTAGATTTTGGAACCCAAATCAAGGAAAAAAAATATAGGCTTTCTATGGACCACAATTGGAGAGAGAGAGAGAGAGAGAGAGGGCACACCCTGGAGTCAAGACTGGCACACAAGCAGAAAGGCCAATATTAATCTCCCACTGTTTTTTTTGTTTGTTTTTTTTTTTTTTTTTTCAGGGAGACTTTAGAAAAAAAAATAATAAAAAAAAAATGATTTTATCAGGAAGAATTTAGAAACCAAATAAAATAAAATGATTTTTTCAGGGAGAATTTATAAAAAAAATAAAAACAAAAATAGGCGTTCTATGGCCCACTGACTGAGAGATGACGCACACAGGAGTCAGGAGTGGCACACAAGCCCAGAGGCCAATATTTTTCTACCAATGATTGATGTAGTTATTTTCTCTGGTAGATTTTGGAACCCAAATCAAGGAAAAAAAATATAGGCTTTCTATGGACCACAATTGGAGAGAGAGAGAGAGAGAGAGAGAGAGAGATGGCACACCCAGGAGTCAAGACTGGCACACAAGCAGAAAGGCCAATATTAATCTCCCACTGTTTTTTTTGGTTGTTTTTTTTTTTTTTTTTCAGGGAGACTTTAGAAAAAAAAATAATAAAAAAAATATGATTTTATCAGGAAGAATTTAGAAACCAAATAAAATAAAATGATTTTTTCAGGGAGAATTTAGAAAACAAATAAAACCAAAAATAGGCGTTCTATGGCCCACTGACTGAGAGAGAGAGAGAGATGGAACGCTTAGTACTGGCACACAAGCCCAAAGGGCAATATTAATCTCCCTTTTTTTTTCCAGGGAGAATTTCTAAAACCCAAAAAAAAAAAAAAAATAGGCTTTCTATGGCCCACTATTTGTGAGAGAGATGGGACGCTCAGGACTGGCACAGATGGCACGCTCAGGACTGGCACAGAAGCCCAGAGGCCAATATTAATCTCCCTTTTTTTCTGGGAGAATTTATAAAACCAAAAAAATATTTAAATAGGCTTTCTATGGCCCACTATTTGTGAGAGAGATGGCACGCTCAGGACTGGCACAGATGGCACGCTCACAACTGGCACACAAGCCCAGAGGCCAATATTAATCTCCCTTTTTTCAGGGAAAATTTATAAAACCAAAAAAAAAATTAAATAGGCTTTCTATGGCCCACTATTTGTGAGAGAGATGGCACGCTCAGGACTGGCACAGATGGCACGCTCACAACTGGCACACAAGCCCAGAGGCCAATATTAATCTCCCTTTTTTCAGGGAAAATTTATAAAACAAAAAAAAAAATTAAATAGGCTTTCTATGGCCCACTATTTGTGAGAGAGATGGCACGCTCAGGACTGGCACAGATGGCACGCTCACAACTGGCACACAAGCCCAGAGGCCAATATTAATCTCCCTTTTTTTCAGGGAGAATTTATAAAACCAAAAAAAAAATTAAATAGGCTTTCTATGGCCCACTATTTGTGAGAGAGATGGCACGCTCAGGGCTGGCACAGATGGCACGCTCAGGACTGGCACACAAGCCCAGAGGCCAATATTAATCTCCCTTTTTTTCAGGGAGAATTTATAAAACCCAAAAAAAAATAAAATAGGCTTTCTATGGCCCACTATTTGTGAGAGAGATGGCACACTCAGGACTGGCACACAAGCCCAAAGGCCAATATTAATCTCCCACTGTATTTTTATCAGGGAGAATTTATACACCCCACAAAAAAAAATACAGAAAAATGAAAAGGCTTTCTATGGCCCACTATGTGAGAGAGATGGCACACACAGGGATGGCACTCTAGCAGAAATGCCAAATTGCCAATCTTAATCTCCCACCAAAAAAAAAAAAAAACAGGGAATGTCCTACAATTACTATCTCCCTGCCTGCAGTAATCTCAGCCAGGTATGGCAGGCAGCTACTATCTCCCTGCCTGCAGTAATCTCAGCCAGGTATGGCAGGCAGCAATAAGGAGTGGACTGATGCACAAATGAAATAAAAAGTGTGGACAAACAAAAAAGATAGCTGTGCAGAAAGGAAGGAACAAGAGGATTTGTGCTTTGAAAAAAGCAGTTGGTTTGCACAGCGGCGTACACACAGCAATGCAGCTATCAGGGAGCCTTCTAGGGCAGCCCAATGAGCTACAGCGCTGAGGGGAAAAAAAAAAAAAAAAAAACTTCCACTGTCCCTGCACACCGAGGGTGGTGTTGGACAGTGCAAATCGCTGCAGCACAAGCGGTTTTGTGGTTAATGGACCCTGCCTAACGCTATCCCTGCTTCTGACAAAGCGGCAGCAACCTCTCCCTAAGCTCAGATCAGCAGCAGTAAGATGGCGGTCGGCGGGAACGCCTCTTTATAGCCCCTGTGACGTCGCAGACAGCAAGCCAATCACTGCAATGCCCTTCTCTAAGATGGTGGGGACCAGGACCTATGTCATCACGCTGCCCACACTCTGCGTTTACCTTCATTGGCTGAGAAATGGCGCTTTTCGCGTCATTGAAACGCGACTTTGGCGCGAAAGTCGCGTACCGCATGGCCGACCCCGCACAGGGGTCGGATCGGGTTTCATGAAACCCCGACTTAGCCAAAAGTCGGCGACTTTTGAAAATGTTCGACCCGTTTCGCTCAACCCTAGCCCCGAGTTCTCGGTACCGGGCCTATCTGGTTCGGTTTTGAGGCTGTCACGGTGGCTAGACCCGGTCCGCGACCCTGCTAAGGGGCGTCCAATAAAGGTGATATTTGTACGTTTGGTGTCTTTTTTCTGCTGCATAATAAATCAAATGCTTCCCTTCTGGCTAGACTTCTCTGAATAGTAGATGGCTGTAGCTGTGAAACACTGTTTTGGGCTAATTGCATTGCTGGACAGCTTGTGATTTCCTAGGGAAGTAAGCATGATGTGTTTTTGATCTGCTGTACTAAGTTTCCTTAGTCAACCACTGTCTCTACAGTTCTTAACGTTGCTCATTTCTTGGCTTCTTCAAAAGAGCTTGAAACTCAAGTATGCTTTGGAATTAAACTTTGCCTAGAAGAGACCTTGCTGATATATAGTAGTTTAAAATTCCTTGTGTTGTTGCTGTGCTCAGTAGGGTTGAGCGAAACGGATCGGACAATTTCAAAAATCGCCGACTTTTGGCAAAGTCGGGTTTCGTGAAACCCGACCCGATCCTAGTGTGGGATCGGCCATGAGGTCGGCGATCTTCACGCCAAAGTCGCGTTTCGTATGACGCTTTCAGCGCCATTTCTCATCCAATGAAGGCGGATTCAGAGTGTGGGCAGCGTGATGACATAGGTCTCGGTCCCCACCATCTTAGAGAAGGGCATTACAGTGATTGGCTTGCTTTTTGCGGCGTCACAGGGGCTATAAAGGGGCGTGCACGCCGACCGCCATCTTACTTTTGCCGATCTTAGCATAGGGAGAAGTTGCTGCAGCTTCATCAGAAGAAGGGATATAGTTAGGGAGGGAAGATTAACCCCGAAACTGCTTGTGCTGTAGCGATTTCCACTGTCCAACACCACCTTTTGTTTGCAAGGACAGTGGAGTTTTTTTTGTGCATCAGCTCTGTAGCTTATTAGGTTGCCCTATAAGGCTCCCTGATAGCTGCATTGCTGTTTGTACGCCACTGTGCAAACCAACTGCTTTTTTAAAAGCAAAAATCCTGTTGCTCCTTTCTTTCTCTTGTTTCTTTGTCCACACTCTTTTGTGTGCAGCAGTCCTTTTTATTGCTGCCATACTTGTCCTTTCATCATTGTAGGGAGATTGAAATTGTACTACAGCCCTTGTATTTTTTGATATATCTGCCAGCCACGTTGTGCCACTTACATTGTGTAGTGTAATACACAGGGCCTGTTTTTTTCCACAGTCTCCCCCCCAAAAAAGTGAGATTTAAATTGCCAACAAGCTTCTATACGTCAGTTCTGTTTGTCGTATATCTGCCAGCCACGTTGTGCCACTTACATTGTGTAGTGTAAAACACAGGGCCTGTTTTTTGCTGCAGTCCCCCCCCCAAAAAGTGAGATTTAAATTGACAACAAGTTTCTATACGTCAGTTCTGTTGGTCGTATATCTGCCAGCCACGTTGTGCCACTTACATTGTGTATTGTAATACACAGGGCCTGTTTTTTGTTGCCGTCTCCCCCCAAAAAAAGTGAGATTTAAATTGACAACAAGTTTCTATATGTCAGTTCTGTTGGTCCTATATCTGCCAGCCACGTTGTGCCACTTACATTGTGTAGTGTAATACACAGGGCCTGTTTTTGCTGCATTCTCCCCCTCAAAAAAGTGAGATTTAAATTGCCAACAAGTTTATATACGTCAGTTCTGTTTGTCATATATCTGCCAGCCACGTTGTGCCACTTACATTGTGTAGTGTAATACACAGGGCCTGTTTTTGCTGCATTCTCCCCCTCAAAAAAGTGAGATTTAAATTGCCAACAAGTTTATATACGTCAGTTCTGTTGGTCCTATATCTGCCAGCCACGTTGTGCCACTTACATTGTGTATTGTAATACACAGGGCCTGTTTTTTGTTGCCGTCTCCCCCCCAAAAAAGTGAGATTTAAATTGACAACAAGTTTCTATATGTCAGTTCTGTTGGTCCTATATCTGCCAGCCACGTTGTGCCACTTACATTGTGTAGTGTAATACACAGGGCCTGTTTTTGCTGCATTCTCCCCCTCAAAAAAGTGAGATTTAAATTGCCAACAAGTTTATATACGTCAGTTCTGTTTGTCATATATCTGCCAGCCACGTTGTGCCACTTACATTGTGTAGTGTAATACACAGGGCCTGTTTTTGCTGCATTCTCCCCCTCAAAAAAGTGAGATTTAAATTGCCAACAAGTTTATATACGTCAGTTCTGTTTGTCATATATCTGCCAGCCACGTTGTGCCACTTACATTGTGTAGTGTAATACACAGGGCCTGTTTTTGCTGCATTCTCCCCCTCAAAAAAGTGAGATTTAAATTGCCAACAAGTTTATATACGTCAGTTCTGTTTGTCATATATCTGCCAGCCACGTTGTGCCACTTACATTGTGTAGTGTAATACACAGGGCCTGTTTTTTTCCGCAGTCTCCCCCCAAAAAAAGTGAGATTTAAATTGACAACAAGTTTCTATATGTCAGTTCTGTTGGTCGTATATCTGCCAGCCATGTTGTGCCACTTACATTGTGTAGTGTGATACACAGGGCCTGTTTTTTGCTGCAGTCCCCCCCAAAAAAGTGAGATTTAAATTAAAAACAAGTTTCTATACGTCAGTTCTGTTGGTTGTATATATCTGCCAGCCACGTTGTGCCACTTACATTGTGTATTGTAATACACAGGGCCTGTTTTTTGTTGCAGTCTCCCCCCCAAAAAAGTGAGATTTAAATTGACAACAAGTTTCTATATGTCAGTTCTGTTGGTCGTATATATCTGCCAGCCACGTTGTGCCACTTACATTGTGTAGTGTAATACACAGGGCCTGTTTTTTGCTGCAGTCTCCCCCCCAAAAAAGTGAGATTTAAATAGACAACAAGTTTCTATACGTCAGTTCTGTTGGTCCTATATCTGCCAGCCACGTTGTGCCACTTACATTGTGTAGTGTAATACACAGGGCCTGTTTTTTTCCGCAGTCTCCCCCCAAAAAAAGTGAGATTTAAATTGCCAACAAGTTTATATACACCTTCTACCTTGTTTTACAGTAACATATAATGGTTGTTATTTTGGTTAGATTTTCCCAAAAAATGAGGAAGTCTGGTGGAAGAGGCCATGGGCGGTCGTTGCCAGCTGGTACTGATGGTGGTGGTGGTGGAGCATCTGGTGGTAGTGGGAAAAGCAAAATAGCACCTAAGGCTGGAGGTGTTGAGCAAGCGTCATCGTCTGGCTACACAAGGCCTCGAAGGCTCCCTTATCTGGGAGTAGCAAAACAGCTTTTAAAGCCGGAGCAGCAGGAAAAAGTTTTGGCTTTCCTTGCTGACTCAGCCTCTAGCTCTTTCGCCTCCTCTTCCGAACGTTCAAAATATAAATGCAGCGAGTCGTCAGTGGATGCTTCCGGTCAGAACCAAGTCACTTCCTTGTGTCCTTCACCCAAACCAAAAGTGAAGGATGCGGCAGGCGACACTACACTTTACTCCATGGAGCTCTTTACACATACCGTGCCAGGGTTAGAAAGGGAAATAGTTAACAGCCCATTACAAGATGAATCGGACATGGAGTGCACAGATGCACAGCCACAGCTAGATTATTATGCTGTTCCATTGACTCAGATCACTACATTGCCTTCGCAGTGTACGGAGCCAGAATCTGACCCTGATGAGACTATGGTGCCCCGTCCTGTACGCTATAGCACCTTACATGGTGACACAGAGGAAGGTGCACATGACATTGAAGAGGAGGTGATAGGTGATCCAGTTGTTGACCCAGATTGGCAGCCATTGGGGGAACAGGGTGCCACTGGCAGTAGCTCTGAAGCAGAGGAGGATGATCCGCAGCAGGCATCTACATGGCAACAGCTTTCATCTAGCAGGCCCGTATCTGGCCAAAAATGTTTGACAAAACCAAAAACACTTTTAGGACAGCGTGGCCATCTGGTGAAAGGAGAACAGCGTGCAATGCCTGAAAAGGTATTCGATAGTAGGAAGAGTGCAGTGTGGGAATTTTTTAACCAAGATCCGAATGATCCGCGTAAAGTTATCTGTAAGAAATGCTCAAAGACCTTTAGCAGAGGGAAGAATGTCCAAAATTTAAATACAACGTGCATGCGTAGACATTTAACCAGCATGCACTTGCAAGCCTGGACTAACTACCAAGCGTCCCGTACCGTTGGTGCATCTGCTCAGAATGAAGGTAGTCAGCAACGCTACATTACTTCCCTCACTGTAAGCCCACCGGTTAGGACACCACCAACAGCAAATATGGAGGTATCGTCGCAAGGCCAAAGCAGTCAGGGAATCACAAGGTTCTTGGTAGGAAACACTGTAGGTAGGCCAACATCAAGAATACCATCACCAACCCTCTCTCAATCTGCCATGTCTACCACCACCCCCGCTAGTTCCACCATATGCAGCTCTCCAGTCCAGCTCACCCTACAAGAGTCTCTCGTTAGGAAAAGGAAGTACTCATCCTCTCATCCGCGTACACAGGGTTTGGACGCCCACTTTGCTAGACTAATCTCGTTAGAGATGATGACCTACCGGTTGGTTGAAAGCGAAGCTTTCAAAGCCCTGATGGCCTACGCAGTACCACGGTATGACCTACCCAGTCGACACTTCTTTGCGAGAAAAGCCATCCCAGCCCTCCACCAGCATGTAAAAGACCGCATTGTCCATGCACTCAGGCAATCAGTCAGTAGAAAGGTGCACCTCACAACAGATGCATGGACCAGTAGGCATGGCCAGGGACATTACGTGTCCATCACGGCGCACTGAGTTAATGTGGTGGATGCAGGGTCCACAGGGGACAGCCATAGTGGGACAGTTCTGCCTAGCCCACGGTCTAGGAAACAGTTGGCAGTAGGCGTTCGACACCCCTCTTCCTTCTCCTCCTCCTGCACCAGAAGCGAAAGCTCGTCTACAGAGTGCAGTCACCCGACTACTCCATCCGCAGCTGCCAGTGTTGCACACGAGGTATCACATTATGGAACAGCTAGTGGTAAGCGTCAGCAAGCTGTGTTAGAAATGAAGTGTTTGGGCGACAACAGACACACCGCGGAAGTACTGGCTGAGTACTTGCGGCAAGAAACTCAGTCATGGCTGGGCAGTGTACATCTTGAGGCAGGCAAGGTAGTCAGTGATAACGGAAGGAATTTTATGGCTGCCATAGCCATTTCAGAACTGAAACACATACCTTGCCTGGCTCACACCTTGAACCTGGTGGTGCAGTGCTTCCTGAAAAATTATCTGGGGTTACCAGCCCTGCTCCTGAAGGTGCGAAGACTTTGCTCGCACATCCGCCGGTCGCCCGTACACTCCAGCCGTATGCTGAACCATCAGCGATCGCTGAAGCTTCCCCAGCAGCGCCTAATAATCGACATTGCAACAAGGTGGAACTCCACACTGCACATGCTTCAAAGGCTGTGCGAAGAGAGGTGTGCTGTAATGTATTTGTGGGAGGATACATATACACGGGCAGGCAGTTGGATGGCAGACATGGAGTTGTCTGGTGTGCAGTGGTCGAAGCTCCAAGACCTCTGTCAAGTCCTTCAGTGTTTTGAGGAATGCACATGGCTGTTAAGTGCAGACGATGCCATCATAAGCATGAGCATCCCACTAATGCGTCTGCTGATGCAAAGTTTGATGCACATTAAGGAGCAGGTGTCTGCGGCCGAGGAGGAGGGAAGCCTTGATGACAGTCAGCCATTGTCTGCTCAGGGAACTCTCCTGGACGAGGTGGCAGATGAAGAGGAGGAGAAGGAGGAGGATGAAGGGGATGAATATTTATGGTAGGAGGATGCTTCTCAGGGGGCAATAGAAACTGGTGGCGTTGCAAGGTCAGGTACAGGGTTGTTGCAGGAGACAAGTGATGTGGATTTGCAAGAAAGTGCTCCTCAACCCAGCACAAGCAATGAATTGACACCTGGAACATTGGCCCACGTGGCTGATTATGCCTTGCGTATCCTAAAAAGAGACCCCCGCATTATAAAAATGATGACCGATGACGATTACTGGTTGGCCTGCCTCCTGGATCCACGATATAAAGGGAAATGACAAAATATCATGCCACATGAGAACCTTGAGCAAATATTGGCTACCAAACAAGCAACTCTTGTAGACCATTTGGCTCAGGCATTCCCAGCACACAGCGGCGGTGATGGTTCTCACACGAGCCGTAGGGGGCAACATGGCAGAGGTGTTAGAGGTGCACAAATCAGAAGTGGCGTTGGACAGAGGGGTTTTATGACCAGGTTGTGGAGTGATTTCGCAATGACCGCAAACACGACAGGTACTGCAGCATTCAAAGTGACAGGAGACAGCATTTGTCCAGTATGGTTACGAACTATTTTTCCTCCCTTATCGATATTCTCCCTCACAGGTCATTCCCCTTTGATTACTGGGCATCAAAAATAGACACCTGGCCTGAATTGGCAGAATATGCATTACAGGAGCTCGCTTGCCTAACTGCTAGAGTGCTATCAGAAAGAGTCTTCAGTACTGCTGGTTCAATACTGACCGAAAAAAGGACTCATCTGGCTACCCGAAATGTTGATGATCTAACCTTCATTAAAATGAACCAATCATGGATTTCAAATTATTTTGCCCCACCTTCCCCTGCTGACACGTAGCTTGCCTGAAAAATGTCTTGCTTTTGACCTCCTCTTACTGACTGCTCCAATTCCTCCATTTGCAGCTGCTGAATGTCCACCATAGGCCATTTTATACCTCCCTAAATGGGCTGACTCCCCCCACAGGGCCGTGGTCACCACTTGGCGCAAGCACCCGTGCGAGTGCCGTTTGCCTGGACAGGTGGGTGTGCCCACTTTTGGGCGACGGCACTGGCACAGGGTCCCTCATAGTACAATGAAATGTCTCTGACGGTGGTGGTGCACACCCAACGTCAGACACACCGTCGTAATATGAGGGGCCCTGTGCCAGAACCGCCGCCCACAAGAGAGTGTTCCCCCCCAGCTCGAACAGTGCTCTACCACTTGCAATACATACCTCTCCCTGATCTACCACTGTGTAGTCTGTGCTGCTAAATCCTTCAATGGCACTGCCAATACAAATTTGTTGAAATGATAGATGATAGTTAAAATATGCAGGGGCCCTGGCCTCCATTTAGACCAGTTAATACTTTGCGCCTACTACCACTGTCTGCTACTCAGCAGAGGAGCCCACCCCAGTACCTAGCTATGCCGCCTGGTTAGTCCTGTTACCAATTTTGAACTGCATTTAGCCTACTTTTTTATTTTAGGCCTACTAAGTCTGTTTGAGCCTCTCATAACAGTTGTCCTCCGCTGAAAAAAGCTATGCAGCCTGTGTACTCCTCTTACCAATTTTGAACAGCATTTAGCCTACTTTTTTATTTTAGGCCTACTAAGTCTGTGTGAGCCTCTCATAACAGTTGTCCTCCTCTGCTGAACAAAGCAATGCCGCCTGTGTACTCCTCTCACCAATTTTGAACTGCAATTTGCCTACTTTTATATTTTAGGCCTACTAAGTCTGTGTGAGCCTCTCATAACAGTTGTCCTCCTCCGCTGAAAAAAGCTTTGCCGCCTGTGTACTCCTCTTACCAATTTTGAACTGCATTTAGCCTACTTTTTTATTTTAGGCCTACTAAGTCTGTGTGAGCCTCTCATAACAGTTGTCCTCCGCTGAAAAAAGCTATGCCGCCTGTGTACTCCTGTTACCAATTTTGAACTGCATTTAGCCTACTTTTTTATTTTAGGCCTACTAAGTCTCTGTGAGCCTCTCATAACAGTTGTCCTCCTCCGCTGAAAAAAGCTTTGCCGCCTGTGTACTCCTCTTACCAATTTTGAACTGCATTTAGCCTACTTTTTTATTTTAGGCCTACTAAGTCCGTGTGAGCCTCTCATAACAGTTGTCCTCCGCTGAAAAAAGCTATGCCGCCTGTGTACTCCTCTTACCAATTTTGAACTGCATTTAGCCTACTTTTTTATTTTAGGCCTACTAAGTCTCTGTGAGCCTCTCATAACAGTTGTCCTCCTCCGCTGAACAAAGCAATGCCGCATGTGTACTCCTGTTACCAATTTTGAACTGCTTTTAGCTCACTTTATTATTTGGGCCTACTAACTGTGTCTGCCACTCATTACAGTTGTCCTCCACTGAACAAAGCAATGCCGCCTGTTTAGTCCTGTTACCAATTTTGAACTGCATTTAGCCTACTTTAGTATTTGGGCCTACTAACTGTGTCTGCCACTCATTACAGTTGTCCTCCACTGAACAAAGCAATGCCGCTTGTTTAGACCAGTTACCACTTTTGAACTGCATTTAGCCTACTTTATTATTTGGGCCTATATCTGTGTTTCCTCCTCATCCTGCCCATTGGCCAGCCACTGCTAGATGAGTTTGCTGGTAGATTGACCCAGACCACTACATTCCCCTTCACTCTACACAGCCAGAATCTGGCCCTGCTGAAAGTCAGGTTTCCCTTCCCGCATACTATACCAGCTTACATGGGACAAAGAGGAAGGTGCAGATGAAAGTGCAGGCTCCTTCATCAGGTGGGGGGGGGGGCATACTCATTGGCACTGGCACAGGGCCCCTCATAGTACGCAAAAGTGTCTCTGGCAGTGGGAGGCGCCGCCCGCCATCAAACACACCGCCGTACTATGAGGGGCACTGTGCCAGTGCCAACTAGTGGGCCCCCCCTGCTTGCTCAGGATCGCAGTACTTGCAAAGTTGAAATACTTACCTCTCCCTGCTCCACCGCTGTGACGTATTCCGCGTTTCCCGGGTCCACGGAAATCTTGAGCCAGCCCTACCCCCCAACAACTTTAGCCAAATGAACCCCCTGTTTTCATTGCCTAACTATTATTATAAAGTAAATTAAGATTGACAAGCTTAAGAAATAAGAATTGATGTTTTTGGCATTAAAATGGGCACTGTAGGTGTTTTCCTGTCCTCCACTCACTGCCGACTTTGATTCCCCATTGACTTGCACTGGGTTTCGTGCAGGTCCATTACAGAGATTGAGAAATTTAGTCTAAGAAGAGTTTTCACAGGTACCCATTCAGATGAAGACGTTTAGTGTGAACTCCCCTATAAATACATTCTGATCTGGAGGGAAGGGAGTTCAGTCAGACTGTTAGAGACAGAGGAAGAGAGCAGACAGACATAGAGTGTCAGAAGGTCTGAAGGGGGCATGAAGTCTGAGGTACTAAAGCCCCTGGAGAAAAAGAACAGAAAAGGAAAGAACATAGTTCAGTGAGCGTGAAGGAGAGCGAGGCACAGGAGAGTGACAACAAGGAAGGACATCTGCGAATGTGCTATCTCCCTGTGAAGCACATATTACCGGTAGCTGGATCACCGAGGTTGTGAGGGATTCTAAGACTTACAGCAGAAACCGACAGGACAGCTTAACTGCAAGTTACTTGTCCACCTCAATACCCAGGAGGCACAGTGACACATAGAGCCCGGGTCATGATAGAGACCCTGTAAAAAGGCTCGAGTCACCTGTCATACGGTTTGTGTTCTAACCTATATGGAGGACAGAGAAGAACTGTGAGGACCTTATCAGAAGCCATAGGCAGTAAGGGACTACAACACCACTGTGCTATAGGAATGCTTTTAATTCCACCTGGTAAAGGGGAACTCTGGATTCGCTTCCAAGCCAGCCGGACCCTGCCTGTACCTGTGATCTGGTTCCCAGGACTGTGGCTGCCTGCTACCATCAGTAAACCAGATAGAGAGACTGCACCCCTGTGTCCTCTGTTCTTTACTGCACCGTTCACCATCTCCATCTACACATGGGAGTCCTGGGGACCTACTTCACCTGTGGGAAGTTATACCATCTAGCTGCCATACCATCACCCCAGAGGACCCCTTTAAGCAGAGTCGGTCCCTACTGACCGAACACCGCAGGTGGCGTCACGAACAAACTTTATTCCTAAAACCCATTTAAAGACTTTTCCTTTTACGTGGGCGCCCAGGGCCACGGACTGGGTCGCCGCCACCATGACATCCCCCTGTGAGTACTGGACTCGGTACCGAGTACTCCACGGCCCTGGCGGGCGACTCATGAGCATCAAGACCAGCTGATACAGGTGATCATTATGTGGCAACTCTCCTGGAGGATTTGTCCTCCTCAGTCTCCTCCCTATCCTGCATCTCTACTACATCAGGCCATCCTTCCTCTGGACTGGCAGACTTTTCAGGGGAACTGCCTAAAGCTACAGCTTCTTTTAGATCAGCTAAGCTTCAGATTTCACTATTTTCCAGCTACAATGGAGATCCCAAGGAGATCCTCAGTTTCATAAACCATTGCCAAATCCATTTCACGCTCCACGTCCATCTCTTTCCATTACACCAAACTAAAATTGCTTGTATGGTCTCTCTGTTATCCGGACAAGCCCTGGCTTAGGCAAACCCCATTTGGGAGTTTGGAGGTCATGAGAACTGCAACTTAACGTACCTTCACACTAAGCGACGCTGCAGTGATACCGACAACGATGTTGATCGCTGCAGCGTCGCTGTTTGGTCGCTGGAGAGCTGTCACACAGACAGTTCTCCAGCGACCAACGATGCCGGTAACCAGGGTAAACATCGGGTTACTAAGCGCAGGGCCGACGAAATAAAGTTCTGGACTTTCTGCAGCGACCAACAACATCACAGCAGGATCCTGATCGCTGCTGCGTGTCAAACTGAACGATATCGCTAGCCAGGACGCTGCAACGTCACGGATCGCTAGCGATATCGTTCAGTGTGAAGGTACCTTTAGGGAGGTTTGTGGTGATGTTCCATGCGGTATTGAAGGAACAAGGCTACACATCCTCAGCCACTTTGTCCCTTCTGACCTTAAGACAAGGTGCAAACACCATGGCACAGTATACTTTACTCTTCCGTATCCTGGCTGGCTTGGAATGAAGAAACTCTGGTGATGACCTTTGACTGTTCACCAGAGTTGGTTGGTTCAGCTATATTAAGGACTAGCTGAAGAGCCCGGCGTTGCCTGGGCATAGTAAATATCTGTGGTTAGTTATAGCACCTCACTTCTCTTATTTTCCCATCACGCCTCTCATTTTCCCAATCACATCTTTCATTTTCCCCCTCACATCTCTCATTTTCTCCCTCACACCTCTCATTTTCTCCCTCACTCCTCTCATTCCCCCCTAACACTTGTCATTTCAACCTCACATCTGTCATTTTCTGATCACTCCACTATTTTTCCTCACTCCTCTCATTTTGCACTCACACCTTTTCATTTTCACCTCACACCTCTCATTTTTACCTCATCACCTCAGTATATACATGTTTGTCATCTCCCTTATATATAGTATATATCTGTATGTCATCTCCTGTATATAGGATATACCTGTATGTCATCTCCCCTGTATATAGTATATACCTGCTGTGTGTCATCTCCCCTCTATATAGTATATACCTGAATGTCATCTCCTTCTATATATAGTATATACCTGTATGTCATCTCCTCCTGTATATAGTATATACCTGCATGTCATCTTCTATATATAGCATATACCTGTATGTCATCTCCTCCTGTATATAGTATATACCTGTAGGTCATCTGCTCCTGTATATAGTATATACCTGTGTGTCATCTCCTCCTGTTTATAGTATATACCTGTATGTCATCTCCTCCTGTATATATATGTACCTGTATGTCATCTCCTCCTCTATATAGTATATACCTGTGTGTCATCTCTCCTGTATATAGTATATATCTGTGTGTCATCTCCCCTGTATATAGTATATACCTGTGTGTCATCTCCTCCTGTATTAGACCTCGTTCACACGTTATTTGCTCAGTATTTTTACCTCAGTATTTGTAAGCTAAATTGGCAGCCTGATAAATCCCCAGCCAACAGGAAGCCCTCCCCCTGGCAGTATATATTAGCTCACACATACACATAATAGACAGGTCATGTGACTGACAGCTGCCGTATTTCCTATATGGTACATTTGTTGTAGTTTGTCTGCTTATTAATCAGATTTTTATTTTTGAAGGATAATACCAGACTTGTGTGTGTTTTAGGGCAAGTTTCGTTTGTCAAGTTGTGTGTGTTGAGTTGCGTGTGGCGACATGCATGTAGCGACTTTTGTGAGATGAGTTTTGTGTGGCAACATGCGTGTAGCAACTTTTTCTGTGTCGAGTTGCATGTGACAGGTTAGTGTAGCAAGTTGTGTGCAGCAAGTTTTGCGCATGGCGAGTTTTGCGCGTGGCGAATTTTATGTGTGGTGCCTTTTGAGTATGTGCAAGTTTTGTGTGAGGCAACTTTTGCATGTGTTGCAACTTTTGTGCATGTGGCAATTTTTCCGCGTGTGCAAGTTTTGCATGTGGCGAGTTTTCCATGAGGTGAGTTTTGCACTTGTGGCGAGTTTTGCAAGAGCCAAGTTTTTGCATGTGGCGAGTTCTGTGCGTGGCGAGTTTTGAGTGGCGACTTTTGTGTTTCGACTTTTATGTGGCGAGGTTGGTGTATTTGTGGTGAAATGTGTGCTGAGGGTAATATGTGTTCAAGCACGTGGTAGTGTGTGGCGCATTTTGTGTGTGTGTTCATACCCACCTTAGCAACTGTACGTTATATACTCTTTGGCGCCATCGCTCTTGTTCTCATCTGGCAGCTGTCAATTTGCCTCCTACACTTTTCCTTTCATTTTTTCCCATTATGTAGATAGGGGCAAAATTGTTTGGTGAACTGGAAAGTGCGGGGTTAAAATTTCACCTCACAACATAGCCTATGACGCTCTCAGGGTCCAGACGTGTGACTGTGCAAAATTTTGTGGCTGTAGCTGCGACGCCTCCAACACTTTTCCTTTCACTTTTTCCCCATTATGTAGATAGGGGCAAAATTGTTTGGTGAATTGGAAAGCACGGGGTTAAAATTTCACCCCACAGCATAGCCTATGACGCTCTCGGGGTCCAGACGTGTGACTGTGCAAAATTTTGTGGCTGTAGCTGCGACGGTGCAGATGCCAATCCCGGACATACATACACACACACACACACACACACACACACACACACACACACACACACACACACACACACACACACATTCAACTTTATATATTAGATGATTTGGCTGGCAGAGATCTACCATCTTCCCCAGATGCCCTTATACACCTGACTACTAGGATCAATCTCAGTTTTCATGAGCGAGCTCTAGAACAAGCTCAAGTATCTTTTTGCATCTGAAAACCACCCAGGCTGGTTCCACCTTCCAGCACCCTGGAGAGATTACACTAGGTGTGAAAGATTGCTCTCCAAAACTATTAGCCTAGTTCACAGTTATTTGTGGAGAGAGGTCTCTCTCCACCTCAGCCCATTTACATTCTGGATCCACTGCCATCCTCATCCATTAAGATCTGCTTCTACAATTTCAGCTTCCAATACAACAACTAGATCAACTCCTGGTTATAGCATTTATTGATGGACAACCCCTGGCGGAGCCTATCCAGTATATTATGCAGCCAGTCTTTTTTGTTATTGGACACCTGCATTCCAAAGTAATCTCTTTCTCTCTGCTACCTAAATCTGTTAACTCGGTTCCCCTGAACTTTCCAATGTGGTGTTTAAATATGCCGGTTGTTGACTGATCCATCGGCCAGGTGGTTCACTGGGGCCCATGTTGTGCTACCAACTGCCTTGGCAAGTTATTGCCCAAGTCTCCTTCCATGCCTTCAAACCTTTCTTCTCTGCCCACCTACTATTGTGTCTTTGTAGACACCTTTTGTGAAAATAAGGCAGAGGTATTGCCACCCCATACATCTTATGATCTTCAGTCTGGCACCTCTCCTCCCCTGGCTGGTTATAGCCTCTGTCTCTACCATAGACTTGGTCATGTTAGAGTACATCCAAAGAACTTAGCCAAAGGATTCATCTGTAAGTCCTCTTCTGCTGTTAACAGCTTCTTCTTTGTGACCAAGAAGAGTGGACCCTACGTCCCTGTAATGACTGTTGTGACAGTAACAAGATCACCGTTAAGAACAAGTACTCCTTGCATTTGATTTCTAAACTATTTGACATAATCCATGGGGCAAGGATTTTCACAAAATTGGATTTACGAGAGGTATATAACTTGATTGTGATCTGTAAGGGAGATGAATGGAGGACAGCCTTTAATAGCCATGACAGGTAGAGTTGAGCGACCTTGACCTTTTTAGAGTTGAGCCGGGTTTCGCGAAACCCGACTATCTCAAAAGTCGGGTCGAGTGAAATCGGCCGATTATGACGTAAAGTCGGGATCGACCGAAACACGAAACCCAATGCAAGTCAATGGGGCAGCATAGTCGGCAGTGAGTGGGGGCCAGGAAAACACCTAGAGTGCCCATTTTAATGTCAAAACCATCCATTCTTCTTAATGAAGCTTGTCAAGCGTAATTTACCTTATAATAATTGGAAGGCATTTGAAATTGGGGGTCATTTGGCTAAAGTTGTGGTGGGCACAACCTCAACCTGAACCTGAGCAAGCAGGGGGGGCCCACTCGTTGGCATTGGCACTGGCACAGGGCCCCTCAAAGTACAGCGGCGTGTTTGCACGGCGGGGGCGCCTCCCACCGGCAGCAACACTTTTGCGTACTATGAGAGGCCCTGTGCCAGTGACGTCGCCAACTAGTATTCCTCCCCCCACCTGATGAAGGAACCTGCACTTTCATCTGCACCTTCCTCTTTGTCCCCGTGTAAGGTGGTATGGTATGCGGGAAGAGCAACCTGACTTTCAGCAGGGTCACAATGTTGTTGTGTAGCGTGCACGGGGAATGTTGCGTTATGGGTCAATGTACCAGCAGACTCATCTATCACTGGCTGGGCAATGGGCAGGATGAGGAGGAAACACAGATATAGGCCCAAATAATAAAGTGGGCTAAATGCAGTTCAAAATTGGTAACACAGGAATAACCAGGGGGCATTGCAGTGGAGGACAACTGGAATGAGAGGCTGACACAGAGAGTAGGCCCAAATCAGTAAGTAGTCGAAATGCAGTTCAAAATTGGCAACCGTAGTAAACAGGCGGCACAGCTTTGTTCAGTGGAGGAGAACAGCAAGGAGTGGCAGACACCGATAGTAGGCCCCAACCCAACTAGTAGGCCAAATGCAGTCAAACATTAACAACTACTTAACGAGCGCCTGAAAACGGAATTTCAGGACAGGAAACCAGGAGAACAGCAAGGAGCGGCAGACACTGTTAGTAGGCTCCAAACCAACTAGTACGCCAAATGCAGTTGTTCCATTTAACCACAATTTAACGAGAGCCTGAAGATAGAAGCTCAGGAAAGGCAACCTGGAGAACACCTTGGAGTGGAACACACCATCTCTCTCCACCCCATACCCATTTTGTAGGCCTAATGCTGTGTAGTTTTCTGCAACTACTAAACGAGAGTCGGAAGACCGAAGCAATGGCAAGGCAACCTGGGGAACACCTTGGAGTGTAACACACCATCTCTCTCCACCCGATACCCATTTTGTAGGCCTAATGCAGTGTAGTTTTCTACAACTACTAAACGAGAGTCGGAAGATCGAAGCAATGGCGAGGAAACCTGGAGAACACCTTGGAGTGTAACACACCATCTCTCTCCACCCCATACCCATTTTGTAGGCCTAATGCTGTGTAGTTTTCTACAACTACTAAACGAGAGTCGGAAGACCGAAGCAATGGCAAGGCAACCTGGGGAACACCTTGGAGTGTAACACACCATCTCTCTCCACCCGATACCCATTTTGTAGGCCTAATGCAGTGTAGTTTTCTACAACTGCTAAACGAGAGTCGGAAGACCGAAGCAATGGCAAGGCAACCTGGGGAACACCTTGGAGTGTAACACACCATCTCTCTCCACCCGATACCCATTTTGTAGGCCTAATGCAGTGTAGTTTTCTACAACTACTAAACGAGAGTCGGAAGATCGAAGCAATGGCGAGGAAACCTGGAGAACACCTTGGAGTGTAACACACCATCTCTCTCCACCCCATACCCATTTTGTAGGCCTAATGCTGTGTAGTTTTCTACAACTACTAAACGAGAGTCGGAAGACCGAAGCAATGGCAAGGCAACCTGGGGAACACCATGGAGTGTAACACACCATCTCTCTCCACCCGATACCCATTTTGTAGGCCTAATGCAGTGTAGTTTTCTACAACTACTAAACGAGAGTCGGAAGACCGAAGCAATGGCAAGGCAACCTGGGGAACACCTTGGAGTGTAACACACCATCTCTCTCCACCCGATACCCATTTTGTAGGCCTAATGCAGTGTAGTTTTCTACAACTACTAAACGAGAGTCGGAAGATCGAAGCAATGGCGAGGAAACCTGGAGAACACCTTGGAGTGTAACACACCATCTCTCTCCACCCCATACCCATTTTGTAGGCCTAATGCTGTGTAGTTTTCTACAACTACTAAACGAGAGTCGGAAGATCGAAGCAATGGCGAGGAAACCTGGAGAACACCTTGGAGTGTAACACACCATCTCTCTCCACCCCATACCCATTTTGTAGGCCTAATGCTGTGTAGTTTTCTACAACTACTAAACGAGAGTCAGAAGACCGAAGCAATGGCAAGGCAACCTGGGGAACACCTTGGAGTGTAACACACCATCTCTCTCCACCCGATACCCATTTTGTAGGCGTAATGCAGTGTAGTTTTCTACAACTACTAAACGAGAGTCGGAAGACCGAAGCAATGGCAAGGCAACCTGGGGAACACCTTGGAGTGTAACACACCATCTCTCTCCACCCGATACCCATTTTGTAGGCCTAATGCAGTGTAGTTTTCTACAACTACTAAACGAGAGTCGGAAGATCGAAGCAATGGCGAGGAAACCTGGAGAACACCTTGGAGTGTAACACACCATCTCTCTCCACCCCATACCCATTTTGTAGGCCTAATGCTGTGTAGTTTTCTACAACTACTAAACGAGAGTCGGAAGACCGAAGCAATGGCAAGGCAACCTGGGGAACACCTTGGAGTGTAACACACCATCTCTCTCCACCCGATACCCATTTTGTAGGCCTAATGCAGTGTAGTTTTCTACAACTACTAAACGAGAGTCGGAAGACCGAAGCAATGGCAAGGCAACCTGGGGAACACCTTGGAGTGTAACACACCATCTCTCTCCACCCGATACCCATTTTGTAGGCCTAATGCAGTGTAGTTTTCTACAACTACTAAACGAGAGTCGGAAGATCGAAGCAATGGCGAGGAAACCTGGAGAACACCTTGGAGTGTAACACACCATCTCTCTCCACCCCATACCCATTTTGTAGGCCTAATGCTGTGTAGTTTTCTACAACTACTAAACGAGAGTCGGAAGACCGAAGCAATGGCAAGGCAACCTGGGGAACACCTTGGAGTGTAACACACCATCTCTCTCCACCCGATACCCATTTTGTAGGCCTAATGCAGTGTAGTTTTCTACAACTACTAAACGAGAGTCGGAAGACCGAAGCAATGGCAAGGCAACCTGGGGAACACCTTGGAGTGTAACACACCATCTCTCTCCACCCGATACCCATTTTGTAGGCCTAATGCAGTGTAGTTTTCTACAACTACTAAACGAGAGTCGGAAGATCGAAGCAATGGCGAGGAAACCTGGAGAACACCTTGAAGTGTTACACCATCTCTCTCCACCCCATACCCATTTTGTAGGCCTAATGCTGTGTAGTTTTCTACAACTACTAAACGAGAGTCGGAAGATCGAAGCAATGGCGAGGAAACCTGGAGAACACCTTGGAGTGTAGCACACCATCTCTCTCCACCCCATACCCATTTTGTAGGCCTAATGCTGTGTAGTTTTCTACAACTACTAAACGAGAGTCGGAAGACCGAAGCAATGGCAAGGCAACCTGGGGAACACCTTGGAGTGTAACACACCATCTCTCTCCACCCGATACCCATTTTGTAGGCCTAATGCAGTGTAGTTTTCTACAACTACTAAACGAGAGTCGGAAGACCGAAGCAATGGCAAGGCAACCTGGGGAACACCTTGGAGTGTAACACACCATCTCTCTCCACCCGATACCCATTTTGTAGGCCTAATGCAGTGTAGTTTTCTACATCTACTAAACGAGAGTCGGAAGATCGAAGCAATGGCGAGGAAACCTGGAGAACACCTTGGAGTGTAACACACCATCTCTCTCCACCCCATAACCATTTTGTAGGCCTAATGCTGTGTAAATTTCTACAACTACTAAACGAGAGTCGGAAGACCGAAGCAATGGCAAGGCAACCTGGGGAACACCTTGGAGTGTAACACACCATCTCTCTCCACCCGATACCCATTTTGTAGGCCTAATGCAGTGTAGTTTTCTACAACTACTAAACGAGAGTCGGAAGACCGAAGCAATGGCAAGGCAACCTGGGGAACACCTTGGAGTGTAACACACCATCTCTCTCCACCCGATACCCATTTTGTAGGCCTAATGCAGTGTAGTTTTCTACAACTACTAAACGAGAGTCGGAAGATCGAAGCAATGGCGAGGAAACCTGGAGAACACCTTGGAGTGTAACACACCATCTCTCTCCACCCCATACCCATTTTGTAGGCCTAATGCTGTGTAGTTTTCTACAACTACTAAACGAGAGTCGGAAGATCGAAGCAATGGCGAGGAAACCTGGAGAACACCTTGGAGTGTAACACACCATCTCTCTCCACCCCATACCCATTTTGTAGGCCTAATGCTGTGTAGTTTTCTACAACTACTAAACGAGAGTCGGAAGACCGAAGCAATGGCAAGGCAACCTGGGGAACACCTTGGAGTGTAACACACCATCTCTCTCCACCCGATACCCATTTTGTAGGCCTAATGCAGTGTAGTTTTCTACAACTACTAAACGAGAGTCGGAAGACCGAAGCAATGGCAAGGCAACCTGGGGAACACCTTGGAGTGTAACACACCATCTCTCTCCACCCGATACCCATTTTGTAGGCCTAATGCAGTGTAGTTTTCTACAACTACTAAACGAGAGTCGGAAGATCGAAGCAATGGCGAGGAAACCTGGAGAACACCTTGGAGTGTAACACACCATCTCTCTCCACCCCATACCCATTTTGTAGGCCTAATGCTGTGTAGTTTTCTACAACTACTAAACGAGAGTCGGAAGACCGAAGCAATGGCAAGGCAACCTGGGGAACACCTTGGAGTGTAACACACCATCTCTCTCCACCCGATACCCATTTTGTAGGCCTAATGCAGTGTAGTTTTCTACAACTACTAAACGAGAGTCGGAAGATCGAAGCAATGGCGAGGAAACCTGGAGAACACCTTGGAGTGTAACACACCATCTCTCTCCACCCCATACCCATTTTGTAGGCCTAATGCTGTGTAGTTTTCTACAACTACTAAACAAGAGTCGGAAGATCGAAGCAATGACGAGGAAACCTGGAGAACACCTTGGAGTGTAACACACCATCTCTCTCCACCCCATACCCATTTTGTAGGCCTAATGCTGTGTAGTTTTCTACAACTACTAAACGAGAGTCGGAAGACCGAAGCAATGGCAAGGCAACCTGGGGAACACCTTGGAGTGTAACACACCATCTCTCTCCACCCGATACCCATTTTGTAGGCCTAATGCAGTGTAGTTTTCTACAACTACTAAACGAGAGTCGGAAGACCGAAGCAATGGCAAGGCAACCTGGGGAACACCTTGGAGTGTAACACACCATCTCTCTCCACCCGATACCCATTTTGTAGGCCTAATGCAGTGTAGTTTTCTACAACTACTAAACGAGAGTCGGAAGATCGAAGCAATGGCGAGGAAACCTGGAGAACACCTTGGAGTGTAACACACCATCTCTCTCCACCCCATACCCATTTTGTAGGCCTAATGCTGTGTAGTTTTCTACAACTACTAAACGAGAGTCGGAAGACCGAAGCAATGGCAAGGCAACCTGGGGAACACCTTGGAGTGTAACACACCATCTCTCTCCACCCGATACCCATTTTGTAGGCCTAATGCAGTGTAGTTTTCTACAACTACTAAACGAGAGTCGGAAGATCGAAGCAATGGCGAGGAAACCTGGAGAACACCTTGGAGTGTAACACACCATCTCTCTCCACCCCATACCCATTTTGTAGGCCTAATGCTGTGTAGTTTTCTACAACTACTAAACGAGAGTCGGAAGACCGAAGCAATGGCAAGGCAACCTGGGGAACACCTTGGAGTGTAACACACCATCTCTCTCCACCCGATACCCATTTTGTAGGCCTAATGCAGTGTAGTTTTCTACAACTACTAAACGAGAGTCGGAAGACCGAAGCAATGGCAAGGCAACCTGGGGAACACCTTGGAGTGTAACACACCATCTCTCTCCACCCGATACCCATTTTGTAGGCCTAATGCAGTGTAGTTTTCTACAACTACTAAACGAGAGTCGGAAGATCGAAGCAATGGCGAGGAAACCTGGAGAACACCTTGGAGTGTAACACACCATCTCTCTCCACCCCATACCCATTTTGTAGGCCTAATGCTGTGTAGTTTTCTACAACTACTAAACGAGAGTCGGAAGACCGAAGCAATGGCAAGGCAACCTGGGGAACACCTTGGAGTGTAACACACCATCTCTCTCCACCCGATACCCATTTTGTAGGCCTAATGCAGTGTAGTTTTCTACAACTACTAAACGAGATACGGAAGACCGAAGCAATGGCAAGGCAACCTGGGGAACACCTTGGAGTGTAACACACCATCTCTCTCCACCCGATACCCATTTTGTAGGCCTAATGCAGTGTAGTTTTCTACAACTACTAAACGAGAGTCGGAAGATCGAAGCAATGGCGAGGAAACCTGGAGAACACCTTGAAGTGTTACACCATCTCTCTCCACCCCATACCCATTTTGTAGGCCTAATGCTGTGTAGTTTTCTACAACTACTAAACGAGAGTCGGAAGATCGAAGCAATGGCGGGGAAACCTGGAGAACACCTTGGAGTGTAGCACACCATCTCTCTCCACCCCATACCCATTTTGTAGGCCTAATGCTGTGTAGTTTTCTACAACTACTAAACGAGAGTCGGAAGACCGAAGCAATGGCAAGGCAACCTGGGGAACACCTTGGAGTGTAACACACCATCTCTCTCCACCCGATACCCATTTTGTAGGCCTAATGCAGTGTAGTTTTCTACAACTACTAAACGAGAGTCGGAAGACCGAAGCAATGGCAAGGCAACCTGGGGAACACCTTGGAGTGTAACACACCATCTCTCTCCACCCGATACCCATTTTGTAGGCCTAATGCAGTGTAGTTTTCTACATCTACTAAACGAGAGTCGGAAGATCGAAGCAATGGCGAGGAAACCTGGAGAACACCTTGGAGTGTAACACACCATCTCTCTCCACCCCATAACCATTTTGTAGGCCTAATGCTGTGTAAATTTCTACAACTACTAAACGAGAGTCGGAAGACCGAAGCAATGGCAAGGCAACCTGGGGAACACCTTGGAGTGTAACACACCATCTCTCTCCACCCGATACCCATTTTGTAGGCCTAATGCAGTGTAGTTTTCTACAACTACTAAACGAGAGTCGGAAGACCGAAGCAATGGCAAGGCAACCTGGGGAACACCTTGGAGTGTAACACACCATCTCTCTCCACCCGATACCCATTTTGTAGGCCTAATGCAGTGTAGTTTTCTACATCTACTAAACGAGAGTCGGAAGATCGAAGCAATGGCGAGGAAACCTGGAGAACACCTTGGAGTGTAACACACCATCTCTCTCCACCCCATAACCATTTTGTAGGCCTAATGCTGTGTAAATTTCTACAACTACTAAACGAGAGTCGGAAGACCGAAGCAATGGCAAGGCAACCTGGGGAACACCTTGGAGTGTAACACACCATCTCTCTCCACCCGATACCCATTTTGTAGGCCTAATGCAGTGTAGTTTTCTACAACTACTAAACGAGAGTCGGAAGACCGAAGCAATGGCAAGGCAACCTGGGGAACACCTTGGAGTGTAACACACCATCTCTCTCCACCCGATACCCATTTTGTAGGCCTAATGCAGTGTAGTTTTCTACAACTACTAAACGAGAGTCGGAAGATCGAAGCAATGGCGAGGAAACCTGGAGAACACCTTGGAGTGTAACACACCATCTCTCTCCACCCCATACCCATTTTGTAGGCCTAATGCTGTGTAGTTTTCTACAACTACTAAACGAGAGTCGGAAGATCGAAGCAATGGCGAGGAAACCTGGAGAACACCTTGGAGTGTAACACACCATCTCTCTCCACCCCATACCCATTTTGTAGGCCTAATGCTGTGTAGTTTTCTACAACTACTAAACGAGAGTCGGAAGACCGAAGCAATGGCAAGGCAACCTGGGGAACACCTTGGAGTGTAACACACCATCTCTCTCCACCCGATACCCATTTTGTAGGCCTAATGCAGTGTAGTTTTCTACAACTACTAAACGAGAGTCGGAAGACCGAAGCAATGGCAAGGCAACCTGGGGAACACCTTGGAGTGTAACACACCATCTCTCTCCACCCGATACCCATTTTGTAGGCCTAATGCAGTGTAGTTTTCTACAACTACTAAACGAGAGTCGGAAGATCGAAGCAATGGCGAGGAAACCTGGAGAACACCTTGGAGTGTAACACACCATCTCTCTCCACCCCATACCCATTTTGTAGGCCTAATGCTGTGTAGTTTTCTACAACTACTAAACGAGAGTCGGAAGACCGAAGCAATGGCAAGGCAACCTGGGGAACACCTTGGAGTGTAACACACCATCTCTCTCCACCCGATACCCATTTTGTAGGCCTAATGCAGTGTAGTTTTCTACAACTACTAAACGAGAGTCGGAAGATCGAAGCAATGGCGAGGAAACCTGGAGAACACCTTGGAGTGTAACACACCATCTCTCTCCACCCCATACCCATTTTGTAGGCCTAATGCTGTGTAGTTTTCTACAACTACTAAACAAGAGTCGGAAGATCGAAGCAATGACGAGGAAACCTGGAGAACACCTTGGAGTGTAACACACCATCTCTCTCCACCCCATACCCATTTTGTAGGCCTAATGCTGTGTAGTTTTCTACAACTACTAAACGAGAGTCGGAAGACCGAAGCAATGGCAAGGCAACCTGGGGAACACCTTGGAGTGTAACACACCATCTCTCTCCACCCGATACCCATTTTGTAGGCCTAATGCAGTGTAGTTTTCTACAACTACTAAACGAGAGTCGGAAGACCGAAGCAATGGCAAGGCAACCTGGGGAACACCTTGGAGTGTAACACACCATCTCTCTCCACCCGATACCCATTTTGTAGGCCTAATGCAGTGTAGTTTTCTACAACTACTAAACGAGAGTCGGAAGATCGAAGCAATGGCGAGGAAACCTGGAGAACACCTTGGAGTGTAACACACCATCTCTCTCCACCCCATACCCATTTTGTAGGCCTAATGCTGTGTAGTTTTCTACAACTACTAAACGAGAGTCGGAAGACCGAAGCAATGGCAAGGCAACCTGGGGAACACCTTGGAGTGTAACACACCATCTCTCTCCACCCGATACCCATTTTGTAGGCCTAATGCAGTGTAGTTTTCTACAACTACTAAACGAGAGTCGGAAGACCGAAGCAATGGCAAGGCAACCTGGGGAACACCTTGGAGTGTAACACACCATCTCTCTCCACCCGATACCCATTTTGTAGGCCTAATGCAGTGTAGTTTTCTACAACTACTAAACGAGAGTCGGAAGATCGAAGCAATGGCGAGGAAACCTGGAGAACACCTTGGAGTGTAACACACCATCTCTCTCCACCCCATACCCATTTTGTAGGCCTAATGCTGTGTAGTTTTCTACAACTACTAAACGAGAGTCGGAAGATCGAAGCAATGGCGAGGAAACCTGGAGAACACCTTGGAGTGTAACACACCATCTCTCTCCACCCCATACCCATTTTGTAGGCCTAATGCTGTGTAGTTTTCTACAACTACTAAACGAGAGTCGGAAGACCGAAGCAATGGCAAGGCAACCTGGGGAACACCTTGGAGTGTAACACACCATCTCTCTCCACCCGATACCCATTTTGTAGGCCTAATGCAGTGTAGTTTTCTACAACTACTAAACGAGAGTCGGAAGACCGAAGCAATGGCAAGGCAACCTGGGGAACACCTTGGAGTGTAACACACCATCTCTCTCCACCCGATACCCATTTTGTAGGCCTAATGCAGTGTAGTTTTCTACAACTACTAAACGAGAGTCGGAAGATCGAAGCAATGGCGAGGAAACCTGGAGAACACCTTGGAGTGTAACACACCATCTCTCTCCACCCCATACCCATTTTGTAGGCCTAATGCTGTGTAGTTTTCTACAACTACTAAACGAGAGTCGGAAGATCGAAGCAATGGCGAGGAAACCTGGAGAACACCTTGGAGTGTAACACACCATCTCTCTCCACCCCATACCCATTTTGTAGGCCTAATGCTGTGTAGTTTTCTACAACTACTAAACGAGAGTCGGAAGACCGAAGCAATGGCAAGGCAACCTGGGGAACACCTTGGAGTGTAACACACCATCTCTCTCCAACCGATACCCATTTTGTAGGCCTAATGCAGTGTAGTTTTCTACAACTACTAAACGAGAGTCGGAAGACCGAAGCAATGGCAAGGCAACCTGGGGAACACCTTGGAGTGTAACACACCATCTCTCTCCACCCGATACCCATTTTGTAGGCCTAATGCAGTGTAGTTTTCTACAACTACTAAACGAGAGTCGGAAGATCGAAGCAATGGCGAGGAAACCTGGAGAACATCTTGGAGTGTAACACACCATCTCTCTCCACCCCATACCCATTTTGTAGGCCTAATGCTGTGTAGTTTTCTACAACTACTAAACGAGAGTCGGAAGACCGAAGCAATGGCAAGGCAACCTGGGGAACACCTTGGAGTGTAACACACCATCTCTCTCCACCCGATACCCATTTTGTAGGCCTAATGCAGTGTAGTTTTCTACAACTACTAAACGAGAGTCGGAAGACCGAAGCAATGGCAAGGCAACCTGGGGAACACCTTGGAGTGTAACACACCATCTCTCTCCACCCGATACCCATTTTGTAGGCCTAATGCAGTGTAGTTTTCTACAACTACTAAACGAGAGTCGGAAGATCGAAGCAATGGCGAGGAAACCTGGAGAATACCTTGGAGTGTAACACACCATCTCTCTCCACCCCATACCCATTTTGTAGGCCTAATGCTGTGTAGTTTTCTACAACTACTAAACGAGAGTCGGAAGATCGAAGCAATGGCGAGGAAACCTGGAGAACACCTTGGAGTGTAACACACCATCTCTCTCCACCCCATACCCATTTTGTAGGCCTAATGCTGTGTAGTTTTCTACAACTACTAAACGAGAGTCGGAAGACCGAAGCAATGGCAAGGCAACCTGGGGAACACCTTGGAGTGTAACACACCATCTCTCTCCACCCGATACCCATTTTGTAGGCCTAATGCAGTGTAGTTTTCTACAACTACTAAACGAGAGTCGGAAGACCGAAGCAATGGCAAGGCAACCTGGGGAACACCTTGGAGTGTAACACACCATCTCTCTCCACCCGATACCCATTTTGTAGGCCTAATGCAGTGTAGTTTTCTACAACTACTAAACGAGAGTCTGAAGACCGAAGCAATGGCGAGGAAACCTGGAGAACACCTTGGAGTGTAACACACCATCTCTCTCCACCCCATACCCATTTTGTAGGCCTAATGCTGTGTAGTTTTCTACAACTACTAAACGAGAGTCGGAAGACCGAAGCAATGGCAAGGAAACCTGGGGAACACCTTGGAGTGTAACACACCATCTCTCTCCACCCGATACCCATTTTGTAGGCCTAATGCTGTGTAGTTTTCTACAACTACTAAACGAGAGTCGGAAGACCGAAGCAATGGCAAGGCAACCTGGGGAACACCTTGGAGTGTAACACACCATCTCTCTCCACCCGATACCCATTTTGTAGGCCTAATGCAGTGTAGTTTTCTACAACTACTAAACGAGAGTCGGAAGACCGAAGCAATGGCAAGGCAACCTGGGGAACACCTTGGAGTGTAACACACCATCTCTCTCCACCCGATACCCATTTTGTTGGCCTAATGCAGTGTAGTTTTCTACAACTACTAAACGAGAGTCGGAAGATCGAAGCAATGGCGAGGAAACCTGGAGAACACCTTGGAGTGTAACACACCATCTCTCTCCACCCCATACCCATTTTGTAGGCCTAATGCTGTGTAGTTTTCTACAACTACTAAACGAGAGTCGGAAGACCGAAGCAATGGCAAGGCAACCTGGGGAACACCTTGGAGTGTAACACACCATCTCTCTCCACCCGATACCCATTTTGTAGGCCTAATGCAGTGTAGTTTTCTACAACTACTAAACGAGAGTCGGAAGATCGAAGCAATGGCGAGGAAACCTGGAGAACACCTTGGAGTGTAACACACCATCTCTCTCCACCCCATACCCATTTTGTAGGCCTAATGCTGTGTAGTTTTCTACAACTACTAAACGAGAGTCGGAAGACCGAAGCAATGGCAAGGCAACCTGGGGAACACCTTGGAGTGTAACACACAATCTCTCTCCACCCGATACCCATTTTGTAGGCCTAATGCAGTGTAGTTTTCTACAACTACTAAACGAGAGTCGGAAGACCGAAGCAATAGCAAGGCAACCTGGGGAACACCTTGGAGTGTAACACACCATCTCTCTCCACCCGATACCCATTTTGTAGGCCTAATGCAGTGTAGTTTTCTACAACTACTAAACGAGAGTCGGAAGATCGAAGCAATGGCGAGGAAACCTGGAGAACACCTTGGAGTGTAACACACCATCTCTCTCCACCCCATACCCATTTTGTAGGCCTAATGCTGTGTAGTTTTCTACAACTACTAAACGAGAGTCGGAAGACCGAAGCAATGGCAAGGCAACCTGGGGAACACCTTGGAGTGTAACACACCATCTCTCTCCACCCGATACCCATTTTGTAGGCCTAATGCAGTGTAGTTTTCTACAACTACTAAACGAGAGTCGGAAGACCGAAGCAATGGCAAGGCAACCTGGGGAACACCTTGGAGTGTAACACACCATCTCTCTCCACCCGATACCCATTTTGTAGGCCTAATGCAGTGTAGTTTTCTACAACTACTAAACGAGAGTCGGAAGACCGAAGCAATGGCAAGGCAACCTGGGGAACACCTTGGAGTGTAACACACCATCTCTCTCCACCCGATACCCATTTTGTAGGCCTAATGCAGTGTAGTTTTCTACAACTACTAAACGAGAGTCGGAAGATCGAAGCAATGGCGAGGAAACCTGGAGAACACCTTGGAGTGTAACACACCATCTCTCTCCACCCCATACCCATTTTGTAGGCCTAATGCAGCCTACTTTCCGACAACTACTAAACGAGAGCATGAAGATCGAAGCTCAGGAAAGGCAACCTGGGGAACACCTTGGAGTGTAACACACCCTCTCTCTACACCACGGAAGTGCTGATTCTTAGGAAGGAAGGCTGTCGGAAAGAAGCAGGGCGCGTCCGAGGGTGATTATATTCTTATTAGGTATATACTCACCCTCGGACGCGCCCTGCTTCTTTATTTGTAATGAATGTTTATTTGCAATGTGGTTTTGACTTACTCTATTTTTTTGGTAAATAATGATTTTATTATTTTCATTGTTTTGCATCTTTTTGGCAATAATATAAAGAAGACGCGACAGGACAACACTCGGTGGATGCCATATCTGTGTTTTAAATTGAAAAAAACTTTCAGTTAACTACTTGCAGGAGAAAGTTATTGTAGCTGGTGGCCATTTTTAGTACTGTACCAGATTTTTGTTGTATGTGTTTGTTTTTAATGTTAAAATGTCTGCATTTGATATCTCTCCAGTATTTTCTTTTTTATAAGCAAAATACTTATTTTTATATTTTCTGATGTTGGTTCAAGGGGTACACGGGCAGCAGTAGACAGGTCAGTGGAGGCCTAGTGGAAGGAGGGACCGCAGACAGGCTTCGAAGCCCTAACATAATAAATTGGGCTGGCTGTAGGCAATTTAAAATTGGTTCCAGGGGAACCCGGGCAGCAGTAGACAGGTCAGTGGAGGCCTAGTGGAAGGAGGGACCGCAGACAGGCTTCGAAGCCCTAACATAATAAATTGGGCTGGCTGTAGGCAATTTAAAATTGGTTCCAGGGGAACCCGGGCAGCAGTAGACAGGTCAGTGGAGGCCTAGTGGAAGGAGGGACCGCAGACAGGCTTCGAAGCCCTAACATAATAAATTGGGCTGGCTGTAGGCAATTTAAAATTGGTTCCAGGGGAACACGGGCAGCAGTGGCCTGGTCAGTGTAGTAGTAGTGGAAAAACGGGCCGCAGACAGGCTTCGAAGGCCTAACATAACAAAAATTGGGATGTAGGCAATTTACAATTGGTTCCAGGGGAACACGGGCAGAAGTAGACAGGTCAGTGGAGGCCTAGTGGAAGGAGGGACCGCAGACAGGCTTCGAAGCCCTAACGTAATAAATTGGCCTGGCTGTAGGCAATTTACAATTGGTTCCAGGGGAACACGGGCGGCAGTAGACAGGTCAGTGGAGGCCTAGTGGAAGGAGGGACCGCAGACAGGCTTCAAAGCCCTAACATAATAAATTGGGCTGGCTGTAGGCAACTTAAAATTGGTTCCAGGGGAACCCGGGCAGCAGTAGACAGGTCAGTGGAGGCCTAGTGGAAGGAGGGACCGCAGACAGGCTTCGAAGCCCTAACATAATAAATTGGGCTGGCTGTAGGCAATTTAAAATTGGTTCCAGGGGAACCCGGGCAGCAGTAGACAGGACAGTGGAGGCCTAGTGGAAGGAGGGACCGCAGACAGGCTTCGAAGCCCTAACATAATAAATTGGGCTGGCTGTAGGCAATTTAAAATTGGTTCCAGGGGAACCCGGGCGGCAGTAGACAGGTCAGTGGAGGCCTAGTGGAAGGAGGGACCGCAGACAGGCTTCGAAGCCCTAACATAATAAATTGGCCTGGCTGTAGGCAATTTAAAATTGGTTCCAGGGGAACCCGGGCAGCAGTAGACAGGTCAGTGGAGGCCTAGTGGAAGGAGGGACCGCAGACAGGCTTCAAAGCCCTAACATAATAAATTGGGCTGGCTGTAGGCAATTTAAAATTGGTTCCAGGGGAACCCGGGCAGCAGTAGACAGGTCAGTGGAGGCCTAGTGGAAGGAGTGACCGCAGACAGGCTTCGAAGGCCTAACATAAGAAAAATGTCAATACAATGGTATTGACAGTGCCAGGCATTGAAGGATGTCAGCGCATAGACTAAACATTGGTGGAGCTCTGAGAGAAAATTTTGCAAGTGGTAGAGCACTGTTTGACCTGGGGGGGGGGGACTGTCTTGTGGCCGGCGGTACAGGCCCAGGGCCCCTCATATTACAACGGTGTGTCTGACGTTGGGTGCGCACCACCACCGCCAGACACTTTATTGTACTATGAGGGACCTAGTGGCAGTGCCGTCGACCAAAAGCGGGCACACCCACCTCTTCAGACAAACAGTACTCTCACGGGTGCTGGCGCCAAGGGGCGATACCACGGCCCCGTGTGGGGACTTTGGCCATTTAGGGAGGTGTTAACATGTCGGATGCTGGACAATCAGGTGCTGCAAATTACGAGATTGGAAAAGTCGTTCAGAATAGTCCACAGGCAAGACCTTTACATAGGAAAGCTAGGTGTCAGCCGGGCAAGGTGCGGCAAAAGATTTCGAAATCCAGTTGTGGTTCATTTTAATGAAGGTTAGATCATCTACATTTTGGGTAGCCAGACGAGTCCTTTTTTCTGTTAGTATTGAACCTGCAGCACTGAATACTCTTTCTGATAGGACACTAGCTGCCGGGCAAGCAAGCTCCTGCAATGCATATTCTGCCAATTCTGGCCAGGTGTCTAATTTTGATGCCCAGTAATCAAATGGGAATGACGGTTGAGGGAGAACGTCGATAAGGGATGAAAAATAGTTAGTAACCATACTGGACAAATGTTGTCTCCTGTCACTTTGAATTGATGCTGCAGTACCTGTCCTGTCTGCGGTCATAGCAAAATCACTCCACAACCTGGTCAGAAAACCCCTCTGGCCAACGACACTTCTGATTTCTGCCCCTCTAACACCTCTGGTCTGCTGGCCCCTGCAGCTCGTGTTAGAACGATCACGGGCGCTGTGTGCAGGGAATGCCAGAAGCAAACGGTCAACAAGAGTTGATTGTTTGGTTGCTAATATTAGTTCCAAGTTCTCATGTGGCATTATATTTTGCAATTTGCCTTTATAGCGAGGATCAAGGAGGCAGGCCAACCAGTAATCGTCATCGTTCATCATTTTTGTTATGCGTGTGTCCCTTTTGAGGATACGTAAGGCATAATCCGCCATGTGGGCCAAAGTTCCAGTTCTCAAATCTGTGGTTGTGCTTGGTTGAGGGGCAGTTTCAGGCAAATCCACGTCACTTGTGTCCCTCCAAAAACCAGAACCCGGCCTTGCCGCGCCAACAATTTCCACTGGCCCCGGAAAAGCTTCCTCATTAAAAATATAATCATCCCCATCATCCTCCTCGTCCTCCTCCTCCTGTTCGCCCGCTACCTCGTCCTGTACACTGCCCTGGCCAGACAATGGCTGACTGTCATCAAGGCTTTCCTCTTCCTCAGCTGCAGACGCCTGATCCTTTATGTGCGTCAAACTTTGCATCAGCAGACGCATTAGGGGGATGCTCATGCTTATTATGGCGTTGTCTGCACTAACCAGCCGTGTGCATTCCTCAAAACACTGAAGGACTTGACACATGTCTTGAATCTTCGACCACTGCACACCTGACAACTCCATGTCTGCCATCCTACTGCCTGCCCGTGTATGTGTATCCTCCCACAAAAACATAACAGCCCGCCTCTGTTCACACAGTCTCTGAAGCATGTGCAGTGTTGAGTTCCACCTTGTTGCAACGTCTATGATTAGGCGATGCTGGGGAAGGTTCAAAGAACGCTGATAGGTCTGCATACGGCTGGAGTGTACGGGCGAACGGCGGATATGTGAGCAAAGTCCACGCACTTTGAGGAGCAGGTCGGATAACCCCGGATAACTTTTCAGGAAGCACTGCACCACCAGGTTTAAGGTGTGAGCCAGGCAAGGAATGTGTTTCAGTTGGGAAATGGAGATGGCAGCCATGAAATTCCTTCCGTTATCACTCACTACCTTGCCTGCCTCAAGATCTACAGTGCCCAGCCACGACTGCGTTTCTTTCTGCAAGAACTCGGACAGAACTTCAGCGGTGTGTCTGTTGTCGCCCAAACACTTCATAGCCAATACAGCCTGCTGACGTTTGCCAGTAGCTGCCCCATAATGGGAGACCTGGTGTGCAACAGTGGCAGCTGCGGATGGAGTGGTTGTGCGACTGCGGTCTGTGGACGAGGTCTCGCTTCTGCAGGAGGACGAGGAGGAGGAGGAGGGGGTGCGAATGGCTACAGCCAACTGTTTCCTAGACCGTGGGCTAGGCAGAACTGTCCCAAACTTGCTGTCCCCTGTGGACCCTGCATCCACCACATTTACCCAGTGTGCCGTGATGGACACGTAACGTCCCTGGCCATGCCTACTGGTCCATGCATCTGTTGTCAGGTGCACCTTTGTGCTCACAGATTGCCTGAGTGCATGAACGATGCGCTCTTTAACCCCTTCATGACCCAGCCTATTTTGACCTTAAAGACCTTGCCGTTTTTTGCAATTCTGACCAGTGTCCCTTTATGAGGTAATAACTCAGGAACGCTTCAACGGATCCTAGCGGTTCTGAGATTGTTTTTTCGTGACATATTGGGCTTCATGTTAGTGGTAAATTTAGGTCAATAAATTCTGCGTTTATTTGTGATAAAAACGGAAATTTGGCGAAAATTTTGAAAATTTCGCAATTTTCACATTTTGAATTTTTATTCTGTTAAACCAGAGAGATATGTGACACAAAGTAGTTAATAAATAACATTTCCCACATGTTTACTTTACATCAGCACAATTTTGGAAACAAAAATTTTTTTTGTTAGGAAGTTATAAGGGTTAAAATTTGACCAGCGATTTGTCATTTTTACAACGAAATTTACAAAACCATTTTTTTTAGGGACCACCTCACATTTGAAGTCAGTTTGAGGGGTCTATATGGCTGAAAATACCCAAAAGTGACACCATTCTAAAAACTGCACCCCTCAAGGTACTCAAAACCACATTCAAGAAGTTTATTAACCCTTCAGGTGCTTCACAGCAGCAGAAGCAACATGGAAGGAAAAAATGAACATTTAACTTTTTAGTCACAAAAATTATCTTTTAGCAACAATTTTTTTATTTTCCCAATGGTAAAAGGAGAAACTGAACCACGAAAGTTGTTGTCCAATTTGTCCTGAGTACGCTGATACCTCATATGTGGGGGTAAACCACTGTTTGGGCGCACGGCAGGGCTTGGAAGGGAAGGAGCGCCATTTGACTTTTTGAATCAAAAATTGGCTCCACTCTTTAGCGGACACCATGTCACGTTTGGAGAGCCCCCGTGTGCCTAAAAATTGGAGCTCCCCCACAAGTGACCCCATTTTGGAAACTAGACGCCCCAAGGAACTTATCTAGATGCATAGTGAGCACTTTGAACCCCCAGGTGCTTCACAAATTAATCCGTAAAAATTAAAAAGTACTTTTTTTTCACAAAAAAATTCTTTTAGCCTCAATTTTTTCATTTTCACATGGGCAACAGGATAAAATGGATCCTAAAATGTGTTGGGCAATTTCTCCTGAGTACACCAATACCTCACATGTGGGGGTAAACCACTGTTTGGGCACATGGTAAGGCTCGGAAGGGAAGGAGCGCCATTTGACTTTTTGAATGAAAAATTATTTCCATCGTTAGCGGACACCATGTCGCGTTTGGAGAGCTCCTGTGTGCCTAAACATTGGCGCTCCCCCACAAGTGACCCCATTTTGGAAACTAGACCCCCCAAGGAACTTATTTAGATGCCTAGTGAGCACTTTAAACCCTCAGGTGCTTCACAAATTGATCTGTAAAAATGAAAAAGTACTTTTTTTTCACAAAAAAATTCTTTTCGCCTCAATTTTTTCATTTTCACATGGGCAGTAGGGTAAAATGGATCATAAAATTTGTTGGGCAATTTCTCCCGAGTACGTCGATACCTCATATGTGGGGGTAAACCACTGTTTGGGCACTCGGCAGGGCTCGGAAGGGAAGGCGCGCCATTTGACTTTTTGAATGGAAAATTAGCTCCAATTGTTAGCGGACACCATGTCGCGTTTGGAGAGCCCCTGTGTGCCTAAACATTGGAGCTCCCCCACAAGTGACCCCATTTTGGAAACTAGACCCCCCAAGGAACTTATCTAGATGCATATTGAGCACTTTAAACCCCCAGGTGCTTCACAGAAGTTTATAACGCAGAGCCATGAAAATAAAAAATAATTTTTCTTTCCTCAAAAATGATTTTTAGCCTGGAATTTCCTATTTTGCCAAGGATAATAGGAGAAATTGGACCCCAAATATTGTTGTCCTGTTTGTCCTGAGTACGCAGATACCCCATATGTGGGGGTAAACCACTGTTTGGGCGCACGGCAGGGCTCGGAAGGGATGGCACGCCATTTGGCTTTTTAAATGGAAAATTAGCTCCAATCATTAGCGGACACCATGTCACGTTTGGAGAGCCCCTGTGTGCCTAAACATTGGAGATCCCCCAGAAATGACACCATTTTGGAAACTAGACCCCCAAATGAACTAATCTAGATGTGTGGTGAGGACTTTGAACCCCCAAGTGCTTCACAGAAGTTTATAACGCAGAGCCATGAAAAAAAAAAAAAAATTATTTTCTCAAAAATGATCTTTTAGCCTGCAATTTTTTATTTTCCCTAGGGTAACAGGAGAAATTTGACGCCAAAAGTTGTTGTCCAGTTTCTCCTGAGTACGATGATACCCCATATGTGGGGGTAAATCACTGTTTGGGCACATGCCGGGGCTCGGAAGTGAAGTAGTGACGTTTTGAAATGCAGACTTTGATGGAATGCTCTGTGGGCGTCACGTTGCGTTTGCAGAGCCCCTGATGTGGCTTAACAGTAGAAACCCCCCACAAGTGACCCCATTTTGGAAACTAGACCCCCAAAGGAACTTATCTAGATGTGTGGTGAGCACTTTGAACCCCCAAGCGCTTCATAGAAGTTTATAATGCAGAGCCGTGAAAATAATAAATACGTTTTCTTTCCTCAAAAATAATTATTTAGCCCAGAATTTTTTAATTTTCCCAAGGGTAACAGGAGAAATTTGACCCCAATATTTGTTGTCCAGTTTCTCCTGAGTACGGTGATACCCCATATGTGGGGGTAAACTACTGTTTGGGCACATGCCGGGGCTTGGAATTGAAGTAGTGACGTTTTGAAATGCAGACTTTGATGGAATGCTCTGCGGGCGTCACGTTGCGTTTGCAGAGCCCCTGATGTGCCTAAACAGTAGAAACCCCCCACAAGTGACCCCATTTTGGAAACTAGACCCCGAAAGGAACTTATCTAGATATGTGGTGAGCACTTTGAACCCCCAAGTGCTTCACAGACGTTTACAACGCAGAGCCGTGAAAATAAAAAATCATTTTTCTTTCCTCAAAAATTATGTTTTAGCAAGCATTTTTTTTGATTCACAAGGGTAACAGGAGAAATTGGACCCCAGTAATTGTTGCGCAGTTTGTCCTGAGTATGCTGGTACCCCATATGTGGGGGTAAACCACTGTTTGGGCACACGTCAGGGCTCGGAAGTGAGGGAGCACCATTTGACTTTTTGAATACGAGATTGGCTGGAATCAATGGTGGCGCCATGTTGCGTTTGGAGACCCCTGATGTGCCTAAACAGTGGTAACCCCTTAATTCTACCTCCAACACTAACCCCAACACACCCCTAACCCTAATCCCAACTGTAGCCATAACCCTAAACACAACCCTAACCGCAACACACCCCTAACCCTAACCACAACCCTAATTCCAACCCTAACCCTAAGGCTATGTGCCCACGTTGCGGATTCGTGTGAGATATTTTCGCACCATTTTTGAAAAATCCGCGGGTAAAAGGCACTGCGTTTTACCTGCGGATTTTCCGCGGATTTCCAGTGTTTTTTGTGCGGATTTCACCTGCGGATTCCTATTGAGGAACAGGTGTAATTCGCTGCGGAATCCACACAAAGAATTGACATGCTGCGGAAAATACAACGCAGCGTTTCCGCGCGGTATTTTCCGCACCATGGGCACAGCGGATTTGGTTTTTCATATGTTTACATGGTACTGTAAACCTGATTGAACACTGCTGCGAATCCGCAGCGGCCAATCCGCGCCGTGTGCACATAGCCTAATTCTAAAGGTATGTGCACACGCTGCGGAAAACGCTGCGGATCCGCAGCAGTTTCCCATGAGTTTACCTACGGGAAACAAAAATCGCTGTACACATGCTGCGGAAAAACTGCACGGAAACGCAGCGGTTTACATTCCGCAGCATGTCACTTCTTTGTGTGGATTCCGCAGCGGTTTTACAACTGCTCAAATAGAAAATCGCAGTTGTAAAACCGCAGTGAAATGCGCAGAAAAACCGCGGTAAATCCGCCATAAATCCGCAGCGGTTTAGCACTGCGGATTTATCAAATCCGCAGCGGAAAAATCCGCAGAGGACCAGAATACGTGTGCACATACCGAAACCCTTACCCTAGCCCTAACCCTACCCCTAACCCTAACCCTAGCCCTAACCCTACCCCTACCCCTAGCCCTAACCCTAACCCTAACCCTACCCCTAACCCTACCCCTAACCCTATTCTAACATTAGTGGAAAAAAAAAATTTCTTTATTTTTTTATTGTCCCTACCTATGGGGGTGACAAAGGGGGGGGGGGGGGGGTCATTTATTATTTTTTTTATTTTGATCACTGAGATATAATCTATCTCAGTGATCAAAATGCACTTTGGAACGAATCTGCCGGCCGGCAGATTCGGCGGGCGCACTGCGCATGCGCCCGCCATTTTGGAAGATGGCGGCGCCCAGGGAGAAGACGGACGGGACCCCGGCTGGATCGGTAAGTATGATGGGGTGGGGGGGGACCACGGGGGGGGATCGGAGCACGGGGGGGGGAATCGGAGTGCGGGAGGGGAGGAACGGCGCACGGGGGGCGTGGAATGGAGCACCGGGGGGCTGGAATGGAGCACGGGGGGGTGGAACGGAGCACCGGGGGGTGGATCGGAGTGCAGGGGGGGTGATTGGAGCACGGGGGGGTGATTGGAGCACGGGGGGAGCGGACAAGAGCACGGGGGGGAGCGGAGCACTGGACGGAGGGGAGCCGGAGCAGTGTACCGGCCAGATCGGAGGGCTGGGGGGGCGATCGGTGGGGTGGGGTGGGGGCACACTAGTATTTCCAGCCATGGCCGATGATATTTCAGCATCGGCCATGGCTGGATTGCAATATTTCACCCGTTATAATAGGTGAAATATTACAAATCGCTCTGATTGGCAGTTTCACTTTCAACAGCCAATCAGAGCGATCGTAGCCACGAGGGGGTGAAGCCACCCCCCCTGGGCTAAACTACCACTCCCCCTGTCCCTGCAGATCGGGTGAAATGGGAGTTAACCCTTTCACCCGATCTGCAGGGACGCGATCTTTCCATGACGCCGCATAGGCGTCATGGGTCGGAATGGCACCGACTTTCATGACGCCTACGTGGCCTCATGGGTCGGGAAGGGGTTATAATGCTGGTGGAGGGCTGGGATGGCTTTTCTGGAAAAAAGTGTCGACTGGGTAGCTCGTAGCGTGGTACAGCGTAGTCCATCAGGGCTTTGAAAGCTTCACTTTCAACTAACCGGTAGGGCATCATCTCTAACGAGATTAGTCTAGCTATGTGGGCGTTCAAACCCTGTGTACGCGGATGCGAGGCTAAGTACTTCCTTTTTCTAACCATAGTCTCATGTAGGGTGAGCTGGACTGGAGAGCTGGAGATCGTGGAACTAGCGGGGGTGCCGGTGGACATGGCAGACTGAGAGACGGTGGGAGATGGTATTGTTGCCGCCGGTGCCCTAGATGCAGTGTTTCCTACTACGAAATTGGTGATTCCCTGACCCTGACTTCTTTGGCCTGGCAAAGAAACCTGCACAGATACTGCAGGTGGTGCAGAAAATGGTGGCCCTACACTGCCGGAAGGGATGTTGCGTTGATGACTAGCTTCATTGGCCAAGGGTGCTACAACCTTAAGGGACGTTTGGTAGTTAGTCCAAGCTTGCAAATGCATGGTGGTTAAATGTCTATGCATGCAACTTGTATTGAGACTTTTCAGATTCTGCCCTCTGCTTAAGGTAGTTGAACATTTTTGACAGATGACTTTGCGCTGATCAATTGGATGTTGTTTAAAAAAATGCCAGACTGCACTCTTTCTAGCATCGGATACCTTTTCAGGCATTGCAGACTGAGCTTTAACCGGATGGCCACGCTGTCCTCCAACAGGTTTTGACTTTGCCATGCGTTTTGGGCAAGATACGGGCCCGGCAGATGGAACCTGTTGCGATGTTGATGCCTGCTGCGGCCCCTCCTCCTCCGCTTCAGAACTGCTGCCGCCTGCACCCTGTTCCCCCAATGGCTGCCAATCGGGGTCAAGAACTGGGTCATCTATTACCTCTTCTTGTAGCTCGTGTGCAACTTCGTCTGTGTCACCTTGTCGGTCGGTGGTATAGCGTTCGTGATGGGGCAACATAGTCTCATCAGGGTCTGATTCTTGATCAGCACCCTGCGAGGGCAATGTTGTGGTCTGAGTCAAAGGACCAGCATAGTAGTCTGGCTGTGGCTGTGCATCAGTGCACTCCATGTCAGATTCAACTTGTAATGGGCATGGACTGTTAACTGCTTCACTTTCTAAGCCAGGGACGGTATGTGTAAAGAGCTCCATGGAGTAACCCGTTGTGTCGCCTGCTGCATTCTTCTCTGTTGTTGTTTTTGCTGAAGAGGACAAGGAAGCGACTTGTCCCTGACCATGAACATCCACTAACGACGCGCTGCTTTTACTTTTACCAGTTTCACGAGAGGAGGCAAAAGAGCTAGAGGCTGAGTCAGCAAGATAAGCCAAAACTTGCTCTTGCTGCTCCGGCTTTAAAAGCGGTTTTCCTACTCCCAGAAAAGGGAGCGTTCGAGGCCTTGTGTAGCCAGACGACGAACCTGGCTCCACAGCTCCAGACTTAGGTGCAATATTTTTTTTCCCACGACCACCTGATGCTCCACCACTACCACTACCCTCATTACCAGCTGACAATGAACGCCCCCGGCCACGACCTCTTCCACCAGACTTCCTCATTGTTTTAAAAACGTTACCAAACTAACGGTATTTGTTGCAGTCACACAACTTACACGGTGAGCTATAACTTCAGTATGATTTAGCTACCCCTTTACAGGTGGGTGAGACCACAACGAAAATCAGGCACAATGTTACACACTCTGTTGTTGGTGGCAACAAATGAGAGAGATGCCACACACGCAGGACTGTCACTGAAGCGCAAATGTAAATATTAATCTCCCACTGATTTGTGTTTTTTTTTTTAAAAAGGAGACTTTAGAAAAAAAAAAAAAAAAAAAATGATTTTTTAAGGAAGAATTTATAAACCAAATAAAAGGGCAATATTAATCTCCCACTGATTTGTTTTTTTGTTTTTTTTTCAGGGAGACTTTAGAAAAATAAAATACAAAAAAAATGATTTTTTCAGGAATAATTTAGAAACCAAATAAAATAAAATGATTTTTTCAGGGAGAATTTAGAAAACAAATAAAACAAAAAATAGGCTTTCTAGGGCCCACTGAGTGAGAGAGGACGCACACAGGAGTCAGGAGTGGCACACAAGCCCAGAGGCCAATATTTATCTCCCACTGATTGATTTAGTGATTTTTTCAGGTAGATTTTGGAACCCAAATCAAACAAAAAAATTAATAGGCTTTCTATGGCCCACAATTGGAGAGAGAGAGATGGCACACCCAGGAGTCAAGACTGGCACACAAGCAGAAAGGGCAATATTAATCTCCCACTGATTTGATTTTTTTTTTTTTTCAGGGAGACTTTAGAAAAAAAAAATACAAAAAAAATGATTTTTTTCAGGAATAATTTAGAAACCAAATAAAATAAAATGATTTTTTCAGGGAGAATTTAGAAAACAAATAAAACAAAAAATAGGCTTTCTAGGGCCCACTGAGTGAGAGAGGACGCACACAGGAGTAAGGAGTGGCACACAAGCCCAGAGGCCAATATTTATCTCCCACTGATTGATTAAGTGATTTTTTCAGGTAGATTTTGGAACCCAAATCAAGCAAAAAAATTAATAGGCTTTCTATGGCCCACAATTGGAGAGAGAGAGATGGCACACCCAGGAGTCAAGACTGGCACACAAGCAGAAAGGGCAATATTAATCTCCCACTGATTTGTTTTTTTTTGTTTTTTCAGGGAGACTTTAGAAAAAAAAAATACAAAAAAAATGATTTTTTTCAGGAATAATTTAGAAACCAAATAAAATAAAATGATTTTTTCAGGGAGAATTTAGAAAACAAATAAAACAAAAAATAGGCTTTCTAGGGCCCACTGAGTGAGAGAGGACGCACACAGGAGTCAGGAGTGGCACACAAGCCCAGAGGCCAATATTTATCTCCCACTGATTGATTTAGTGATATTTTCAGGTAGATTTTGGAACCCAAATCAAGCAAAAAAATTAATAGGCTTTCTATGGCCCACAATTGGAGAGCGAGAGATGGCACACCCAGGAGTCAAGACTGGCACACAAGCAGAAAGGGCAATATTAATCTCCCACTGATTTGTTTTTTTGTTTTTTTTTCAGGGAGACTTTAGAAAAAAAAAATACAAAAAAAATGATTTTTTTCAGGAATAATTTAGAAACCAAATAAAATAAAATGATTTTTTCAGGGAGAATTTAGAAAACAAATAAAACAAAAAATAGGCTTTCTAGGGCCCACTGAGTGAGAGAGGACACACACAGGAGTCAGGAGTGGCACACAAGCCCAGAGGCCAATATTTATCTCCCACTGATTGATTTATTGATTTTTTCAGGTAGAATTTAGAACCCAAATCAACCAAAAAAATAAATAGGCTTTCTATGGCCCACTATTTGTGAGAGAGATGGCACGCTCAGGACTGGCACACAAGCCCAGAGGCCAATATTAATCTCCCACTTTTTTTTTTTTTTCCAGGGAAAATTTATAAACCCAATAAAAAAAATAATAAATAGGCTTTCTATGGCCCACTATCTGAGAGAGAGAGATGGCACGCTTAGGACTGGCACACAAGCCCAAAGGCCAATATTAATCTCCCACTGATTGATTTATTGATTTTTTCAGGTAGATTTTGGAACCCAAATCAAGCAAAAAAATAAATAGGCTTTCTATGGCCCACTGAGAGATGGCACACACAGGAGTAAGGAGTGGCACACAAGCCCTGAGGCCAATATTTTTCTCCCACTGATTGATGTAGTGATTTTTTCAGGTAGATTTTAGAACCAAAATCAAGCAAAAAAATAAATAGGCTTTCTATGGCCCACTGAGTGAGAGATGACACAGACAGGGATGGCACTCTAGCAGAAATGCCAATCTTAATCTCCCACAAAAAAAAAAAAAAAAAAGGAACTGTCCTTCAATTACTATCTCCCTGCAGTAATCTCAGCCAGGTATGGCAGGCAGCAATAAGGAGTGGACTGATGCACAAATTAAATAAAAAGTGTGGACAAACAAACAAGATAGCTGTGCAGAAAGGAAGGAACAAGAGGATTTGTGCTTTGAAAAAAGCAGTTGGTTTGCACAGCGGCGTACACACAGCAATGCAGCTATCAGGGAGCCTTCTAGGGCAGCCCAATGAGCTACAGCGCTGAGGGAAAAAAAAAAAAAAAGTAGCTTCCACTGTCCCTGCACACCGAAGGTGGTGTTGGGCAGTGGAAATCGCTACAGCACAAGCGGTTTGGTGGTTAATGGACCCTGCCTAACGCTATCCCTGCTTCTGACGAAGCGGCAGCAACCTCTCCCTAGGCTCAGATCAGCAGCAGTAACATGGCGGTCGGCGGGAACGCCCCTTTATAGCCCCTGTGACGCCGCGGACAGCAAGCCAATCACTGCAATGCCCTTCTCTAAGATGGTGGGGACCAGGACCTATGTCATCACGCTGCCCACACTCTGCGTTTACCTTCATTGGCTGAGAAATGGCGCTTTTCGCGTCATTGAAACGCGACTTTGGCGCGAAAGTCGCGTACCGCATGGCCGACCCCGCACAGGGGTCGGATCGGGTTTCATGAAACCCGACTTTGTCAAAAGTCGGCGACTTTTGAAAATGTTCGACCCGTTTCGCTCAACCCTAATGACAGGCACTACGAGTTTCTCATCATGCCCTTCGGACTGTACAATGCACCCACTGTGTTTCAGGAATTCTTTAACAACACCTTCTGGGACAATATCTATGTTTCCGTGGTCGTGAACTTGGACGACATCTTAATTTTCTCTCCTGATCTACCTGTCCACATAAGACATGTTCATCAAGGTTGTCAGCTCCTATGGGAAAACAATTTATTGCCAAATTGTCCAAATGAGTCTTTGAAAAACCCTCTTTGCCTCTCTTCAGTTACATTGTTTTCTTCCAAGGTCTCAAAATGGCTACTGTGGAGGTTTCTGCTGTGCTATCCTGGCCTCATACTCAAAGCTTGTGTGCCATCCATAGGTTTCGTCAACTTCTACAGAAAATTTATTCCGCACAACACAACTTTTGCGAGAGCTCTAGTGCTGGACCATCCTGATCCTAACAAACTGTTTCTCCTGGAAGTGGGTGCCTCCTTTATTGGTGCTGTGGCAGTTCTTCTGCAGAGAAGTCTGTTTCTTGTGGTTACTTCTTTAAACTGTTTTCACTGGTCGAGCAAAACTAGACTATTGAGGATCGTGAACTACTGGTCATTAAGATGGTGCTTGAAGAATAATGACTACTGGAAGGTGTCAGCTCTTTGGTAATAATATAAACGGACCATAAGAACTTGACCTTTCTGAGGACCACAAAATGGTTAAATCCTGTCCAGGCCAGGTGGGCACTCTTCTTCACCCATTTCGGTTTTGAGCTGCACTTCCATCTGGTAGAGAAGAGTGTCAAACCTGATGCCTTGCCTCGATCCCTTGACGTGTCTGATTCTGAGGTGGAGTTGCAGCACTGAGGAGGATTCATTAACCTGGCTAGGATTACTGAAGCGGCTCCTGTTCTTGTAAAGGACAATCCTCTGAGGAAACCTGTTCCTACTGATAGGAAGAAAATTCAGTCATGGGTAGAGTTGAGCGACCTTGACCTTTTTAGAGTCGAGCCGGGTTTCGCGAAACCCGACTATCTCAAAAGTCGGGTCGAGTGAAATCGGCCGATTATGACGTAAAGTCGGGATCAACCGAAACACGAAACCCAATGCAAGTCAATGGGGCAGCATAGTCGGCAGTGAGTGGGGGCCAGGAAAACACCTAGAGTGCCCATTTTAATGTCAAAACCATCCATTCTTCTTAATGAAGCTTGTCAAGCGTAATTTACCTTATAATAATTGGAAGGCATTTGAAATTGGGGGTCATTTGGCTAAAGTTGTGGTGGGTAGGGCTGGTTCAAGTAATTAGTGGGCCCAGGAAATCTGGACCACGTCACGGCAGTGGAGCAGGGAGAGGTAAGTATTTCAACTTTGCAAGTGCTGTGAACCTGAGCAAGCAGGGGGGGCCCACTCGTTGGCATTGGCACTGGCACAGGGCCCCTCAAAGTACAGCGGTGTGTTTGCACGGCGGGGGCGCCTCCCACCGGCAGCAACACTTTTGCGTACTATGAGAGGCCCTGTGCCAGTGACGTCGCCAACTAGTATTCCTCCCCCCACCTGATGAAGGAACCTGCACTTTCATCTGCACCTTCCTCTTTGTCCCCGTGTAAGGTGGTATGGTATGCGGGAAGAGCAACCTGACTTTCAGCAGGGTCACAATGTTGTTGTGTAGCGTGCACGGGGAATGTTGCGTTATGGGTCAATGTACCAGCAGACTCATCTATCACTGGCTGGGCAATGGGCAGGATGAGGAGGAAACACAGATATAGGCCCAAATAATAAAGTGGGCTAAATGCAGTTCAAAATTGGTAACACAGGAATAACCAGGGGGCATTGCAGTGGAGGACAACTGGAATGAGAGGCTGACACAGAGAGTAGGCCCAAATCAGTAAGTAGTCGAAATGCAGTTCAAAATTGGCAACCGTAGTAAACAGGCGGCACAGCTTTGTTCAGTGGAGGAGAACAGCAAGGAGTGGCAGACACCGATAGTAGGCCCCAACCCAACTAGTAGGCCAAATGCAGTCTAACATTAACAACTACTTAACGAGCGCCTGAAAACGGAATTTCAGGACAGGAAACCAGGAGAACAGCAAGGAGCGGCAGACACTGTTAGTAGGCCCCAAACCAACTAGTACGCCAAATGCAGTTGTTCCATTTAACCACAATTTAACGAGAGCCTGAAGATAGAAGCTCAGGAAAGGCAACCTGGAGAACACCTTGGAGTGGAACACACCATCTCTCTCCACCCCATACCCATTTTGTAGGCCTAATGCTGTGTAGTTTTCTACAACTACTAAACGAGAGTCGGAAGACCGAAGCAATGGCAAGGCAACCTGGGGAACACCTTGGAGTGTAACACACCATCTCTCTCCACCCGATACCCATTTTGTAGGCCTAATGCAGTGTAGTTTTCTACAACTACTAAACGAGAGTCGGAAGATCGAAGCAATGGCGAGGAAACCTGGAGAACACCTTGGAGTGTAACACACCATCTCTCTCCACCCCATACCCATTTTGTAGACCTAATGCAGTGTAGTTTTCTACAACTACTAAACGAGAGTCGGAAGACCGAAGCAATGGCAAGGCAACCTGGGGAACACCTTGTAGTGTAACACACCATCTCTCTCCACCCCATACCCATTTTGTAGGCCTAATGCTGTGTAGTTTTCTACAACTACTAAACGAGAGTCAGAAGACCGAAGCAATGGCAAGGCAACCTGGGGAACACCTTGGAGTGTAACACACCATCTCTCTCCACCCGATACCCATTTTGTAGGCCTAATGCAGTGTAGTTTTCTACAACTACTAAACGAGAGTCGGAAGACCGAAGCAATGGCAAGGCAACCTGGGGAACACCTTGGAGTGTAACACACCATCTCTCTCCACCCGATACCCATTTTGTAGGCCTAATGCAGTGTAGTTTTCTACAACTACTAAACGAGAGTCGGAAGATCGAAGCAATGGCGAGGAAACCTGGAGAACACCTTGGAGTGTAACACACCATCTCTCTCCACCCCATACCCATTTTGTAGGCCTAATGCAGTGTAGTTTTCTACAACTACTAAACGAGAGTCGGAAGATCGAAGCAATGGCGAGGAAACCTGGAGAACACCTTGGAGTGTAACACACCATCTCTCTCCACCCCATACCCATTTTGTAGGCCTAATGCTGTGTAGTTTTCTACAACTACTAAACGAGAGTCGGAAGACCGAAGCAATGGCAAGGCAACCTGGGGAACACCTTGGAGTGTAACACACCATCTCTCTCCACCCGATACCCATTTTGTAGGCCTAATGCAGTGTAGTTTTCTACAACTACTAAACGAGAGTCGGAAGATCGAAGCAATGGCGAGGAAACCTGGAGAACACCTTGGAGTGTAACACACCATCTCTCTCCACCCCATACCCATTTTGTAGGCCTAATGCTGTGTAGTTTTCTACAACTACTAAACGAGAGTCGGAAGACCGAAGCAATGGCAAGGCAACCTGGGGAACACCTTGGAGTGTAACACACCATCTCTCTCCACCCGATACCCATTTTGTAGGCCTAATGCAGTGTAGTTTTCTACAACTACTAAACGAGAGTCGGAAGACCGAAGCAATGGCAAGGCAACCTGGGGAACACCTTGGAGTGTAACACACCATCTCTCTCCACCCGATACCCATTTTGTAGGCCTAATGCAGTGTAGTTTTCTACAACTACTAAACGAGAGTCGGAAGACCGAAGCAATGGCAAGGCAACCTGGGGAACACCTTGGAGTGTAACACACCATCTCTCTCCACCCGATACCCATTTTGTAGGCCTAATGCAGTGTAGTTTTCTACAACTACTAAACGAGAGTCGGAAGATCAAAGCAATGGCGAGGAAACCTGGAGAACACCTTGGAGTGTAACACACCATCTCTCTCCACCCCATACCCATTTTGTAGGCCTAATGCAGCCTACTTTCCGACAACTACTAAACGAGAGCATGAAGATCGAAGCTCAGGAAAGGCAACCTGGGGAACACCTTGGAGTGTAACACACCCTCTCTCTACACCACGGAAGGGCTGATTCTTAGGAAGGAAGGCTGTCGGAAAGAAGCAGGGCGCGTCCGAGGGTGATTATATTCTTATTAGGTATATACTCACCCTCGGACGCGCCCTGCTTCTTTATTTGTAATGAATGTTTATTTGCAATGTGGTTTTGACTTACTCTATTTTTTTGGTAAATAATGATTTTATTATTTTCATTGTTTTGCATCTTCTTGGCAATAATATAAAGAAGACGCGACAGGACAACACTCGGTGGATGCCATATCTGTGTTTTAAATTGAAAAAAACTTTCAGTTAACTATTTGCAGGAGAAAGTTATTGTAGCTGGTGGCCATTTTTAGTACTGTACCAGATTTTTGTTGTATGTGTTTGTTTTTAATGTTAAAATGTCTGCATTTGATATCTCTCCAGTATTTTCTTTTTTATAAGCAAAATACTTATTTTGATATTTTCTGATGTTGGTTCAAGGGGTACACGGGCAGCAGTAGACAGGTCAGTGGAGGCCTAGTGGAAGGAGGGACCGCAGACAGGCTTCGAAGCCCTAACATAATAAATTGGGCTGGCTGTAGGCAATTTAAAATTGGTTCCAGGGGAACCCGGGCAGCAGTAGACAGGTCAGTGGAGGCCTAGTGGAAGGAGGGACCGCAGACAGGCTTCGAAGCCCTAACATAATAAATTGGGCTGGCTGTAGGCAATTTAAAATTGGTTCCAGGGGAACACGGGCAGCAGTGGCCTGGTCAGTGTAGTAGTAGTGGAAAAACGGGCCGCAGACAGGCTTCGAAGGCCTAACATAACAAAAATTGGGATGTAGGCAATTTACAATTGGTTCCAGGGGAACACGGGCAGCAGTAGACAGGTCAGTGGAGGCCTAGTGGAAGGAGGGACCGCAGACAGGCTTCGAAGCCCTAACGTAATAAATTGGCCTGGCTGTAGGCAATTTACAATTGGTTCCAGGGGAACCCGGGCAGCAGTAGACAGGTCAGTGGAGGCCTAGTGGAAGGAGGGACCGCAGACAGGCTTCGAAGCCCTAACATAATAAATTGGGCTGGCTGTAGGCAATTTAAAATTGGTTCCAGGGGAACCCGGGCAGCAGTAGACAGGTCAGTGGAGGCCTAGTGGAAGGAGTGACCGCAGACAGGCTTCGAAGGCCTAACATAAGAAAAATGTCAAAACAATGGTATTGACAGTGCCAGGCATTGAAGGATGTCAGCGCATAGACTAAACATTGGTGGAGCTGTGAGAGAAAATTTTGCAAGTGGTAGAGCACTGTTTGACCTGGGGGGGGGGGGGACTGTCTTGTGGCCGGCGGTACAGACCCAGGGCCCCTCATATTACAACGGTGTGTCTGACGTTGGGTGCGCACCACCACCGCCAGACACTTTATTGTACTATGAGGGACCTAGTGGCAGTGCCGTCGACCAAAAGCGGGCACACCCACCTCTTCAGACAAACAGTACTCTCACGGGTGCTGGCGCCAAGTGGCGATACCACGGCCCCGTGTGGGGACTTTGGCCATTTAGGGAGGTGTTAACATGTCGGATGCTGGACAATCAGGTGCTGCAAATTACGAGATTGGAAAAGTTGTTCAGAATAGTCCACAGGCAAGACCTTTACATAGGAAAGCTAGGTGTCAGCCGGGCAAGGTGGGGCAAAAGATTTCGAAATCCAGTTGTGGTTCATTTTAATGAAGGTTAGATCATCTACATTTTGGGTAGCCAGACGAGTCCTTTTTTCTGTTAGTATTGAACCTGCAGCACTGAATACTCTTTCTGATAGGACACTAGCTGCCAGGCAAGCAAGCTCCTGCAATGCATATTCTGCCAATTCTGGCCAGGTGTCTAATTTTGATGCCCAGTAATCAAATGGGAATGACGGTTGAGGGAGAACGTCGATAAGGGATGAAAAATAGTTAGTAACCATACTGGACAAATGTTGTCTCCTGTCACTTTGAATTGATGCTGCAGTACCTGTCCTGTCTGCGGTCATAGCAAAATCACTCCACAACCTGGTCAGAAAACCCCTCTGGCCAACGACACTTCTGATTTCTGCCCCTCTAACACCTCTGGTCTGCTGGCCCCTGCAGCTCGTGTTAGAACGATCACGGGCGCTGTGTGCAGGGAATGCCAGAAGCAAACGGTCAACAAGAGTTGATTGTTTGGTTGCTAATATTAGTTCCAAGTGCTCATGTGGCATTATATTTTGCAATTTGCCTTTATAGCGAGGATCAAGGAGGCAGGCCAACCAGTAATCGTCATCGTTCATCATTTTTGTTATGCGTGTGTCCCTTTTGAGGATACGTAAGGCATAATCCGCCATGTGGGCCAAAGTTCCAGTTCTCAAATCTGTGGTTGTGCTTGGTTGAGGGGCAGTTTCAGGCAAATCCACGTCACTTGTGTCCCTCCAAAAACCAGAACCCGGCCTTGCCGCGCCAACAATTTCCACTGGCCCCGGAAAAGCTTCCTCATTAAAAATATAATCATCCCCATCATCCTCCTCCTCCTCTTCGCCCACTACCTCGTCCTGTACATTGCCCTGGCCAGACAATGGCTGACTGTCATCAAGGCTTTCCTCTTCCTCAGCTGCAGACGCCTGATCCTTTATGTGCGTCAAACTTTGCATCAGCAGACGCATTAGGGGGATGCTCATGCTTATTATGGCGTTGTCTGCACTAACCAGCCGTGTGCATTCCTCAAAACACTGAAGGACTTGACACATGTCTTGAATCTTCGACCACTGCACACCTGACAACTCCATGTCTGCCATCCTACTGCCTGCCCGTGTATGTGTATCCTCCCACAAAAACATAATAGCCCGCCTCTGTTCACACAGTCTCTGAAGCATGTGCAGTGTTGAGTTCCACCTTGTTGCAACGTCTATGATTAGGCGATGCTGGGGAAGGTTCAAAGAACGCTGATAGGTCTGCATACGGCTGGAGTGTACGGGCGAACGGCGGATATGTGAGCAAAGTCCACGCACTTTGAGGAGCAGGTCGGATAACCCCGGATGACTTTTCAGGAAGCACTGCACCACCAGGTTTAAGGTGTGAGCCAGGCAAGGAATGTGTTTCAGTTGGGAAATGGAGATGGCAGGCATGAAATTCCTTCTGTTATCACTCACTACCTTGCCTGCCTCAAGATCTACAGTGCCCAGCCACAACTGCGTTTCTTTCTGCAAGAACTCGGACAGAACTTCAGCGGTGTGTCTGTTGTCGCCCAAACACTTCATAGCCAATACAGCCTGCTGACGTTTGCCAGTAGCTGCCCCATAATGGGAGACCTGGTGTGCAACAGTGGCAGCTGCGGATGGAGTGTGTTATGTTTGCTAATGACAGGTGTTATGAAGGCAATCCAGAAACACAGTGTGCTTAGCGATCAGAGCGCACACAGTGATCTGACAAATACCCAAAAATACAAGAACGAGCTCTGAGACGTGGAAACTCTGTAGACTGCACACCTGATCCTATCCCAAACACAACTAATAGCGGCTGTGGATTGCGCCTAACAACTACCTAGGCAACTCGGCACAGCCTAAGAAACTAGCTAGCCTGAAGATAGAAAAATAGGCCTGACTTGCCCCAGAGAAATTCCCCAAAGGAAAAGGCAGCCCCCCACATATAATGACTGTGAGTAAGATGAAAAGACAAAACGTAGGGATGAAATAGATTCAGCAAAGTGGGGCCCGATATTCTAGGACAGAGCGAGGACAGTAAAGCGAACTTTGCAGTCTACAAAAAACACAAAAGCAAAACCACGCAAAGGGGGCAAAAAAAAACCCACCGTGCCGAACTAACGGCACGGCGGTACACTCTTTGCGTCTCAGAGCTTCCAGCAAAACAAAAGACAAGCTGGACAGAAAAAAAGCAACAAAAAAGCAAAAAGCACTTAGCTATACAGAGCAGCAGGTCACAGGAACAATCAGGAGAAGCTCAGATCCAACACTGAAACATTGACAAGGAGCAAAAATAGCAGCATCAGGCGGAGTTAAGTAATGAAGCAGTTAACGAGCTCACCAGAACACCTGAGGGAGGAAGCTCAGAAGCTGCAGTACCACTTGTGACCACAGGAGTGAATTCAGCCACAGAATTCACAACAGTACCCCCCCTTGAGGAGGGGTCACCGAACCCTCACCAGAGCCCCCAGGCCGACCAGGATGAGCCGCATGAAAGGCACGAACAAGATCGGAAGCATGAACATCAGAGGCAAAAACCCAGGAATTATCTTCCTGAGCATAACCCTTCCATTTAACCAGATACTGGAGTTTCCGTCTAGAAACACGAGAATCCAAAATCTTCTCCACAATATACTCCAATTCCCCCTCCACCAAAACCGGGGCAGGAGGCTCAACAGATGGAACCATAGGTGCCACGTATCTCCGCAACAACGACCTATGGAATACATTATGTATGGAAAAGGAGTCTGGGAGGGTCAAACGAAAAGACACAGGATTGAGAACCTCAGAAATCCTATACGGACCAATAAAACGAGGTTTAAATTTAGGAGAGGAAACCTTCATAGGAATATGACGAGAAGATAACCAAACCAGATCCCCAACACGAAGTCGGGGACCCACACGGCGTCTGCGATTAGCGAAAAGTTGAGCTTTCTCCTGGGACAAGATCAAATTGTCCACTACCTGAGTCCAGATCTGCTGCAACCTATCCACCACAGAATCCACACCAGGACAGTCCGAAGACTCAACCTGTCCTGAAGAGAAACGAGGATGGAACCCAGAATTGCAAAAAAATGGAGAAACCAAGGTAGCCGAGCTGGCCCGATTATTAAGGGCGAACTCAGCCAACGGCAAAAAGGACACCCAATCATCCTGGTCTGCAGAAACAAAACATCTCAGATATGTTTCCAAGGTCTGATTGGTTCATTCGGTCTGGCCATTAGTCTGAGGATGGAAAGCCGAGGAAAAGGATAGGTCAATGCCCATCCTACCACAAAAGGCTCGCCAAAACCTTGAAACAAACTGGGAACCTCTGTCAGAAACAATATTCTCAGGAATGCCATGCAACCGAACCACATGCTGAAAGAACAAAGGTACCAAATCAGAGGAGGAAGGCAATTTAGCCAAGGGCACCAGATGGACCATTTTAGAAAAGCGATCACAGACCACCCAAATGACTGACATCTTTTGAGAAACGGGAAGGTCAGAAATGAAATCCATCGAAATATGTGTCCAAGGCCTCTTTGGGACCGGCAAGGGCAAAAGCAACCCACTGGCACGAGAACAGCAGGGCTTAGCCCTAGCACAAATCCCACAGGACTGCACAAAAGTACGTACATCCCGTGACAGAGATGGCCACCAGAAGGATCTAGCCACTAACTCTCTGGTACCAAAGATTCCAGGATGACCAGCCAACACCGAACAATGAAGTTCAGAGATAAGTTTATTAGTCCACCTATCAGGGACGAACAGTCTCTCTGCTGGACAACGATCAGGTTTATTCGCCTGAAATTTTTGCAGCACCCGCCGCAAATCAGGGGAGATGGCAGACACAATGACTCCTTCCTTGAGGATACCCGCTGGCTCAGATAAACCCGGAGAGTCGGGCACAAAACTCCTAGACAGAGCATCCGCCTTCACATTTTTAGAGCCCGGAAGGTACGAAATCACAAAGTCGAAGCGGGCAAAAAATAACGACCAACGGGCCTGTCTAGGATTCAAGCGCTTGGCAGACTCGAGATAAGTCAAGTTCTTATGATCAGTCAATACCACCACGCGATGCTTAGCTCCTTCAAGCCAATGACGCCACTCCTCGAATGCCCACTTCATGGCCAGCAACTCTCGATTGCCCACATCATAATTACGCTCAGCGGGCGAAAACTTCCTGGAAAAGAAAGCACATGGTTTCATCACTGAGCAATCAGAACCTCTCTGTGACAAAACCGCCCCTGCTCCAATCTCAGAAGCATCAACCTCGACCTGGAACGGAAGAGAAACATCTGGCTGACACAACACAGGGGCAGAACAAAAACGACGCTTCAACTCCTGAAAAGCTTCCACAGCAGCAGAAGACCAATTAACCAAATCAGCACCCTTCTTGGTCAAATCGGTCAATGGTTTGGCAATGCTAGAAAAATTACAGATGAAGCGACGATAAAAATTAGCAAAGCCCAGGAACTTTTGCAGACTTTTCAGAGATGTCGGCTGAATCCAATCCTGGATGGCTTGGACCTTAACTGGATCCATCTCGATAGTAGAAGGGGTAAAGATGAACCCCAAAAATGAAACTTTCTGCACACCGAAGAGACACTTTGATCCCTTCACAAACAAAGAGTTAGCACGCAGGACCTGAAAAACCATTCTGACCTGCTTCACATGAGACTCCCAATCATCTGAGAAGATCAAAATGTCATCCAAGTAAACAATCAGGAATTTATCCAGATACTCACGGAAGATGTCATGCATAAAAGACTGAAACACAGATGGAGCATTGGCAAGTCCGAACGGCATCACTAGATACTCAAAATGACCCTCGGGCGTATTGAATGCAGTTTTCCATTCATCTCCTTGCCTGATTCTCACCAGATTATACGCACCACGAAGATCTATCTTAGTGAACCAACTAAACCCCCTTAATCCGAGCAAACAAGTCAGATAACAATGGCAAGGGATACTGAAATTTAACAGTGATCTTATTAAGAAGGCGGTAATCAATACACGGTCTCAGCGAACCATCCTTCTTGGCTACAAAGAAGAACCCTACTCCCAGTGGTGATGACGATGGGCGAATATGTCCCTTCTCCAGGGATTCCTTCACATAACTGCGCATAGCGGCGTGTTCGGGCACGGATAAATTAAATAATCGACCTTTAGGGAATTTACTACCAGGAATCAAATTAATAGCACAATCACAATCCCTATGCGGAGGTAGAGCATCGGACTTGGGCTCTTCAAATACATCCTGATAATCAGACAAGAACTCTGGGACCTCAGAAGGGGTGGATGACGAAATCGACAAAAATGGAACATCACCATGTACCCCCTGACAACCCCAGCTGGATACCGACATGGAATTCCAATCCAATACTGGATTATGGGTTTGTAGCCATGGCAACCCCAACACGACCACATCATGCAGATTATGCAACACCAGAAAGCGAATAACTTCCTGATGTGCAGGAGCCATGCACATGGTCAGCTGGGCCCAGTATTGAGGTTTATTCTTGGCCAAAGGTGTAGCATCAATTCCTCTCAATGGAATAGGACACCGCAAAGGCTCCAAGAAAAACCCACAACGTTTAGCATAATCCAAATCCATCAGATTCAGGGCAGCGCCCGAATCCACAAACGCCATGACAGAAAACGACGACAAAGAGCATATCAAGGTAATGGACAGAAGGAATTTGGACTGTACAGTACCAATGACGGCAGACCTAGCGGATCGCTTAGTGCGCTTAGGACAATCAGAAATAGCATGAGTGGAATCACCACAGTAGAAACACAGACCATTCAGACGTCTGTATTCCTGCCGTTCAACTCTAGTCATAGTCCTATCGCACTGCATAGGCTCAGGTTTAACCTCAGGCAGTACCGCCAAATGGTGCACAGATTTACGCTCGCGCAAGCGTCGACCGATCTGAATGGCCAAAGACAAAGACTCATTCAAACCAGCAGGCATAGGAAATCCCACATGACATCCTTAAGAGCCTCAGAGAGACCCTTTCTGAACAAAGCTGCCAGCGCAGATTCATTCCACTGAGTGAGTACTGACCATTTCCTAAATTTCTGACAATATACTTCTATATCATCCTGACCCTGGCACAAAGCCAGCAAATTTTTCTCAGCCTGATCCACTGAATTAGGCTCATCGTACAGCAATCCAAGCGCCAGGAAAAACGCATCGACACTACTCAATGCAGGGTCTCCTGGCGCAAGAGAAAATGCCCAGTCTTGAGGGTCGCCGCGCAAAAAAGAAATAATAATCAAAACCTGTTGAATAGGATTACCAGAAGAATGAGGTTTCAAGGCCAGAAATAGCTTACAATTATTTTTGAAACTTAGAAACTTAGTTCTATCTCCAAAAAACAAATCAGGAATAGGAATTCTTGGTTCTAACATAGATTTCTGATCAATAGTATCTTGAATTTTTTGTACATTTATAATGAGATTATCCATTGAAGAGCACAGACCCTGAATATCCATGTCCACACCTGTGTCCAGAATCACCCAAATGTCTAGGGGAAAAAAAAAAAGTGAACACAGAGCAGAAAAAAAAAAAAAATGATGTCAGAACTTTTTCTTTCCCTCTATTGAGAATCATTAGTTGGGCTACTTGTACTGTTATGTTTGCTAATGACAGGTGTTATGAAGGCAATCCAGAAACACAGTGTGCTTAGCGATCAGAGCGCACACAGTGATCTGACAAATACCCAAAAATACAAGAACGAGCTCTGAGACGTGGAAACTCTGTAGACTGCACACCTGATCCTATCCTAAACACAACTAAAAGCGGCTGTGGATTGCGCCTAACAACTACCTAGGCAACTCGGCACAGCCTAAGAAACTAGCTAGCCTGTAGATAGAAAAATAGGCCTGACTTGCCCCAGAGAAATTCCCCAAAGGAAAAGGCAGCCCCCCACATATAATGACTGTGAGTAAGATGAAAAGACAAAACGTAGGGATGAAATAGATTCAGCAAAGTGGGGCCCGATATTCTAGGACAGAGCGAGGACAGTAAAGCGAACTTTGCAGTCTACAAAAAACCCTAAAGCAAAACCACGCAAAGGGGGCAAAAAAAAACCCACCGTGCCGAACTAACGGCACGGCGGTACACCCTTTGCGTCTCAGAGCTTCCAGCAAAACAAAAGACAAGCTGGACAGAAAAAAAGCAACAAAAAAGCAAAAAGCACTTAGCTATACAGAGCAGCAGGTCACAGGAACAATCAGGAGAAGCTCAGATCCAACACTGAAACATTGACAAGGAGCAAGGATAGCAGCATCAGGCGGAGTTAAGTAATGAAGCAGTTAACGAGCTCACCAGAACACCTGAGGGAGGAAGCTCAGAAGCTGCAGTACCACTTGTGACCACAGGAGTGAATTCAGCCACAGAATTCACAACAGGAGTGGTTGTGCGACTGCGTTCTGTGGACGAGGTCTCGCTTCTGCAGGAGGACGAGGAGGAGGAGGAGGGGGTGCGAATGGCTACAGCCAACTGTTTCCTAGACCGTGGGCTAGGCAGAACTGTCCCAAACTTGCTGTCCCCTGTGGACCCTGCATCCACCACATTTACCCAGTGTGCCGTGATGGACACGTAACGTCCCTGGCCATGCCTACTGGTCCATGCATCTGTTGTCAGGTGCACCTTTGTGCTCACAGATTGCCTGAGTGCATGGACGATGCGCTCTTTAACATGCTGGTGGAGGGCTGGGATGGCTTTTCTGGAAAAAAAGTGTCGACTGGGTAGCTCGTAGCGTGGTACAGCGTAGTCCATCAGGGCTTTGAAAGCTTCGCTTTCAACTAACCGGTAGGGCATCATCTCTAACGAGATTAGTCTAGCTATGTGGGCGTTCAAACCCTGTGTACGCGGATGCGAGGCTAAGTACTTCCTTTTTCTAACCATAGTCTCATGTAGGGTGAGCTGGACTGGAGAGCTGGAGATCGTGGAACTAGCGGGGGTGCCGGTGGACATGGCAGACTGAGAGACGGTGGGAGATGGTATTGTTGCCGCCGGTGCCCTAGATACAGTGTTTCCTACTACGAAACTGGTGATTCCCTGACCCTGAATTCTTTGGCCTGGCAAAGAAACCTGCACAGATACTGCAGGTGGTGCAGAAAATGGTGGCCCTACACTGCCGGAAGGGATGTTGCGTTGATGACTAGCTTCATTGGCCGAGGGTGCTACAACCTTAAGGGACGTTTGGTAGTTAGTCCAAGCTTGCAAATGCATGGTGGTCAAATGTCTATGCATGCAACTTGTATTGAGACTTTTCAGATTCTGCCCTCTGCTTAAGGTAGTTGAACATTTTTGACAGATGACTTTGCGCTGATCAATTGGATGTTGTTTAAAAAAATGCCAGACTGCACTCTTTCTAGCATCGGATACCTTTTCAGGCATTGCAGACTGAGCTTTAACCGGATGGCCACGCTGTCCTCCAACAGGTTTTGACTTTGCCACGCGTTTTGGGCAAGATACGGGCCCGGCAGATGGAACCTGTTGCGATGTTGATGCCTGCTGCGGCCCCTCCTCCTCCGCTTCAGAACTGCTGCCGCCTGCACCCTGTTCCCCCAATGGCTGCCAATCGGGGTCAAGAACTGGGTCATCTATTACCTCTTCTTGTAGCTCGTGTGCAACTTCGTCTGTGTCACCTTGTCGGTCGGTGGTATAGCGTTCGTGATGGGGCAACATAGTCTCATCAGGGTCTGATTCTTGATCAGCACCCTGCGAGGGCAATGTTGTGGTCTAAGTCAAAGGACCAGCATAGTAGTCTGGCTGTGGCTGTGCATCAGTGCACTCCATGTCAGATTCAACTTGTAATGGGCATGGACTGTTAACTGCTTCACTTTCTAAGCCAGGGACGGTATGTGTAAAGAGCTCCATGGAGTAACCCGTTGTGTCGCCTGCTGCGTTCTTCTCTGTTGTTGTTTTTGCTGAAGAGGACAAGGAAGCGACTTGTCCCTGACCGTGAACATCCACTAACGACGCGCTGCTTTTACTTTTACCAGTTTCACGAGAGGAGGCAAAAGAGCTAGAGGCTGAGTCAGCAAGATAAGCCAAAACTTGCTCTTGCTGCTCCGGCTTTAAAAGCGGTTTTCCTACTCCCAGAAAAGGGAGCGTTCGAGGCCTTGTGTAGCCAGACGACGAACCTGGCTCCACAGCTCCAGACTTAGGTGCAATATTTTTTTTCCCACGACCACCTCTACCCTCATTACCAGCTGACAATGAACGCCCCCGGCCACGACCTCTTCCACCAGACTTCCTCATTGTTTTAAAAACGTTACCAAACTAACGGTATTTGTTGCAGTCACACAACTTACACGGTGAGCTATAACTTCAGTATGATTTAGCTACCCCTTTACAGGTGGGTGAGACCACAACGAAAATCAGGCACAATGTTACACACTCTGTTGTTGGTGGCAACAAATGAGAGAGATGCCACACACGCAGGACTGTCACTGAAGCGCAAATGTAAATATTAATCTCCCACTGATTTGTGTTTTTTTTTTAAAAAGGAGACTTTAGAAAAAAAAAAAAAAAAAAATGATTTTTTAAGGAAGAATTTATAAACCAAATAAAATGAAATGATTTTTTCAGGGAGAATTTAGAAAACAAATAAAACATAAAATAGCCTTTCTAGGGCCCAGTGAGTGAGAGAGGACGCACACAGGAGTCAGGAGTGGCACACAAGCCCAGAGGCCAATATTTATCTCCCACTGATTGATTTAGTGATTTTTTCAGGTAGATTTTGGAACCCAAATCAAGCAAAAAAATTAATAGGCTTTCTATGGCCCACAATTGGAGAGAGAGAGATGGCACACCCAGGAGTCAAGACTGGCACACAAGCAGAAAGGGCAATATTAATCTCCCACTGATTTGTTTTTTTTGTTTTTTTTCAGGGAGACTTTAGAAAAAAAAAATACAAAAAAAATGATTTTTTTCAGGAATAATTTAGAAACCAAATAAAATAAAATGATTTTTTCAGGGAGAATTTAGAAAACAAATAAAACAAAAAATAGGCTTTCTAGGGCCCACTGAGTGAGAGAGGACGCACACAGGAGTCAGGAGTGGCACACAAGCCCAGAGGCCAATATTTATCTCCCACTGATTGATTTAGTGATTTTTTCAGGTAGATTTTGGAACCCAAATCAAGCAAAAAAATTAATAGGCTTTCTATGGCCCACAATTGGAGAGAGAGAGATGGCACACCCAGGAGTCAAGACTGGCACACAAGCAGAAAGGGCAATATTAATCTCCCACTGATTTGTTTTTTTTTTTTTTCAGGGAGACTTTAGAAAAAAAAAATACAAAAAAAATGATTTTTTTCAGGAATAATTTAGAAACCAAATAAAATAAAATGATTTTTTCAGGGAGAATTTAGAAAACAAATAAAACAAAAAATAGGCTTTCTAGGGCCCACTGAGTGAGAGAGGACGCACACAGGAGTCAGGAGTGGCACACAAGCCCAGAGGCCAATATTTATCTCCCACTGATTGATTTATTGATTTTTTCAGGTAGAATTTAGAACCCAAATCAACCAAAAAAATAAATAGGCTTTCTATGGCCCACTATTTGTGAGAGAGATGGCACGCTCAGGACTGGCACACAAGCCCAGAGGCCAATATTAATCTCCCACTTTTTTTTTTTTTTCCAGGGAAAATTTATAAACCCAATAAAAAAAATAATAAATAGGCTTTCTATGGCCCACTATCTGAGAGAGAGAGATGGCACGCTTAGGACTGGCACACAAGCCCAAAGGCCAATATTAATCTCCCACTGATTGATTTATTGATTTTTTCAGGTAGATTTTGGAACCCAAATCAAGCAAAAAAATAAATAGGCTTTCTATGGCCCACTGAGAGATGGCACACACAGGAGTAAGGAGTGGCACACAAGCCCTGAGGCCAATATTTTTCTCCCACTGATTGATGTAGTGATTTTTTCAGGTAGATTTTAGAACCCAAATCAAGCAAAAAAATAAATAGGCTTTCTATGGCCCACTGAGTGAGAGATGACACAGACAGGGATGGCACTCTAGCAGAAATGCCAATCTTAATCTCCCACAAAAAAAAAAAAAAAAAAGGAACTGTCCTTCAATTACTATCTCCCTGCAGTAATCTCAGCCAGGTATGGCAGGCAGCAATAATGAGTGGACTGATGCACAAATTAAATAAAAAGTGTGGACAAACAAACAAGATAGCTGTGCAGAAAGGAAGGAACAAGAGGATTTGTGCTTTGAAAAAAGCAGTTGGTTTGCACAGCGGCGTACACACAGCAATGCAGCTATCAGGGAGCCTTCTAGGGCAGCCCAATGAGCTACAGCGCTGAGGGGGAAAAAAAAAAAAAAAGTAGCTTCCACTGTCCCTGCACACCGAAGGTGGTGTTGGGCAGTGGAAATCGCTACAGCACAAGCGGTTTGGTGGTTAATGGACCCTGCCTAACGCTATCCCTGCTTCTGACGAAGCGGCAGCAACCTCTCCCTAGGCTCAGATCAGCAGCAGTAACATGGCGGTCGGCGGGAACGCCCCTTTATAGCCCCTGTGACGCCGCGGACAGCAAGCCAATCACTGCAATGCCCTTCTCTAAGATGGTGGGGACCAGGACCTATGTCATCACGCTGCCCACACTCTGCGTTTACCTTCATTGGCTGAGAAATGGCGCTTTTCGCGTCATTGAAACGCGACTTTGGCGCGAAAGTCGCGTACCGCATGGCCGACCCCGCACAGGGGTCGGATCGGGTTTCATGAAACCCGACTTTGTCAAAAGTCGGCGACTTTTGAAAATGTTCGACCCGTTTCGCTCAACCCTAGTCATGGGTATATGTGATGCCCCAGGGTCCTGGTCATCACAGTGACATTGATTTCCTCACTGAGAGAGTGATGTTACGCTTGGAGGCAAGGAAGGATGCAACATGTTCACACTCCAGGTCACAATGGGGAGCTTTTGATCCTATTCCTAGGTGACTCCCCTATATATATTGTGGTTTGGAGGGAAAGTTAGAGAGTTCCTGTCCGAAAGACAGAGGGGAAGGAAGCAGAGGGGCCGTGCAGCCACAAGAAAGTGATGCAGCTCCTGGACAGAGATAATTCCGAAAGCAGAACAGATTGCCGCGAGCATGTAGGAGAGAAAAGCACAGGAGAGTGACATCAGGGGAGGATGGCTGCGAATGAGTGACCCCCCTCTGAAGCGCAGATAACCGGTAGCCGGAACACCAAGGTTGTAAGGGACTCTAACACTCGAGTCACCTGTCATATGGGTTTGAGTTCTATCCTATATGGAGGACAGAGAAGAACTTTGAGGACCTTATTAGAAGTCATAGGCAGTAAGGGACTACAACACCACTGCGCTAGAGGAAGGCTTTTAACTCCACCTGGATAAGGGAACTCCCAACTTGCCTCCAAGCCGGCCGGACTCTGTCTATCCTGTGATCTGGTACCCTGGATTGTGGCTGTCTGAAACCTTCAGTAAACCAAGTAAAGAGACTACAAAACCTGTGTCCTCATTCTTTACTGCGCCATTCACTATCTTCCAGCTACACACCGGATCCCTGGGGATATACTTCAGCAGTCGGAAGTTATACCATCTAGCTGTCATAACATCACCCCAGAGGACCCCTTAACGCAACGTCGGTCCCCACTGACCGAATACCACAGGTGGTGTCACAAACATAAACTTTATTCAATTTCCCTTTTACATGGGCGCCCAGGGCCACAGACTGGGTCACCACCGTGACAACCCCCTGTGAACACCAGACCCGGTACCGGGTACCCCATGGCCCTGGCGGGCGACTCATATACTAATCCAAGCTGGCTGTCCATGTGGGCATATACAAGTCCACTGAGATTGCTTGCCGCTTCTGGTGGCCCTCTCTGGCCAAGGATGTTTGGGACTTTGTAACCACCTTTTCACAGTGTGCCACCTTTTCAGTGTGCCAGAAACAAGGTCCCCAGGAACAAGCTTGCTGTTCTCCTTCAGCCTCTGCCAGTTCCTTCCATCTGCTGGCAACATATTGCTATGGATTTCATCACAGACCTGCCTCTGGGGGTTACAACACCAACTGGGTCTAGTGGACCAGTTCTCCAAGATGGCTCACTTCATTCCCTTGGTCGATCTTCCCTCCACTCCCAAGCTCGCCATGCAGTTCTTTTAGCATGTGTTTCGCCTCCATGGTCTTCTACTCAGCATTGTCTCTGATTGTGTGGTTCAGTTCACATCAAAATTTTGAAGAGCTCTTTGCAAGCTGCTAAGATAGATTTCTCCTTCATGTACTATCCCCATACTAATGGGCAAGTGGAGTAGATTCTCGCAAACTACCTACGCCACTCTGTCTCTGCCCCTCAGCATAATTGGTTGCAGTTACTTCCTTGGAAGGAGTTTCCCTACAACCACGTCTGAAGTCTTCCAGAAAGTTCCATTATTCATTGCGAACTCCCAGCATCCACAATTGCTTCTTCTGGGGTACCAACAGCTTACTCTTTGCATGATGAGTTCTTCCAGATTTGGCTGCAAACTCGGGCCTCCCTCCTTTTAGAGGTGTCCCAGATGACGCCTCATGCAGACAAGAAGAGAAGTCCTACGCCTATGTACAGACCCATGATATAAAGTCTAGTTAACTTCCCTAAACATTTGCCTAAAGGTACCCGCCTATAAGTTTGCACAACAAAATAATTTAAACTAATCAATCTGGTGACCTATAGTCTTCAGCTTCTGGTGAATCTACGAATTCCAAACTCCCTTCCACGTGTCACACCTGAAGCCAGTCATCTTGACTCGCTTTTCTAGACCCCATACTCCTGCCTCTACTTCTCTTCCTAAGGGTCCCTCAGATATTTTTGAGGTAAAGGGAATTTTTGATTCTGAGAATGTTCGGGGAGAGACCTTCTGCTTGAGCTATTGGAAGGCCTTTGATCCTAGGGAGAGTAGGAGACGTATTTTGTAGCCTGCTGAAAACATCTGCGCCCCTACCATTCTTGATAGGTTTCTCCATTGATCTAGCCAAAAAAGAAGGTGGGAGGATACTGTCATACCAGTAACTTGCAGGCCTTCTCAGTGCCATCCTACTCGCTAGATTCGTCGCTCTACTTCTCCCCGTGTCTGGCCATCTCATTGGGTTTACCTCTTGCAGCACTCCTCAGCACTGATACATTTTCCTGGTGTCTCCCCCTGGCTATAGGGAGACCTCGTCCTTTCACTGCTTGCCTGAGTCGTGGTTCTAGTCAGCAATTAGTTACTAGCTTCCAGTCAAAGTATGTGCCTGTTTTGTATTCTGATCTCCCTGTTCCTGACCACGGCTTTTCATCCTGAACCTGTTCTGCCTGCCCCAACCTTGTACTGTCTGAATACATCTCTGCCTGTGTCCTCTGTACCTCCCATCCTTGCATTGACCTATTGGTCTGCTGCTGTGGGTCCAGGAACTGCCCTGGAGTGGTACCTGGTGGCTACCCTGTGGTGCAAACCTATCCTCACAATCAGAGGCTCTAGCGAAGACCAGGTAACCACTTAGTCACACTCCTCCAGGGTAAACCCAGACAGTGGAACAGTGGGTCAAGTGGGCCAGTTGTCACAGTGTGCAGTGATGGTGGACAGAATTAACCTCCTGTCTAGACACCTTTTTAGTATTCTTCCTTTTTTGAGGATTTTCCACTGTGGGACCCAAGTGTGACTTTGAGCCTAACCTATTGCCAAGAAGCAGGTGGAGATCTGTGTGATCTGAGGAGTAGAGCAGAGTTGTGTGCCATTACATGCCTTACTAGATCACACTAGAAAATTGATTCTGACATTTTTTTTTAGTTCTCTGCACACTACCTGCTTTTAATTCATCATCATGTAGGGGAAAAAGTAAACCTCCCAGTTAAGAATCTAAGCTAACATCCACTTGATTAGTTGAAATTACCATATTAGCACCATAATAGCACTAACTAATATCTTCAACTTGGGGATGAGAAATTAAAACTGAAAAAGAAAATCATGTTCTATGTAGTTCTTCAGCCAATATTGGATGTGGCAAGTTTAACATGCAAATACTGGTAAAAAGTCCTGTTTAAATATTACTGTGTTCACATTCTTGATTCATTCAAATGTTCTGGTATTTTTTTTCCTTTTTTGTATGTCACTTATATTAGGGCTAAATTTTCACTTTTATACAAAAATATTATGTTTTTTATTTTTATTAGATAATGTCTCCAAAATGCTCCATAGGAAAAAGTATGTAAATTAGTTTATATCAGCCAGACCATGGAAACCCATCATATAACATTGTTTCGGTATTCATGCTTCACAGGTATGCATGAGCTGTCCCTTTATCAAATGAGATGGCAAGTGGCTAGTGGAGTAATATCGCCATCTAATGGTCACTGTAGAGAACAACTCACTGTCAACTGAACCAGAAATCCCAGTAATAATCAAACAATATATCTGTATAATAAGAATTAACTTTGCAATGTAGCTTATTAGCAGATTTCTCCCTTCTGAACCCCAGCAGCTGAATGTATGCTTAAATATTTTACACTGCATCCAAAGGCCCTCTCTTACAATCGGCTAAATGACGTAGAAGCTCAACACGTTTGTGTGTAACTGCAAGGCCCACAAGATAAGGCGATTAATGCCGGGTTGTTTAGGAGGGAAAATGTAACATTTTCAGTGGTGTTGGCCATGCTGTTTCCAGGGATAGAGATTCAAATATTTAACAACAGTTTCCTTACTTGGATGGCAAAGATATGCATGTTGAAGTCAGTGGCGTAGCTAGGGTTTTGGTCCAAGGGGGCGAAGCTTCTGAGTGGGCCCCTAACCAGGTAACCTTGATTACAACTCGGTGATGTGCCCTAATAGTGGAGGAGAACCTCAGCAGATGACCGCGCTGTTACTGAAGATAATCTCTATATAAAGACCAGCATGGATATTACCGCCATATGGTCAGTGGTAGATATCAGCCCTACAGAACATATAAGAGATCACAGCACAGTTACAGATAATGTCTTACCGCTGACGTCCTTTCTGATGGAATCGTTCATTTTTCACATCTTTTCCATCTGGCCCAGACTGACATGACAACTTCTTCCACCCAGGACTCGGCTGCAGAGAATACAACAAAGACACGTTTCTCTTTTCACATTCCAGCTATCACCATCTATTCCCAACCTGCACAAACTCCTCATCCTGCTGATACCCCAATACTGAGCTGCTGCTGCCATATGTGCCCCTATTACTGCACCTGATACCCCAATACTGAGCCTCTGCTGCCGTATGTGTCCCTATTACTGCACTTGATACCCCAATACTGAGCCGCTGCTGCCGTATGTGACCCTATTACTGCACCTGATACCCTAATACTGAGCCGCTGCTGCCGTATGTGTCCCTATTACTGCCCCTGATACCCCAATACTGAGCCTCTGCTGCCGTATGTGTCCCTATTACTGCACCTGATACCCCAATACTGAGCCGCTGCTGCCGTATGTGACCCTATTACTGCACCTGATACCCTAATACTGAGCCGCTGCTGCCGTATGTGTCCCTATTACTGCACCTGATACCCCAATACTGAGCCGCTGCTGCCGTATGTGACCCTATTACTGCACCTGATACCCTAATACTGAGCCGCTGCTGCCGTATGTGTCCCTATTACTGCACCTGATACCCCAATACTGAGCCGCTGCTGCCGTTTGTGTCCCTATTACTGCCCCTGACACCCCAATACTGAGCCGCTGCTGCCGTATGTGACCCTATTACTGCACCTGATACCCTAATACTGAGCTGCTGCTGCTGTATGTGTCCCTATTACTGCCACTGACACCCCAATACTGAGCCGCTGCTGCCGTATGTGTCCCTATTACTGCACCTGATACCCCAATACTGAGCCGCTGCTGCCGTATGTGTCCCTATTACTGCACCTGATACCCCAATACTGAGCCACTGCTCCCGTATGTGTCCCTATTACTGCACCTAGTGTGTGGTACTATGTGCCCTCTAAATGCTAAAGCACCCCTCTATAATATAGTAATGCCGGGTGCAAGTGCCCTAGAAAACACTGCCCATATTTTGCCCCCTAGAAAGTAATAATGCCCTCTGTGTGCCCCTTTGACAGTCACAGTAACCTGAGTTCCCCTATAACATAAAGTGCCCACTTTACATTTAATAATGTCCAGAGTCTCCCCCTGCACAGCTCCCCTGTCTATAATATAATGCTGGGAGCGTCACTCTGTCCGAAGCCTTTATAGACTGCGCAAGTGCAAGCGCCGGCGCAGTCTGGACCCCACAGAGTGACGCTCCCAGGAGATCGCGGTTTGCGTAAGCACTGAACGCACACCACGATCTCCAACGGAGAAGCAGGGACGTGGCAGGAGGGTGAGTATAAGCTATATTCACCTGTCCCGTTCCAGCGCTGCCCGCCGCTCTGACCTCCGGGTCCTCTACCTGTGACATTCACAGTTCAGAAGGCGCGATGACGCGCTTAATGCGCGCCGCCCTCTGACTGAACAGTCACAGCCAGAGGACCCGGAAGAAGTGGCACGCAGCGCTAGATCAGGGCCAGGTGAATATAGCAGGTGTCGGGGGCCTGAGCTAGCGGCGACTCCGGCACCTGACCCCCACAGCGCCTGCTCAGGCCCCCCAGCACTCGGCGCCCAGCGACGATAGGTGAGTATGTTATTTTTTTTTTTATATATCGCAGCAGCATACGGGGCATATAATACTATGGAGCATCTTATGGGGGCCATCAACATTTATGGAGCAGTATACGGGGCATACAATACAATGGAGCATCTTATGGGGGCCATCAACATTTATGGAGCAGTATACGGGGCATACAATACAATGGAACATCTTATGGGGGCCATCAACATTTATGGAGCAGTATACGGGGCATATACTATGGAGCATCTTATGGGGGCAATCAACCGTAATGGAGCAGCATACAGGGCATATACTATGAAGCATGTTATGGGGGCCATCGACCATAATGGTGCAGCATACGGGGCATATACTATGGAGCATCTTATGGGGGCCATCAACCATAATGGAGCAGCATACGGGACATATACTATGGAGCATCTTATGGGGGCCATCAACCATAATGGAGCAGCATACGGTGCATATACTATTGCACAACAACTTTTGGGGTCCAGTTTCTTCTCTTACCCTTGGGAAAATAAAAAATTGGGGGCGAAAAGATAACTTTTGTGAAAAAATATGATTTTTTATTTTTACAGCTCTGCATTACAAACTTCTGTGAAGCACTTGTTGGGTCAAAGTGCTCCCCACACATCTAGATAAGTTCCATAAGGGGTCTACTTTCCAAAATGGTGTCACTTGTGGGGGGTTTCAATGTTTAGGCACATCAGGGGCTCTCCAAACGCAACATGGCGTCCCATCTTAATTCCAGTCAATTTTGCATTGAAAAGTCAAATGGCGCTCCGTCCCTTCCGAGCTCTGCTATGCGCCCAAACAGTGGTTTACCTCCACATATGGGGTATCGGCGTACTCAGGACAAATTGCACAACAACTTTTGTGGTCTAATTTCTTCTCTTACCCTTGGGAAAATAAAAAAATTGGGGGCGAAAGTTCATTTTTGTGAAAAAATATGATTTTTTATTTTTACGGCTCTGCATGTGAACCACTGGTTGGGTGAAAGTGCTCACCACACATCTAGATAGTTCCTTAGGGGGTCTAATTTAAAAAATGGTGTCACTTGTGGGGGGTTTCAATGTTTAGGCACATCAGTGGCTCTCCAAACGCAACATGGCGTCCCATCTCAATTCCTGTCAATTTTGCATTGAAAAGTCAAACGGCGCTCCTTCCCTTCCGAGCTCTCCCATGCGCCCAAACAGTGGTTTACCCCCACATATTTGGTATCAGCGTACTCATGACACATTGTACAACAACTTTTGTAGTCCATTTTCTCCTGTTACCCTTGGTAAAATAAAACAAATTGGAGCTGAAATAAATTTTTTGTGAAAAAAAGTTAAATGTTCATTTTTAATTAAACATTCCAAAAATTCCTGTGAAACACCTGAAGGTAAATAAGCTTCTTGAATGTGGTTTTAAGCACCTTGAGGGGTGCAGTTTTTAGAATGGTGTCACACTTGGGTATTTTCTATCATATAGACCCCCAAAAATGACTTCAAATGTGATGTAGTCCCTAAAAAAAATGGTGCTGTAAAAATGAGAAATTGCTGGTCAACTTTGAACCATTATAACTCCCTAACAAAAAAAATTTTGGTTCCAAAATTGTGCTGATGTAAAGTAGACATGTGGGAAATGTTACTTATTAAGTATTTTGTGTGACATATCTCTGTGATTTTATTGCATAAAAATTCAAAGTTGGAAAATTGCAAAATTTTCAAAATTTTTGCCAAATTTTCGTTTTTTTCACAAATAAACACAGGTAATATCAAAGAAATGTTACAACTATCATGAAGTACAATATGTCATGAGAAAACAGTGTCAGAATCATCAGGATCCGTTGAAGCGTTCCAGAGTTATAACCTCATAAAGGGACAGTGGTCAGAATTGTAAAAATTGGCCTGGTCATTAACGTGCAAACCACCCTCGGGGCTTAAGGGGTTAAATAAAAATAGTGGCATGCAGAGCCCAAAACACGAAGATTCAGTCAATGTCCAAATATTTGTGGACCTAAGTGTACATTTCCAATTTCCACTAAGGAGCAGATTTTACTTCTCTTGTGTTATACATGAGCGAGTGTGCAGCAAAAATCACAAGTAAATACCATAGCATGGCCCACAGTTACTAATATTTCCAATGTTTTAATCCATTTAACCCCTTCACCCCGAAGCCTTTTTTCACCTAAGGAGAGGGACAATTTTTACAATTCTGACCACTGTCAATTTATGTGGTCATAACTCTGAAACGCTACAATGGATCCTGGTGATTCTAAGAATGTTTTCTCGTGACATATTGTTCTGTATGATAGTGGTAAAACTTCTTCGATATGACTTGCATTTATTTGTGAAAAAAAATGGAAATTTGGCGAAAATTGTGAAAATTTAGCAATTTTCAAACTTTTAGTTTTTATGCCCTTAAATTAGAGAGTTATATCACATAATATAGTTCATAAACAACATTTCCCACATGTCTGCTTTACATCAGCACAATTTTGGAAACATAAAATTTTTTGTTAGGGAGTTATAAGGGTTAAAAGTTGACCAGCGATTTCTCATTTTTCCAACAAAATTTGCAAAACCATTTTTTTAGGGACCACCTCACACTTGAAGTGACTTTGAGGGGTCTATATGACAGAAAATGCCCCAAAGTGACACCATTCTAAAAACTGCATCCCTCAAGGTACTCAAAACCACATTCAAAAAGTTTATTAACCCTTCAGGTGCTTCACAGGAATTTTTGGAATGTTTAAAAAAAATTGAACATTTAACTTTTTTTCAGAAAATTTTTACTTCAGATCCAATTTGTTTTATTTTAACAAGGGTAACAGGAGAAATTGGGCCTCAAAAGTCGTTGTACAATTTGTCCTGAGTACGCCGATACCCCATATGTTGGGGTAAACCATTGTTTGGGCACATGGCAGAGCTTGGAAGGGAAGGAGCGCCATTTGACTTTTCAATGCAAAATTTGCTGGAATTGAGATGTGCCTAAACAGTGGAAACCCCCCACAAGTGACACCATTTTGGAAAGTAGTCCCCCTAAGGAACTAATCTAGATGTGTGGTGAGCACTTTGAACCTCCAAGTGCTTCACAGAAGTTTATAATGTAGAGCCGTAAAAGAAAATCATATCTTTTTTCACAAAAAATGATCTTTTCGCCCCAAATTTTTTATTTTTCCAAGAATAACAGGACAAATTGGACCACAAAAGTTGTTGTGCAATTTGTCCTGAGTACGCTGATACCCTGTGTGTGGGGGTAAACCACTGTTTGGGCGCATGGCAGAGCTCGGAAGGGAAGTAGCGCCGTTTGACTTTTCAATGCAAAATTTGCTGGAATTGAGATCGGAACCCATGTCGTTTGGAGAGCCCCTTATGTGCCTAAACAGTGGAAACCCCCCACAAGTGACCCCATATTGGAAACTAGACCCTCCTAGGAACTTATCTAGATGTGTTGTGAGAACTTTGAACCCCCAAGTGTTTCACTATAGTTTCTAATGCAGAGCCGTGAAAATAAAAAATCTTTTTTTTCCCCACAAAAATGATATTTTAGCCCCCAAATTTCTATTTTCCCAAGGGTAACTGGACAAATTGGACCCCAAAAGTTGTTCTCCAATGTGTCCTGCGTATGCTGTTACCCAATATGTGGGGGGGGGGGGAACCACTCTTTGGGCGCATAGCAGAGCTCGGAAGGGAAGGAGCGCAGTTTGGAATGCAGACTTAGATGGATTGGTCTGCAGGTGTCACATTGCATTTACAGAGCCCCTGATGTACCTAAACAGTAGAAACCCCTCACAAATGACCCTATATTGAAAACTAGACCCCCCAAGGAACTTATCTAGATGTGTTGTGAGAACTTTGAACCCCCAAATGTTTCACTACAGTTTATAACACAGAGCCGTGAAAATACAAAATCTTTTTTTTCCCACAAAAATGATATTTTAGACCCCACATTTTTATTTTCCCAAGGGTAACAGGACAAATTGGACCCCAAAAGTTGTTGTCCAATTTGTCCTGAGTATGCCGATACCCAATATGTGGGGGGAACCACTGTTTGGGCGCATGGCAGATCTCAGAAGGGAAAGAGCGCTGTTTGGAATGCAGACTTAGATGGATTGGTCTGCAGGCGTCACTTTGCATTTACAGAGCCCTTGATGTACCTAAACAGTAGAAACCCCTCACAAGTGACCCTATATTGGAAACTAGACCCCCCCACGAACTTATCTAGATGTGTTGTGAGAACTTTGAACCCCCAAGTGTTTCACTACAGTTTATAACGCAGAGCCGTGAAAATAAAAAATCCTTTTTTTTCCACGAAAATGATATTTTAGCCCCGAAATTTTTATTTTCCCAGGGGTAACTGGACAAATTGGACCCCAAAACTTGTTGACCAATTTGTCTTGAGTACGCTGATACTCCATATGTGGGGGTAAACCCCTGTTTGGGCGCATGGGAGAGCTCGGAAGGGAAGGAGCATTGTTTTAGTTTTTCAACGCAGAATTGGCTGGAATTGAGATCGGATGCCATGTCGCGTTTGGAGAGCCCCTGATGTGCCTAAACAGTGGAAACCCCCAATTCTAACTGAAACCATAACCCAAACACACCCTTAACCCTAATCCCAACCATAACCCTAACCACACCCCTAACCCTAATCCCAACCCTAATCCCAACCGTAAATGTAATCCAAACTCTAACTTTAGCCCCAACCCTAACTTTAGCCCCAACCCTAACTTTAGACACAACCCTAACCCTAACCCTAACTTTAGCCCCAACCCTAACCCCAACCCTCGCCCTAACCCCAACCCTAACCCTAGCCCTAACCCCAATCCTAACCCTAGCCCTAACCCCAACCCTAACCCTCGCCCTAACCCTAGCCCTAATGGTAAAATGGAAATAAATACATTTTTTAAAATTTTATTATTTTTCCCTAAGGGGGTGATGAAGGGGGGTTTGATTTAATTTGATATCATTTTTTTGGCAGATTTTTATGATTGGCAGCAGTCACACACTAAAAAACGCTTTTTATTGCCAAAATAGTTTTTGCAACACCACATTTTGAGAGCTCTAATTTATCCATATTTTGGCCCACAGAGTCAAGTGAAGTCTTGTTTTTTGCATGATGAGTTGATGTTTTCATTGGTACCATTTTCGGGCACATGACATTTTTTGATCGCTTTTTATTCCGATTTTTGGGAGGCAGAATGAACAAAAACCAGCAATTCCTGAATTTCTTTTGGGGGGGGGGGGGGGGCGTTTATACCGTTCCACGTGTGGTAAAATTGATAAAGCAGCTTTATTCTGCAGGTCAGTACAATTACAACGATACCTCATTTATATCATTTTTTTAATGTTTTGGCGCTTTTACACAATAAAAACTATTTTATATAAAAATAATTGTTTTTGCATCGCTTTATTCTGAGAGCTATAACTTTTTTATTTTTCTGCTGATGATGCTGTATGGTAGCTTTTTTTTGCGGGACAAGATGACGTTTTCAGCGGTACCATGTTTATTTATATCCTTATTTTTTATCGCGTGTTATTCCACTTTTTGTTTGCCGGTATGATAATAAAGTGTTTTTTGCCACGTTTTTTATTTTTATTTTTTGCGGTGTTCACTGAAGGGGTTAACTAGTGGGATAGTTTTATAGAGTGGGTCGTTACGGACGCGGCGATACCAAATATGTGTACTTTTATTTATTTTTTTTTATTTACATAAATAAATGGATTTATTGGGAATTTTTTTTTTTTAATCTTTATTTGGGGATTTTTTTTTATATACATTCAATTTTTTTTTTTTTTTACCTTTCTAGCATTGTCCCAGGGTGGGACATCACTATATTTCATCAGATCGCTGATCTGACACTTTGCATAGCACTGTGTCAGATCAGTGATCTGACAGGCAGTGCAGGAGGCTTTCCGGCGCCTGCTCTGAGCATGCGCCGGCTAGCCACCTCACTTCGTGACCCGGAAATAGTCCAGCGGCCATCTTGGATCCGGGGACTCCTTCCGGATCACCGGAACAACGTGACCGCATCGCGTTGTTCCGGTGGGAGAGCGCAGGGAGCCCCCGTCCCTGCGGGATCCCCCTCTATGCCGCTGTCACTACTGACAGCAACATCAGAGGGGTTAATTGCCCGCGATCGGCGCTAGTGCACCCGATCACCACGGCGCTCAGCACAAGACCGCGGTGATCGGTGCGCCGTACTAGTACTGCGGCTGGCACAATTGCAGTTGCCGCAGCGCCGTACTAGTACGGCACATGGCACGAAGGGGTTAAGCTGTGGAGATATTGTAATTTAAATCAAATTTTTCGCTTTTACACTTCAAATCTTTACTTGCTGTGACCAGTGGTATATTTACAACCAGAGATGGGTGGCCACCTGGATGTTCGGGTCTGGTGGTTTCGTTCGAACATTTACAAAAAGTTCGGGCTCGGGTACCAGAACAGTACCCGGACCCCATGCACTTGAATGAGGGGCCCGAACATTCAGTGTTTGCCATGTTGTCATGTGCATGACAGTGCAGCAAACACCGCTTCTGATCGGTGGTAAAATTATCTTCGCCCGTCAGACAACCGCGGCTCCCCCACTGTCAAAACACAGCGGGAGCATGCAGCTGTGATCGGAAGGTATTAAGTTTACCGCCGGTTACTGATGACAGCTGATGGGACTACTTCTCCCATCAACCGATGCCCGCTGCCAGAGGCGTAGGGTTGTGGTTCATTGGGATGCAAAACTTCTGAGTGGGCCCCTAACCAGGTAACCTTGATTACAATTCGGTGATGCACCCTAATAGTGGAGGAGAACCTCAGCAGATGACCGCGCTGTTACTGAAGGTAATCTCTACATAAAGACTAACATGGATATTACCACCATATGGTCAGTGGTAAATACCAGCCCTACAGAACATAGATCACAGCACAGTTACAGATAATGTCTTACTGCTGACGTCCTTTCTGATGGAATCGTTCATTTTTCCCGTCTTTTCCATCTGGCCCAGACCGACATAACTTCTTCCAGCTACAACTCGTCTGCAGAGAATACAACAAAAACACATTTCACTTCTCATATTCCAGCCCCATCACCATCTATTCCCAACTTGCACAAACTCCTCATCCTGCTGATATCCCAATACTGAGCCGCTGCTGCCGTATGTGTCCCTATTACTGCACCTGATACCCCAATACTGAGTCGCTGCTGCTGTATGTGTCCCTATTATTACACCGATACCGAGCCACTGCTGCCATATGTGTCCCTATTACTGCCCCTGATACCTCAATACTGAGCTGCTGCCATATGTGTCCCTATTACTGCACCTGATACCCCAATACTGAGCCGCTGCTGCCGTATGTGGCCCTATTAGTGTTGAGCATTCCGATACTGCAAATATCGGGTATCGGCCGATATTCGTGGTATCGGAATTCCGATACGGAGTTCTGATACTTTTGCAATATCGGATACCGGAATCGGAAGTTCCCATAATGCAATGAACCAGTTTTATTTAATTCAGCCAATGAGGAATCCTAAGAAGTGTGGGCACGTCCTGTTCTGCATGTTAGGCATGTAACTACTGGCATGGCTGTGATTGGCTGCTGAAATTATGTCATGATGCACTATAAAAGCCGCAGCTGCAATTTTGGGTTCACTCTGCTGTGAATTCAGTTAGGGACAGGACGCTGTTGTTCTGACTGAGGGATAGTATGAGATAGCGATTTGCTTCATTGTGCTTTACCCAGGCTAATTTAGCAGCCACTGTGTGAGAACCTTGTTTTTGCCTTGCAGCGCTGTTCACGGCTGTCTGCAAGGTCTCTGTGTGAGTGCAGCTCACTCTGTAGTCTGTTCTGCAGCCACAGCTGGTTTTAGTCAGCTCAGCGTGCGTCACTGCCTCATACTGTTCCATTGTCCTTTTTTCAATTAGTGCTGCCTGCAGCACATTTTTCCTGATTTATCCTATTAGTGGGTTTCCATCCGTATCCTGCTAGATTGTCGAAAAACACTATATAGGAGTACATAGAGGAGCTTTTTTTGGCCTTGCAGCGCTGTTCACGACTGTCTGCAAGGTCTCTGTGTGAGTTCAGCTCAGGCTGTAGTCTGTTCTGCAGCCACATCTGGTTGTAGTCAGCTAAGCGTGCGTCACTGCCTCATACTGTTCCATTGTCCTTTTTTCAATTACTGCTGCCTGCTGCACATTTTTCCTGATTTATCCTATTAGTAGGTTTCCATCCGTATCCTGCAAGATTGCGGAAAAACACTATATAGGAGTACATAGAGGAGCCTTTCTGCAGCCTTGTGCCCTGCCGCCCCAGCAAGATTAGTATTAGCCTATTTTTTGGAGCCTCATCTATTGCATTGTAGGTTACCTTCCTGCATTGTAATCGCTGCAAAAAGTTTGTGATACTATCGGCTTTACATCTTTGGGCACATCCAGTGTCTTTTTGTGAAAAAAACAAAAAGTTAATAAAGTTCACCAAACAGTCCACTTTACAGTTGTGTAGGCCACATTAGCTCATATTAAAGTCTAGTCCACACTTTATAAAATTAGTGTTTCTTATACCGGTTAGCAGCTGTTCAGGAATAAGCACACTAAGCCCTTAGTACTTTTCTGCCGATCTTTATCAGTCTACCAAGATGAAGAAGGCAGGGAGTAAGGCACGTGGTCGTGGGCGTGGAGTTTCTGCAGAGAAAGGACGGGGGGGATTCTGTGCCTGCTGCGGGCACCGATGACTCATCATCCCCCAGTTTTAGCAGAGAACAGTCCTTCATGCGCAGCTTTGTAGGAGCTCGTCGTACCCCACTGCTGCGGGACAAACAAATTGAAGCCGTTGTCGGTTGGATGGCAGCTAACGCATCGACTTCAATTAGTGCCACATCCTCTCAGGCACAGAGCACTGAAGAGCTCTCATCTGTCTCTTCACCACCTGCCAAATTGCCCAGGCAGTCAGAGAGCCCAGGACAGGAGCCATCTCTACTTCTGTTCTCTGAATCTCTTGGCTTGGAAAGAGGGGGCCAGCCAAGCAGCATTCGAGAAACTGAAGAAGAGGCAGTATGCAATGATGCGCAACTGCTTTGTCTCTCTGAATCTGAAGAGGCGGGTGGGCCAGTGCCTACGGTCAGCACACCTCAGTACACATCTGATAATGAGACTCAGGTGCCACTTTCTGGTGCGTACTGTGCTGCCGAGACTACCCACGAGAAGCAGTTGTTGGAAGAGGGTAGTGTACAGGATGAGGTCATTGACCCATCATGGCGTGAGGTACAGGAAGGTGGTGGGAGCAGCTCTGAGGAAGAGATTCCCCGAACGGCCCAAAAAGGAGGGAAGACTGCGTTGCCTATAGCCTCCACTTCAGCAACCATGCCTCTTTCAAAACCCAAAACAGGCGCTCCCAAGACTTGCAGTGCCTGGTCCTTTTTTGACACAGTTGCAGATGACATTTGCTTTGTCAAATGCAAGCTGTGTCATCAGAAAGTCAAAAGAGGGAAAAGTGTCAGCAACCTCAATATCACAAATATGCGGAAACATGTGCGGACCAAGCACATGGTGGAGTTACAAAAACACACTGAAGACCTAGGGCAACCTTCAGCGGCACCTACCACCTCTTCAGCTCGTGTTGTAGCCTCTTCCTCCAGCTCACACACAGCTGGTTCGGCTTCCTCACAGGATCGCCATGGAAAAACCTCTGGCACTGTTGTACAGAGACCCAGTGTAATTCCACCCACAGCACCACGTTCCCCGTCATCCTCACACTCTCAGGCCAGTCTACAGCCATCGGTAGCACAGGCATGGGAGAAAAGGTGGCCATTCTCGGCAAACCACCCCCGAGCACAGGCTCTGAATGCTGGCATTGCAAAACTCCTGTCCCTTGAAATGCTCTCATTCAGGCTGGTGGAGACTGACACCTTCCGTAATTTCATGGCCTTGGCAGTCCCACAATACAACGTGCCCAGCAGCTTTTATTTCAGCAGGCAAGCTGTCCCTGCCCTGCAAAAGCATAAGAAGGGAAACAAACATGTGCTACTAAACGCCGTCAGTAGCAAGGTTCACCTCACCACCGATGCGTGGACCAGTCACCATGGACAGGGACAATACCTTTCCCTTACTGCCCATTGGGTAAATGTTGTGGAGCCGGGTACAGATCTTGAGAGTGGTGCTGTACATGTTCTGCCAACTCCAAGTATTGCACGAATCCAGTCTGTACACATTGACTCCTCCTCATACTCCAGTTCCTCTGAATCAGCGCTGCAGGAGCCGTCACAGTCTACCTCCACATGGACCCGTGAATGCTTACCTGTTACGACCGATATGAGCACAGCCGTGGCCAAACGTCAACAGGCCGTATTGAAATTAATTTCTTTGGGGAATTGAAGCCTCACAGCGCAGGAGCTCTGGAATGCCATCAAGCAGGAGAGCAACGTGCGGTTTGTGCCAGCGAATCTCCAGCCAGGCATTGTAGTGTGTGACAATGGTCGAAATCTGGTGGCAGCTCTGGGCCTGGGCAACCTCACTCACATCCCATGTCTGGCACATGTGCTCAACTTGGTCATGCAGAGTTTTTTGAGGGACTATCCGGATCTTGATGCACTACTGCACAAGGTCCGCCTAGAATGTGCTCACTTGCTGCGTTCCAGCATGGCAAGATCGCGCATTGCAGCTCTGCAACGCCGATTCCGCCTTCCAGAACATCGCATCATATGTGACCTACCCACCAGGTGGAATTCAACGTTACATATGTTGGAGCGGTTGTGTGAGCAGCAGGCAGCAGTAATGGAGTACCAGCTGCATCAGGCGCAAAAAGTCGCACTGCGCACCGTTCAGACTTCACAACCACTGAGTGGGCCACTATGAAGGACATCTGCCAGGTTTTGCGTGCTTTTGATGATTCCATGCGGATGGCGAGTGCAGATGATGAACTAGTCAGCATGATTATCCCCCTTATCTGCCTGCTTGAAAAAACACTGCAAGCACTAAGGAGGAGGTTGTGGAAGAGGTGGAGGATGAGGAGTCACAAATGCCATCTGCTTCTGGACAGTCTGCGCAACGTGGTTCCTCACAAAGGCCTAGGCAGAGGACACTTTGTGAGGAGGATGAGGAGGAGTCAATGGAGGAGGAAGACATCTGTCCAGAGGAGGGAGTTACACAATGCTCTAGTAGTCAGTATGTAGAGCGAGGGTGGGGTGATACAGAGCAGGCAGAGATCACGCCTCAAGCAGGGGACAGCGTCAGTCTGCAGCACATGGTTGATTTCATGCTGCAGTGCCTGATAAACGACCGCCGCATCACCCACATTCTCAACACGGCTGATTATTGGGTGTACACCCTCCTAGATCCTCGCTACTGGAACAACTTGCAAAGCCTCATAGCACCATTAAACCGGGAGAGTAAAATGCGTACCATGACACACTGGTGCATTCCATCATGTTCACCATTCCAACCGAGAGCAGTGCTGCTAGTGCTTTACAAAGCAGCTCAGTGCGTCGAGGCACTGGAGGAAGCTCTGCACAAAGAGGGAGCAGAAGCAGTGCCTCAGCACAAGGCAAGACCAGTTTTGACCAAATGTGGCAAAGTTCGGTGTGTCCGCCACAAATGTCTACACAATCACAGATGGCTCCAGTCAGCAGGAGGCAACGTTTCCGTCAGATGGTGACAGACTACATGTCTTGCCCTCTCAGTGTACTCCCACACGGCTCTTCCCCCTTCAAGTTTTGGGTCTTTAAGCTGGATACATGGCCAGAGCTTAGCCAATATGCATTGGAGGTACTGGTTGCCCTGCTGCTAGTGTATTATCGGAATGCGTCTTTAGTGCCGCAGGTGGTGTACTAACAGACCGTCGCATGTGACTATCCTCTGATAACATTGACCGGTTTACTTTTCTGAAAATGAACAAGGCCTGGATCTCGCAGGAATTTGCCACTCCTCTTCCAGATAAAATAATTGGTTGGCAATAGTATCCAGGTCTCCTGTTGTGTTCATGTTTCTACCACCTGAACTGTAATCCCTAGGCTCCAACACCGCCAGTTGCTGCTCAGAAGTGCCGTCTGCGCATGCGCAGTCAACACTTGCTGCCATGTTATTGGGGTTCAGTAATGTCAGCTGCTCCCCTGCTGTGTGTCTGGCAATTTCTCCTGCTCCGTCCACTCTCACACTACTACAGACATTAAACTGCCTCCAATTAGGCCTCAGCCTACACTCTGTTTCTCCTGGATTCCCTGGGCTCCAACACTGCCAGTTGTTGCTCAGAAGTGCCGTCTGCACAGTCATCACTTGCTGCCGTGTTATTGGGGTTCAGTAACGTCAGCTGCTCCCCTGCTGTGTATCCAGCAATTTCTCCTGCTCCAACCCCGCTCACACTACAACAGATATTAAACTTGCTCCAATTAGGCCGCAGCCTACACTCTGTTTCTAGCATTGACCCTGGGCTCTAACACTGCCAGTTGCTGCTCAGAAGTGCCGTCTGCACAGTCAACAGTTGCTCCTCTGTTATTGGGGTTCAGTAACGTCAGCTGCTCCCCTGCTGTGTGTCTGGCAATTTCTCCTGCTCTGTCCACTCTCACACTACTACAGATATTAAACTGCCTCCAATTAGGCCGCAGCCTACACTATGTTTCTAGCATTGACCCTGGGCTCCAACACTGCCAGTTGCTGCTGGGAAGTGCCGTCTGCACAGTCAACAGTTGCTCCTCTGTTATTGAGGTTCAGTAATACCAGCTGCTCCCCTGCTGTGTGTGCGGCAATTTCTCCACTCTGTTTCTAGCATTGACCCTGGGCTCCAACACCGCCAGTTGCTGCTCGGAAGTGCCGTCTGCACAGTCAACACTTGCTGCCGTGTTATTGGGGTTCAGTAATGTCAGCTGCTCCCCTCCTGTGTATCTGGCAATTTCTTCTGCTCCCTCCACACTCACACTACTACAGATATTAAAGGGAACCTGTCCCCCCCCAGGCGTTTGTAACTAAAAGAGCCACCTTGTGCAGCACTAATGCTGCATTTGGACAAGGTGGTCTTTTAGTTATGTTCCTTGCACACGCTGAACTAAACACTTATAAAATAAAATGTGCCCCCTCATACCAAGAAAGTCCTCAGAGCACTGGGCAAAGGGCGCCTGCCCCCTCGGTAGCTACGCTACTGCCTGCTGTCTATAAAAACAGCGAGAGCACAAGTAGCTGATGGGAGTATTCATCAGCCGGCACCCACACTGTAAATAAATAATTTAAAAAAAAAACACGGCGTGGGTTCCCCTGTATTTTTGATAACCAGCCAGCAAAAATGACAGCTGGGGGCTGCAGCCCTCAGATATCAGCTTCAGCAAGGTTGGTTATCAAGAATAGAGAGGTCCCTACTCCGATTTTTATAATTAAATAAATAATTTAAAAAAAAATTATTTTTTTGATAACCAGCCTTGCTAAAGCAGACAGCTGGGGGCTGGCATTCTCAGGCTAGTATGGAGCCATGTATATTGGCCTCCCAGCCTAAAAATAGCAGCCCACAACCACCCAAAAAAGGTGCATCTATTAGATGTGCCAGTCCTGGCGCTTTGCCTGGCTCTTCCCACTTGACATGTAGCGGTAGCAAGTGGGGTTCATATTTGTGGGGTTGATGTCACCTTTGTATTTTCTGGCGACATCAAGTAATGAAGAGGCGTCTATAAAACACCTATTACTAATCCTATAGTTGTATTTTAAATAAACACACATAATTAGCACGAATCAGGGATATCTCACAAAAATAGTTAATTAATACCTAATTTTATATATATATATATATATATTATTATTATTATTATTATTATACATTTTTATAGCGCCATTTATTCCATGGCGCTTTACATGTGAATACGGGGCAAATATAGACAAATACATTAAACATGAGCAGATAACAAGGCACACGAGTACATAAGGAGGGAGGACCCTGCCCGCGAGGGCTCACAGTCTGCAGGGGGTGGGTGAGGATACACTAGGAGAGGGAAGAGCTGGCTGTACGGCTGTTCAGTAGGTTGAGGATCACTGCAGGCTGTAGGCTTGTCGGAAGAGATGAGTCTTCAGGTTCTTTTTGAAGGTTTCTATGGTAGGCGCAAGTCTGATGTGTTGGGGTAGAGAGTTCCAGAGTATGGGGGAAGCACGGGAGAAGTCTTGGATGCGGTTATGGGAAGAAGAGATGAGAGGGGAGTAGAGAAGGAGGTCTTGGGAGGATCGGAGGTCGCGTGTAGGTAGGTACCGTTTATCACAAGGAGTCTTCACAAACGAGAAAGTTAAGTCTGAAACCAGTAACTAACATTTCACTATTTGCCAATCTTATAATATAGCTACCGTAATCTGAAGAAAAAGAACTTAAATAAAATACACACAAAAAAAAAAGTTCCATTAGGTGGACAACTGCTTAAAACTAATGACATGGGTAGATCATGAGGCACTGCAGGGGCTAATAATGCACATCATCCGTACGTTCCATATAGAACATACATGTGAAAAACTGGCCGGTGGGAGAGTATTTCCCCCAAGATGCCAGACTGGTCTTCCAAGTAAATTCAGATCCCTTCCTCATAATTGTACCTTCACCCACCGTTATACTTTCACATATAACAGCATCCTAGGTGTCAATACAGTTAAATGCAATGACGGAGGAGGGAGCGTCAGCAGTCGCTCCTTCTCCCATTACTCCCCCTCTGCGCCTGAAGTCATTACAATGCACCCCCTGTACTGAAATGTGCAAAAGATCTGAACACACCATGAAGAGCAGCGGGGAAATGGGCAGAGGCAAGTACAGGTCCTTCTCAAAAAACCAGCATATAGTGCTAAATTTCACTATCCACCACAATGCAATGACCACAATCAAACCCCCATATAGATTCATTATCCACCAACTGAAACCCGTCAGGTCTTTCACCGTTCCAATACTGATGATTTCGGCATACAACCCCCGACAACCCAAAAAACCTGTCTCAACAAATCAGCATATCAAGAAAAGGTTCTCTAAACGACCTATTACCCTAATCTTCTGAATCAACTAATTAACTCTAAACACATGCAAAAGATACATATATATATATATATATATATATACTTACCTTTCTCCTAATGGCACCACCCCCTGACGAAGGCAACTTGCTGAAACTCGTGTCGGGTGTTGGACGCCATTCCAGGAGACCAGGTATACACTATATTGCTCTGTAAGTATCTTATTATACTTCATTCCTTTCATTTTGAGGCTAGAATTTAAAGTACGTAGCTTACAGTTATACTATTGCCCTGGTCTAATATGTATGTGGAGACACTGACTCCTACTGGCGGTTTGGATAATTGCACTCTTGCACTTTGAATAGAGCTTATATTTTGCACTTTCACTACACGTTTATTATGGATTTGTTGATGAAAAATTTTATATATGCACTTTATAAAGTCTTTTTTATAGTTTCATGCACATTACTTGTTAGCACTATAAATATATTATTTACACATCTATAAGCCAATTATTGATGTCAGTGTATTCTATAATGAATGGCATACTGGATTTGCTTGCGTCTTTATATTAATATACAGAAAGTGTTTTTATATGTATGGATCTTTTTGAACTCATTGTTTTAAGCTATTCATTAATAAAAATTATATGATATTAATGGTCATAACATAGTTTGGACTTTTGTCGGTTTTTTATCTGTTCTCTTGGGGTGAATAAACACACAGCAAGAATAAAGTCCTCTAATGATAATCTGCTGCTGATAAAACAATGATATCAAAGCTGCTGCAAGTAACCCAGTAAATGACACATTGCTAGAATCAGGGCTTCTGTCTCTACACTATGGTGCTCTCAGATTAGGTGGCAAAAACCTGTTGACAGATTCCCAGGTATGCACTATATTGCTCTGTAAGTATCTTATTATACTTCATACTTCATTCCTTTCATTTTGAGGCTAGAATTTAAAGTACATAGCTTACAGTTATAATATTGCCCTGGTCTAACTAATATGTATGTGTAGACACTGACTCCTACTGGCGGTTTGGCAAATTGCACGCTTGCACTTTGAATAGAGCTTATATTTTACACATTCACTACACGTTTATTATGGATTTGTTGATGAAATTTTATATATGCACTTTATACAGTCTGGTATTTATTTTTTACAGTTTCATGCTTATTACTTGTTAGCACTATATGTGCACTATAAATATATTATTTTCACATCTATAAGCCAATTATTGATGTCAGTGTATTCTATAATTATTATTATTATTTATTTATATAGCACCATTAATTTCATGGTGCTGTACATGAGAAGGGGTTACATCAAAATACAAATATCACTTCCAGTAAACAAACTAACAATGACAGACTGATACAGAGGGAAGAGGACCCTGCCCTTCCAGGCTTACATGCTACAGGATTATGGGGAAGGAGACAGTAGGTCGGGGGTTACAGTAGCTACAGTCAGGGCCGCCATCAGGGCATGACAGCCGTGACTGGCGTATGGGGCACGGCGAGCAGAGGGGGCCCGCATCGGGCCCCGTCTCATCTGGTCACCGGGCCCCCCCTGCAGGCGCTGCGGCAGCGGCACACTATTGACGTGCGGGCCCGCGCCCGCACGTCAATAGTTAACAGCCGCCAGCCAGTCTGAGGCTGGCGGCTGAATAGGGCCGCAGTGCGCACTCGCCGGCGTCGCCGGCGTCTGACGTCATTGTCAGCCGCCGGGCCCGGCGGCGAGTGCGTCTGTGTGGAGCCTGGAGAGGGAGCTTCACCCGGCGCTGGAGCTTGGCCAGGTAAGAAGTTGTGTTTTTTTTTTCTTTGAGAGCTGCTGCGATCCGGGGGGCAGGATGATGGACACACAGGGGCAGAAATGCTGGACACACAGGGGCAGAATGGTGGACACAGTGGGGCAGAATGCTGGACACACAGGGGCAGAAATGCCGGACACAGTGGGGCAGAAATGCTGGACACAGTGGGGCAGAATGGTGGACACAGTGGGGCAGAATGGTGGACACACAGGGGCAGAAATGCTGGACACAGTGGGGCAGAAATGCTGGACACAGTGGGGCAGAAATGGTGGACACACAGGGGCAGAATGGTGGACACACAGGGGCAGAATGGTGGACACAGTGGGGCAGAATGCTGGACACACAGGGGCAGAAATGCCGGACACAGTGGGGCAGAATGGTGGACACAGTGGGGCAGAAATGCTGGACACAGTGAGACAGAATGGTGGACACACAGGGACAGAATGGTGGACACACAGGGGCAGAATGGTGGACACAGTGGGGCAGAATGCTGGACACAGTGACACAGGGGCAGAAATGCCGGACACAGTGGGGCAGAATGGTGGACACAGTGGGGCAGAATGCTGGACACAGTGGGGCAGAAATGTGGACACACAGGGGCAGAAATGCTGGACACAGTGGGGCAGAAATGTGGACACACAGGGGTAGAAATGCTGGACACAGTGGGGCAGAAATGCTGGACACAGTGGGGCAGAAATGCTGGACACAGTGGGGCAGAAATGCTGGACACAGTGGGGCAGAAATGCTGGACACAGTGGGGCAGAAATGCTGGACACAGTGGGGCAGAAATGCTGGACACAGTGGGGCAGAAATGCTGGACACAGTGGGGCAGAAATGCTGGACACAGTGGGGCAGAAATGCTGGACACAGTGGGGCAGAAATGCTGGACACAGTGGGACAGAATGGTGGACACAGTGGGGCAGAAATGCTGGACACAGTGGGGCAGAATGCTGGACACTGGGGCAGAATGCTGGACACAGTGGGGCAGAAATGCTGGACACAGTGGGGCAGAAATGCTGGACACAGTGGGGCAGAAATGCTGGACACAGTGGGGCAGAAATGCTGGACACAGTGGGGCAGAAATGCTGGACACAGTGGGGCAGAAATGTTGGACACAGTGGGGCAGAAATGCTGGACACAGTGGGGCAGAAATGCTGGACACAGTGGGGCAGAAATGCTGGACACAGTGGGGCAGAAATGCTGGACACAGTGGGGCAGAAATGCTGGACACAGTGGGGCAGAAATGCTGGACACAGTGGGGCAGAAATGCTGGACACAGTGGGGCAGAAATGCTGGACACAGTGGGACAGAATGGTGGACACACACAGGGGCAGAAATGCTGGACACACAGTGGGGCAGAATGCTGGACACAGTGGGGCAGAATGCTGGACACACAGGGGCAGAAATGCTGGACACAGTGGGGCAGAAATGCTGGACACAGTGGGGCAGAAATGCTGGACACAGTGGGGCAGAAATGCTGGACACAGTGGGGCAGAAATGCTGGACACAGTGGGGCAGAAATGCTGGACACAGTGGGGCAGAAATGCTGGACACAGTGAGGCAGAAATGCTGGACACAGTGGGGCAGAAATGCTGGACACAGTGGGGCAGAAATGCTGGACACAGTGGGGCAGAAATGCTGGACACAGTGGGGCAGAAATGCTGGACACAGTGGGGCAGAAATGCTGGACACAGTGGGGCAGAAATGCTGGACACAGTGGGGCAGAAATGCTGGACACAGTGGGGCAGAAATGCTGGACACAGTGGGGCAGAAATGCTGGACACAGTGGGGCAGAAATGCTGGACACAGTGGGGCAGAAATGCTGGACACAGTGGGACAGAATGGTGGACACACACAGGGGCAGAAATGCTGGACACACAGTGGGGCAGAATGCTGGACACAGTGGGGCAGAATGCTGGACACACAGGGGCAGAAATGCTGGACACAGTGGGGCAGAAATGCTGGACACAGTGGGGCAGAAATGCTGGACACAGTGGGGCAGAAATGCTGGACACAGTGGGGAAGAAATGCTGGACACAGTGGGGCAGAAATGCTGGACACAGTGGGGCAGAAATGCTGGACACAGTGGGGCAGAAATGCTGGACACAGTGGGGCAGAAATGCTGGACACAGTGGGGCAGAAATGCTGAACACAGTGGGACAGAATGGTGGACACACACAGGGGCAGAAATGCTGGACACACAGTGGGGCAGAATGCTGGACACAGTGGGGCAGAATGCTGGACACAGTGGGGCAGAATGCTGGACACAGTGGGGCAGAATGCTGGACACAGGGGTAGAAATGCTGGACACAGTGGGGCAGAAATGCTGGACACAGTGGGGCAGAAATGCTGGACACAGTGGGGCAGAAATGCTGGACACAGGGGCAGAAATGCTGGACACAGTGTGACAGAATGGTGGACACACACAGGGGCAGAAATGCTGGACACACAGTGGGGCAGAATGCTGGACACAGTGGGGCAGAATGCTGGACACACAGGGGCAGAAATGCTGGACACAGGGGCAGAAATGCTGGACACAGGGGCAGAAATGCTGGACACAGGGGCAGAAATGCTGGACACAGTGGGGCAGAATGCTGGACACAGTGGGGCAGAATGCTGGACACACAGTGGGGCAGAATGCTGGACACACAGTGGGGCAGAATGCTGGACACACAGTGGGGCAGAATGCTGGACACACAGTGGGGCAGAATGCTGGAGACAGGGGCAGAAATGCTGGACACAGTGACAGGGGCAGAATGCTGGACATTTGGGCAGAATGCGAGACACAGTGGGGCAGAATGCTGGACACAGTGGGGCAGAATGCGAGACACAGTGGGGCAGAATGCTGGACACAGTGGGGCAGAATGCTGGACACAGTGGGGCAGAATGCTGGACACACAGTGGGGCAGAATGTTGGACACAGTGGGGCAGAATGCTGGACACAGTGGGGCAGAATGCTGGACACAGTGGGGCAGAAATGCTGGACACAGTGACAGGGGCAGAATGCTGGACACAGTGACAGGTGCAGAATGCTGGACACAGGGGCAGACTGTGAGACCCAGGGGCAGAATGCGAGACACGGGGCAGAATGGAGATACGGGGCATGATTGGAGACACGGGGCAGGATGAAAGACATGGGGGCATGACTGGAGACAGATGGGGCAGGATTGGAGACAGATGGGGCAGAATGGAGACACAGGGGGCATGATTGGAGACAAGTGTCAGGATTGCAGACATGGGGGCATGGTTGGAGACATAGGGGGCAGAATGGAGACATGGGGCATGATTGGAGACACTGGGGGCAGAATTGGAGACAGATCGTGCAGGATCATGGGGCAGGATGGATATGATGGAGACAGATGGGGCAGGATGGAGAGAGATCACATGGGGCGATCATATGGGGCAGGATAAGGAGATCATATGGGGCAGAATGGATACTCATGAGGGCAGGATGGGAGAATATCTGGCTGACGCCAGGAATGAGACACACGGGGCCAGGCTGGGTGATATTATTAATACCATAGGGGCTAATTTAGGGATATTATTACTGCAGTGATGTATTTATTTTATTTTTTGAGTATACTGTTTTAAATGGGGGGCGGTCCTGTTACTGTATAGAGTGATACTATGTCGCCTTCTTCATGTGCTGTAATGTAGAAGTTGTGAAAAATTAAGTAATGTGTTCTGCAAGCGGAGCTTGAGATAACTGTGTTATTTCCTGCAGAGAGAAGTCCTGGCTGGATGAAATGATGGCGGTCTGTGCTGGATGAAAGATGAAGGACTTCACCTAGAGACGTCACTGGTGAGTCAGTGTGTTACCTATACACTGACACTATACACTGTATACAGAGCTCCTGTGTATAATTTCACTAGTGATCACTATATTATCTGTACACAGACACTGCATACTAAGTACAGATCTCCTGTGTATAATGGCACTTATGGTGATAGTATGGTGCTTTTTTAAAAATTACTGATCAGAATTGTAGTATTCAGTCACTATGTGGTGGTAATATGTGGTCTGGACATGGTGTTGTGGTATTTGTTCCTTGTATGTGATATTATTCGATCACTGTGGTGGTAATATGTGGTCTGGTCATGGTGTTGTGGTATTTGTTCCTTGTATGTGATATTATTCGATCACTGTGGTGGTAATATGTCATCTGGTCATGGTGTTGTGGTATTTGTTCCTTCTATGTGATATTATTGGGCATTTTAAAAATTGAAAAATAAATAAAAATATACCTAAATTGTATTGCATATTTTAACAAATATTTAATAGGTTACAGCAGAGTAGGGCCCGGCCAAAAGTGTCTACCGTGTTATGGTGGCGGCTTAAAAAATCTTTTGGCCAAAACAAAAGCTGCCTGCTATATGTGTGATCTGGTGATGGGAACTGTTAATGTGTGATTGGTGAGAAGTGGAGTTTTTCCAAGAGAGAGCGGTGGGACTGTGGACAGTTCGAGGGGTGGAGCCTGGAGGCGGGGTTGGGGTGGAGCCTGGGCGGAGTCTCAAAGGGGCCCCGAAAATTTTGCCAGTATGGGGCCCCGAAATTTCTAGTGGCAGCCCTGGCTACAGTGGTGTTGAGGTGGCTGTGTGGTCATTACAGGTTGTAAGCTTCTTTGAAGAGGTGGGTTTTCAGGTTTCTTTTGAAGGATCCAAAAGTGGTGGATAACCGGACGTGTTGGGGCACAGAATTCCAGAGGATGGGGGATATTTGGGAGAAGTCTTGGAGGCGATTGAGCGAGGAGTGAATAAGCGTGGAGGAGAGGAGGAAGTCTTGGGAGGACCGAAGATTACGTGAGGGAAGATATTGAGAGATTAGTATGGAAATATACGGAGGAGAAAGATTATGGATGGCTTTGTAGGTTAGTGTTAGTAGTTTAACTGGATATGCTGCGAAATTGGGAGCCAGTGAAGGGATTTGCAAAGAGGGGAAGCAGGAGTGTAGCGAGGAGAGAGATTAATTAGTCGGGCAGCAGAGTTAAGGATGGACTGGAGGGGTGTGAGAGTGTTAGAAGGTAGGCCACAGAGGAGATGTTGCAGTAGTCGAGGCGGGAGATGATTAGGGCATGCACGAGCATTTTGGTAGAGTGTGGGTTGAGGAAAGGACGGATCCCTGAAATATTTTTGAGCTGGAGGCGACAGGATGTGACGAGAGCTTGGATGTGCGGTTTGAAGGACAGGGCAGAGTCCAGGGTTACTCCGAGGCATTTTGGGGACGGGAAAGTGTGATTTAATTTATTTTGATAGATAGATCAGGTAGGGAAGATATGCGTGATGGAGGAAAGATAATGAGTTCAGATTTGTCCACATTGAGCTTGAGGAAGCGAGAGGAGAAGGAGGATATGGCCGTTAGACACTCTGGGATTCTGGAGAGCAGAGAGGTGACTTCTGGGCCAGAGAGGTAGATCTGAGTGTCATCAGAATATAGATGGTACTGGAAACCATAGGACCTTATGAGTTGTCCCAGGCCGAGTGTATAGATTGAGAAGAGTAAGGGTCCTAGGACAGAGCCTTGGGGGACTCCAACAGAGAGGGGGCGAGATGAAGAGGTAGTATGGGAGTAGGAAATGCTAAATATGCGGTTGGAAACGTATGAGGAGATCCAAGATAGGGCAAGGTCTTTGACCTCAAAGGAAGAGAGGATCTGTGGTAGGAGGCAGTGGTCAACTGTGTCGAAGGCAGAGGACAGGTCTAGGAGGAGTATAGAGAATTGTCTGTTAGCTTTGGCTGTAAGTCGTTAGTAATTTTGGTCAGGGCAGTCTCAGTGGAATGGTGGGGACGGAAGCCAGATTGTAGGTTGTCGAAGAGAGAGTTAGATGCAAAGTGAGAGGAAAGTTCAGCATGGACGTGCTGCTCAAGGAGTTTGGAAGCAAATGGGAGCAAAGATATGGGGCGATAGCTGGACATACCACTTGGGTCAAGGGATGGCTTTTTGAGGATAGGTGTGATTGTGGCATGTTGCATGTTTGAAGGCAGAGGGGAAGGTACCAGAAGTTAGTGAAAGGTTGAAGAGATGGGTTACTGAATGGTATACTGGATTTGCTTGCGTCTTTATATTAATATACAGAAAGTGTTTTTATATATTTTATCATATGTATGGATCTTTTTGATCTCTGTTTTAAGCTATTAATTAAAGGGAACCTGTCACCCCCAAAATCGATGGTGAAGTAAGCTCACCGTCATCAGGGGCTTATCTACAGCATTCTGTAATGCTGTAGATAAGCCGCCGATGTTAGGAGAAAAAGAGGTTAGATTATACTCACCCAGGGGTGGTGGCGGTCCCGGTCCGGTCCGATGGGTGTCGCGGTCCGGCGCCTCTCATCTTCCTCAGATGACGTCCTCTTCTGGTCTTCACGTCGCGGCTCCGGCGCAGGTGTACTTTGTTTGCCCTGTTGAGGGCAGAGCAAAGTACTGCAGTGCGCAGGCGCCGGAAATGTCAGAGAGGCCCGGCGCCTGCGCACTGCAGTACTTTGCTCTGCCCTCAACAGGGCAAAGTACGCCTGCGCCGAAGCCGCGGCATGAAGACCAGAAGAGGACGTCATGGAATGAAGATATGAGGCGCCAGAGCGGACCTGAGACACCCATTTGACTGGACCGCAACGGGACCGCCCCTGGGTGAGTATAATCTAAGCTCTTTTTCTCATCTTTCAGGATACATCGGGGGCTTATCTACAGCATTCTGTAATGCTATAGATAAGCCCTTGATGACGGTGAGCTTACCTCACCATCGATTTTGGGGGTGACTGGTTCCCTTTAATAAAAATTATATGATATTAATGGTCATAACATAGTTTGGACTTTTTTGACGGTTTTTTTGTCTGTTCTCTTGGGGTGTTTGCTTGCATTACCGGCTGTCCTTCCAGCTAATTGGATTTACCTACCAATAAATTATATATTTGATATACATGGATATCTCTCTCTCTCTCTATATATATAATTGGTAATAACAACCCCAAAAACATGTTGTGAGATGCAGGGTGTGGCAAGATCTACCTAACACCCAAGCTCCCACTAAATCAGCTCCAAAATACCATATTTAACTAGGAGAACAATACGGAGCATTGATGAAAAAAGTTTCACAAATATTTATTTAATAAAAGTATCTAGTACAACGTGAAATTTAACATCGTTTATATCATACAGTAACGTACAAAGATGAAATGCAAAGAAATGCTGAGACCCTGCTCCCCAAAGTACCCACAGATGATACCCCACAGTGGAAAATGGCACCGCCTCCCCCTCCTTCCAATGTAAGAAAGAGAAAAGGGAAGGGATAGCATAAGGGCAGGCGCACTATAAAGGACACGCCACAAGCGACGTAGCTCAATAAAAATAACACATATCCCAAGCTCAATATCCCATAGTGGGTTTAAGGGAAAAAATAATTCATCATAAGAGCAAGCGCCCTGTAACAGGCATGTCGCAGTGAGCCAGGCCCAATAACCGATGCCCACAGCCCAGGAACAGCGTCTCTCAGTAGGGAAAAACAACCGCTGCTAAAATGGGAAATAGAAAATAAAGACCGGGCTTACCAGCAGTGGGGGCGAGGTAAAGGGACAACCGGGCGGTAGACTTTTATTAAATAAATATTTGTGAAACTTTTTTCATCAATGCTCCGTATTGTTCTCCTAGTTAAATATATATATATATATATATATACACACACATACACACGTATATAATTAGGTAATTAACCATTTTTGGGAGGTATCCCTGATTCATGCTAATTATTGGTATTTTACTGTATTCTGTCCAGGTGTCATCAGGGAAAATGGATTACAAGCCAGAACAAACCTGCCTTGGTAGAATAAATCAGGTTTTTAATAATGGATCTAGTGATCTGGGCACTAATGTTCAAAGAAATGAGGATATGGTGACAACTATTAAACAACTTTTGACTAAAAGGATTAAATTATGGTGGAACAAAACATTCTTGGAGAACTATATTGTTAAACATATAGTCCCTAGAGGTCTTCGAATTAAAGTTATACCATCATTCCCTATAGATGATATGGAGTTTATTAAAACGTGGGAAGAACTTTGCAACAACACATCTAAAAGATTTATGGAACTATTGATAGAGTCGAATAATAAAACACTTGTCGACTTAGATAAACGATTAGACGAGCTACTACAACAGGCTAAGACAAATCTATCTGTGGAAAATTTCCAAAATATGAATATTCAAATAGAAAAACAAAATGAAAATACTTGTAAAAAATATACAGGAAACACAAATGAATAAGCATAATCGGGACCTGAGGGATTTTCAAACCAACAACGTATATCGATGGAGGAGGACAAGAACTTAACAGAATTTGACACGTTCGACATCAGTGTCTTCCTCTGCCACTTCTGTAAGTGATATATCTACCAGTTCCACATTCTCAACCAATACATATTTGGGGGCAAGACCAAAACGCAATCGGGACCAAAGACACTTCTCTCATAGACGACATACAGATGAGTCCCCAGAGAGAAAAAAGCAGGATCTAAAGGTAATTAATCTCAGCACACATGCCCTTTCAGATATTGATGTGGATGTTTTGTCAAAGGGTCTTTCCTTTTCACCTCAGTCGAACTTTCATTTGTTTACAGTGATTAAAGACTTGCATATTTTTGCACGGTTTCTAGTATTTAAAAAGCATTTTCATGATCAAACTTTACATCAAATGTTCCCAACAGAAACGGAACAAGAGGCCCTTAGATGTTTAGAGGAATTGGCGGAGGAACACAATACCCCGACTAGTGGTAAAATTCCAACATCAATGCGTCCTAGATCAAAAAAATTTCCACCTATTTCTACATGTTCTAACGTTGATCTTTTCGTGAAGATTGTCTCGAGGGATTTGGAATCCATCCCTAGGAAGATTGATCATGACAATTTGTCTAGTGATGAACGTAGTTCCCTTAAAAAAATGCAGAGTTGGGATGATGTGGTAATCAAACCATCCGATAAAGGGGAGAAGATTGTTATTTGGCCAATAGAATTATATGAACAAGAGGCATTCAGACAACTTGGCAATAAACAATGTTACAAGAGATTAACATATCCTTCTATATCCTTCTGCACAGAACTATGCAACATAACAATGAAGGCACAAGATGATGGCATCATCTCTAAGGATTTATTTCTGGCCCTACAGGTATCTGAACCAGTTATTTCAACCTTATACTTTCACCTGGCAGGGGACGTCGGAAGAGCTGTGTACATTTATTTCCGTTTTGAATACAAATAATAGGAACATCCATCTAACATACACAGCACATGACTTTTTGGATGTTAGCATCAGACGTGATATGAACAATATGTTACAAACTGATATTTTTCGTAAACCCACGGTGGTTAATGCCCTTTTGCATGCTACATCGGCCCATCCCCAGTCCGTCATCAGATCAGTACCAACTGGGCAGTTTCTCCATCTTAGGAAAATATGCTCAACGACTGAAGACTTTGAGAGACAGGCACAGAGTCTCAAAGAGAGATTCTATGACCGTGGCTATAGCCATCGGATGGTGAAACGAGCATATCAGAGAGTTAAACACTCAAGAAGAGATGAACTGTTATATTCTAGTAGGGCGTCAAGAGCCAACAATAAAGTGCGTTTTTTACAGAATATAACACACAAGCAGAAGCCATTCGCCAATGTTTAAACAAAGCGTGGCCTATTCTACGTGTAGATCCAATATTAGCTACATACTTACCAGAGAGGCCATTAATAACATTCCGTAGAGCAAGAAATCTACGTGACCAACTTGTAAGAAGCCATTATACTTCTGTTCCGAAAACTACTTTTTTAGACAAGTTTCCAGCTGTAGCGAATGGGTCGTCCCCCTGTGGTAATTGTGTGGCATGCCCGAATATGGAACGGGTGAAATCCTTTAGTAATCAGAAGGGCACCCATTCCTATAAAATCAGGCATCACATTACATGTGCCTCAAAAGCAGTCATATACTTTGCTACATGCCCGTGTAAGAAAATCTATGTTGGCATGACAAGATAATTGAAGGTTCGAATATGAGAACATGTCCTGGGGATCAATGCAGCAGCAGTAGAGAATGACATTAATAACTTAAAGACCATCCCGAAACATTTTAAATTACCCCAGACTGTGGAGACCTGGGTGTCGTAACCAGTGCCTTCCCCCCTCCCATCACTCCCGTAATGAAACACACACAATCCTAGGTGGGTTGAACAGGTCGGTCACAGTTTATTAATTAAATAAGCAGAGAAAGGCAATTACATATCGTAACGGGCGGCTCGCGCCGAGCTCCTGTCCGTGATCGACAGGGGAATTGGCCCAACGAGCGGTTACGACCTTTGCCCTCCTCCGCTTCTTCCGCCACGGAGGATCCCGTGTATTACCTACACGGGACTCCAACCCCACCCCTCAATGTTAGGGCCTGCTCAACCCCATCCTGTAAACCAGACAGAAAAATATCGAGGCCAATGTCCGTTAGGTGAACTCTGTCCGGTCTTAATTGTGGCGTGTTATCCCCTTGTAGCTGGTGGTGATGAATCACGATCCCGCCTCTTCCTCTCACATATTTTCCAATCCGAGCATTGAATTTACCCCTTGTCCGCTCTATGGCTTTTTTATCTCTAGCTCCTCGTCAAACCGCCCGTGGTGTTATATCCGACCACACCAGTATTATGTTCCTGAATAGACAGCTGAACCGATCCATATCCATTGTCACCCATTTGTACAATTCGGCCACCTTTTGTTTGCCTAGGTCATTGCCACCCGCGTGTAACACCACTATCACCGGGTGTTCCGCCATCCTTGCTATGCCAACCATCTCCTTGAACACCTGTTTCCACTGGAGGCCTCTGATACCCCTCCAGTTAACTTTTATGCCCGGGAGGTAAAGATTTGTTCCTTCTGGCCGCAGTTTGGCCCTCTCTTCGGCCCAGTATACGTAGGAATCTCCTACAACCCAAACTTCAACCCCTGTAAGAGACAACACATGTTAATTAAGCAAGTCGGGTCTTATGTATCTGGTGAAGCATGCGGACTTCCAACGCCCCATTCTCTGCATCTCGGCCTCTGACACTCCTGCCCTAGCTGCTTCTGTGGCCGCCCCTATCCGGAATGAATGTGTTCCGTACTCCTTTGGATTTGCGCCGGTTTTTTCCAAGCATAGCTTGAACATTGCCTGGAATTGGTACTTGGTCAGGGGGGACCAGTCTGTATGAGTGAAGAAAAATCTACCTGCGTGTCTTATTACGGCATATCTTTTAACAATTTTTAGCGTGCAAGCTGGGCCCTCTGTAGAGTTAACCAGGACCCATGTGCCCGTACCGGTGGGTCGCATTTGGATTTTCTAACCCTGATGCGCAGGGCATCACTGCATATAACTATGTCCTCGTTAATTAGGCCTCCTTCCGACGCGTTTTTTGACCGCGGTAGCAGTTCACTAATGCGCAGTGCTCCGAAAAAGGTGGTCGCAAAAGCTGCCAATATGAGGGCCGCCTCATATTGCGATGAGCAGACTGACAGGGATATCACAATCAGGTCATGCAATAGTCTCAGTGAAATGGGTCGGCGATATTCTTGGCTTGGCTGAAGCCTTTTCCAACCTTTTATGGCTTGTTTTATGCAGAAGGACTTAGTTACGTCTACCCATCCCAATAATTGAAAGAAAAATGCTAGGCCCGATAATTTCCGTTGTGCCGAGGTGCCCGACGCTCTGCCTTCCCTCATCCGTAAAAGAAAATCAGTTGTCACCGTGCTTCGTGCTCGGTCGCATTTAACAACTGGCCTACCTTGAATTAATGAGCACCACTCCTCCCAAGCCTTACCATACACCTGCCAGGTAGCTGGCGAAACAGAGGCCCAGATTAAGGGCATCAATGATTGGCCACTGTGTCCCACAGGGACAGTGGACACAGAATTCCCCGGGGTTGCGCGCTGGGCTGCTGGATTCTGAAAGCCTGCCAATTGGAAAATAACAGTGGGTTAATGATATTATCATCTACTTCCACCACCACGGTGGCTCTACACCAAATATTGTTTTCTAGGCATATCAACGTTAGCCGGCGCAAGAGAGCGAGTGTGGGCAAGGATGAAGAAGACATGTGATTTAAACTCCTCACTGTTTTCGCATTTTTGGTTTGGAAACGAATGTTCATGTTTCTCTACTGATCGGCCCTTATCTCCATCGCTGCTACTACCGCAAACAATTCCCATAGGGCTGGGTCTTGCCCCCACTTTGCTGTCGTCCATTGCTCCGGCCATTCAGATTTGCACCATTGGTTTTTATAAATTGCTGCGAAACCCTCTTTTGTTCCACCCTATTGTCAGCCCTAATTCCTTGCTTGCGATCTCCCTAGCCATGACGCACGTGTGACCGTTGTACGATTGTAGGAATGTCTGCCATACTAGCAGATCTGCTTTTAGCGAATGAGTGAGCCTAATTCTATGGCCAGGCTGAGAAGCGCCTTTTGTTGCCAAAGAAAGTCTGCGCGAGAACGCTCTGCCAACCGGCATTACGCGGCAGGCGAACGTCAGAAGGCCCAATAATGCCTGCATTTGCTGTAGGGTTACCTTGTTAACTTCGCGAAAGACTTTCAACATTTGCTGGGTTTTTAGTATTTTATCCTTTGGTAAGTGGAAAACCATTGAATTGGTATTTATTTCGATGCCCAAGAAAGGCAATACATTACATAGTCCCTCCGTTTTCTCCAGTGACAATGGCACGCCGAATTTGTGTGAGATAGATTTGAATTTTTCTAGTAGATTGGAGCAGAGTTTAGAATTTCTGGGCCCGACGAACAGGAAATCGTCGAGGTAGTGGATTAGGGATTTGCTGCCCGTCTCGTATCGAACTACCCAATTTAGGAAGGTGCTGAATAGCTCGAAATAGTGACATGATATGGAACATCCCATCGGAAGGCACATATCGAAGTAATAATGCTGGTCCACTTTGCAGCCCAGAAGGTGGAAACATTTGGGGTGCATGAGTAGTAAACGGAATGCCGATTCTATGTCGGATTTGGCTAGCAGGGCGCCGTGTCCAGCTGCCCGGACTAATTCTACCGCCTTATCGAAAGACGCGTATGAGACAGAAGCTTCTTCTGGGGAAATTGCGTCGTTAACTGAATCACCCTTTGGGTGAGATAAATGATGGATTAGACGGTATTTACCGGGTTCCTTTTTTGGAATAATACCTAACGGTGATATTTTAATGTTTTTGAAGGGGAGCGACTGAAAGGGACCTGCTATTCTACCTCCTTTTCTATTTTTTGTCTAAGTATTTCAGGGAATTCACGAGCAGATTTTAGGTTATCAGATAGGGTTGGTGTTCTTGTTAACCTGAAAGGGATAAAAAACCTGTCGGAGAATCCCGCCTGCAGCTGCTGAGCCGCTTTCTTATTGGGGTAGAGCTTTAGTTAGGGGGCCATCGCGGTTACGCTCACTGGGGTTCTGCCTTGAAGGTGCTTTGGATGGCTGAGGAGTGCACCTTGACGCTGGGTGTCCTCCCCCGCAAGCAGAGCAATCATGTCTGAATTTGCATAACGCGTGGAAACGGCAGTTTTCCTCATTGAATAACCAGCAGGCCCCGGGTTTCGCACGACCACTGAGTTATGACCTGCGGCTGTGGAGTAATTAGTGGTCGTGGCTGAAAAGGGGGGCTGTTTTTGGGACAGCATCAGTTGCAACCACACGTCCGTTGCTTTTAGTCCCCAGCCTAGATCGGGCTGTAGGGCCAGGCGCCTGCGGAACTCCTCGTACCGTCGCCAGGCTGAACCGCCGTGCGTCTTGTACGAACTATATATCATGTCCTGATATATAAACAATTCGGAGCAGCGTTCCAGATGTTTCTGGCCCATAATACAGCACAATACTGCGAAGGCCTGGAGCCAATTATTCATGGTTAAAGCGATTCTTGATCTAACCCTATCGAAACCCCTATCATTAGCTTTATCCACCGTTTGTTGGTCCGCCGATAACAGCGACCATATGTCAATATAATCGGACATATAATCGTTGCTCCAGATTTTATGTCTAGTTTCCTGATCTATATCGGCACCTAGCGGGCTGATCCTGCAGAAGAAGGCGTCTTTGTGTAGATTAGCGGACTGTGGTGTTGTATTGTTCACCACTTTTACGCTCGAATGTGATAGTTGTAGGATTAAATCCTTTATTGCTGAGGTTAGCTCCATTTCTTTTAAGTTAACCCCGAAGCGTAACATTTCCTCGCTACCCTTGGCACACTCACTGCTGTGTGACTCTGGACGAGTGTACTCTGATCCTGGAGGAACCCCCGAAGATGTTGACGGGGTAATGTCACAGGACGGGGAAACTCTGGCTCCCGCTACAGCGAGGGACTGGCTGCTGCGCTGAGTATCGTGCGTTGGAGCCTGATTACAACCACGTAGTGGCGGATTAACGGCTCTGTCTTCAGCGACTGCATGGCAGTTGTTGTGGCTGGAAGCCACGGGGGATTGTTCTCCCCGGCCGATAGCCCTAGCCTGTGCACGTGATTTAGAGGATTTGTCACGTGCCCGATAACTCCTATCCGGGCTCAGCGATACTTCGGACCCCCCGGATGTTGATCTGCGGTGGCTCCTATGGGAGCTGCATCTGCGTCGGTGACGGGAGGGGTGTTTAGAGGGGTAGCTGTTATGATCTGGTGGCCTAGGAGCAGCATGAGACGGACTCTGGAGAAGGTGATCCCTGTACTGACCGCAAACCCTGAACCTAGCAGCGCAACTAGAAGTAGCCGTGGGGGTTACCTAACACTCCCTAGACCCCTCGACACAGCCTAAGATCTAACTACCCCTATAGACAGAAACAGGAAACCTATCTTGCCTCAGAGAAAATCCCCAAAGGATAGATATCCCCCCACAAATATTGACTGTGAGAGGAGAGAGAAATAACATACGGAGATATGAAATCAGATTTTAGCATAGGAGGCCATACTAGCTAAAAAGAAAGAATAGAACAGAGTTCTAAGCAGTCAGTATTAAAACACTAGAAAATATCCACCACAGAAAATACAAATCACCACATCTGACTAAAGACAATGAGGGTATATCTGCATCTCCAGAGACACAGCTTGGCTGCAAAAAATCCTTCACAGACAAAGCTGGACAAGACAAAAACAAGAATATGCACAGAACTATAAGGTCCACAGCAGGTGGACAGCAAAAACAAAGCCAGGACTTATCTTTGTAGAAAAGCACAGCAAACTGGAGAGACCAGCAGGGAAGTGAATCCTCCAAAAACAATGGACAACTGGCAGGGACTAAAGAGTCCTGCAAAGCTATATACCCCAGTCAGTTTTGCAATTAGTAGATACACCTGTCCAATCCTGCAGTCCAGGCACAACTGCATTACCCTCTACAACCACCGGAGGGAGCCCAAAAGCTGAATTCACAACAGGTAGCGCGAATGGCGATGGGAGTTGTCCGAGGAGGATTGGGAGGTCGTTTGGCGTCTACGCCTTCGCCCGCTGTTACTAAGCGGTGTAATGGGGGAAGGATTCTAACATTATTCCGAGGGGGATTATTGGCAGTATACGGTCCCGTAGTGCTACTTAGAAGAGGGGCGTTAGGAGGTAACTGTAATCAATCCCATTGATGGATTTGACGGGACAGCGGTTAACGGAAAATTTTTATTAGGAATTTGGGCAGTGGGGGTGGGGGTGGGGGGGGGAGAGGTGTAAATGTGTCCGTGTTTGGTGCGTTTACTGATATTTCGCAGTGATTCCCGCTGTGCAGCTGATTGGACCGAACAATGCGCTATTCAGCTGCACTGTAACCTCTATGACCTGGCCCCTGATACCCCCGTGCAGGCATTAGTGCTGTGTCTGCCAGGGGTAGGCTGGAGGTCAGGGCTGGTGAGAAATCAGCGCGCTGCTCGGTCGGGCTCCAGGTTACCCCATGCGGGCGGCATATATGTGCCCGCAGGGAAGGTAATGGAGGACTGGCTAGCGCTGTTTTCAGCGCTGGAATGCGGTGACCGGAAGTGGGTGGGAGGAGCTTTACCAGAGCACCGGACGGAGCCCGAGGGAGCCGGAAGTCACTGGCAGCTACGAGGCGGCGAGGCCGCCCCCTCCCCGACCTGGAGCCGCTCCGGGGCGCGGGGTAAGTGGGCAGACCGCCTTCCCCCCGCGCAGATGGGAGATTTGCCGAAGCTGCCAGGGAAGGGGGCGATGCCTTGCGCCGCCTGGCGCGGCCACCCGGCTCACCGCAAGCAACCGGAGCCGCGGGGGAGGAGGCGACGCCGCCCACTGCTAGGCGCGGCTCGATGCCTCATCGACAAGGGGGACTATTATTTTTCTCCGCCCGCCATTTTGGTGTGATTTTTGAATTTTTACCTCACAGCAAGTTTCTACTGCGTGGAGGCGGGCCCAGTGACGTTGCTCTTCAAGCTCCTGCCGAATTTCGTCAAAAAAATGATAATACCATTTACCAAAACTATATATATTTAGTTGTGAAGTGGTTCAGTGACATTTTCACACCAATTTTGAACTTTTGTTTGGTGTTTTCTCCATATACTGCCTATTATTTTTGTTCTTTCTTACTATTATTTATTAATTGTATTATTCTTACATTTGAATAAATAAAGTATATATGGATTCTAGACTCCCGATTCTTTAGAATCGGGCTGCCATCTAGTATATATATATTTACCTTTCTCCTAATGGCGCCACCCCCTGACGAAGGCAACGTGCCGAAACGCGCGTCGGGTGTTGGACGCCATTCCAGGAGGCCAGGTATACACTATATTGCTCTGTAAGTATCTTATTATACTTCATTCCTTTCATTTTGAGGCTAGAATTTAAAGTACGTAGCTTACAGTTATACTATTGCCCTGGTCTAATATGTATGTGGAGACACTGACTCCTACTGGCGGTTTGGATAATTGCACTCTTGCACTTTGAATAGAGCTTATATTTTGCACTTTCACTACACGTTTATTATGGATTTGTTGATGAAAAATTTTATATATGCACTTTATAAAGTCTTTTTTATAGTTTCATGCACATTACTTGTTAGCACTATAAATATATTATTTACACATCTATAAGCCAATTATTGATGTCAGTGTATTCTATAATGAATGGCATACTGGATTTGCTTGCGTCTTTATATTAATATACAGAAAGTGTTTTTATATGTATGGATCTTTTTGATCTCATTGTTTTAAGCTATTCATTAATAAAAATTATATGATATTAATGGTCGTAACATAGTTTAGACTTTTGTCGGTTTTTTATCTGTTCTCTTGGGGTGAATAAACACACAGCAAGAATAAAGTCCTCTAATGATAATCTGCTGCTGATAAAACAATGATATCAAAACTGCTGCAAGTAACCCAGTAAATGACACATTGCTAGAATCAGGGCTTCTGTCTCTACATTATGGTGCTCTCAGATTAGGTGGCAAAAACCTGTTGACAGATTCCCTTTAGCAAAAGTTATGCTATGACTAGTGAACTCATAATAAGGTCACTTTAGAGATTAGATGGGGTTCCAGAAAAAAGAAAAGAGGATAAAAACATGACAAAGTTTTTATATTTTTCCATACTGATTTGCTGGAAAACTTATATTTTTGTGTATCTGCTCAGGGCTTTCTGACTTCTTTTCTGTCCAAGTCACAAACAATACAGTGCTCAAAATGTGCGAATATTGTGTTTTATTTATTTTATAAAGTTATGCTTAACATTGTGACAATGCAACCACTGTGCTCTGTAACATTTTTAAAGTATCATTGAGTTTTGTCATATACAGTTTCAAACCCAGGAGACATTATACCTAGACCGTCATCTTTACAATCTGAAAAAAACGAACATGCAAGCTCTTTAGAATTAACTATACATAATGTTGTTTGCAAGCTGAACGGGAGCTACACGGAATGGTTGCCAAGTTAGCCACTAGTGGACCATCAGCAACTATCATGGATAAACCACTTTGGGACCAGCCATCAGACAATGTCTTTGCTTTCTCAGCAGGGTTAACCTTTTCTTCCATATGAATGCTTGGCCAGTGATCCCTACTAGAACCCTTGCTGTATACTGGTAGCTCTTGGTCACTTGGTGTAGGATTCGTGTAAGACTGATGAGAACTGCCTCCATTTGGTAAGCTTTTCGTAGATTTATGTACAGAATAGCAAGAAACTTCCATTCTTAAATCACGTTTTTGGAACTGTTTGCTAAATAGGTGAATAAGTTCAAGCAAATTCAGTAGGAAAGATATGACTGAAACCACCAACATGAAGATAATGAAGATTGTCTTTTCCATGGGTCGGGAAACATAACAGTTTACTTTGTGTGGACAAGGCACTCTTGAGCACTCAAAACTTGGAGGCATCACAAAACCATACAGATACCACTGACCGAAAACAAATCCAGCTTCAAATACACTTTTGAAAATCACACTGACTGCATAGGTGTAGACTAAGGGTCCATGGATTTTTATCTTTTTGGTAGACGTTTGAGTGTTTGTATTATTATTCTCAGTCTTTGATTCTGCTGTTGCAGCACTTCTAACTTCCGCATTCCCTTGCATCAGTTTCTCTTCTCTTCTGGACAAATAAATAACATGCCCAAGGTAAATCAAGGTGGGAGTACTGACAAAAAGGAACTGTAGCACCCAGTATCGTACATGTGATATAGGAAATGCCTTATCGTAACAGACATTGATGCAACCAGGTTGTATTGTATTGCAAGTGAAGTCAGACTGCTCATCTCCCCAAACAGACTCTCCTGCCAAGCTAAGGATAAGAATTCTGAAGATGAAAAGCACAGTCAGCCAAACTTTTCCAATGAGTGTGGAATGCTCCTGGACTTCATCAAGCAATATTTTAAGCAGATCCCATCCTGCCATCGTTAACTGAAAATACAAAAATATACAAGTTGAATCAGAATATTTTATAAAACAAAAATCTCAGTAAAAAAGGTGTTTTCCAGGTCAAAAAATAAAAATATAGCGATAGACTAACATTGGGAATTTTAACTATGTATTATAGTTCTGCGGTGTTTTACAGTCTTTGAGGTTGTGATGTGATCACTCATATGCGATTTGCATACTTGTGGTCATGTTCTAACCACTTTTTGTTCTGCTTCCTTCAATGAAGCATTGATAGAAGCGGCTGGCATGAGTCCGCATGTAAACAAATCCCATGAGTGGTGACGACCTCCAGGACTATGAAATGCAGCAGAATACTAACAATGTGTATTTTACACGCTATTAGAATTCTCAGTGTTTCGTACATTGCTAGTTTTCTTTGTGGCACAAAGCTTTCCAATCGTTGTAGTCACTTTGATCTCAAAAGTGGCAGGAGTTAGAACTGATGATTGGACAGATATGACAAATTACAGCAAAAATGAAAATACAAATTATTGTTATTTTTAACCCCTTTACCCCCAGGGATGGTTTGCACGCTAATGACCAGGCCATTTTTTACAATTGTGACCACTGTCCCTTTATGAGGTTATAACTCTGGAACGCTTCAACGGATCTTGGCGATTCTGACAGTTTTCTCGTGACATATTGTACTTCATGATAGTGGTAACATTTCTTTGATATTACCTGCGTTTATTTGTGAAAAAATAAATGGAAATTTGGCGAAAATTTTGCAATTTTTCACCTTTGAATTTTTATGCAATTAAATCACAGAGGTATGTCACACAAAATACTTAATAAGTAACATTTCCTACATGTCTACTTTACATCAGCACAATTTTGGAACCAAACATTTTTTGTTAGGGAGATATAAGGGTTAAAAGTTGACCAGCAATTTCTCATTTTTACAACACCATTTTTTTGGGGGGGGACCACATCTCATTTGAAGTCACTTTGAGGGGTCTATATGATAGAAAATACCCAAGTGTGACACCATTCAAAAAACTGCACCCCTCAAGGTGCTCAAAACCACATTCAAGAAGTTAAGTAACCCTTCAGGTGTTTCACAGGAATTTTTGGAATGTTTAAATAAAAATGAACATTTAACTTTTTTTCACAAAAAAATTTACTTCAGCTCCAAATTTGTTTTATTTTACCAAGGGTAACAGGAGAAAATGGACCCCAAAAGTTGTTGTACAATTTGTCATGAGTACACCGATACCTCATATGTGGGGGTAAACCACTGTTTGGGCGCATGGCAGAGCTCGGAAGCGAAGGAGCGCCGTCTGACATTCAAACCCCCCCACAAGTGACACCATTTTGGAAAGTAGACCCCCTAAGGAACTTATCTAGATGTGTGGTGAGCACTTTGACCCACCTAGGGCTTCACAGAAGTTTATAATGCAGAGCCGTAAAAATAAAAAAATAAAAATTTGCCCACAAAAATTATTTTTTAGCCCCCAGTTTTGTATTTTCCCAAGGGTAACAGGAGAAATTGGACCCCAAAAGTTGTTGTCCAATTTGTCCTAAGTACGCTGATACCCCATATGTTGAGGTAAACCCCTGTTTGGGCACATGGGAGCGCTCAGAAGGGAAGGAGCAGTGTTTTACTTTTTCAACGCAGAATTGGCTGGAATTGAGATCGGACGCTATTTATTGCTTGCGTTGAGAAACACGTGATGGTGTCTCCGCGGCTTTTCTACATGCATTTGCATATTTCCCATAAGGGATGGGGGCAGTGTTCTGGATCACTGCGTTGAAAAACACGTGATGGTGTCTCCACGGTGTTGGATGTTTTGATCTCCCCGAGGTCATTCATCCTTATGTTTATAGTCACACACTGAAAGACGCTTTTTATTGCAAAAAATAATTTTTTGCGTTACCACATTTTGAGAGCTATAATTTTTCCATATTTGGGTCCACAGAGTCATGTGAGGTCTTGTTTTTTGCGGGACGAGTTGACATTTTTATTGGTATCATTTTCGGGCACGTGATATTTTTTGATCACTTTTTCTTCTGATTTTTGTGAGGCAGAATGACCAAAAACGAGCTATTCATGAATTTCTTTTGGGGGAGGCGTTTATACCGTTCCGCGTTTGGTAAAATTGATATAGCAGTTTTATTCTTCGGGTCAGTACGATTACAGTGATACCTCATTTATATCATTTTTATATGTTTTGGGGGGGTTTTGGGCATCACGTTATAGTGTAAGATCGCTGATCTGACACTTTGCTGTGCACTGTGTCAGATCAGCGATCTGACGTGCACTTCTCCTGGCTTCCCGGCGCCTGCTCTGAGCAGGCGCAGTGAGGCCACCTCCCTGCAGGACCCGGATGCTACGGCCATCTTGGATCCGGGCCTGCTGCAGGGAGGTGGAGGTAAGAGACCCTCGCAGCAACGCGATCACATCGTGTTGCTCCGGGGGTCTCAGGGAAGCCCGCAGGGAGCCCCCTCCTTGCGCGATGCTTCCCTATACCGCCGGCACACCGTGATCATGTTTAATCGCGGTGTGCCAAGGGTTAATGTGCCGGGGGCGGTCCGTGACCGCTCCTGGCACATAGTGCTGGATGTCAGCTGCAGTAGTCAGCTGACACCCAGCCGCCGATCGCTATGACATACTATCCCGTCGGTGGTCATACGGGCCCACCCTACCTCGACGGGATAGTACGTCATATGTCAGAATGGGGTTAATTGACGAAGGGTGGTCCCCCAGAATGATTTACTCAGGTGGATCCAAGGTTCTCAAACCCAACATTGTTAATTGCTTGAATGTGAAGCCTAAACAGTTTTTGAACATTGAAATTACCAAGGTGTTCACAACATGGTTAGGCCGAAGGTACCCAAAATTTACAGCATCATAGTAATATAAGAGGCTGTTAAGTTTGGGTTAGGAGACCGTCAACAACTTTGTGTATAGCAGTCCATACTTGGACCATGATGATACATAGATGTTAGACTTACTCTCTATACTAGTAAAAACAGTCTGTCAGTCAGTGAATTTGTCTTCCATTATTAAGCTTTGAATGCAACATGATGGATATAAAAAGCGGATTCCTCAAGTTATTAGGTTGCCTTTTTTAGACAGCATGAAAATAAGCAAATTTGCTATTGTCTTGCTTCTTCCATCTGCTGTAATTTTTCAGCAATGAGGTTTTTAGCTTTCATAGTATACAGATGGTTTCCATGGAGCTGTGACACTCATGCCCACCCAGACTTGGCTGAGAATGCGCAGTAGTTGCATTCCAGGAGGTGTTAACATTTAATATACTAATCAACTCTCACCAGCCCATTGGTTTGAATAGACCTCCCTCCTCAGCTCCTGAAAAGCTGCTGTTTGTTGGCAGATATGCAACAGATACATACTTATTTGTGTGCAGGCGGAGTTTACACGTTTCTGACAGTAGATGGCGATGTTGTTAGTTATATGGTTAGTTGAATGTAATGCATATACTTGTAGTACTTTGGTTGCACTTTTGCTCTCGTAAAAGGTCATTTAGACTTTCTGATCTGTATTAAGAAGCCGATGCATGCACATGTTCTGGTAAAAGTTGAATTACCCCATATAATCTACCCTCACAAGTTTCTTCTGCGACCAAACTACGCAACAATAAATCTTGAAAAAAAAAAAAAAATTCACACCCCAGCATCCTTCTCCCAGGGCAGTTCTCCTAATCATGGCTCTTACTGTTCGGAGCTGAATGCTTGTTCAAATTCCCCATTATCTTTATGTATAAATAGTGATAACAGACTCAAAAAAGCCCACTGATGGCTGAATGAGTTATAGTACGACTTGTGCTGAGCTTTATAGTTCTATTAAGACTATAATAATAATCTTTATTTTTATATAGCGCCAACATATTCCGCAGTGCTTTAGTTTGCACACATTATCATCGCTGTCCCCAATGCGGCTCACAATCTAATTTCCCTATCCATATGTCTTTGGAATGTGGGAGGAAATCGGAGAACCCAGAGGAAACCCACGCAAACACAGGAAGAACATACAATTTCCTTGCAGATATTATCCTTGGTGGGATTTGAACCCAGGACCGTGCTGCCCAAGACTACAGTGCCACTACTCAGCAGAACTGCCACTTAAGAGTGCAGATCCACGTCTGCCACATTAAGAAAGGAGACTCAGAGTTGTGAGCTGTTCCAGAGACAATTTGAGAATACCCCTTTAAGCTCCGAGCGTAATATGATGGCTAAAACAGTTCCTTTGCAATAGCGGAAATGGAGCAATATAAAACAAAATTGGATTGCCCAAACTGAATTAACCTTTTTTTGCATGGCAAAACACGTAAGGGATGGAATGGAAAACAAACTTTTAATATTGAAGCTTGGTAGTAGACTGCTGAAGGAAAAACATTATTGAGATGTCTAGGCAACCTACAAGTAAAACTGTGAATTCAATATTGCACAGTTTTACTTGATGGATTATTCAAACAAGCATAGAAGATTGATGACATAAATGCTGCATGGTGCAAAAAACCTCCCCATATGGTTATATTTACGAGCGGTATTAACACAAATTGCCACAGTTTTGCGAAGTGTGTTTTGACCATGCTGTTTTAAAGGCAAAACAAGTGTAAATTTATTTCACGTGTAAAAAAAAAAAAGAAAAAGAAAAAAAAAAAAAGTGTGATCAAATATCATAAATTGCACAAAGGTAGTAATTGCACCGCATGCTTTTGTGATCGCATGGTCAAAACTAGTCTAAAAAAAAATGTACTCAATGCTATGCCCTTTTCATTTATCTTAAAACATAGGTATATGGTCCTACCAGAGGCGTAGCTAAGGTTTCAACTTGGGGGGGCAAAACATCTGGTTGAGAATACAGTGGAACCTCAGAATATGACTGCGCTGTTATTGAAAATAAATCTATATACAAAAAGGAACATTGATTTTACTGCCATATTGTGACGATATGCAACTTTGATGGCCGCAATACTCTGAGTGCCCCTATAACAATACAGTAATGCTTAAGTGCCCACTTTGCATTTAATAATGTCCCCTGAGTTCCCCATGTACTGCTCCATTATACACAGTATGGTGAGCTCAAAGCTTCCCTATACACAGTATAAGGCCCCCACAGCTCCCCTATACACAGTATGATGATTCTATAACTCCCTGATACACCATATGATGTTCTCACTGCCCACCTTTACAAAGTATAATGCTGACAGAGCTCCACTATAGAAAATATAATGCCCCCCCAGAGCTCCCCTATATACAGTGTAATGGGCCAACAGCTCCCATATGCACAATATGCCCTCACAGTTCCCTATACGCAGTATGGTGGGTTCACAGTTCCCTTATACACAGTATGATGGGCCTGCAGCTTCCATCAAACAGTATGATGTCCCTCACAGTTCCCCTGTACACAGTATGATGTCCCTCACAGTTCCCCTGTACACAGTATGATGTCCCTCACAGTTCCCCTGTACACAGTATCATGGGCCCGCAGCTCCCTTACACACAGTATGATGAGCCTGCAGCTCCCTTACACACAGTATGATGGGCCCGCAACTCCCTTATACACAGTATGATGAGCCCGCAGCTCCCTTATACACAGTATGATGAGCCCGCAGCTCCCTTACACACAGTATGATGAGCCCGCAGCTCCCTTACACACAGTATGATGAGCCCGCAGCTCCCTTATACACAGTATGATGAGCCCGCAGCTCCCTTATACACAGTATGATGAGCCCGCAGCTCCCTTATACACAGTATGATGAGCCCGCAGCTCCCTTATACACAGTATGATGAGCCCGCAGCTCCCTTATACACAGTATGATGAGCCCGCAGCTTCCTTATACACAGTATGATGGGCGCGCAGCTTCCTTATACACAGTATGATGGTGCCACAGCTCCCTGTCATGATTTGGCAGTCTGCAGTCACAAAAAGTGACTGCAGACATTTATTCCAAGCCTTTATCAACTTTATAGTAATAAATTGCTTATTATTAAAGCATCACTCTAGCAAGATTTTTTTCCCACCACTGGAGTGGTGTTTTAAGTCCCCGGTCATTTACTCATCCTCCGGCATATTCACTATTTTGTGGCACTGCTGCAGTGCTGTGGCTCAAACTTGTGATGCAGCTTCTGACTGGCCAGAAGTTAGAAGCTATGTCACAAGCGCTCAATGTAAGACTATGAGGCTACGTGCACACGTTGTGGATTCGTATGCGGATTTTTCCACACAGTTTTTGCAAAATCCACAGGTAAAATGTGCTGCGTTTAACATGCGGATTTACCTTGGATTTGCTGTATTTTTTGTGAGGATTTCTCCGGCGTTTTTACACCTGCGGATTACTATTGAGGAGCAGGTGTAAAACGCTGCAGAATCCGCACAAAGAATTGACATGCTGCGGAAAATACAACGCAGTGTTTCCACGCGGCATTTTCCGCACCATGGGCATTGTGGATTTGGTTTTCTATAGGTTTACATGGTACTGTACACCGCATGGAAAACTGCTGCGGATCCGCAGCAGCCAATCCGCACTGTGTACACATAGCCTGAGAGTGAGAAAGAGGCCAGAACGAGGCTCCCACAGACTCACATGGATTAGTGACGCCTGCGCTGCTGCATAAAACACTGGAGCCGCGGACAGGTCACAAACTGCAGGAGACGGAGCCGAGCGGAGAATAAAACAGAGGAAGACGCCAGAAGGTGAGTATCAGACTGGGACAGGGGACTTGGATTTTCAGCACCGCTCTAGCAGTGAAATTAAAAAAAAATGCCGGAGTGGTGCTGTAAATGTGTTGCAGCTCTTGGTTACTATATGGGGGCTTCATATACTAATACTCATGAAAGACCCAGGTGGTACATATCAAAAGCCCCCTACCCCCCATCTCCAGCCTCCCCAGACAGTAAATATTACATGTGGTGGAGCACATATAATATAGCAAAACATTATAATATTCAGCCCCCAGTGCCCTGTCCCCCTCCCCCATTTCAGCCCCAATGCCCCCATCAACTCACATCCACCCCCTCAGTGCCCTGTCCCACTTCACCCACCTTCAGCCCCCACAACACCCCCATGGTCTCACATTCACCTCACAGTGACATACCTGAATTTAATAAAACTAAAATGTTCCATCCCCACTTACTGATAAAGTTTGCAGGCAGGACCAGGAAGTGTCTAGGTGAAATGCGAGGTGTGGGCACTAGGACCCAGCGTGCCCGAGCCAATCCCAGCGTGCACAGAGTGAAGAAACTGCAGCTGGGGAAAAGCTTCATCATCAGGTCAGACGGGCAAAACCATTCACTGCAGGGAGGAGACTGCAGCCGCCACTGTGCTAGCAGCCTGCAGAGTCTCCGTCAGATAGGAGCAGACATTATACTGCTCTCCTCCTATGCGGTGTTCTGCCTCGTCACAGAAGTGGCCCTGGCTCCTGGTGGGCCCCTTCATGTGACAGAGCCCGGGGCGATTGCCCCCTCTGCCCCCCCAGTAGCTACACTACTGGGTCCTACCATACATGATTGAAATTTAAGGCTGCTGCTTTCACTAATCTTCCAGTAAAATAATAAGTCAATGTACATCTTCACAGTTGTTTTTAACCCCTTCATGACCCAGCCTGTTTTGACCTTAAAGACCTGACCGTTTTTTGCAATTCTGACCAGTGTCCCTTTATGAGGTAATAACTCAGGAACGCTTCAACGGATCCTAGCGGTTCTGAGATTGTTTTTTTGTGACATATTGGGCTTCATGTTAGTGGTAAATTTAGGTTACTAATTTTTGCGTATATTTGTGAAAAAAATGGAAATTTGGCTAAAATTTTGAAAATTTCGCAATTTTCAAATTTTGAATTTTTATTCTGTTAAACCAGAGAGTTATGTGACACAAAATAGTTAATAAATAACATTAACCACATGTATACTTTACATCTGCACAATTTTGGAAACATTTTTTTTTGCTAGGAGGTTATAAGGGTTAAAATTTGACCACGGCAGGGCTCGGAAGGGAAGGAGCGCCATTTGACTTTTTGAATGAAAATTTGCTCCAATCGTTAGTGGACACCATGTCACATTTGGGGAGCCCCTGTGTGCCTAAACATTGGAGCTCCCCCACATGTGACCCCATTTTGGAAACTAGACCTCCCATGGAACTAATCTACATGTGCGGTGACCACTTTAAACCCCCAAGTGCTTCACAGAAGTTTATAACGCAGAGCTGGGAAAATAAAAAATAATTTTTCTTCCCTCAAAAATTATTTTTTAGCCTGCAATTTTTTATTTTCACAAGAGTAACAGGAGAAATTGGACCCCAAAAGTTGTTGTCCAGTTTGTCCTGAGTATGCTGATGCCCCATATATGGGGGAGAACCACTGTTTGGGCACACGTCGGGGCTCAGAAGGGAAGTAGTGACTTTTGAAATGAAGACTTTGATGGAATGGTCTGCGGGCGTCACGTTGTGTTTGCAGAGCCCCTGATGTGCCTAAACAGTAGAAACCCCCCACAAGTGACCACATTTTGGAAACTAGACCCCCCTGTTGTGAATTCTGTTGTCAAGCTCCCTCCTGTGGTCATGAATGGTACTTCGGCTGGTTCTGTCCATGGGCTTCCTCTGGTGGTTGTGAGTGGGGCTGCGGCTTCTGAGTTTCCTTCCACAGGTGACGAGGTTAATTCGTTAGCTGGCTGCTCTATTTAACTCCACTTAGATCATTGCTCCATGCCACCTCTCAATGTTCCAGTATTGGTCTGTTCGCTCCTGGATCGTTCTTGTGACCCGTCTTCTCCAGCAGAAGCTAAGTTCCTGCTTGACTTTCTCTTGTTTGCTATTTTTCTGTCCAGCTTGCTATTTTGATTTTTGTCTTGCTTGCTGGAAGCTCTGGGACGCAGAGGGAGCGCCTCCGCACCGTGAGTCAGTGCGGAGGGTCTTTTGCACCCTCTGCGTGGATTTTTTGTAGTTTTTGTGCTGACCGCAAAGTCACCTTTCCTATCCTCTGTCTGTTCAGTAAGTCGGGCCTCTCTTTGCTAAATCTATTTCATCTCTGTGTTTGTGATTTTCATCTTAACTCACAGTCATTATATGTGGGGGGCTGCATTTTCCTTTGGGGAATTTCTCTGAGGCAAGGTAGGCTTATTTTTCTATCTTTAGGGCTAGCTAGTTCCTTAGGCTGTGACGAGTTGCATAGGGAGCGTTAGGAGCAATCCACGGCTATTTCTAGTGTTTGTGATAGGATTAGGGATTGCGGTCAGCAGAGTTCCCACGTCCCAGAGCTTGTCCTGTATTATTATTAACTATCAGGTCTTTCCGTGTGCTCTTTACCACCTGGTCCATTATTGTCCTAACCACCAGGTCATAACACCCCCCCAAGGAACTTATCTAGATATGTGGAGAGCACTTTGAACCCCCAAGTGCTTCACAGACGTTTACAACGCAGAGCCGTAAAAATAAAAAATAATTTTTCTTTCCTCAAAAATTACGTTTTAGCAAGAATTTTTTTCATTTTGCAAGGGTTAACAGGAGAAATTGGACCCCAATAGTTGTTGCCCAGTTTGTCCTGAGTACTCTGGTACCCCATATGTGGGGGTAAACCACTGTTTGGGTGCACGTTGGGGCTCGGAAGGGAGGGAGCAACATTTGACTTTTTGAACGCAAGATTGGCTGGAATCAATGGTGGCGCCATGTTGCGTTTGGAGACCCCTGATGTGCCTAAACAGTGGAAACCCCTCAATTCTAACTTCAACACTAACCCCAACACACCCCTAACCCTTATCCCAACTGTAGCCATAACCCTAACCCCAACCCTAACCCCAACCCTAACCCTAACCCCAACCCTGACCACAACTTTAACCCCAACACACCCCTAACCCTATCCATAACTCTAACCACAAGCCTAATCTTAACCCTATTTCCAACCCTAGCCCTAATTCCAACCCTAACCCTAAGGCTATGTGCCCACGTTGCGGATTCGTGTGAGATTTTTCCGCACGATTTTTGAAAAATCCGCAGGTAAAAGGCACTGCGATTTACAGCAGATTTCCAGTGTTTTTTGTGCGGATTTCACCTGCGGATTCCTATTGAGGAACAGGTGTAAAACGCTGCGGAATCCGCACAAAATTGACATGCTGCGGAAAATGCAACGCAGCGTTTCTGCACGGTATTTTCCGCACCATGGGCACAGTGGATTTGGTTTTCCATAGGTTTACATGGTACTGTAAATCTGATGGAAAACTGCTACGAATTCGCAGCGGCCAATCCGCTGCGGATCCCCTGCCAATCCGCTGCGGATCCGCGGCCAATCCGCTGCGGATCCGCAGCCAAATCCGCACCATGTGCAAATACCCTAAACCTAACCCTAGTTCTAACCCTAGTGGAAAAAGAAAAAAATATATATTTTCTTTATTTTATTATTGGCCCTACCTATGGGGGTGATAAAGGGGGAGGGGGGATCATTTACTATTTTTTTTTAATTTTGATCACTATGATATATCCTATCACAGTGATCAAAATATACCTGTAACGAATCTGCCAGCCGGCAGATTCGGCGGGCGCAATGCGCATGCGTCCGCCATTTTGGAAGATGGTGGCGCCCAGGGAGAAGACGGACGGACACCCGGTAAGTATAACGGGGGAGAGATATGAGCATGGGGGGGTGGACCGGAGGACGGGGGTGGCATCGGAGGATGGGGGGAGCAGGCAGGAGGACGGGGGAACGGACAGGACGGCAGATGGGAGCGGAACATAGATCGGAGGGCTGGGGAGGCGATCGGTGGTGGTGGTGGTGGGGGGGCAGACCAGTGTTTCCAGCCATGGCCGATGATATTGCAGCATCGGCCATGGCTGGATTGTAATATTTCACCAGTTTTTCAGGTGAAATATTACAAATCGCTCTGATTGGCTGTTGAAAGTGAAACTACCAATCAGAGCGGTCATAGCCACCCCCCCTGGGCTGAAGTACTACTCCCCCTGTTCCTGCAGATCTGGTGAAATTGGAGTTAACCCTTTCACCGGATCTGCAGGGACGCGATCTTTCCATGACGCCACATAGGCGTCATGGGTCGGGAAGGGGTTAACTAAGAAGCCTATGGACAAATGCAAATGAATTATCTGATGTATACTGCTTTGGGGGAAAAAAAAAAAAATCAAAAAACAAACACCAGTGAGCAAGAAATAAAATGCACCAAGAATGTCGTATCAACTTAGGCCTCTTTCACACATCCGTCATTTGGCATCCGTCGCAATGCGTCGTTTTGTGCAAAAAATGGATCCTGCAAATGTGCCCGCAGGATGCGTTTTTTGCCCATAGACTTGTATTCACGATGGATCGCGACGGACGGCCACACGTCGCGTCCGTCGTGTGACCGATCCGTCGTGTTTTGGCGGACCGACATCACAAAAAAACATTCAAGTGAACATTTTTTTGTCCGTCGCGTCCACCATTTTCGACCGCGCATGCACTGCCGAAACTCCGCCCCCTCTTCCCCAGACTGCAGAATGGGCAGCGGATGCGTTGAAAAACTGTATCCGCTGCCCACGTCGTGCAAAACTTTCACAACGTGCGTCGGTACGTTGGCCCGACACATTGCGACGGACCCGTACCGACGGAAGTGTGAAAGAGGCCATACAGCCATCATCTAGTCACAGTTTATTGTTTGTTTTTACATCAAAGAGTTGTAAAATTGTCAGAGAAAGACATGTATAAATACTGTTGGGATTCACTCTCTCTGGTAGGCATTAGGTAGCGTTCACACAGGGAATGCAATTTTGATTGCTTTCCACAGGCTACACAGCACTAACGATGAACATGTAAACGTAATCATTAGGGATGAGCGAATAGCTTTGGATAACTCCTCATCCGAATAGCTATAGCGCTTACAGAATAGCTGCAGCGGTAACCCAGATACCTTGATCGCTCCCGATAATCAGCTGTCGGCGCCGCATGTGTCGCCACTGTGTGACAGTCACAACACATGCATGGAGAGCTTGTGTGTTGGGTTCTCCATGCATGTGTTGTGACTGTCGCTGCAGCTGCATGTGTCGCCGCTGTGTGCCAACAGCTGATTATTGGGAGCGCGCCAGGTATCCGGGTTCCCGATGCAGCTATTCTGTAAGCACTATAGCTATTCGGATGAGGAGTTATCTGAAGCTATTCGCTAGTCATCATCTAGATTTGTCCAGGCACTAACTAAACAGAACAGACCCTGGCTTCTTATATATGGCTGAGCTAGCCCCAAACAGAACTGCTATTGTCCATGGCAACCATTGATATTTGCAGGTCTCTTCACATAGCAACGGACACACGAGCAATACACTTATACCGGTACCATTTTTCACGTATGTGTTTAAACATGGGCGTCTGAATGAGGCCCAAGTTGGTAAGTTTGCCCCAATATTTGCAGTTAGTAAACATCTCCACTAACAGTAAGGCCGGGGTCACACCTGCCATGTGAGAAACTCGCCCGTCAATACCCGCCACTCAAGACCCAAGCGTTCAGCTCAATGTATTTCTATGCAGCCACACACTCCGATTCTGAGTGCCGGTGATCCCGGCCTAATACCAATTTAACCCAAGAAGAGGTTAGGCAGTAAATATTTAGTCATTTGCAGTAAAAAAGGATTTCAAAGTTTTCTTTGAAATTATTCTGTTGTACAGGTTAGTGAAATTTGCAAATTTATGCATATAATACCTGCAGCTAGTGGGGTTGCGGAGGACGTCTCTCCGTTCATTGACTCTTCCACTGCCAGTCTTGTTTAATTATTTGGTTGCATTCAATCTTGCACATGTAGAAATATAAGAGGAAACTTTAATTGGGTTTAGCAGGAAGTAAAAGTTAGTTGTAAATACAATATAGTGCCATATGCTGATAAGTTATGTTTTTGACGTGTGTTAGAAGACCTATCTGCATATTCCATAATGCTTTACAGGACAAATTGCGCTGCGCACAACAATATTTTATCTGTCAAAACCAAGGATGCATACTTTGGCAGAATGCAACCTGCCACGTGGTATGGCCTCATTCAGAAATCTGATTTTTCTTGCATTGAAAAACAATGACAGTTCTCATTTGTGTTTTAGATCCGATTTTCATTGGCATTTGGTCAAGTTTTTACCATCTTTGTTTCTTCAGTTATTTGCTCATATGCAAAAATAAACAAATTGCAAAGCTTCTCCTCTTCAGTACAATGCAATGCAAGTCATGGATAGAACACAGATTTTTAACAGACCCATAGACTTGTATTGGAAATTTTGATCTAAAACTCAAATTAAAACCAGATATAGCACATGCGGTCCACAAAAAAACCAAAACACGGACATGTAAATAACACCATAGAATTTAATGTTTTACCCGTGAAAATCATGAATAGAACATGATCAGGATTCCTGGATGTCTGAACGAGGCCAAGGACAGGTAGCAGATCCAGTATGGCTCCAGGGTTCTCCTTCTAAACTGAAGCTATGATGCAGCCATGAACAGAAATATGTGAAATTTTAGCTGTGGTCTTTCTCATCTCCAAAAGTAAACCTACTTAGGTCTCTTATTATCACTAAAGAAAGAGTTAAATGATAAATTCACCTCTGCTAAATCCACAGCTGCCACTCCTGAGCAAGCCCACTTAGATCCACCACCATGGTAAGTCCTAGTAGGCCATCTGCACCTCAAGTGCACAGGTGATGTATAAATGGGAGGATTCCACAATCCTTGTGGACGGCCTCACAGATTCTGGTTCCGTATGTTCTATTAAGATGAGTGTATTTACAGAAGTTGGCAGCAGGAGCTACAAAAAGAAAAAAAAAAACACCCCAAAATCCTGCCTGCTGTTTTCACAATGAAATTTGCTGCATTTTTTTTTAAGCTGAGCTATTTTTACAAGTAGTACCCTTTACTCTAAAATTTTTACCAATAAAATACAAAAATTGCATTACAAAAACTTAGTAATTTGTGGGAAATTAATTTGTGGGAAATTGAGTGATGTGTATGATTTGTTTTTTTATTTGACGATTTTATTGATACCGTTTTGGTGCAGATACGTTCTTTTGATCGCCTGTTATTGCATTTTAATGCAATGTTGCGGCGACCAAAAAAACATAATTCTGGGGTTTCCATTTTTTTTTCTTTTTATGCTGTTTACCGATCGGATTAATTATTTTTATATTTTGATACATCAGACGTTTCTGAAAATGGGGATACCAAACGTGTATTTTTTTCATTGTTTTATTTTGAATGGGGCGAAAAGGAGGTTATTTGAACTTTTATATTTTTTTTAAAAAAAACCTTTTTTTTATTTGCTTCAATAGTCTCCATGGGAGACTAGAGGCTGCGATCATCTGATCACTTATGCTACGCATAGCAGGTCTTCAGTTAAAATGTGTAACTAAGGCTACTTTCACACTAGCATTGCGTCGTGCGACGTACCAACACATGCTGTGAAAGCGCAGCAAAATGGGGGCAGTGGATGCAGTTTTACAACGCATCCGCTGCCCCATTGTGAGCTCCGGGGAGGAGGGGGCGGAGTTTCGGCCGTGCATGCGCGGTCGGAAATGGCGGACACAACGCACAAAAAAACATTACATGCAATGTTTTTTGGTGCCGACGCAACCGTCGCATGATTTTTGCGACGTGTGGCAATGCGTTGCAAATACAAGCCTATGGAGAAAAAAACGCATCCTGCAGACAACTTTGAAGGATGCGTTTTTTCTGCAAAAGGACACATTGTGACGTGCGTCGTACGACGCTAGTGTGAAAGTAGCCTAAGATGATCATCTGCTATGAGCACCGGCCACAGGGTGGCGCTCATAGCAAATTGCCAATGACAACCACAGGGTTTTCCTGCAGACTGCAGACCCTGGATTGTCATGCCAACCCATCAGTGGCCTGCGTTCATGTGACATGGGCACCGATTGGCGGGATTAGTAACATGCTTCTTCGCGGCAATGTTAAATGCTACTGTCAGAGATTGATTTGATCAGCTGACATGCGCTGGAAAACATGTAGGCTCAGTGCTGGAGCCCACATGCACTGCAGGGACGTGACCTATGACGTATATATACGTCATTAGTTGTGAAGAGGTTAACCTGTATATATAGGGTTAAACTGAAATTTATTATTGTTAGGTATCATTCAGATGTCCATCTTTTTCCTACTTTTATCACTTATTTTTATTAGACCATGGTCACACGTTGAATATTTGGTGAGTTTTTTTTACTTTAGTATTTATAAGCCGAAACCAGGAGTGGGTGATAAATACAGAAGTGGTGACTTGTTTCTATGATACTTTTCCTCTGATTGTTCCACTCCTGGTTTTGGCTTGTGAATACTGATGTAAATTACTGATCAAATACTGAACATGTGACCGAGGCCTTATTAGTGTTTCATCCTAGTTTGGTCTGAGTTTCATCATTTTTCTCTAAGGCCAATCTCACACGTCCAGATATTTCCCGTACCGGAAGAAACGGTCCCGGAGCTATCTGTGTCCGTGTGTGCACGTAGGCCATCCGTGTGTCATCCGTGTGGATACAGCCTTTTGGCAAAATTATTGTTTGATGTGTTTTCTTTGTTCCTTTATCAAGACCAAGTAGGAATATCTTCATTCCTAAGTAAAATAGTTACTGACAGTGGATTGTGTGTAAATTAGTTCTTTTCTCATCTGTGACTCCGCTGTATCTTGAACAACACCCTTGGTGCATGATTTACATATACATCACAGGAGGGGATGAGAGTATACTGTAGATACATCACCAAAACTACTATTAATACATATATACATCTCCAGAAAAACCATCAGTACATGAATACATTGCAAGGCTTAGTACTGCGATCAATTGCAATATGAAGTCAGCCCCATGTACATTTGTACATGACCCATGTACATTTGTACATGTACATGAACCAACCACACACAATATACCCTTAACAATGGTAAGGAAATACCGAAAGTTGTTGCTAACAACTAGTGATGAGCGAATATACTCGTTACTCGAGATTTCTTGAGCATGCTCTGGGGTCCTCCGAGTATTTTTTATTGTTCAGAGTTTTAGTTTTTCTTGCCGCAGCTGAATGATTTACATCTGTTAGCCAGCATACGTAAATGTGGGGATTCCCTAGCAACCAGGCAACCCCCACATGTACTTATGCTGGCTATCAGATGTAAATCATTCAGCTGCGGCAAGAAAAACTATATCTCCGAGCACTAAAAAATACTCAGAGGACCCCCGAGCGTGCTCGAGAAATCTCGAGTAACGAGTATATTTGCTCATCACTACTAACAACCTTTATCAAACTGCGGACCATACAGGAACCGCAGTACTGATAAGACATAGTCTATATCAAAAATAAACATTTACACCCAGTTACTTTATAGGTGACATCTGCTCTGATTCAAGATGTTTTCATTCTTTTTGTCTCCATCTTGTCCAGAAGCTATGGTGGCTTTTGACATGCACAACTTCCATCTTCCCTGGGTCTTCTGCAGCAAATCTCAACAAGAAGTTCTTAAAAAAAAGTGTCGTTATAATGGCCCTGAATAGGGTTGAGCGACCTTGACCTTTTTGGAGTCGAGCCGTGTTTCGCGAAACCCGACTATCTTAGAAGTCGAGTCGAGTGGAATCGGCCGATTATCGCGAAAAGTCGGGTATCGCCCGAAACACGAAACCCAATGCAAGTCAATGGGGGAGCATAGTCGGCAGTGAGTGGAGGCCAGGAAAACATCTACACTGCCCATTTTAATGGCAAAAACATCCATTCTTGTTACTGAAGCTTGTCAATCGTAATTTAGCTTATAATAATTTGAAGGCATTTGAAATTGGGGGTCATTTGGCTAAAGTTGTGGGGGGTAGGGCTGGTTCAAGTAATTAGTGGGCCCAGGAAATCTGGAACACGTCACGGCAGTGGAGCAGGGAGAGGTAAGTATTTCAACTTTGCAAGTGCTGTGATCCTGAGCAAGCAGGGGGGGCCCACTAGTTGGCATTGGCACTGGCAAAGGGCCCCTCAAAGTACAGCGGTGTGTTTGCACGGCGGGGGCGCCTCCCACCGGCAGCAACACTTTTGCGTACTATGAGAGGCCCTGTGCCAGTGACGTCGCCAACTAGTATTCCTCCCCCCACCTGATGAAGGAACCTGCACTTTCATCTGCACCTTCCTCTTTGTCCCCGTGTAAGGTGGTATGGTATGCGGGAAGAGGAACGTGACTTTCAGCAGGGTCACAATCTTGCTGTGTAGCGTGCACAGGGAATTTTGCATTATGGGTCAATGTACCAACAGACTCATCTATCACTGGCTGGGCAATGGGCAGGATGAGGAGGAAACACAGATATAGGCCCAAAGAATAAAGTGGGCTAAATGCAGTTCAAAATTGGTAACACAGGACTAACCAGGGGGCATTGCAGTGGAGGACAACTGGAATGAGAGGCTGACACAGAGAGTAGGCCCAAATCAGTAAGTAGTCGAAATGCAGTTCAAAATTGGCAACCGTAGTAAACAGGCGGCACAGCTTTGTTCAGTGGAGGAGAACAGCAAGGAGCGGCAAACACTGTTAGTAGGCCCCAAACCAACTAGTATGCCAAATGCAGTTGTTCCATTTAACCACTATTTAACAAGAGCCTGAAGATAGAAGCTCAGGAAAGGCAACCTGGAGAACACCTTGGAGTGTAACACACCATCTCTCTACACCCCATACCCAATTTGTAGGCCTAATGCAGTGTAGTTTCCAACAACTACTAAACGAGAGCATGAAGATCGAAGCAATGGCGAGGAAACCTGGGGAACACCTTGGAGTGGAACACACCATCTCTCTACACCCCATACCCAATTTGTAGGCCTAATGCAGCGTAGTTTCCAACAAGTACTAAACAAAAGCATGAAGATCGAAGCAATGGAGAGGAAACCTGGGGAACACCTTGGAGTGGAACACACCATCTCTCTACACCCCATACCCAATTTGTAGGCCTAATGCAGCGTAGTTTCCAACAACTACTAAACGAGAGCATGAAGATCGAAGCAATGAAGAGGAAACCTGGGGAACACCTTGGAGTGTAACACACCATCTCTCTACACCCCATACACAATTTGTAGGCCTAATGCAGTGTAGTTTCCAACAACTACTAAACGAGAGCCAGAAGATCGAAGCAATGGAGAGGAAACCTGGGGAACACCTTGGAGTGGACCACACCATCTCTCTACACCCCATACCCAATTTGTAGGCCTAATGCAGCGTAGTTTCCAACAAGTACTAAACGAGAGCATGAAGATCGAAGCAATGGAGAGGAAACCTGGGGAACACCTTGGAGTGGAACACACCATCTCTCTACACCCCATACCCAATTTGTAGGCCTAATGCAGCGTAGTTTCCAACAAGTACTAAACGAGAGCATGAAGATCGAAGCAATGGAGAGGAAACCTGGGGAACACCTTGGAGTGGAACACACCATCTCTCTACACCCCATACCCAATTTGTAGGCCTAATGCAGCGTAGTTTCCAACAACTACTAAACGAGAGCATGAAGATCGAAGCAATGAAGAGGAAACCTGGGGAACACCTTGGAGTGTAACACACCATCTCTCTACACCCCATACACAATTTGTAGGCCTAATGCAGTGTAGTTTCCAACAACTACTAAACGAGAGCCAGAAGATCGAAGCAATGGAGAGGAAACCTGGGGAACACCTTGGAGTGGACCACACCATCTCTCTACACCCCATACCCAATTTGTAGGCCTAATGCAGCGTAGTTTCCAACAAGTACTAAACGAGAGCATGAAGATCGAAGCAATGGAGAGGAAACCTGGGGAACACCTTGGAGTGGAACACACCATCTCTCTACACCCCATACCCAATTTGTAGGCCTAATGCAGCGTAGTTTCCAACAACTACTAAACGAGAGCATGAAGATCGAAGCAATGGCAAGGAAACCTGGAGAACACCTTGGAGTGGAACACACCATCTCTCTACACCCCATACCCAATTTGTAGGCCTAATGCAGCGTAGTTTCCAACAACTACTAAACGAGAGCATGAAGATCGAAGCAATGGAGAGGAAACCTGGGAAACACCTTGGAGTGGAACACACCATCTCTCTACACCCCATACCCAATTTGTAGGCCTAATGCAGTGTAGTTTCCAACAACTACTAAACGAGAGCATGAAGATCGAAGCAATGCAGAGGAAACCTGGGGAACACCGTGGAGTGGAACACACCATCTCTCTACACCCCATACCCATTTTGTAGGCCTAATGCAGTGTAGTTTCCAACAACTACTAAACGAGAGCATGAAGATCGAAGCATTGCCGAGGAAACCTGGGGAACACCTTGGAGTGGAACACACCATCTCTCTACACCCCATACCCAATTTGTAGGCCTAATGCAGTGTAGTTTCCAACAACTACTAAACGAGAGTCGGAAGACCGAAGCAATGTGGACGAAACCTGGGGCACACCTTGGGGAGGCAGACACCTTTAGTAGGCCCTACCAAAGTTGTACCCCCAATGCAGTTTTAAAATTCCTAGAGGCTGAAAACAAGACTATTGACGCTCAGCTTTTTTCAAAGGAACACAGCTGAATTGAGTGGCGCAGACAGACACAGGTAGTAGGACATAAACCAAAAATGTGGCTCACTGCAGCTTAAAAAAGTTACAGGGGTACACAGGCAGCATTGCTCTGGGCAGTGGAGGACAATTTCAATAGTGGACCGCAGACAGACTTTGTACGCCTACTATTAAAAAAAGGATGCTCTATGCAAGTAAAAATAGGTTACAGGGGTCCACGGGCAGCAGTGGTCTGGTCAGTGAACGAGTATTGGAAGGAGGGACCGCAGACAGGCGTAGTAGGCCTAACATAACAAAATTAGGCTGTAGACACTGTAAAATTGGTTCCAGGGGTACACGGGCAGCAGTGGTGTGGTCAGCGGAGGAAAATTGGAATTAGGGACTGCAGACAGACTTTGTAGGCTGTCCCCTGTGGACCATGCATCCAACACATTAACCCAGTGCGCCGTAATGGACACGTAACTTTTTGTGGACATGCCTACTGGTCCATGCATCTCTTGTCAGGTGCACCTTTCTACTGTTTGATTGCCTGAGTGCTATGACAATGCAGACTTTTTCATGCCGCTGGAGGGCTGGGATGGCTTTTCTCGCAAAAGAAATGTCGACTGGGTAGCTTGAACCGTGGTACAGCGTAGTTCATCTGGGCTTTCTAAATATAGAACAAAGAAAAAAAGGAGGCTCCATGCACTTTCAGCTGGGTTCCAGGGGTACACGGCCAGCATTGGTCTGGTCAGTGGAGAACTATTGGAAGGAAGGACCGCAGACAGGCTTCGAAGGCCTAACATAATAACAGATTGCTGTAGGCAATTTTAAATTGGTTCCAGGGGAACACGGGCAGCAGTGGCCTGGTCAGTGTAGTAGTAGTAGAAAGAACGGACCGCAGACAGGCTTCGAAGGCCTAACATAAAAAAATTGGGCTGGCTGTAGGCAATTTTAAATTGGTTCCAGGGGAACACGGGCAGCAGTGGTGTGGTCAGTGGAGGCCTAGTGGAAGGAGTGACCGCAGACAGGCATCGAAGGCCTAACATAATAACAGATGGCTGTAGGCAATTTTAAATTGGTTCCAGGGGAACATGGGCAGCAGTGGCCTGGTCAGTGTAGTAGTAGTAGTAGAAAGAACGGACCGCAGACAGGCTTCGAAGGCCTAACATAAAAAAATTGGGCTGGCTGTAGGCAATTTTAAATTGGTTCCAGGGGTACACGGGCAGCAGTGGTGTGGTCAGTGGAGGCCTAGTGGAAGGAGTGACCGCAGACAGGCATCGAAGGCCTAACATAATAACAGATGGCTGTAGGCAATTTTAAATTGGTTCCAGGGGAACACGGGCAGCAGTGGCCTGGTCAGTGTAGTAGTAGTTGAAAGAACGGACTGCAGACAAGCTTCGAAGGCCTAACATAAAAAAATTGGGCTGGCTGTAGGCAATTTTAAATTGGTTCCAGGGGTACACGGGCAGCAGTGGTGTGGTCAGTGGAGGACTAGTGGAAGGAGTGACCGCAGACAGGCATCGAAGGCCTAACATAATAACAGATGGCTGTAGGCAATTTTAAATTGGTTCCAGGGGAACACGGGCAGCAGTGGCCTGGCCAGTGTAGTAGTAGTAGAAAGAACGGACCGCAGACAGGCTTCGAAGGCCTAACATACAAAAATTGGGCTGGCTGTAGGCAATGTTAAATTGGTTCCAGGGGTACACGGGCAGCAGTGGTGTGGTCAGTGGAGGCCTAGTGGAAGGAGTGACCGCAGACAGGCATCGAAGGCCTAACATAATAACAGATGGCTGTAGGCAATTTTAAATTGGTTCCAGGGGAACACGGGCAGCAGTGGCCTGGTCAGTGTAGTAGTAGTAGAAAGAACGGACCGCAGACAGGCTTCGAAGGCCTAACATACAAAAATTGGGCTGGCTGTAGGCAATTTTAAATTGGTTCCAGGGGTACACGGGCAGCAGTGGTGTGGTCAGTGGAGGCCTAGTGGAAGGAGTGACCGCAGACAGGCATCGAAGGCCTAACATAATAACAGATGGCTGTAGGCAATTTTAAATTGGTTCCAGGGGAACACGGTCAGCAGTGGCCTGGTCAGTGTAGTAGTAGTTGAAAGAACGGACCGCAGACAGGCTTCGAAGGCCTAACATAAAAAAATTGGGCTGGCTGTAGGCAATTTTAAATTGGTTCCAGGGGTACACGGGCAGCAGTGGTGTGGTCAGTGGAGGACTAGTGGAAGGAGTGACCGCAGACAGGCATCGAAGCCCTAACATAATATCAGATGGCTGTAGGCAATTTTAAATTGGTTCCAGGGGAACACGGGCAGCAGTGGCCTGGTCAGTGTAGTAGTAGTAGAAAGAACGGACCGCAGACAGGCATCGAAGGCCTAACATAATAACAGATGGCTGTAGGCAATTTTAAATTGGTTCCAGGGGAACACGGGCAGCAGTGGCCTGGTCAGTGTAGTAGTAGTAGAAAGAACGGACCGCAGACAGGCATCGAAGGCCTAACATAATAACAGATGGCTGTAGGCAATTTTAAATTGGTTCCAGGGGAACACGGGCAGCAGTGGCCTGGTCAGTGTAGTAGTAGTAGAAAGAACGGACCGCAGACAGGCTTCGAAGGCCTAACATAAAAAAATTGGGCTGGCTGTAGGCAATTTTAAATTGGTTCCAGGGGAACACGGGCAGCAGTGGTGTGGTCAGTGGAGGCCTAGTGGAAGGAGTGACCGCAGACAGGCATCGAAGGCCTAACATAATAACAGATGGCTGTAGGCAATTTTAAATTGGTTCCAGGGGAACACGGGCAGCAGTGGCCTGGTCAGTGTAGTAGTAGTAGAAAGAACGGACCGCAGACAGGCTTCGAAGGCCTATCATAGAAAAATTGGGCTGGCTGTAGGCAATTTTAAATTGGTTCCAGGGGTACACGGGCAGCAGTGGTGTGGTCAGTGGAGGCCTAGTGGAAGGAGTGACTGCAGACAGGCATCGAAGGCCTAACATAATAACAGATGGCTGTAGGCAATTTTACATTGGTTCCAGGGGAACACGGGCAGCAGTGGCCTGGTCAGTGTAGTAGTAGTTGAAAGAACGGACCGCAGACAGGCTTCAAACTATTGAAATTGTCCTCCACTGCCCAGAGCAATGCTGCCTGTGTACCCCTGTAACTTTTTTAAGCTGCAGTGAGCCACATTTTTGGTTTAAGTCCTACTACCTGTGTCTGTCTGCGCCACTCAATTCAGCTGTGTTCCTTTGAAAAAAGCTGAGCGTCAATAGTCTTGTTTTCAGCCTCTAGGAATTTTAAAACTGCATTGGGGGTACAACTTTGGTAGGGCCTACTAAAGGTGTCTGCCTCCCCAAGGTGTGCCCCAGGTTTCGTCCACATTGCTTCGGTCTTCCGACTCTCGTTTAGTAGTTGTTGGAAACTACACTGCATTAGGCCTACAAATTGGGTATGGGGTGTAGAGAGATGCTGTGTTCCACTCCAAGGTGTTCCCCAGGTTTCCTCGCCAATGCTTCGATCTTCATGCTCTCGTTTAGTAGTTGTTGGAAACTACACTGCATTAGGCCTACAAAATGGGTATGGGGTGTAGAGAGATGGTGTGTTCCACTCCACGGTGTTCCCCAGGTTTCCTCTGCATTGCTTCGATCTTCATGCTCTCGTTTAGTAGTTGTTGGAAACTACACTGCATTAGGCCTACAAATTGGGTATGGGGTGTAGAGAGATGGTGTGTTCCACTCCAAGGTGTTCCCCAGGTTTCCTCTCCATTGCTTCGATCTTCATGCTCTTTGTTGCTAATATTAGTTCCAAGTTCTCATGTGGCATAATATTTTGCAATTTGCCTTTATAGCGAGGATCAAGGAGGCAGGCCAACCAGTAATCGTCATCGTTCATCATTTTAGTAATGCGTGTGTCCCTTTTGAGGATACGCAAGGCATAATCCGCCATGTGGGCCAAAGTTCCAGTTGTCAAATCTGCGGTTGTGCTTGGTTGAGGTGCAGTTGCAGGCAAATCTACGTCACTTGTGTCCGTCAAAAAACCAGAACCCGGCCTTGCCACGCCACCAATTTCCAGTGCCCCCGGGAAAGCTTCCTCATTAAAAATATACTCATCCCCATCATCCTCCTCGTCCTCCACCTCCTCTTCGCCCGCTACCTCATCCTGTACATTGCCCTGACCAGACAATGGCTGACTGTCATCAAGGCTTTCCTCTTCCTCTGGTGCAGACGCCTGATCCTTTATGTGCGTCAAACTTTGCATCAGCAGACACATTAGGGGGATGCTCATGCTTATTATGGCGTTGTCTGCACTAACCAGCCGTGTGCATTCCTCAAAACACTGAAGGACTTGACACATGTCTTGTATCTTCGACCACTGCACACCTGACAACTCCATGTCTGCCATCCTACTGCCTGCCCGTGTATGTGTATCCTCCCACAAAAACATAACAGCCCGCCTCTGTTCGCACAGTCTCTGAAGCATGTGCAGTGTTGGGTTCCACCTTGTTGCAACGTCTATGATTAGGTGATGCTGGGGAAGGTTCAAAGACCGCTGATAGGTCTGCATACGGCTGGAGTGTACAGGCGAACGGCGGATATGTGAGCAAAGTCCACGCACTTTGAGGAGCAGGTCGGAGAAACCAGGATAAGTTTTCAATAAGCACTGCACCACCAGGTTTAAGGTGTGAGCCAGGCAAGGAATGTGTTTCAGTTGGGAAAGGGAGATGGCAGCCATGAAATTCCTTCCATTATCACTCACTACCTTGCCTGCCTCAAGATCTACTGTGTTCAGCCACGACCGTTTCTTCCTGCAAGAACTCGGACAGAACTTCCGCGGTGTGTCTGTTGTCGCCCAAACACTTCATAGCCAATACAGCCTGCTGACGCTTGCCAGTAGCTGCCCCATAATGTGACAACTGGTGTGCAACAGTGACAGCTGACGATGGAGTGGTTTGGCGACTACGGTCTGTGGAAGAGCTCTCGCTTCTGCAGGAGGACGAGGAGGAGGAGGAGGAGGGGGTGCGAACGCCTACAGCCAACTGTTTCCTAGACCGTGGGCTAGGCACAACTATCCCGAAATTGCTGTCCCCTGTGGACCCTGCATCCACCACATTCACCCAGTGTGCCGTGATGGACACGTAACGTCCCTGGCCATGCCTACTGGTCCATGCATCTGTAGTCAGGTGCACCTTTGTACTCACAGATTGCCTGAGTGCATGGACGATGCGCTGTTTAACATGCTGGTGCAGGGCTGGGATGGCTTTTCTGGAAAAAAAGTGTCGACTGGGTAGCTCGTAGCGTGGTTCAGCGTACTCCATCAGGGCTTTGAAAGCTTCGCTTTCAACTAACCGGTAGGGCATCATCTCTAACGAGATTAGTCTAGCTATGTGGGCTTTCAAACCCTGTGTACGCGGATGCGAGGATAAGTACTTCCTTTTTCTAACCAGAGTCTCATGTAGGGTGAGCTGGACTGGAGAGCTGGAGATCGTGGAACTAGCGGGTGTGCCGGTGGCCATGGCAGACTGAGAGACTGTTGGAGACGGTATTGTTTCTGCCGGTGCCCTAGATGCAGTATTTCCTCCTACAAAACTGGTGATTCCCTGACCCTGACTGCTTTGGGCTGGCAAAGAAACCTGCACAGATACTGCCGGTGGTGCGGAAAATGGTGGCCTTACAGTGACGGAAGGGATGTTGCGTTGCTGACTAGCTTCATTGGCCGAGGGTGCTACAACCTTAAGGGATGTTTGGTAGTTAGTCCAGGCTTGCAAATGCATGGTGGTTAAATGTCTATGCATGCAACTTGTATTGAGACTTTTCAGATTCTGACCTCTGCTTAAGCTAGTTGAACATTTTTGACAGATGACTTTGCGCTGATCAATTGGATTTTGTTTAAAAAAATGCCAGACTGCACTCTTCCTAGCATCGGATCCCTTTTCAGGAATTGTAGACTGAGCTTTAACCGGATGGACACGCTGTCCTCCAACAGTTTTTTGCTTTGCCACGCGTTTTGGGCCAGATACGGGCCCGGCAGATGGAACCTGTTGAGATGTTGATGCCTGCTGCGGCCCCTCCTCCTCCGCTTCAGAACTACTGCCGCCTGCACCCTGTTCCCCCAATGGCTGCCAATCGGGGTCAACAACAGGGTCATCTATTACCTCCTCTTCTACCTCGTGTGCAACTTCGTCTGTGTCACCGTGTCGGTCGGTGGTATAGCGTTCGTGATGGGGCAACATAGTCTCATCAGGGTCTGATTGTGGATCAGTACCCTGAGAGGGCAATGTTGTGGTCTGAGTCAAAGAACCAGCATAGTAGTCTGGCTGTGGCTGTGCATCAGTGCACTCCATGTCAGAATCTACTTGTAATGGGCATGGCCTGTTAACTGTTTCACTTTCTAAGCCAGGGACGGTATGTGTAAAGAGCTCCATGGAGTAACCCGTTGTGTCGCCTGCTGCATCCTTCTCTCTTGTTGTTTTTGCTGAAGAGGACAAGGAAGCAACTTGTCCCTGACCGTGAACATCCACAAACGACGCACTGCTTTTACATTTACCAGTTTCAGAAGAGGAGGCAAAAGAGCTAGAGGCTGAGTCTGCAAGGTAAGCCAAAACTTGCTGTTGCTGCTCCGGCTTTAAAAGCGGTTTTCCTACTCCCAGAAAAGAGAGCGTTCGAGGCCTTGTGTAGCCAGACGACGAACCTGGCTCCACAGCTCCAGACTTAGGTGAAATATTTTTTTTCCCACGACCACCTGATGCTCCACTACCATCATTACCAGCTGACAATGAACGCCCACGGCCACGACCTCTTGCACCAGACTTCCTCATTGTTTTATAAACTTAACCAAAGTAACTTTATTTGTTCCTGTCAAACAACTTACACGGTGAGCTATAACTTCTGTTTGATTTCAATATCCCTTTACAGGTTGGTGATACCACAAGGAAAATCAGGCACAATGTTACACACTCTGTTTTCTGTGGCACCAAATCACAGAGATGCCACACATGCAGGACTGTCACTCAAGCACAAATGTCAATATAAATCTCCCAATTTTTTTTTTTTTTTTCAGGGAGACTTTATAAACAAAATAAAATAAAATGATTTTTTCAGGAATAATTTAGAAACCAAATAAAATAAAATGATTTTTCAGGGACAATTTAGAAACCAAAAAAAAAATACAAAAAATTGGCTTTCTATGGCCCACTGAGTGACAGGTGGCACACACAGGAGTCAGGAGTGGCCCACAAGCCCAGAGGCCAATATTTTTCTCCCACTGATTGATGTAGTGATTTTTTCAGGTAGATTTTAGAACCCAAATCAAGCAAAAAAATTAATAGGCTTTCTATGGCCCACAATTTGAGAGAGAGAGAGAGAGATGGCACACCCAGGAGTCAAGACTGGCACACAAGCAGAAAGGGCAATATTAATCTCCCACCTATTTTTTTTTTTCAGGGAGACTTTATAAACAAAATAAAATAAAATGATTTTTTCAGGAATAATTTAGAAACAAAAAAAAAAAAAAAAAATTGGCTTTCTATGGCCCACTGAGTGAGAGATGGCACACACAGGAGTCAGGAGTGGCACACAAGCCCTGAGGCCAATATTTTTCTCCCACTGATTGATGTAGTGATTTTTTCAGGTAGATTTTAGAACCCAAATCAAGCAAAAAAATAAATAGGCTTTCTATGGCCCACTGACTGAGAGATGGCACACACAGGAGTCAGGAGTGGCACACAAGCCCTGAGGCCAATACTTTTCTCCCACTGATTGATGTAGTGATTTTTTCAGGTAGATTTTAGAACCCAAAACAAGCAAAAAAATAAATAGGCTTTCTATGGCCCACTGACTGAGAGATGGCACACACAGGAGTCAGGAGTGGCACACAAGCCCTGAGGCCAATATTTTTCTCCCACTGATTGATGTAGTGATTTTTTCAGGTAGATTTTAGAACCCAAATCAAGCAAAAAAATAAATAGGCTTTCTATGGCCCACTGACTGAGAGATGGCACACACAGAAGTCAGGAGTGGCACACAAGCCCTGAGGCCAATACTTTTCTCCCACTGATTGATGTAGTGATTTTTTCAGGTAGATTTTAGAACCCAAAACAAGCAAAAAAATAAATAGGCTTTCTATGGCCCACTGACTGAGAGATGGCACACACAGGAGTCAGGAGTGGCACACAAGCCCTGAGGCCAATATTTTTCTCCCACTGATTGATGTAGTGATTTTTTCAGGTAGATTTTAGAACCCAAATCAAGCAAAAAAATAAATAGGCTTTCTATGGCCCACTGACTGAGAGATGGCACACACAGGAGTCAGGAGTGGCACACAAGCCCTGAGGCCAATATTTTTCTCCCACTGATTGATGTAGTGATTTTTTCAGGTAGATTTTAGAACCCAAATCAACCAAAAAAATAAATAGGCTTTATATGGCCCACTGACTGAGAGATGGCACACACAGGGGTGGCACTCTAGCAGAAATGCCAATCTTAATCTCCCACAAAAAAAAAAAAAAAGAAACAGAGACTGTCCTACAATTACTATCTCCCTGCAGTAATCTCAGCCAGGTATGGCAGGCAGCAATAAGGAGTGGACTGATGCACAAATTAAATAAAAAGTGTGGACAAACAAAAAAGATAGCTGTGCAGAAAGGAAGGAACAAGAGGATTTGTGCTTTGAAAAAAGCAGTTGGTTTGCACAGCGGCGTACACACAGCAATGCAGCTATCAGGGAGCCTTCTAGGGCAGCCCAATGAGCTACAGCGCTGAGGAAAAAAAAAAATGTAGCTTCCACTGTCCCTGCACACCGAAGGTGGTGTTGGGCAGTGGAAATCGCTACAGCACAAGCGGTTTGGTGGTTAATGGACCCTGCCTAACACTATCCCTGCTTCTGACGAAGCGGCAGCAACCTCTCCCTAAGCTCATATCAGCAGTAGTAAGATGGCGGTTGGCGGGAACGCCTCTTTATAGCCCCTGTGACGCCGCAGACAGCAAGCCAATCACTGCAATGCCCTTCTCTAAGATGGTGGGGACCAGGACCTATGTCATCACGCTGCCCACACTCTGCGTTCACCTTCATTGGCTGAGAAATGGCGCTTTTCGCGTCATTGAAACACGACTTTGGCGCGAAAGTCGCGTACCGCATGGCCGACAACGCACAGGGGTCGGATCGGGTTTCATGAAACTCGACTTCGCCAAAAGTCGGCGACTTTTGAAAATGTTCGACCCGTTTCGCTCAACCCTAGCCCTGAATAAAAATATCTGCCTTAGGCCTCTTTTCCACTTGTGAGAAAAAAAAGGTCCGATTTACGGACCGAAAAAACGGATGTAACGTATGTGAGTATCATGTGAGTGTCATGCGATTTTTTTTTTTTTATCGCAACATCCATATGACATCCGTATTGCTGTCTGATTTTAACGCACCGCTGTCCTTTGAAAAGCCGGTAATTCAGTGCAGTGTACAGTCAAATCACACTGACAGGTTAGATTAGAGTAGATATATTTACACATAGAATAGGTGTATATATACACATATATATATATATGTATATATGTTAGGGAGACACATATATATATATATATATATATATATATTTATATTTAATGCAGCGCTCAATAGCTTAAAAGCCGGTAATTCAATTGCCAGCTTTTGCTATCTCCTTCCTAAACCCGACATGATATGAGACATGGTTTACATACAGTAAACCATCTCATATCCCCTTTTTTTTTGCATATTCCACACTACTAATGTTAGTAGTGTGTATGTGCAAAATTTGGGCGTTGTAACTATTGAATTTAAGGGTTAAATCACGGAAAAAATTGGCGTGGGCTCCCGTGCAATTTTCTCCGCCAGAGTGGTAAAGCCAGTGACTGAGGGCAGATATTAATAGCCTGGAGAGGGTCCATGGTTATTGGCCCCCCCATGGCTTAAAAAACATCTGCCCCCAGCCACCCCAGAAAAGGCACATCTGGAAGATGCGCCTATTCTGGCACTTGGCCACTCTCTTCCCACTCACACTCCTGTAGCAGTGGGATATGGGGTAATGAAGGGTTAATGTCACCTTGCTATTGTAAGGTGACATTAAGCTAGATTAATAATGGAGAGGCGTCAATTATGTCACCTATCCATTATTAATCCAATTGTATGAAATGGTTAAAAAACACACACACATTATTACAAAGTCTTTTAATGAAATAAAGACACAGGTTGTTGCAATATTTTATTAGACTCTTAATCCACCTGAAGACCCTCGCTCTGTAACAAAGGAAAAATAAAAAAACAACAATATCCCATACCTTCCGATGATCTGTCACGTCCCACGCTGTAAATCCATCTGAAGGGGTTAAATAATTTTACACCCAGGAGCTCTGCTAATGCAGCTGTGCTCATGGCTGTAAAACCCCAGCGAATGAATGGAAAGTAGGTCAATGACCTGTATTTACCTTCAGTTGCGGTGATGCGCCCTCTGCTGGATGTCCTCATATGAACTCGAGCTTGGGAAAATATTCAGAAAAGTTCCCAGGCTCGAGTTCATATGAGGACATCCAGCAGAGGGCGCATCACCGCAACTGAAGGTAACTGAATGTACAATTTTCATAGTCATGAAAATACAGAAAAATCTTTGAATGAGAAGGTGTGTCCAAACTTTTGGTCTCTACTGTATACCAATTCTATGTGTTTATATCTACTCTAATCTAAGCTGTCAGTGTGATTTTACTGTACACCGCGCTGAATTGCCGGCTTTTGAAAGGACACCGGTGCGTAAAAATCGGACAGTTGTTTTTCTCGCACCCATTGACTTGCATTGACGAGTCTCATCTGAGAATCGCAGCAATACGCAGGAGGCTGCGATTTTTTTTCTCAGTCCGATTTGGGCTGAGAAAAAAATCGCAAATGGAATGTCATCTATTGAATAACATTGGTCCGAGTGCAATCCGATTTTTTTATCGGATTGCACTCGTCCGTCTTCCTCACAAGTGGAAAAGAGGCCTTAGCCTGTGCCCCTGAATACATAATTGATCCTCACTGTGCTCCCTGCGCAAAGTATTTCCTTGACACTGTGCCTTTTATGGTACATGGCCTCCACACTGTCCTCTATTACAAAATATTCTCCCACACCATCCCCTTATCAACTATAAGTGCAACACTATAATATAATATAATAGATGCAATAGTATGCCATGGAGCATTAAGGGGTTAATCTTCTGAGATGCCTATTAATAAAAGCTCTAATGCTACTAACAAAGCAACCATATGCAAAACAAGCGCGGTCCTTCAGCTAGTTAATTAGATTGCATAAAAGAGACATTATGTTATGTATCTTTTTCATATCTATGAAAATGTATTTATTACAAACTGTAAAATTCCTTTATGACAATATTCTGAAACATGTAAACTCAACAAAGATGCAGAGAGGAAAGCACAGGAGAAGACATGCTCTGGTGGACAGTAAATTCTGAAGTTACATTTCATCTGTATCACACCCAGGACAAGGATTTAAGGTGTGTTTCCAGGTTGTCTGTCTGGTATTAGGAAAAATTACTCCTATAACATGCAAGTAATTGCAGTCAAATAACGCCTAAAAGCCATAGGGCCTAAGCTTGAAAGGGAAAATACATTAACAACATAGTTTGTCAATTTAACCCTGCTGTTCTGTTCGTATTTGCTATACACTTATATTGTTCCCGGGTCAATATGACTCGACCTATTAATTCTTGATTTTTAGCTACTCTAAGTGTTTTATTTGAATACTTTTTTCATTATTATACTGTATGCGAACATGGTTGATCATAAGCAAATGAAAAATTTAAACTTAATTTTTTTTTTTTCATAAAAAGGTTACACGGGCTTTTTACAATTATATTTGATTGTTGGCATTCTGCACACAAATAACAAAGAAGCTTTACATTACTATTACTAAAAGATGAAATTTAACTTTTTGAAAACAATATTTATACATCAACAAATGAAAAATCATAAAAACTTCAACCTTTTTAGAAAGAAAAAAGATAAACTGAACATGTTCATGCGTTTTTACACTGAACACAATAATAAGACACATGTCCTTTACACAGATATTTTGAACATCCAGCACAAGTCAGATTAGTCTTATTGTCACAGGAAGATGGACAGAAGCTACATCTCTTCCTTTTTTTGCTGGTAGCTGTGCTGCTGGTAGCTGTGCTGCTGGAGGCCGTGGATGTGGAGTCGCTTTCTTGAGCATGCTGGACACTTTTTACAATGGCTGTTGCTCCTTCACTTCTGGGGGTCACTTTTCTGCTCTCAATATATGGCTTAACCAGGGATTTGCCCAATTCCTCAAGAAATAATCTTTTATGCAGCTTATTCCGGTTCCAATCGGGGTCGATTTCTCTCCATAAGACAAATGCAATGAATGCAGAAACGTCCAGTATGGTATAAAATAAAATCATTGGCCACCGATTGGTTTTGCGTTTGCATGTATATGTTGATATTGCTTGGTCTAAAGTATCAACTGCTCCCTTTGTGGCATTATAATCCAAAATAATGTCAGGCTTTCTGTCTTCTCTATCACTTACGGCATTGTCATGGTGCATTGTGCTCATTAGAATTACCTGCTTGGGTTTTTTGGAACATAAGGAACAACAGTTGTATTTCCAGAAAAAAAAAATAAGTAGAACTGTACACCTCTCTCTTGCTAAGGATACCTTGCGGTATTTCAGGTTTGTTTTTTTTAATAGTACCCAGCATGGTAAGTTGTTTTTTCTTCAACATCTGGCCTAGTTGATAGGATGTAAAAAAGTTGTCACATGTGACATTTTGTCCTTTTAGTCCATGAGTCAAATCAAGAACAACAGTCTCTTCTCTCACAAACAACAAATGGATAATACTAGATAATTACTTGTTCACTGATAAGAACAGTGAAACCACCACCATTTTGAGACGAAGTGCACATAAAAAAATATAACTTTTGCAGTCAGAAATAATCAGAGACCTGTAGAACAGTATAAAATGCTATCGAGTCATATTGACCCGAACAGTACAAGTGTAACAATCAGCGTGTAGCAAAAAGTAAACAAAAAAAATATATAGAGCTCCACAAATGAGGAGAAGTCAAGATACCACTAGTTTCAAATCCTCATATAAAAAAATCTACAGGGTCTCAAAAATCATTTCGGGTCATATTGACCCGAACAGTACAGCAGGGTTAATATATACTACCATTTCTATATAAGTTTGTCATGCTTGTAACTTGCATGCATTTTTAGTGTCATCCTACTCACTGCATTCACTGCTCTGCTCCACACAGTGTCAAGCCATTGCGCAGAACTGTGTCGTGCAGCACTCCCAGCTCTGCTGCATTCCCCTTTCTGGAGAGTCTCCACCTGGCTATAGGGAGGCACAGCCAGATTCTGCAGCATTTTAACTCACTGTATCCTGCTGAGTTTTGCTTCCCTGGCCTATCCCCTGCTGTCTGGACTCTGAGAAGGTTCAGGGAAGGACATTCTATTTGGATGATTAGAAGGATTTTGATACTTTAGAAAAATTTTGTGAGCCTGCTGAAACACCTGCACCCTTATCATTCTTGAGAGGCTTCTCCATCTGTCTGGCCAAAAAAGGAGAGGGCATAAGGAGGGGTACCATCAAACCTGTAACTTGCACGTCTTCTCTGTGCCTTCCAACTCATTGCATTCACCCCTCTGTTCCACCCAGTGTCAGGCCATTACACTGAACTGCCTCTTCCCTGGCCTATCCCCTGCTATCATGGGATATTTTAGACACCTCCTTCCTGCACACCTTGCCTGAACATAGGTTCCTAGTTTCAGTCTGTCTCTCTAGTTAGAGTGCATTCTTGTTTTGTCTCTCCTGTTACTGACCCGGCTTGTTTACTTGACTTGTCAGATCTCTCCTTTGTATTTTGAAGCTGTGCTGCCTGCCCCGACCTCAGACTGTTTAATCACATCTCTGTCTTTGCCCTCTGTGCCTTGAATTTCTGCTTTGACTCACAGGTCAGCTGCTCTAGGTTCGAGTACTGCACCGGAGTGGCACCTGCTGACTACCCCAATGTCCCAAGTCTATCTTCACCATCAAAGGCTCATGTGAAGACCAGATAGTGACCGAGTCATGCTCCTCCAAAATAAGCCCGTTCCACACCCATTGCCGTCACAGTAAATTAAGGCCAAGGACCCTTTTGACAAATCGGGATTCAGAGACCCAAAGTCGAGTGTTTAAGTAATGTACAAGACCAGCTGATGCAGGAAATTAATATGGTGGCAACTCAGCTTCAGGATTTGTTCACCATAGTTTCAAAACTATACTGTGCCTCTACTGTTTCAGGTCATCCTTCCTCAGGACTGTTAGGCTCTCCAGGGAAACTGCCTTAGGCTCCAGTTTCTGGTGGAGCAGCTAAGCTTCAGCATCCACTCCCGTCCTGCTATGATGGATACCGCAGGAGAGCCAAGGCTTTATAAACTAATGCCAAATCCACTTCACTCTCCACCCTTATCTCTTTCCATTGGATCAAACCAAGTCTGCTTTTATCATCTCTCTCTTATCCGGACAAGCCCTGGCTTTGGCAAATCCCATTGGGGAGTGTAGAGGTCCAGAGATCTATGATTTAAGGAAATTCCTGGAGATGCACAAAGCACTACTCAAGGTGCCAAGCCGCACCTTCTCAGCTGTTTCATTCCTTTTGACTCAGAGACCAGGCATGGACACTGTGGCTCAGTATGCTTCACGCTTTCTTACCCTGGCTGTGGAGCTATCTTGGAATGAAGAAACCCTAATGGCCACCTTTTTTCAGAGTCTGGTAGTCTTAAGTAATAATTATCAGGCAGAAATCTACCATCTTCCTTGATTACCCTTAAACACCTGGCTACTATGATCGATATCTGTTTCCATTTCACACAGAAGACCACACAGACTTGCTCCAACCTTTCAGTACACCTTGCTCCTACAAGCCAAGCCTCTGGCTATAGAGCCAATAAAAGTGGAGCAGGGGGCATGTAGTGTGGAGGCAAAGGACATTATGCTCGTCAATGTCCAGAAAGGCCTGGAAACTCTAGCACCTAGGGTTGGTTAGAGAGATGATCCTAAGCAAGAAAGATTGCTCTCCAAAACTATTAACTGAGGTCACCTTGATGTGGGGAGAGAGGCCACTCACCAAGGCAACTCATTTAGACTCCAGCTTTGTTGCCAACGTCATCCATCCAGGACCTGATTATTCAACTTCAGCGCCTTTCCAACATTTCACACAGCCGGTCATGTTGCAGATTGGAGCCCTGCATTCCAAAATAATTTCTTTCTACATGGTACCTAAATCTTACATCACGCAAAAAAATGTATACGAGAACCAATAAATAAAAAATGTATAAACTTTATTAAACATGAAAAAATATGTATATAAAATGTTGCTAAAAATTGGGAAACCACAAGGTGGCACCACTAACCAACAGTGACAAATAGAGAGAGGCTGTACAGATTATGTTACATTGTTAACGTCCCATATTCTACATAGAGACTGTCTTGATTGAAAGAGAAAAGACTCAAAAGTAGAGAAAATATCAGAAAAACATAGCACATCAAGTACAGTAAACAGATTACATCTTGTGGGTGGTGGTGCCTGCCCTAATGCACGTTTCAGCGTCCTGCCTTATTCTTCCTCTATTGACTGTACTGAACCCTTTACCCATCCATGATAGTTTGCTGGCACTTCAATATTTGTAATAACCAAATTTGGGAATTCTTTGTAGGGGTGCCACAACTGTAGACGCAACTCCCCCCCCCCCTTACTTATGCTACCTAAATCCATAAACTGATGATCTGGGCCTTTCATGGTTGTTGACTGATCCAGGTACTTCAGTGAGACCGTGCTGTGCTACCAACTGCCTTGCCAAGATCTCCCCCATGTTTCCTTCTTCTGCGCCTTCGAGCCTTTCTTCTCTCACCACCTATTATCGTGCCATTGCTGATGTTTTTTCTAAAAGAAGGCAGAGGTCTTGCCACCCCATACATCTTACGATTGTCCCATCAATCTTCCACCTGGCACCTCTCCACTCCAAAAAAATATATATATTTTAGTACATCTGTATTGCCTTGGTGATGCCAATTAAAGAAGAGCTTCTGCTCAATTTAAGAGTGCTATGGTGTAGACAAGTTCACACCACTGAGGTATGAGGTGACAGCTTCACTTGAACCAAGGTAGACAGTGGGTATTTACAAACACCATGGGCAGACACTTGGGACACTTTGCACAGCTTGCTGGCAATCTCCTCAGCAGCTCCTTGTTCATTCAGGAACAGTCACTATGTCACTCTTAATCTTACAGTATTTATCACAGCCCTTCTCTTGGTCAAAAGTAAAAAAGTGACAGCGCTCCATCTTGGTCTCCTCTGTTGGCAGCCATGCTCTATTGTGGCATGTCTGACACTCATTCTTGCACATTACTCTCCCAGTTACACATATCGGTGCCTCGGTCCCACATATTGGCACTAGTCTCCATGTACTCACAAGCATCAGCATTTAGAATTCCTCGCCGGTGATTAAACTAAGCCTGAGGGATGTACTCCCAGAAATATGCTTTTCTGCTCCCACCTACAGTTGAAATCTTTGCTGTTTCTCCTTCGTTAATGGTGATAAGCTCATGCAGGTGGGCTAAACTCCCACACCTGAGACAAGTTACTGCAGTTCAGGCTGAAACTTTTTGCATGTTACTCTATGGCCCTTTCTAATGCACTGGGGTAGTGCATATTTTATAGTTATGTTTTATCTAGTTAGATATGGCACTAACTAATGTTTTGCTGCTGCTTAGCTTCTCTTTTGCCTGCCTGTGACATTTCCATGTACCTGACCTCAAATGTCATGGAAGTAGGATTTTTTTTATACTCTTGTAAAGTTACCAGTGGGCATGGGTGCGCTTAGGAAGATGACCACATGTGTCTATCTACCCCTGATCTACCCACAGTTGCCCTGTGTTCATTAGGACACAGTGCAACTCTAATTCCTAATGAATGTAAAATCGGACCTTGGATTGGTTGTTTTTTTAACATTTCCGCTCTCCTGCCTACGGACTTATTACTTGCTGGCTGGTGGCATGCTATTGATTGATTGACAGTTCACTACTGGTCTGAACTGTGCACACTCTTCACTGCTGCTGCTAGCAGAGGCAGCATTTTCTCTGCAGCATTGGAGGAGCACAGGGACACTGAAGCTGTCTAGATCCTGCAATTTAGAAAGCTTTAGAGCAACGCATGCAAGCTCTCTAGCAAATAAATTACCACCGGTGATAGACTTTCAATAGTGACTAGCAACTTAGGTAAAGAGCAATAAAACTATAAATCAAAATGTGTTTGTGTGTGTATATGGATCGCACCCAGACACAGCGCCACGAGTTCTCGATACCGGGCCTCTCTGGTTTGGTTCCGAGGCTGTCACGGTGGCTAGATCCGGTCCGCGACCCTGCTAAGGGGCGTCCAATAAAGGTGGTACAGTCTATCAGGGATTCGTGACGCCACCTGTGGTGTTCGGTCAGGGTGACCGACGCTGCTGTGGGGTCCGCTGGGGTGATGGAATGGCAGCTGGATGGTATACCTTCCCACAGGTGAAGTATATCCCCAGGATCCTCAATCCAGAGCACGATTAACAGGGCTTTCTGAGACCGGCCGGTCCGATGGGCTCATCCAGAGTTCCCTTTGCAGGTGGAAATCAGTGCCTACCCCTAGCGCCTGTGTGTTGTAGTGCTACCCTGCTGAGCATTTGGAATAGTCCTCACAACTTCTATTCTCGTTCGTTCGTTCTTTCTAATTCTCTCTCTCTTGTTCCAGATGTTACTAGTTTCCCATCCCCCAGGTATGTTATGGCTAGGACGCACCCGTATGACGGGAAGGCTCGGAGCTCTTCCGGGACCCTAGAGACACCCCTCTCCACGCATTGCCCCCTATGTCTTCATAGGAAATTTAAGGTAGACAGCCAACCTATAATTAACTGTCCTGCGGATTTCGAAGTAAGGCCTAGAGTCAGTTACTCCTGCGGTGTTCCGGCCACCGGCTACGCGCCTCAGTAGGATGTTGCCTCGGTCTCACGGCACGACTCCTACTGTCTCTCCTTTGTGCTTGATCTCGTTTCTCACTGTTCCACAATATCCTTCTCTTCGTGTCTCTCTCTTAGGATACCGCCGCGGGGTGTGCAGGCGCGGTTCTGTAACGTTCTGCTCTGTTCGCTAGGCACCTGCCAGGTTCCCACGCCCGACAGGGACCCCCCTGTGTCTTCTCCCTGCAACACCCCCCTGCCACAGGATGTTGCTTGAATCCAACCCAGCCAGCTTCTGACTAACTTCCTATCCAACCCCTAGTTTTACCAGTGTGAGGAGTGGCCCAATAAATAAAGCTTTTTTCTCCCCCTAGTGGCCGGAGTGTGAAGTGTAATGTGTGCTGGTGATACCTGGTCAGTAGAATTCCTTCAGTGCCATCAGACGTACCATCACTCCCCTTAGTGGCAGAGTGTCATACTGCAACGACCAGATCTCTGGGGCGCTGCATATATACATATATATAATATTACTAGATTGTGGCCCGATTCTAAAGCATCGGGTATTCTAGAATATGCATGTCCCCGTAGTATATGGACAATGATGATTCCAGAATTCGCGGCAGACTGTGCCCGTCGCTGATTGGTCGAGGCAACCTTTATGACATCATTGTCGCCATGGCAACCATTATGACATCTACGTCCATACTGTGCCCGTCGCTGACATCATCGTCGCCATGGCAACCATTATGACATCTACGTCGATACTGTGCCCGTCGCTGAATCTGAAACGTGGGATGTCTACGTCCTTTATGACATCATCGTCGCTGTGCCCGTTGCTGATTGGTCGAGGCCTGGCGGCCTCGACCAATCAGATGCGGGATGTCTACGTCCTTTATGACATCATTGTCGCTGTGCTTGTCGCTGATTGGTCGAGGCCTGGCGGCCTCGACCAATCAGAGACGCGGGATTTCTACGCCGATGCTGTGCCGGTCTCTGATTGGTCGAGGCCTGGCGGCCTCGACCAATCAGAGAGCCGGGATTTCCAGGACAGACAGACAGACAGAAAGATGGAAAAACCCTTAGACAATTATATATATAGATATACAGTGGGGAAAAAAGTATTTAGTCAGCCACTAATTGTGCAAGTTCTCCCACTTAAAAAGATGAGAGAGGCCTGTAATTGACATCATATGTAGACCACAACTATGACTCAAATTGAGAAAATGCGACGCTCGCTAAGGCAGTGGGGTACTCGGAACCGGGTCAGACAGTTCATCAGGGAGTTGTCAAGGCAGCGGTGACCCGGGTCCGTAGCCCTGGGCATGCAATAAAAATGAGGGAAAGTTTGTAGGGGATTTAACGTGACGCCACTTGTGGTGTTCGGCAATGAGTGGCTGACGCTGCTTAAGGAGACCACTGGGGCTGATCGTGACGCAGCTGGGATGGTTCTGCTCCACACAGGTGGAGCGGGGCCCCAGGGCTACCGGTATAGTTTTGTAAGGAATCATGGACGTTTGGGCGCAGGACTGAGGGTGCGGGAAATGACTGGAGGATACAAGGTCTGTGGTTTTCTTTACCTTTACTTGTTGGTTGAAGGTGCAGTCTGGGGACAGGTAACAGATGATACTGGGAATCTGGGCAGCCTGGAAGCAACTTAGGATCCACCTAGCCAGGTGGGTTTGGAGGCTTTCCTACTGCGCTGTTCTGTTAGGTCCTTGCTTCTTTAAGCTCTGCTCAAGTTCCTCTCCTGCGTGTTGCTTCTAACTTTTTTGGCAGACAGCATGAGCCTATCACGAGCACTGCCTTTTCACTGGCAGCCCCGGGCTCTTGGTCTGCTGCGGTGCCTCCTGGTGTTTGGTGTGGCCAGGGAGCTTGCAGTCCCCTGCCCTCCAGGTTCGGCTGTACAGCTCCCACACAGCCAAGGACTCTGGTGTTCTTTCTGTCAGCGCTCCATTCTAGGGTGAGCTTGGTTACAGTTCCACTCCCCAGGTTCTCCTCGACTTCTCTCCTCTCCCTCTCAGACTCAGATTAACTAACTCCGCCTCCAGGCCAGAACTTATAGGGAAGCTCCCCTGAAATTGTGTGTTAGAGCTCCCTCTTCTGGTCTGGAGTCTGGAAAAGTGTCGGATGCTGGTGTTACCTGGTAAGGGGAACCCTCCTTGCTTCCAAGTATGAAACCACCCCCTGTGAGGGAGGCAATGCCACTGTGGCAACTGGACTTCTGGGGTGCCACAAAAACAAATCCAGAAAAGCACCTTGTCTGATTTGGCAAGATTTAATTAGAAAATTATGGTGGAAAAAAAGTGCCGTATATACTCGAGTAAAAATCGACCAGAGTATAAGCCAAGGCAGCTACTTTTGCCACGAAAAACTGGGTAAGATTATTGACTCGAATATATGCCGGGTATGCATTGTCCCCTCATCCCTATCATAGTATGCATGTCTCCCCCATCCCTGTCATTGTATGCATGGCTCCCTCATCCCTGTCATTGTATGCATGGCTCCCTGTCCCTGTGATTGTATGCATGGCTCCCCAGTCCCTGTCATTAAACCTGGCACCCCAGTCCCTGTCATCGTATGCCTGGCTCCTCAGTCCCTGTCATTGTATGCATGGCTCCCCCATACCTGTCCTTGTATGCAAGGCTCCCCCATCCCTGTCATTGTATGCATGGCTCCCTGTTATGAAAGGCAATTCAGAATCACAATGGACATGGAGGTCAGAGCACATACAGTGAACTGACAATAACCCAAAATAATAGAACGAGCTCTGAGACGTGGGAACTCTGCAGACCGCAATCCCTAAGCCTATCAAACCACACTAAAGGTAGCCGTGGAGCGCTCCTGACCAGAACCTAGGCGCCTCGTCACAGCCTGATAAACTAGCTAATCCTGAAGATAGAAAAATAAGCCTACCTTGCCTCAGAGAAATTCCCCAAAGGAAAAGGCAGCCCCCCACATATAATGACTGTGAGTAAGATGAAAACACAAACATAGAGATGAAACAGATTTAGCAAAGTGAGGCCCGACTAGCTGAACAGAACGAGGATAGGGAAGATAACTTTGCGGTCAGCACAAAAACCTATAAAAAACCACGCAGAGGGGACAAAAAGACCCTCCACACCGACTAACGGTACGGAGGTGGTCCCTCTGCGTCTCAGAGCTTCCAGCAGGCGAGAAAAACCAATAAAGCAAGCTGGACAGAAAAATAGCAACAAAATAATATAAGCAAAACTTAGCTTTGCAGAGCAGCAGGCCACAGGAATGATCCAGGGAAAAAACAAGTCCCACACTGAAACATTGACAGGAAGCATAGATCAAAGCATCAGGTGGAGTTAAGTAGAGAAGAAGCTAACGAGCTCACCAGATCACCTGAGGAAGGAAACTCAGAAGCTGCAGTACCACTTTCCTCCACAAACGGAAGATCCCAGAGAGAATCAGCCGAAGTACCACTTGTGACCACAGGAGTGAACTCTGCCACAGAATTCACAACAGTACCCCCCCTTGAGGAGGGGTCACCGAACCCTCACCAGAGCCCCCAGGCCGACCAGGATGAGCCACATGAAAGGCACGAACAAGATCGGGAGCATGGACATCAGAGGCTAAAACCCAGGAATTATCCTCCTGAGCATAACCCTTCCATTTAACCAGATACTGGAGTTTCCGTCTTGAAACACGAGAATCCAAAATCTTCTCCACAATATACTCCAATTCCCCCTCCACCAAAACCCGGGCAGGAGGCTCAACAGATGGAACCATAGGTGCCACGTATCTCCGCAACAATGACCTATGGAATACGTTATGTATGGAAAAAGAATCTGGAAGGGTCAGACGAAAAGACACAGGATTAAGAACCTCAGAAATCCTATACGGACCAATAAAACGAGGTTTAAACTTAGGAGAGGAAACCTTCATAGGAATATGACGAGAAGATAACCAAACCAGATCCCCAACACGAAGTCGGGGACCCACACGGCGTCTGCGATTAGCAAAAAGTTGAGCCTTCTCCTGGGACAAGGTCAAATTGTCCACTACCTGAGTCCAAATCTGCTGCAACCTGTCCACCACAGTATCCACACCAGGACAGTCCGAAGACTCAACCTGTCCAGAAGAGAAACGAGGATGGAACCCAGAATTGCAGAAAAACGGTGAAACCAAGGTAGCCGAGCTGGCCCGATTATTAAGGGCGAACTCAGCCAAAGGCAAAAAGGACACCCAGTCATCCTGATCAGCAGAAACAAAGCACCTCAGATATGTTTCCAAGGTCTGATTGGTTCGCTCGGTCTGGCCATTAGTCTGAGGATGGAAAGCCGAGGAAAAAGACAAGTCAATGCCCATCCTACCACAAAAGGCTCGCCAAAACCTCGAAACAAACTGGGAACCTCTGTCAGAAACAATATTCTCTGGAATGCCATGCAAACGAACCACATGCTGGAAGAACAAAGGCACCAAATCAGAGGAGGAAGGCAATTTAGACAAGGGTACCAGATGGACCATCTTAGAAAAGCGATCACAGACCACCCAAATGACTGACATCTTTTGAGAAACGGGAAGGTCAGAAATAAAATCCATAGAGATATGTGTTGTGAGTTCTGTTTTTGGGCTCCCTCTGGTGGTTACTGATGGTACTGGGTGACTTGTGTTCTCTGCGGTCTCTGGTGTCCACCTGTTCCATCAGGTTATGGGAGTTTCATATTTAACCTGGCTTTTTTGTCATTTCCTCGCCGGCTATCAATGTAATCAGCGTGTCTTTTTACCTCTGCTCCCTGCGTCTGTTATTTTCAGGACAAGCTAAGTTTTGATTTTCCTGTTCCACGTTTTGCTTAATTTTTGTCTTAGTCCAGCTTGCAGAGATGTGATTCCTTGCTGCTGGTTGCTCTAGTGGGCTGAAATTACTCCTCATGTTCCATGAGTTGGCACATGAGTTCAAGTAATTTCAGGATGGTTTTTTACAGGGTTTTTCGCTGACCGCGCAGTTCACTTTTGTATTCTCTGCTATCTAGCTTTAGCGGGCCTCATTTTTGCTGATTCTATTTTCATAACTACGTATGTGCTTTCCTCTCATTTCACCGTTATTACATGTGGGGGGCTGCTATTTCTGTGGGGTGTTTCTCTGGAGGCAAGTGAGGTCTGTGTTTCTTCTTATAGGGGAAGTTAATCCTTCGGCTGGCGCGAGACGTCTAGGAATCATCGTAGGCACGTTCCCCGGCTACTGCTAGTTGTGTGTTTAGGTTCAGGATCGCGGTCAGCTCAGGTTCCATCACCCTAGAGCTTGTTTTGTTTTTGTGCTTGTCCTTTTGTGATCCCCTGCCATTGGGATCATGACAGTATAGCCGGCCTGAATAAATTGGTCATCGTTTTGGCTGAAGTAGGAGGAAAAGTAGTCTGAGGAAGTTTTTTTTTTTTGTTCCCCTCCTCAGTGTTTGCTGCCTAGCCTTAATTGCAGCTTGACTGCTTCTTTCCTCCTCTTAATCCTTGAATGGCTCTGACCTCAGCTGTTTATCATGGACGTCCAGAGTTTGGCTTCCAGCCTGAATAATCTTGCTGCTAAGGTTCAAAATATACAAGATTTTGTTGTACATATGCCTATGTCTGAACCTAGAATTCCTGTCCCAGAGTTTTTTTTCTGGAGATAGATCTAGTTTTCTGAATTTTAGGAACAATTGCAAGTTGTTTCTTTCCTTGAAATCTCGCTCCTCTGGAGACCCTGCTCAGCAGGTCAAGATTGTTATATCTTTCCTGCGGGGTGACCCTCAGAATTGGGCATTTGCATTGGCACCAGGGGATCCTGCGTTGCTCAATGTGGATGCGTTTTTTCTGGCATTGGGTTTGCTCTATGAGGAACCTAACCTAGAGATTCAGGCTGAAAAAGCTTTATTGGCTCTCTCTCAGGGGCAAGATGAAGCAGAAATATATTGTCAGAAATTTCGGAAATGGTCGGTGCTTACTCAGTGGAATGAGTGCGCTCTGGCTGCAAAATTCAGAGATGGCCTTTCTGAGGCCATTAAAGATGTTATGGTGGGGTTCCCGGCGCCTACAGGTCTGAATGAGTCCATGATTATGGCTATTCAGATTGATCGGCGTTTACGGGAGCGCAAACCTGTGCACCATTTGGCGGTGTCTTCTGAACAGGCACCTGAGATAATGCAATGTGATAGAATTCAGTCCAGAAGTGAACGGCAAAATTATAGGCGGAAAAATGGATTGTGTTTTTATTGTGGTGATTCAGCTCATGTTATATCAGCATGCTCTAAACGCACAAAAAAGGTTGATAAGTCTGTTGCCATTGGTACTTTACAGTCTAAGTTCATTCTGTCTGTGACGCTGATTTGTTCATTATCATCCATTTCCGTCGATGCCTATGTGGATTCAGGCGCTGCCCTGAGTCTTATGGATTGGTCATTTGCCAATCGCTGTGGGTTTAGTCTGGAACCTCTGGAAGTTCCTATTCCTTTGAAAGGAATTGACTCTACACCTTTGGCTATGAATAAACCTCAGTACTGGACACAAGTGACCATGCGTATGACTCCCGTTCATCAGGAGGTGATTCGCTTCCTGGTACTGTATAATTTACATGATGTCTTAGTGCTTGGTCTGCCATGGTTACAAACTCATAACCCAGTCCTGTACTGGAAAACAATGTCTGTGTTAAGCTGGGGATGTCAGGGGGTTCATGATGATGCATCTCCGATTTCTATCGCTTCATCTACTCCTTCTGAGGTTCCGGTATTTTTGTCTGATTATCGGGAGGTTTTTGAGGAGCCTAAGCTCAGTTCGCTTCCTCCTCACAGGGATTGCGATTGTGCTATAGATTTGATTCCTGGCAGTAAATTCCCTAAAGGTCGTTTGTTCAATCTGTCAGTGCCAGAGCATACTGCTATGCGGAATTATGTTAAGGAGTCCTTGGAAAAGGGACATATCCGTCCATCTTCGTCCCCTTTGGGAGCAGGTTTTTTTTTTGTGGCCAAAAAAGATGGTTCCTTGAGGCCTTGCATAGATTATCGTCTTTTGAATAAGATTACAGTCAAATATCAGTATCCTTTGCCATTGTTGACTGATTTGTTCGCTCGCATTAAGGGGGCTAAATGGTTCACTAAGATTGATCTTCGGAGTGCGTATAATCTTGTGCGGATAAGGCAGGGTGATGAGTGGAAAACCGCATTTAATACGCCTGAGGGCCATTTCGAGTATTTGGTGATGCCTTTTGGACTTTCTAATGCTCCTTCTGTCTTCCAGTCTTTTATGCACGATATTTTCCGTGAATATCTGGATAAATGTATTATCGCGTATTTGGATGATGTTTTGGTTTTTTCTGATGACTGGGAGTCTCATGTTCAGCAGGTCAGGAAGGTGTTTCAGGTCCTGCGGGCCAATTCTTTGTTTGTAAAGGGTTCTAAATGTCTCTTTGGAGTCCAGAAGATTTCTTTTTTGGGGTATATATTTTCCCCTTCTACTATTGAGATGGATCCCGTCAAGGTTCAGGCTATTTGTGACTGGACGCAGCCTACATCTCTTAAGAGTCTACAGAAGTTCTTGGGCTTTGCTAATTTTTATCGTCGCTTCATAACTAATTTTTCTAGTGTTGTTAAGCCTTTGACGGATTTGACTAAAAAGGGTGCTGATGTTACTGATTGGTCTCCTGCGGCTGTGGAGGCCTTTCAGGAACTTAAGCGCCGGTTTTCTTCTGCTCCTGTGTTGCGTCAGCCAGATACGTCGCTTCCTTTTCAGGTTGAGGTCGATGCTTCTGAGATCGGAGCGGGGGCGGTTTTGTCACAGAGAAGCTCCGATGGCTCAGTGATGAAGCCATGTGCGTTCTTTTCTAGAAAATTTTCGCCCGCTGAACGGAATTATGATGTTGGTAATCGGGAGCTTTTGGCCATGAAGTGGGCATTTGAAGAGTGGCGTCATTGGCTTGAGGGTGCTAGACATCGTGTGGTGGTCTTGACTGATCACAAAAATCTGATGTACCTTGAGTCTGCCAAGCGTCTGAATCCTAGACAGGCTCGTTGGTCACTGTTTTTCTCTCGTTTCAATTTTGTGGTTTCATACCTGCCAGGTTCAAAGAATGTGAAGGCGGATGCTGTTTCTAGGAGTTTTGTGCCTGACTCCCCTGGAAATTCTGAGCCCACTGGTATCCTTAGGGATGGGGTGATTTTGTCGGCCGTCTTCCCAGACTTGCGACGTGCTTTGCAGGAGTTTCAGGCGGATAAACCTGATCGTTGTCCACCGGAAAGACTGTTTGTTCCGGATAATTGGACCAGTAGAGTCATCTCCGAGGTCCATTCTTCTGTGTTGGCAGGTCATCCTGGAATATTTGGTACTAGAGACTTGGTGGCCAGGTCTTTTTGGTGGCCTTCCTTGTCAAGGGATGTGCGTTCTTTCGTGCAGTCTTGTGGAGTTTGCGCTCGGGCTAAGCCTTGCTGTTCTCGGGCCAGTGGATTGTTGTTACCTTTGCCTATCCCGAAGAGGCCTTGGACGCACATTTCCATGGACTTTATTTCAGATCTCCCTGTCTCTCAAAAAATGTCCGTCATATGGGTTGTGTGTGACCGCTTTTCTAAGATGGTTCATCTGGTACCCTTGCCTAAGTTACCTTCCTCCTCTGAGTTGGTCCCTCTGTTTTTTCAAAACGTGGTCCGTTTGCATGGCATTCCGGAGAACATCGTTTCTGACAGGGGATCCCAGTTTGTGTCTAGATTTTGGCGGACGTTCTGTGCTAAGATGGGCATTGATTTGTCCTTTTCGTCTGCATTCCATCCCCAGACGAATGGCCAGACGGAATGAACTAATCAGACTTTAGAAACTTATTTAAGGTGTTTTGTTTCTGCTGATCAAGATGACTGGGTTTCCTTTTTGCCGCTTGCAGAGTTTGCCCTTAATAATCGGGCTAGTTCTGCTACCTTGGTTTCTCCTTTCTTTTGTAATTCGGGGTTTCATCCTCGTTTTTCCTCTGGTCAGGTGGAGCCTTCTGATTGTCCTGGAGTGGACATGGTGGTGGATAGGTTGCATCGGATTTGGAGACATGTGGTGGACAATTTGAAGTTATCCCAGGAGAGGGCTCAGCAGTTTGCTAATCGCCGTCGCCGCGTGGGTCCTCGACTTCTTGTTGGGGACTTGGTGTGGTTGTCTTCTCGTTTTGTTCCTATGAAGGTCTCTTCTCCTAAGTTCAAGCCTCGGTTCATCGGTCCCTATAGGATCTTGGAAATTCTTAACCCTGTGTCGTTTCGTTTGGATCTCCCGGCAACGTTTGCTATTCATAATGTGTTCCATCGGTCGTTGTTGCGGAAGTATGAGGTACCTGTCGTTCCTTCGCTTGAGCCTCCTGCTCCGGTGCTGGTGGAGGGTGAATTGGAGTATGTTGTGGAGAAGATCTTGGATTCTCGTGTTTCCAGATGGAAACTCCAGTATTTGGTCAAGTGGAAGGGTTATGGTCAGGAGGATAATTCTTGGGTGATTGCCTCTGATGTTCATGCTGCCGATTTGGTCCGTGCTTTTCATAGGGCACATCCTGGTCGCCCTGGTGGTTCTCGTGAGGGTTCGGTGACCCCTCCTCAAGGGGGGAGTACTGTTGTGAGTTCTGTTTTTGGGCTCCCTCTGGTGGTTACTGATGGTACTGGGTGACTTGTGTTCTCTGCGGTCTCTGGTGTCCACCTGTTCCATCAGGTTATGGGAGTTTCCTATTTAACCTGTTTTTATTGTCATTTCCTCGCCGGCTATCAATGTAATCAGCGTGTCTTTTTACCTCTGCTCCCTGCGTCTGTTATCTTCAGGACAAGCTAAGTTTTGATTTTCCTGTTCCACGTTTTGCTTAATTTTTGTCTTAGTCCAGCTTGCAGAGATGTGATTCCTTGCTGCTGGTTGCTCTAGTGGGCTGAAATTACTCCTCATGTTCCATGAGTTGGCACATGAGTTCAAGTAATTTCAGGATGGTTTTTTGAAGGGTTTTTCGCTGACCGCGCAGTTCACTTTTGTATTCTCTGCTATCTAGCTTTAGCGGGCCTCATTTTTGCTGATTCTATTTTCATAACTACGTATGTGCTTTCCTCTCATTTCACCGTTATTACATGTGGGGGGCTGCTATTTCTGTGGGGTGTTTCTCTGGAGGCAAGTGAGGTCTGTGTTTCTTCTTATAGGGGAAGTTAATCCTTCGGCTGGCGCGAGATGTCTAGGAATCATCGTAGGCACGTTCCCCGGCTACTGCTAGTTGTGTGTTTAGGTTCAGGATCGCGGTCAGCTCAGGTTCCATCACCCTAGAGCTTGTTTTGTTTTTGTGCTTGTCCTTTTGTGATCCCCTGCCATTGGGATCATGACAGATATGTGTCCAAGGCCTCTTCGGGACCGGCAAGGGCAAAAGCAACCCACTGGCACGAGAACAGCAGGGCTTAGCCCGAGCACAAATCCCACAGGACTGCACAAAAGCACGCACATCCCGCGACAGAGAGGGCCACCAAAAGGATCTAGCCACTAACTCTCTGGTACCAAAGATTCCAGGATGACCAGCCAACACCGAACAATGAAGTTCAGAGATAACTCTATTCGTCCACCTATCAGGGACAAACAGTTTCTCCGCTGGGCAACGATCAGGTTTATTAGCCTGAAATTTTTGCAGCACCCGCCGCAAATCAGGGGAGATGGCAGACACAATTACTCCTTCCTTGAGGATACCCGCCGGCTCAGATAAACCCGGAGAGTCGGGTACAAAACTCCTAGACAGAGCATCCGCCTTCACATTTTTAGAGCCCGGAAGGTACGAAATCACAAAGTCAAAACGGGCAAAAAACAACGACCAACGAGCTTGTCTAGGATTTAAGCGCTTGGCAGACTCGAGATAAGTCAAGTTCTTATGATCAGTCAATACCACCACGCGATGCTTAGCTCCTTCAAGCCATTGACGCCACTCCTCGAATGCCCACTTCATGGCCAGCAACTCTCGGTTGCCCACATCATAATTACGCTCAGCAGGCGAAAACTTCCTGGAAAAGAAAGCGCATGGTTTCATCACAGAACAACCAGAAGCTCTCTGCGACAAAACAGCCCCTGCTCCTATCTCAGAAGCATCAACCTCGACCTGGAACGGAAGAGAAACATCTGGTTGACACAACACAGGGGCAGAAGAAAAACGACGCTTCAACTCTTGAAAAGCTTCCACAGCAGCAGAAGACCAATTGACCACATCAGCACCCTTCTTGGTCAAATCGGTCAATGGTTTAGCAATACTAGAAAAATTGCAGATGAAGCAACGATAAAAATTAGCAAAGCCCAGGAACTTTTGCAGACTTTTCAGAGATGTCGGCTGAGTCCAATCATGGATGGCTTGGACCTTAACAGGATCCATCTCGATAGTAGAAGGGGAAAAGATGAACCCCAAAAATGAAACCTTCTGCACACCAAAGAGACACTTTGATCCCTTCACAAACAAAGAATTAGCACGCAGGACCTGAAAAACCGTTCTGACCTGCTTCACATGAGACTCCCAATCATCCGAGAAGATCAAAATGTCATCCAAGTACACAATCAGGAATTTATCCAGGTACTCTCGGAAGATGTCATGCATAAAGGACTGAAACACTGATGGAGCATTGGCAAGTCCGAACGGCATCACGAGATACTCAAAATGACCCTCGGGCGTATTAAATGCAGTTTTCCATTCATCACCTTGCTTAATTCGCACCAGATTATACGCACCACGAAGATCTATCTTTGTGAACCAACTAGCCCCCTTAATCCGAGCAAACAGATCAGATAACAATGGCAAGGGGTACTGAAATTTAACCGTGATCTTATTAAGAAGGCGGTAATCTATACAAGGTCTCAGCGAACCATCCTTCTTGGCTACAAAAAAGAACCCTGCTCCTAATGGCGACGATGACGGGCGAATATGCCCCTTTTCCAGGGATTCCTTCACATAACTGCGCATAGCGGTGTGCTCAGGCACGGACAAATTAAACAATCGACCTTTTGGGAATTTACTACCAGGAATCAAATTGATAGCACAATCACAATCCCTATGCGGAGGTAGGGTATTGGACTTGGGCTCATCAAATACATCCCGGTAATCAGACAAGAACTCTGGGACCTCAGAAGGAGTGGATGACGAAATTGACAGAAATGGAACATCACCATGTACCCCCTGAAAACCCCAGCTGGACACCGACATGGATTTCCAATCTAACACTGGATTATGAACTTGTAGCCATGGCAATCCCAACACGACCACATCATGCAGATTATGCAACACCAGAAAGCGAATAACCTCCTGATGTGCAGGAGCCATGCACATGGTCAGCTGGGTCCAGTATTGAGGCTTATTCTTGGCCAAAGGCGTAGCATCAATTCCTCTCAATGGAATAGGACACTGCAAGGGCTCCAAGAAAAACCCACAACGCTTAGCATATTCCAAGTCCATCAAATTCAGGGCAGCGCCTGAATCCACAAATGCCATGACAGAATATGATGACAAAGAGCAGATCAAGGTAACGGACAGAAGAAATTTTGACTGTACAGTACCAATGGTGGCAGACCTAGCGAACCGCTTAGTGCGCTTAGGACAATCAGAGATAGCATGAGTGGAATCACCACAGTAGAAACACAGACCATTCAGACGTCTATGTTCTTGCCGTTCAACTCTGGTCAAGGTCCTATCACACTGCATAGGCTCAGGTTTAAGCTCAGGTAATACCACCAAATGGTGCACAGGTTTACGCTCACGCAAGCGTCGACCGATCTGAATGGCCAAAGACATAGACTCATTCAAACCAGCAGGCATAGGAAATCCCACCATGACATCCTTAAGGGCTTCAGAGAGACCCTTTCTGAATATTGCTGCCAGCGCAGATTCATTCCATTGAGTGAGCACTGACCACTTTCTAAATTTCTGACAATATACCTCTATCTCATCCTGAGCCTGACCAAGAGCCAGCAAATTTTTTTCTGCCTGATCCACTGAATTAGGCTCATCGTACAGCAACCCAAGCGCCAGGAAAAACGCATCGATATTACTCAATGCAGGATCTCCTGACGCAAGAGAAAACGCCCAGTCCTGAGGGTCGCCGCGCAAAAAAGAAATGACGATCCTAACCTGTTGAATTGGGTCACCAGAAGAGCGAGGTTTCAAAGCCAGAAATAGTTTACAATTATTTTTGAAACTCAGAAATTTAGTTCTATCTCCAAAAAACAAATCTGGAATAGGAATTCTCGGTTCAAGCAAAGAATTCTGGACCACAAAATCTTGAATATTTTGAACTCTTGCCGTGAGCTGATCCACACATGAAGACAGACCTTTAATGTCCATTGCTACACCTGTGTCCTGAACCACCCAAATGTCTAGGGGAAAAAAAAGGCAAAACACAGTGCAAAGAAAAAAAAATGGTCTCAGAACTTTTTTTTTCCCTCTATTGAGAATCATTAGCACTTTTGGCTTCCTGTACTGTTATGAAAGGCAATTCAGAATCACAATGGACATGGAGGTCAGAGCACATACAGTGAACTGACAATAACACAAAATAATAGAATGAGCTCTGAGACGTGGGAACTCTGCAGACCGCAATCCCTAAGCCTATCAAACCACACTAAAGGTAGCCGTGGAGCGCTCCTGACCAGAACCTAGGCGCCTCGTCACAGCCTGAGAAACTAGCTAATCCTGAAGATAGAAAAATAAGCCTACCTTGCCTCAGAGAAATTCCCCAAAGGAAAAGGCAGCCCCCCACATACAATGACTGTGAGTAAGATGAAAACACAAACATAGAGATGAAACAGATTTAGCAAAGTGAGGCCCGACTAGCTGAACAGAACGAGGATAGGGAAGATAACTTTGCGGTCAGCACAAAAATCTATAAAAAAACCACGCAGAGGGGACAAAAAGACCCTCCGCACCGACTAACGGTACGGAGGTGGTCCCTCTGCGTCTCAGAGCTTCCAGCAGGCGAGAAAAACCAATAAAGCAAGCTGGACAGAAAAATAGCAACAAAATAATGTGGCACCCCTAGGGGTATTTGCCACAAAAATAGTTACTGACAGTAAATGCAAATACTAAAATAGCAAGACTGCACTACCACCTCCGGCCAGAAGGGGGAGCTCCAGAGACTCCCCTTGATCCATTCTGGTCTGAGAGAAGAACTGGCAGTTGGGCTAAGGAGCTGAAAGTGAGAGGTCATACAGTTGAATCTCTAACAGCCCTGTGACTGTTACCAGGCCTAAATCACCGGCCTGAGGAGAAGAGGGATAGAGAAAAAGGACATTGTGAGAACCGGGTAGCATTAATCACTACCCAGAACAGGCGCAAAGACGGATACCGGATCCGTGGCTGTATTCATTACATATAATACAGCAACCGGAAAAACGTGAGGTGATATCAGCTTCACTAGGGTCGGACGCAGCAACAGACACAGAGTTCAGCGGTACTCCTGGAGGGGGTAAGCCGATAAAAGGACTCGGGTTGCCCGTCGAACCAGGACCCGTAGGGGACAGATTGGGCCGGCAGCCAGTTCACATACAGCAGCAGGGCCACACAGATATTGCGTACAATAAGAGGCGAAGACCCCGGCAGGGTCAAAGTAACTCAGAGTTCCCATACAGACTCCGGTGACAGGACTGGTTGTAAATCCTTTTTTGTTAAAGTAAACTGGTTAAACGTTTCAGTGCCTCAGTCTTTCATTTGGACAATAGCCATCTATCCAGGATTGGGATCATCACCGCTGGGAGAACCTGCTGCTGATCAAGTAAGTGCCTGTTCCCTCACGATACCCTTTACACTGTGCATTGCCTGAGGCCACAGCACCGGGTCAAGCCACCCGTGACACCCCCCTCAAGAGACAGACTCCATTGGTCCGGTGCTGGGTATCCCGGTCTCTTGGGCGTCACAATTGGCGTCACGAACAGGATCTAGCCAGCCCGTATACCGGGTATTGTGTGCCGTGATTGGAGCCCAAAACTGTGAAAACTTGGATGAAAAATCTTGAAAATTGACTTTATTAAAGAAAAATCCATTCTCCATTGAAAACTATTGAAAGTGACTTTTCCCCATTGGTTATAATGGAGTAAAGATGGCCGCCATCCCCTGAGGTAATCACTTCATAGCCGTTAGGCACGAGACTGTTAATTGAGCTACGCCATCACCTGAGCCCCAGTCTAACTGAAAAACTTCAGAATCCGCCATTACAGAGCGCGGTGGGTGGGAGCAGCAGGGGGCGTGTCATTGTGGGCGGCACCAAGCTGAGCGCTCTGACATCAGAGCAAGGGGAAAATCGATCCTGCTGCACAGCGGAACGAATCTACACTATCCCGACGGAAGCGGAGGACTGGAAGGGTCCGGGTTAACTAAGGGGGCACAGTATGTCGCAGCACGGAGATGCCGCAGCACCCGGCGACGCTAATGCAGCTGAAAGACAGAGTGTCGATAGAGAGTCTGGTAGCGCAGCGGTGCAAGGAGTGGTGCCCATCATGCCGGTGCTGATGCCATATACCCCGGGTGGCCCGTGGCTTCCAATGTATGAAGGTGAGCCTAATACCCTTGACGATTTCAGAGAAAAGATGCTGGCTCATTTTAACATGTTCCCCGTGGGTGAAGTTCAGCGTGTTAGTCTCCTGATGATGCAGTTAAGTGGCCATGCTAAGCGAGAAGTCACAGCATGGGCAGCTGATCTAAAAGGCACTGTTGAACGCATATTTGCTGGATTAAAAGCTACATTTGAAACCACTGCCAGCAGCAAAGCTAAAGTACGATTCTTTAATTGCAAACAAAAAGTTAATGAGGGCGTGAGAGACTTTGCCTTAAACCTGCAGGAAGCCCTTAAATCACTTACACTGGCTGAACCCATTTTTAACACCGGAGCGGATAAACTGCTAAGAGATAAATTTATTGAGGGACTCTACACCCCTTCTCACCGGGGGCATGTGAGCATGCTTGTTTTTAAGAACCCTGAATTGACATTTGCCCAATTAAAGGAGAGCGTTATACGTCTCCAGCTGGCAGAGGCACCTCGGGATCAGGATCCTGCGCAACTCATGGCAGAGGCTCCTCAACAACATGGAGTACCAGTGACATCAGCTATGTCCGGGGCCATTGCTAAGCCCCTGGGGCCCAGTACTAATGAGGCTCTTCAACAAAAGCTTGACTATTTAACTGATGTTGTTGCTTCAATGGCTAAAACCATGCAGGAGATGAGAGGACCCAAGATGGAGTTGTCAAACCGTAGAGAAGGTGTTCCATGGATGAGACCCCGGAGATACCCGACATGGAGAGGACGACCCCGCGACCGCTACCAACCGGATGGACAGCCCATTTGCCGCCGTTGCCAGCAGCCAGGCCACTTTGCACGAGATTGTGATTTAAACGGGAATCCCCTGGGAATGCGGGCCGCTTCGCAGGAATGAACTTTCAAGGCCCAACACCCTGGCACGACAGGTACATCGGAGGACGACCCATTATCCCTATCGTGCTGGACGGAATGCCCCTCAACGCTTTGCTGGACACAGGTTCCCAGATTTCATCTATACCGTATATCCTTTATAAGAGGTACTGGGCTGATGCAGATATTGATAAAGGGCCCTCTGATGTTGAACTAGATATATGGGCCAGTAATGGTAAGTTGGTACCGAAACTAGGATTCAGGGAGATGACCATAAAGATTGGTAAAGTAGAATTGAAGAAACAGGGTATAATTGTTGTTGATGTTGACCGGCGGAACTGTGAACCAACTGTATTGATAGGAATGAATGTGTTAGAGAACTGCTTTTCCGAAGTCATTTCTGTCTTACAGCAAATTGCTGAAACTGCCCAATCCTGCCAGCAGAGAGTTCTCCGGAGGGAAATAAAAGTATTGATGTTAAGGCAACAGGTAGAAGTTGCAGGTGGAGAAATCGGCAGTGTGAGGGTAAGTGATCCAACATCTATTGTAATCCCACCAAAAACAGAAATGCTGGTATGGTGTAGAGCAGCCATTGGTACTAAGGGACGAGATTATCAAGCCTTAATAGAACCAGTGTACACCGACAGCAGGCCCACTATACTCACAGCACGAGGGATAGTCGAGGTACACCGGGGACGAGTGCCAGTACGACTTTTGAACTGTGGAGAGGAAGAGGTCACTTTGCCAAGGTATGCTACAATGGCAAAGCTATATACTGTTGACAACAATGCCATCACAACCATTGAGCCCTTAGAACCAACCTGTAAGGTGGAAGGCAATGGCTCAGATGGAGAAATGGAGGATTGGTGCCAACAGCTACACGTGGGCATAAATTCAACACCTACCCATCAAAAACAAGGGGTGTATAGGCTAGTGACGGAGTATGAACAAGTCTTCAGTAAACACCCATTGGACTTCGGACGGATAGAAGGGGTAGAACACACAATCCCCACCAGTGACCATCCCCCAATAAAAGAAAGATGTAGACCCATACCGCCCGCTCACTATCAATGTGCAAAAGATATGCTGAGGGAGATGAAACAGGCCGGGGTAATAAGAGACAGCTGTAGCCCCTGGGCGGCCCCTCTAGTGATTGTCAAAAAAAAGGACGGAACCATGAGAATGTGCGTAGACTACCGGAAGATTAATAACATCACCCATAAAGACGCCTACCCCTTGCCTAGGATAGAAGAGTCCTTAACTGCTTTGAAATCTGCTAATTATTTTTCCACCTTAGACTTAACAAGCGGGTATTGGCAAGTCCCTGTGGCTGAGCGAGATAAGGAAAAGACGGCATTCACCACACCAATGGGTCTATGTGAATTTAATCGCATGCCGTTCGGACTCTGCAACGCATCCGGTACCTTCCAGCGGCTGATGGAATGCTGCCTCGGACACAAGAACTTCGAGACCGTCCTCCTGTACCTAGATGATGTGATCGTCTACTCAAAGACTTACGAACAACACTTAATAGACCTGGCAGAAGTGTTCGAAGCCTTATCCAGGTATGGCATGAAAGTCAAGCCATCCAAATGTCACCTTCTCAAGCCAAAGGTACAGTACCTGGGACACATCGTGAGTTCGGAGGGAGTAGCACCAGATCCCGAGAAAATAAGCGCCATAAGGGATTGGCCAAGACCTACCAGCGCAAAAGAAGTGAGACAATTCCTGGGATTGGTGGGTTACTATCGCAGATTTATAAAAGGATTTACCAAGTTGGCAGCACCCTTGCAAGACACCTTGGTAGGGCAGACGAAGAAACCTTCAAACCGAAACCCTCCTTTTCAGTGGAATGACGAAAGGGAAGACTCCTTTGACCAACTAAAGAAGGCACTAACCGGAGAAGAGGTTCTGGCATACCCAGATTACCATCAACCTTTCATCCTCTACACCGATGCCAGTAATGTGGGACTAGGAGCGGTGCTGTCACAAAAGCAAGAAGGTCGGGAGAAAGTCATCGCCTTTGCAAGTAGAAAGCTCCGGCCTACTGAAAGAAATTCAGAAAATTACAGCTCCTTCAAATTGGAACTACTGGCAGTAGTTTGGGCTGTGACTGAACATTTCAAACACTATCTGGCCGCTGCAGAATTTATTGTCTATACTGACAACAATCCGTTGACCCGCCTGGACACAGCCAAATTAGGTGCGTTAGAACAGCGATGGATAGCCCGGTTATCTAATTACAACTTCAAGATCAAGTATCGAGCAGGTCGCAAGAATGGAAATGCCGATGCCCTATCCCGGATGCCACACTTGAGAGATGTAGAAGAAGAAATGGGGGAGCTTGAAGAAAGTGAACTACCAGCCTTCCATCATCCCAAGGCAAAACATCATCAGTCAAGTACCTATCAGAAACAACAAGAGGTGAATTTAAATCCGTTAGCACACCATAGATGGGCTGACACCCAAGACAGCAATCCGGCTGTGAAGTTGGTGAAGGAACTGTTAACTGAGCAAAGTGCATATCCCGATGAGGATGCCCCAGAAGAGACGCATCAACTCTGGAAAGAGAGAGGCAAAATGTTCCTGTATGAAGGGAAGCTCTGTAGAAGGTACACCAATCCGAAAACACATGAATTGGTTTGGCAGATTATCGTGCCTAAACAAGATGTCAAGATGGTCCTCGAAGCTTACCATAATGGTGCTGGTCACTTCGGTTGGAAAAAGTTAGAAGTACTTCTAAGAGAAAGATTTTATTGGGTCGGGATGAGAAAATCAATCGAACAGTGGTGCAGAAATTGTGGCCCGTGCAACCTCAGAAGAAACGATCAAAAGAACCAAAGAGCACCACTGCAGCCCATAATCACCAAACAACCACTTGAACTTGTAGCCATGGACCACGTGAAGTTGACACCAAGCCGGTCTGGCTATGTCTATGCCTTGACCATCGTGGACCATTATTCACGCTTCTTGGTAGTAGTACCCGTAAAAGATCTGACAGCAAAAACAGCAGCCAAAGCGTTCCAAACGTACTTTTGTAGACCCCATGGATATCCGGAACAGGTTCTCACCGACCAAGGTACAGCCTTTGAATCAGAGATCTTCAGAGAATTCTGTAATATGTATGGTTGCAAAAAGATCCGGACGACGGCCTATCATCCACAAACAAACGGCTTATGCGAGAAGATGAACCATATTGTAATAGAACTACTAAAGACTTTACCTGAGGCAGAAAGGAATCAATGGCCAGAGAAATTGCCTGACTTGGTGGATCTGTATAATCATGTCCCGGTGAGTTCCACCAATTGCACCCCAGCTTACCTTATGCGTGCAAGACCCGGCCAATTACCAATCGATCTAGAAATGGGAATTCTGAAACCAGACGCAGAAGTCCAAGACTCCAATTGGGATATCATACGGCAAAAGCAGTATCGCCAAGTGCAAGAGAGTGTGGAAAGAAGCCTTCAGCAAACTAGAGAAAGACAAGAGCGAACTTTCAACCAGAATGCTCTAGCGACCCCATTAAGACCAGGTGACCAAGTGCTCAAGAGAAATCGTCGAACCAATAAACTGGACAATCAGTGGGAAGCCGTACCCTACACAGTTTTACCAACAAGAGTGGATAATCCTAAAATGTCTCATTAGCAAAAACGGAGGCTTAACATCTGTACTAGTGTCAAGAGACAATCTTAAATTATGTCCGGAAGCATTGAAAGAGCCAGACGTTGTCCAGCCAGAACCAGAAGTTATTCAACCCATACAGGTTCAACCAGTAAAGGAAAAAGAAGAGGAAGTGTATCACACCTGTATAGGAGACTTTCCCAAAACCCTACTAACATACCATGGTGCAGTAGTGGTTCCCATGGTGGCCTTTTACCCAACACCAAACCCAATACCAGAAGTCCCAAGACAGGAAGAGGCTGACCCCGTACTACAGGAGGTTCCAGGCCAGGAAGAACAGATTCCTGGTCAGAGTAATCCCATTCACGGTGGACTTGCCAACTCCATAGTCGTGGAATTATCTTTAGCAGAGCGGGCAGATACTACATCCGCAGTAGACAGTAGTACACCACATGAAGAGACACCGCTATTACGTAGATCACAGCGTAGTACCCAGGGTCAATTACCGGCCAGGTATGCAGATTACCAACTATAAAGCTCATAATGTGAATTGTATATATGTTATGCCGTATATAGTTAAACAGAAAATGTAGTATAGTCATTGTTATCAGTCTGCAACGTTTAAGCCCAGTGCCTACAGAGACTTGTCTGTATGAACTTCTTGCATATTCTTGAACTTTTTATCAGCCCGGAGGCACTAAATCAAAGCTCCGGAAAGACTGCTTTTTGAACTTTGCTCCTCGCTCTTTTTGAAATTTCTTTAGACTTTATATTAATAACTACGTTGGAAAAATGGAACTAAATTCCTGGACACTAAGTACAGTGCCTTTCCTAATACCTTCAAGGATAGAACTGTATTAATGGACGCTATTTGAAGTGACTTTGTACAGAACTATATTTTTGTTTCCTCGAGTGGTTTTTGTAACTTTTCATTTTTAAGACTCTGTACATATTAATTGTTATTTCAAAATGTTATTGTCCCACAGTCCCGGAGTACTGTTCTTAACTAAGGGGGAATGTGGCACCCCTAGGGGTATTTGCCTCAAAAATAGTTACTGACAGTAAATGCAAATACTAAAATAGCAAGACTGCACTACCACCTCCGGCCAGAAGGGGGAGCTCCAGAGACTCCCCTTGATCCATTCTGGTCTGAGAGAAGAACTGGCAGTTGGGCTAAGGAGCTGAAAGTGAGAGGTCATACAGTTGAATCTCTAACAGCCCTGTGACTGTTACCAGGCCTAAATCACCGGCCTGAGGAGAAGAGGGATAGAGAAAAAGGACATTGTGAGAACCGGGTAGCATTAATCACTACCCAGAACAGGCGCAAAGACGGATACCGGATCCGTGGCTGTATTCATTACATATAATACAGCAACCGGAAAAACGTGAGGTGATATCAGCTTCACTAGGGTCGGACGCAGCAACAGACACAGAGTTCAGCGGTACTCCTGGAGGGGGTAAGCCGATAAAAGGACTCGGGTTGCCCGTCGAACCAGGACCCGTAGGGGACAGATTGGGCCGGCAGCCAGTTCACATACAGCAGCAGGGCCACACAGATATTGCGTACAATAAGAGGCGAAGACCCCGGCAGGGTCAAAGTAACTCAGAGTTCCCATACAGACTCCGGTGACAGGACTGGTTGTAAATCCTTTTTTGTTAAAGTAAACTGGTTAAACGTTTCAGTGCCTCAGTCTTTCATTTGGACAATAGCCATCTATCCAGGATTGGGATCATCACCGCTGGGAGAACCTGCTGCTGATCAAGTAAGTGCCTGTTCCCTCATGATACCCTTTACACTGTGCATTGCCTCAAGAGAAATCGTCGAACCAATAAACTGGACAATCAGTGGGAAGCCGTACCCTACACAGTTTTACCAACAAGAGTGGATAATCCTAAAATGTCTCATTAGCAAAAACGGAGGCTTAACATCTGTACTAGTGTCAAGAGACAATCTTAAATTATGTCCGGAAGCATTGAAAGAGCCAGACGTTGTCCAGCCAGAACCAGAAGTTATTCAACCCATACAGGTTCAACCAGTAAAGGAAAAAGAAGAGGAAGTGTATCACACCTGTATAGGAGACTTTCCCAAAACCCTACTAACATACCATGGTGCAGTAGTGGTTCCCATGGTGGCCTTTTACCCAACACCAAACCCAATACCAGAAGTCCCAAGACAGGAAGAGGCTGACCCCGTACTACAGGAGGTTCCAGGCCAGGAAGAACAGATTCCTGGTCAGGTCTGGTGATTATGGAGGCCAGGTCATCTGGTGTAGCACTCCATCACTCTCCTTTTTGGTCAAATAACCCTTACACAGCCTGGAGGTGTGTTTGGGGTCATTGTCCTGTTGAAAAATAAAGGATGGTCCAACTAAATGCAAACCGGATGGAATAGCATGCCGTTGCAAGATGCTGTGGTAGCCATGCTGGCTCAGTATGCCTTCAATTTTGAATAAATCCCCAACAGTGTCACCAGCAAAGCACACCCACACTATCACACCTCCTCCTCCATGCTTCACGGTGGGAACCAGGCATGTACAGTCCATCCGTTCACCTTTTCTGCGTCGCACATAGACACGATTGTTGGAAGCAAAGATCTCAAATTTGGACGCATCAGACCAAAGCACAGATTTCCACTGGTCTAATGTCCATTCTTTGTGTTCTTTAGCCCAAACAAGTCTCCTCTTAACAGTTGTTGTAGAGATGTGTCTGCTGCTAGAACTCTGTGTGGCATTGACTTGGTCTCTAATCTGAGCTGCTGTTAACCTGCGATTTCTGAAGCTGGTGACTTGGATAAACTTATCCTCAGAAGCAGAGGTGACTCTTGGTCTTCCTTTCCTGGGGCGGTCCTCATGTGAGCCAGTTTCTTTGTAGCGCTTGATGGTTTTTTCCACTGCACTTGGGGACACTTTCAAAGTTTGCCCAATTTTTCAGACTGACTGACCTTAATTTCTTAAAGTAATGATGGCCACTCATTTTTCTTTACTTAGCTGCTTTTTTCTTGCCATAATACAAATTCTGACAGTCTATTCAGTAGGACTATCAGTTGTCTATACACCAGACTTCTGCACAACACAACTGATGGTCCCAACCCCATTTATAAGGCAAGAAATCCCACTTATTAAACCTGATAGGGCACACCTGTGAAGTGAAAACCATCCCCGGTGACTACCTCTTGAAGCTCATCAAGAGAATGCCAAGAGTGTGCAAAGCAGTCATCAAGGCAAAAGGTGGCTACTTTGAAGAACCTAGAATATAAGACATAATTTCAGTTGTTTCACACTTTTTTGTTAAGTATATAATTCCACATGTGTTAATTCATAGTTTTGATGCCTTCAGTGTGAATGTACAATTTTCATAGTCATGAAAATACAGAAATATCTTTAAATGAGAAGTTGTGTCCAAACTTTCGGTCTGTACTGTAACTGATCTGTTTATGTAAAATATTATCACTCCTGTTACAGGATGCAAAAATTGCACATACTGGGTCCCATTTATCTAAGCAGAAATTAAAACTGGGCTTAGATAAATCATGTGCATTTTGCTGATTTTATCAAAAGACCCATATAGTGTGTGGTAATTTTGCCACAAGTAGACAGATTAGACAATTAACTTTTGACTTGAATATCTTTATACATAAAATATTATACCTTGTTAATAAAGTTTACATTCCCATTTCTAGACCCTTTTCAAAACATGTGGAGGTTATTGTAATATATTTTTCTAAAACATATAATAGTAAACATTTGGTGCTCAGTTTCCCAAAGAATTCTAGCACATTTTGTTTAGTAGAGGCTCGGTGGTTATAACTGTAGTCTTGCAGCGCTGCAGTCCTGGGTTCATATACCACCAAGGACAACATCTGCAAGGAGTTTGTATGTTCTCCCCATTTTTGTGTGAGTTTCCTCTTGGGTTCTCTGGTTTCCTACTAAACTCCAAAGACGTACTGATCGGGAATTTAGATTGTGAGCCACAATGGGGACAGCATTGATAATGTCTGTAAAGTGCTGTGGAATAAATTGTGCCATATAAGTAAGCATAATAAATAAACTTCCCTGGTAGGTTTTACTGTTTAGCATTACACAGATACCGTAAAGTGAATAACCTCAACGATTCCTATATGTCCTGTGGATATTATTCATGATCCATTAGGACATTCCCCGTCACTTCATTTCAACATTTATGCTATGATACTAGTCACTACTCACGGACTAGCCATGAGGCAGAGTGGTCAAGAAGTCCGAGGCAACAGACAGGAAAGTACATCATGAACAGAAGGAAGAGACAAAGGCATAGTCAGGTAACGTTCCGTGGTCAGAATACCAGAAGGACAGAGGAGCAGAGCAGAAGAGGTTAAACAGATGGATGGTCAGAACGAGGTCCAAAGTTAGGCAACTAAAGATCTACCAACAAAATGTAAGGCACAGAGAGACAAACCACACATTAGCTGAATGTATGTTTGGTAGAAATCTTGTAGTAGCAGCCCAGGTAAGCAGCCTCGCAATCACCAGGGATAATGAACACCTGGAGACACCCAGCGCCAATCAGTCTCAGATTGGACAGCTGAACTGTCAACACACTGACAGCTTAGTACGCTCCTGCATCATACAGGACGACTGAGCTGTCAAAGTACTAACAGCTTCAGCACACCCCTGTACCAGAATGGACTGCTTAGCTATCAGTAACTGCATCCCAGACACACTGAGGGGTGGAATTGTGACAGTACCTTCTCTTCCAGGGCAGCTACCGGATCCTCAGGCTTTCAAGGAAATTTTAGATGAAACATCCTGACTAACCACTTGGCCTTCATATCTCTTGCTGGGACTCATAATTCCCCAGTGGAAGAGGTATTGGAGGGAATTTCAGATCCTACAAAAATTTATAACCCTCTGAACCTCATACTCCAAGCCACCATCTACCAAAACCAATGTCACCAATTGACCACCTCTAGGACCTAATATAGACCAATAAACTTTGGACCCAACATTGCCGACAGCACTGTAAGTTTAATGTTCCTAGATGACAACCAAACCTTAGTACCAATCTTAAAAACAGGACCCACTGAAAGTCTTCTATTGGCCTTCCATTTTTGGCTAATCAGATCCGTCCTAATATTCTTTTGAACCTCCCTCCAGATATCCCCAAGTCTTTGTACGGCGACCTCCACCCCAGGACATTCAGAACTAATCCTAGAAAATTCACCAGAATGGAGATGAAAACTGTAATTACAGAAAAGCGGTGAGGTTCCAGTGAGAGATAAAAATGAAGACAAACTCTCCTGCAAAAATGCCACAAAGCACCTTTAAATTTGTTCCTCACAGTGCGAGTCCGGTTTATATAGGACAATGCACCATCTAAAATGATGTTTTCTTGCACTGTGCAAAGGTGATTAGCAACCTCTTACTCTGAAAGATAATCACGAAACAAGCTATGATTCTAGCCAGAGGCAGAGTGGTCAAGAGGTCCAAGGTCAAAAGCAAGGAAGGTACACCATAAGCAGAAGGAAAAGACAGTGGCGTAGTCCGGTAACATTCTGAGGTCAGAATACAAGGAGGATAACTGAGTCTAACTGATTAGGCAATGAAACATCTACCAACAGAACGTAAGGAACAGACAGACAAACCACACTGTAGCTGAATGTACGTCTGGGAGAGGTCTGGGAGTTACAGCCCAGTTAAGTAGCCTGGCAATCACTTGGGATAATGAACACCTGGAGACAGCTAGCACCTCCCAGTTTCAGATTGTGTGGCCAAGCTGTCAATCAACACACTGACAGCTCAGAACGCCCCTGGACCAGACTTGACGACTGAGCTGTCAGTAACTGCATCCTAGACACACTGAGGGGTGGAACTGTGACATTTGCACTAGAATTTTACTTTTTAGCCATATTTAAACCTAAAATTCAGACTATGAAAGGTGCAATAGATATACTACAATTTCCAGCTTGCATTTAATATGATGTCACTGTTCCATTGACATTTTGTACCATATATTAATAACTTCCTCATTCTCATACAAATGCAAAACTTCATATTAAAAACAAATGTCACTTCTTAAAAAAATGAACTTTTAATAAAATATACAAAGTTTTATAAATAATAAATACAAATGGATTAAAAAGAATGGTCTTGGAACTTGGTATAACAGAACAACTGTTCTTCTGCAGTGTCACTCATCTATCACCCAGCGCTTCTTGTCTCTACCACCAGTGTGTAGCTTTTATTTATCCATCAGTTAATTATTTTACAACTGTTTGTGGTCTTCTCAGGACCATATGAAGGTTGGTGGAGGTGTCCACGAAATAGAATTTGGTGGAGAGATCCTCTTTTTCTTATCTGTGCCATTCAGTATCAGTCACTTCAAATTAATCTTCAGTTTTAGATGAAGAAATCTTCCCTTAAAGGGCCTTTGAAGTGAAAGTCTATTTTGTAACATGGGAGTAGATCCTGTTCCTGGGCCACTTGTGTGTCTTTTACACTTGAGTGCTGCAAATTGGATATGCAGGCTGCATAATATTTAATTAGCCCTATGGTGGTGAAACTCCCATATCTGGCTGCTGAAAGTATCTAGCAAGTGCCTAAGGAAAGTATGTGGTAAAGCTCCCTTCAGCCTATAATCCAGCTCTGGATATACATTTTAATAATAGTTGTTAATATTGTTTTAAATTTGTCTGGCAATTCTTGCATAAATGTGGGTACTTTGTAACAAGTTCAACAAAGGAAGAAAAAAGCAATTGCCTTTCCATATTATTATACCACACTTGTCCATTGTTATACTGTCCATCAAAAATAGATCTACAACATTTTTGAAGAATAATGCCTAGCATAGTAGCTGTAAGATATAAAACATTGCACATTATAGACACAATTTAATTCATACTCTATACAAGTTTAAGCAGAAACAAAACGATCCCAAGCAGCAGGTCATCTGTATGTGGAGTCCTTTCCGATCTTCACGACTCCTAATGAGGATGAACCCTGTTTTGACAGAATTTGGAAGATCTTCTATTTCTCTGTAGGACCAGTCTCACCCCTTAAAGAAATTGTATGTGAAGAGATGTCACCAATATCAGTCTTGTTTAACAAGGTAGGGTCCAATTAATTTAGTATCATAATAGTAGAATGTGCTTTTTGTTGCTTAACTCTCAATGTTCTAAGTAGTTAATTTACATCAGTCCAGTCTATGTCAGCATATATACTGCAGTAGTAAACATAATACTTTCATTTGAAGGTGTCTATTAATGGTTGAATAGCATCAATTTTCACCCATAACTATGATATGCAAATAAGTACTCCCCCAGAAGAAAGAAAACTGTCACTGTCATGCCACTTATTGCAGATATCTCCCTAAATTTCAATGTCTGACCCTTTAATGAGCCTTAGAGCACAACTAAAGGAACATCTTTGAGAGATTTTAGCCAATAACTATCTATCCTGATTCACCCATATTTATGACCATTTGGTTCTATAGCAGCTTCTTTCCGTGGAGAACAAAAAAGATTGGGCAATTAAATTAGATCAGACTGATTCATCTCAACCTCATCATCTGTCAAGTCAAAAGGCCTCAATACACAACATAATGTTTATGAGGATTTTAAGTTATGAGCCAAACCAGAGCTTTCTCTCAAACATGAGAGGCCTATTATTAAAAGGTCAGATACTGGAACTACCTGCAACAGGTGATGTTAAACAAGTGTCTATCTGTCTTCTGCCTGAAAGCTAATTTACATACTTTTTCCTAGGGAGCATTTCCTGGTTTATATCACTCCCTATCCCCGCTAGTGGTCTCCACAAGGAGAAAAGGCACTAAAAAAGTACACAGATCCAACCAAATGAAATGCATTTTGTAGGGTTTCCATAAAATAGAAAAATTCTTTGTCTTGGTTTAGTTTTAACCAATAGCGATCAAAATGTTCAATGTTTCAATTACTTCACGAGCAGACAGTATTGTGTTTCTTTTATATTGTCCTACAGTCTTGGTTGAATTTTCACCGAAATTGCTAATAATGTTCCATTGCATTTCCATTGCGGAATGTTACGTCCCTTGGAAAATGTTAGCTAATCCATATTTGGATTTTTTTTGGCATTTCTGCAAGTAATAGGTTTAATAAGACTCCCAGTGTCACGTCTAGAGGTATTTTAGATTGGACAACTACCAAAAGAGTAGAGAGTTCAAATTCTGAAACTTGTGTCACTTGGGTTGATTGTTGGTTAATATATTTTTAAAACTCATGGACATTTTACATAGAAGTTAGATTTGGTGCAGACGCTCGAAGAGACTCCACAATTTTGTTAAGTGGTTTCTTCTCTGAAACTTCCAAATGAATATGGCACTGACACGTTGATGCTCTGCTGTAGGACACGGAGTGTTTGTTGGTCTTCTTATACTTGTTCATGCAACTGATAACTCTTTTAGAAATGAGGTAGAATATCTCACAAATACTTAGGATAATGCAAATCGCTGAGGCTGCTACCATAAAATAAGTAAAAACCTTCTTCTCAGTAGGTCTAGCAATGTAGCAATCCACAATGTTAGGGCAGGGATCCACATTAGTACATTTAACAAGTCTTGGCAGGTCAAAGCTATCCCACATTTTATGAAGGATGTACAGAAATGTGATTTCTATACCTGTTTTGAAGAAAAGACTAAGAAGGTAGGTCCACCACAGACCACCATGCTTCTTGCCTGTATTTTCATACAATTTATGACAGTTATCTCCATTTTTTAGTCTGTTCTTTTTTTCTCTATCTTCTCTGTAAGCCACATGCATAATGACCAAAAGTGAAGGGCAAGTCACAAATATGAGCTGTAGAGCCCAAAGCCGGATATGGGAAATAGGGAAGTAGTGGTCATAGCAAACGTTGGTGCATCCTGGTTGTCGAGTGTTACAATCAAAATCTTTTTGTTCATCTCCCCATACTTTCTCTGCTGCGACCACATAGACGAGAACTCGGAATACAAAAACGACTGATAGCCAGATTCTTCCAAATGCTGTAGAATACTTATTCACACCACTTAGGAGACCTTGAAATGTCTTCCAGTCCATGTTGAACTAGCTGCCTAAAGAGACAAAAGGAAATAATTGTATTAACTTAGAATAGGTCAAAGAAAAATTTTACTATAAAATAAAAACTTTTAAACAGTATATGTATGAAACTGATGACCCAACTAGGCTCACTTTTGTGTCCAGTGTCCTCAAATGTGTTAGTTGTGTCCTTGAAAAAGATACAACTGTAAATATGAACCCAGTCATATATGTATATACAGAAAGTGTAGTTGATGCCTCATGTTTTCCTCTAGTCACATGTTATTCTATCATGATTATACTTTCTTAGCATTCCTGAGATGGTTTTTATTCCTGTTACATTAGCTGTTTAGCTCTAAGCATAGTCATCAGATCATTATAATATCTATATATGAGTAGAACATGTTCATATGCTAATTAAATCTGATGGCAGACTCGATAATAGTTTTCAGTCCTACTGTATGTTGAAACTCACTAAGTGTGTAAACTGTAATTCTGGCACCATGCTCATGTTAAAAGTAATTACTATTCCCATTACTATTCCTCAAAAGTAATGGAACCTTGACAAAACTGGTACTTTGCATTGAATTCCTCAAATTGCATAAAACATATGGAATACAGCACGTGCCATGACATTCAGTTTTGCCTGATGCAACTATGACAAGTCTGGCCAGTCATCGTATGCAACAGATGACATAGCTTCTTGCATTCGACTATGTATTCTAGTCCAATTTTTTTTTTGTTTCTCCCTTTTTATTTCAAGATTTTACATTGGTTTTCTATCATTAAAAAAATTAAAAAAACACAATGCACCACAGTGTTACATCTTATACAGTTGCACTGTTATGTCACAATCATACATAAGTGGTATTTTTTGTTATCAAAAACATCAATATTCACAGTTTCTGCAATCCACATATTAAGTAGTGATGGACGAGTATACTCGTTGCTCGAAGTTTCCCAAGCACTCTCGGGTGGTCTCTGAGTATTTGTAAGTTAGTTTTTGTTGACGCAGCTGCATGATTTACAGCTGTAAGCCAGCCTGAGTACATGTGGGGGTTGCCTGGTTGCTAGGGAATCCCCACATGTATTCAAGCTGTCTAGCAGCTGTAAATCATTCATCTACGGCAACAAAAACTAAATCTTCAAGCAATAACAAATACTCGGAGACCACCTGAGCGTATACTCGCTCATCACTAATATTAAGTATTACTCTTGTGTAATGCTATGTCTAAAAAGACATAACTAGAGAAAAAAATATATATATAAAAAAATAGTATATATATATATATATATATATATATATATATATATATATATATATATATTAGATGGTGGCCCGATTCTAACACATCGGGTATTCTAGAATATGCATGTCCACGTAGTATATTGCCCAGCCACGTAGTATATTGCCCAGCCACGTAGTATATTGCCCAGCCACGTAGTATATTTCCCAGCTATGTAGTATATTGCCCAGTGATGTAGTATATTGCCCAGCCACGTAGTATATTGCCCAGCTACATAGTATATTGCCCAGCTACGTAGTATATTGCCCAGTGACATAGTATATTGCCCAGCCACGTAGTATATTGCCCAGCTACATAGTATATTGCCCAGCTACGTAGTATATTGCCCAGTGACATAGTATATTGCACAGCGACGTAGTATACAGCACAGAGCCACGTAGTATATTGCCCAGCCACGTAGTATATTGCCCAGCCACGTAGTACATTGCCCAGCCACGAAGTATATTGCCCAGTGACATAGTATATTGCACAGCGACGTAGTATACAGCACAGAGCCACGTAGTATATTGCCCAGCTACGTAGTATATTGCCCAGTGACATAGTATATTGCCCAGTGACATAGTATACAGCAATAACAAATACTCGGAGACCACCTGAGCGTATACTCGCTAATCACTAATATTAAGTATTACTCTTGTGTAATGCTAAATTAATTTTTTTCTCCTGTGTGTAGAAAGAGAAAAGAAAATGGAAGACATAACTAGAGAAAAAAAAATATATATAAAAAAATAGTGTATATATATATATATATATATATATATATATATATATATATATATATTAGATGGTGGCCCGATTCTAACACATCGGGTATTCTAGAATATGCATGTCCACGTAATATATTGCCCAGCCACGTAGTATATTGCCCAGCCACGTAGTATATTGCCCAGCCACGTAGTATATTTCCCAGCTATGTAGTATATTGCCCAGTGATGTAGTATATTGCCCAGCCACGTAGTATATTGCCCAGCTACATAGTATATTGCCCAGCTACGTAGTATATTGCCCAGTGACATAGTATATTGCACAGCGACGTAGTATACAGCACAGAGCCACGTAGTATATTGCCCAGCCACGTAGTATATTGCCCAGCCACGTAGTATATTGCCCAGCCACGTAGTACATTGCCCAGCCACGAAGTATATTGCCCAGCCACGTAGTACATTGCCCAGCCACGAAGTATATTGCCCAGTGACATAGTATATTGCACAGCGACGTAGTATACAGCACAGAGCCACGTAGTATATTGTCCAGCTACGTAGTATATTGCCCAGTGACATAGTATATTGCTCAGTGACATAGTATACAGCACAGGGCCACATAGTATATTGCCCAGCCACGTAGTATATTGCCCAGTCATGCAGTATATTGCCCAGCTACGTAGTATATTGCCCAGCCCTGTATGTCACAGGTTAAAAAATAAAAAATAAACATACTCACCTTCCGATCCGAGGGCCCCTTGTAGCGCGCGGCTGCTGCCATCTTCCGTTCCCAGGATGCATTGCGAAATTACCCAGATGACTTAGCGGTCTCGCGAGGCCGCTAACTCTTTTGGGTAATTTCGCAATGTTAGGCTCGGCGGACTACGGAGGGTGAGTATAGCAGGTTTTTTGTTTTTTTATTATTTTTAACATTACATTTTTTACTATTGATGCCGCATAGGCAGCATCAATAGTAAAAAGTTGGGGACACACAGGGTTAATAGCGGCGGTAACGGAGTGCGTTACCCGTGGCATAACGCGGTCCGTTACCGCCGGCATTAACCCTGTGTTAGCGGTGGCTGGAGGGGAGTATACGGGAGCCGGGCAGTGACTGCGGTGAGTAAGGAGCGGCCATTTTCTTCCGGACTGTGCCCGTCGCTGATTGGTCGTGGCTGTTTTGCCGCGACCAATCAGCGACTTGGATTTCCTTGACAGACAGAGGCCGCAACAAATGAATATCCGTGACAGAAAGACAGAAGGACAGAAAGATGGAAGTAAGCCTTAGACAATTATATAGTAGATATGTACTATCTTAACATTAACTGCAGAGAGAAATTGACTTTTGTGCCAGGTTTTCCAGTTTTTGTGGAGCTTATGGTTTTGTAAGACTACATAGATGCATATAGTATTCATTACTTGGAGTACCTCTTGTATGTGTGGTTGGTCTGGCTTTTTCCATTGCCTCGTGATAACTAATTTAGTCTTCTATTTTTAGTTATAACAACCACAGCAACAATAATATACTGCAACAACAGATAATTTTCAACTCAAAGACCAGCATTACCCTACTACAAATATAGTGCATAGTAGTTAACGTATCTACTACCGCTACTTGTATCTGAGTCTGTCAGGGGTTGACCCATTGACTTCTAACATGTATCTGATACCTAATTGTATTATGCTTTAGTAACCCAGAGACACTGGCATATAGGAGTCTATATTGCTAATGGTAATTTCGTCACTGCACGTGTCAAACTAATTGTGCACATGGACTCCAACTTTAAAGGAAGAAATGAGGCCATGTGCTGGGGTGAGGCCTCTCTCATAGCAAATTCTTAGTAAGTACGAAAGCCAGGTGTTGAGGACTATGAAAGAGGAAGAGAAACACTAAAATGCAGGAAACAAATAGTTCTGTACAGTTGTTATATCACTACTATGTTTTTATGTGGTCGCAATTATTATGTCTGTATAGAAACACACAAAAATAAAGAAAAAGGTAGCTATATAAAATGAGTCATGCACACTGAATAACAATTACGGTAATATAGTTTATTAGGTGAATCAGTACAAATTATCCTTGCAACAAAAAAACATTTAAAAACAATTAAAAAGTTCAAAATAACACAAAACTAAATACAAGACCTACCAAAACATCATGATACGTGTTGGGGTCAAAATTCCCCTTATCTCATCATATAAGATTACAAACATGCTAGCGTAGAAAATACAACATATCACATACTGTGTAAAGTGCCATGTACAAAGAAAATCTGTGCAAGTTCTAAAGGTCCAAGGTAATAAATCAACCAGAGTAATAAATAAAATATCAATTTAATATGTAAAGCTTAATGTGTGCTTGTGTGTGTGTGTGTGTGTATGTATGTGTGTATGTCCGGGATTGGCATCGGCACCATTACAGCTATAGCCACAAAATTTTGCACAGTCACACGTCTGGACCCCGAGAGCGTCATAGGCTATGTTGTGAGGCAAAATTTTAAGCCCGCGCTTTCCAATTCACCAAACAATTTTGCCCCTATCTACATAATGGGGAAAAAAGTGAAAGGAAAAGTGTTGGAAGCAAATTGACAGCTGCCATATGCGAACAAGGGGGACTTAAAGAATGAGAGCGATGGCGCCAAAGAGTATATACCATACAGTTGCTAAGGTGGGGCCCCGACATGGGATACTCACCACATACGGGGATATGAACACACACACAAAATGTGCCACACACTACCACGTGCTTGAACACATATACCACTCTCAGCACACATTTCACCACACATACACCAACCTCGCCACATAAAAGTCGAAACACAAAAGTCACAGCTCAAAACTCGCCACGCGCAAAATTCGCCACATGCAAAACTCGCCACATGCAAAACTAGGCTCACGCAAAACTAGCCACACGTGCAAAACTCACCTCATGGAAAACTCGCCACACGCAAAACTTGCACACGTGGAAAAATTGCCACAGCCGCCATCTTCCACAAAAGTTGCAACACATGCAAAAGTTGCCTAATGCAAAACTTGCACATACTCAAAACGCACCACACATAAAACTCGTGCAAAACTCGTCATGTGCAAAACTTGCTGCACACAACTTGCTACACTAACCTGTCACATGCAACTCAACACACAAAAAGTTGCTACACGCATGTGGCCACACGCAACTCAACACACACAACTTGACACATGAAACTCGCCCTAAAATACACACAAGTCTGGTATTATCCTTCAAAAATAAAAATCTGATTAATAAGCAGACAAACTGCAAGAGCAACAAATGTGCCCTATAGGAAATACGGCAGCTGTCAGTCACATGACCTGTCTATTATGTGTATGTGTGAGCTAATATATACTGGCAATTTAGCTTACAAATACTGAGGTAAAAATACTGACCAAATAATGTGTGAACAAGGTCTAATACAGGAGGAGATAACATACGGGTACATACTATATACGGGGAGATGACACACAGGTATATACTATATATAGGAGCAGATGACACACAGGTATATACTATATACAGGAGGAAAAGTCTTACAGGTATATACTATATACAGGAGGAGATGACATACAGGTATATACTATATAAAGAGGAGATGACACATAGGTATATAGAGGAGGAGATGACATACAGCAGGTATATACTATATACAGGGGAGATGACATACAGGTATATACTATATACAGGAGATGACATACAGGTATATACTTTATACAGAAGAGATGACATACATGTATATTCTATATACAGGAGGAGATGACACATAAGTATATACAATATACAGGAGGAGATGACATACAGCAGGTATATATATTTACAGGGGAGATGACATACAGGTATATATTATATACAGGAGATAACATACAGGTGATAAGGGAGATGACAAACATTTACATACTGAGGGGAAAATGAGAGGTGTGAGTGCAAAATGAGAGGAGTGAGGAAAAATAGTGGAGTGATCGGAAAATGACAGATGTGAGGTCGAAATGACAAGTGATAGGGGGGTATGAGAGGAGTGAGGGGGAAAATAAGAGGTGTGAGGGGGAAAATGAGAGGTGTGAGGGAGAAAATGAGAGGTGTGAGGGGGAAAATGGGAGGTGTGAGGGAGAAAATGAGAGGCGTGATGGGAAAATAAGTGAGGTGCTATAACTAACCACAGATATTTGCTATGCCCAGGCATCGCTGGGCTCTTCAGCTAGTAAATATATAAATAATAACTTTTACCAATGTGAATAGTACAAAAGAGTGATGTCAAAGAGGAATAAGGGGGTATAAGGTAGCTCCACGCTTGTCATCACAAATGTGACTTTCCCAGGGGTCACGTTTGTGTTTGCTATCATATTATGAACTTTTAAGAATTATTTGGTACTGGGATTTTCTTAGTAAACATAATAAAAGGTTTGTATTGATAAATTACATTGCATATCACAAAATGAGTTACAATTACGTTAGCTACAATCAAGTCAATAGTCTCTTATCGCCATTTATATTCATATAGAAAGAAACATCACACCCATTTAAAATAAACACATAAAATAGATTGGCCGTTTTAATATCAGTAATGACTCTGATAGCCATATTTGCTTTTGAAAGTGCACTGTCTGTGAATGGTTTTTTTCTAGGACTATCAAGTCATATGAGAAAAATAAATATATTCTGCAGCCAACTACTGTTCCCAGTCAACGGAAATAGTTTTGGTAATTCTTGGCTGATGGACATTCCCTCTCAGAATTACTGTACTGCCCATAAGGCATTTAGTTCAGGTCAGGAGACCCAGTTTTCTAGCCAGGTCATGCAATCTGATCACAGTCCACGTTTCATGGATGTGTGAAACCTATGGTAATTGTAAATGTTATTGCACTGAACATGGATAAAGGTTGTGGTGTATCTAAAATAATAAAATACAGTTGGAAATACAAATCATTGGTTTGTCCTTGTGTGGGTTGTTAGGCAGCACAGGACCAAATTATAGACATGTAAGCACAAATTCTAAGAAAGTTTCAGAAAAAGTGTATTTCTAGAGAATATCTCTATATTGCCATGTATTACACAGTGTTTTTTCTTGCGGATTCTCATAGAATACAATGTAAAAAATTGAAGTCACAATGGGGTATAGTACAATAACTTAGCAGCATCTGATTTCATATTAAAAATCCTTGCTGTCATTTTTGGTTGTGTCACTGACCGCCGATCCGCCTCGTCTTTTTTCTTTTTAACTGTACAGGGTGGGCCATATATATGGCTACATCATATATAAATAAATAATAATAATAATATTTGTGGTTTTCACGGATAGCAGACACAGATCTTAAAGTCTATGGGCTGTTCACATGTCCGTGTGTTTTTGTGAACCAAGTATACCCTCAAAAAATAAGTTATTGTTCGGAGTCACAGATCAAACTCACCAATGCAAGTCTATGGGGTACGTGAACGAATCGGACGGCAGAATGATCATATCTTAGTTGCATTCTAAAGCTGTCAAATTTTCACTGACAGTTTGCTAGGAGGTGATTAAGAAGCTTTCATTGTATTTTTTTTTTTTACAAGAAAGACTGAGAACACATTGATAGTAAAAACTGATGTGCAAACCAATCAGTGATGAAAATCTTACAATCGCGCTATCCAAGTTAAAAAAAACGGTTATCTGAATAAGACCAAGTAAATCAAAGCTAGTTTAATGATTTTTTATATGGACCTATGCACATTTACTGCTTTTAAAAATAATGCGTGATTATAAAGATATTTATATTTCATTATAAGTATGGTGCCATAAGAGTTAGTGATATTGCCTAACTTGTGTCTCTTTGTGGGTAACGTAGGTGGTCGAGCATGAGCAATCTTTTTCTTCTCCTGTTACTGTAGCTGCGCTCAGCTATAATAGCATAACCCTCCATCACAGCTGACTTTGTAACAATAATACAGTGATAATATATGCAGAGCTGGTCAGCATGGAAGAATCTAATTTTACTACCATGTGCACCTACCGTGACAGGAGACAGATGACTGAGCAAGCGCAGTGAATCTGTCTTGGTAGCCACACACAGCAGTAACATTAGATTCCTCCATCTTGACCGGCTATGTATGGCATGTACCATCACTATATGGTCTAATTATTAACTCATGTAAAGGAGTCTCATTTTGAACACTATTAGGCTAGGGACACCCAACCATTTTCTCTCCATCTGAGAAAATCAGTCCAATTATGCTAACTAAACTCTGATCAGAGTGTGATCAGAGTGCGATCCAATTTTTCTCCCAGGTGGAGAGGGAAAAAAAAGTTTCTCCACCTTCTCCATTATGTCAGTCCGTGAAAATCAGACCACACTTACATAAGATCCTAGAGCGGTCTGATTTTTTTTACGGACTTATAGACATGACTGGACAAGTGCCCTTCAATTCTTTTAGACAAATTGTGCATGCTGCTTCTTTTTTTTGCCATTTGAGTAGTCTGAGGAAAAAATTGGACAGTTCTATAGATCAACATGGGTTCGACTGCTATTGGTCAAAACCACGGATTGCTATCGTCCGATTAAAATGAGATTAGGCAAAATGGGATTTGGACGGGGCCATATACTGTAATGGTGGTGGCAGTGTGAACTTGCGTTCTGATGTGCATCATTTTCGGGAGTGTACGCCTACTGTAGTATAGTGAGTGTTCATCTCCAGTAGGCGTATACATCTGAAAATGATGCATGATAGGACGCATGTTCACTCTGCTGGCACCAATATAGTCTAGGGCCTCATTCGAGCATACGTCCGAATCCCGTATTGGGGGTTCAGAAGTAAGCCCCGGCAGGGCCACTGAACGAGTGCCTGAACGCAATGTCAAAGCTCCCTTAGCCATCCAGCAGTGCTGCCAGGTTGTGACTTGTTGAGTTCCATGCATTTCATCTTGATGACACAAAAGGTTACATTGCTGCACCTTCAATCAGGTGCACATTATATTTGGCGAGGAGTGGAGATGTTAAATGTTTGCTTACTGAGAGGCCAAAATATGCACTGGAGACAAGCATCTGGGTGTACAGTTTCATTCACCAAACTTGCTGGGCAGGTTTCTGCAAAAAGTATTCTTTACACAGACAAAGGGAGAAATCAAGAGAAAAGTGAAGAAAACGTTTTAGAGGCGAACTTTGTAACCATAATGCTCTTTCTGAGGTGTGTAGCTTATTCTTGTCATGTTGTGACCTCATCAGAAATTCTACTTTAGGTAATGAGCGATGCTAAATAATAAAATAGATGAAATAGGATAAGGGAGTTGGTGTTTTCATTATACAAGGTTAACCGATCACTAAGCTTGAAATTGAAGCAATCTTGTATGGGCAACACCCTTTCTTCCATGCTTTTATTTCTCACGCCCTAATATACAGACACAATACAAGATTGCTCTTTGAGGAGATCCTACTGTTTGTATTTAGTCTGAGTAGTTACTGGCCATGATAGAACTTTGCAGCTAAGAACTAAGAAGCTTTATAAATTTGACTTCAATAGAATTTCTTTAGCTATTGTATTTATAGTTAAGGTCTTGCACTCACGTTCTGTAGAACATTTTTTGGGGAGAGAAAGATAAATGTATAAAGGCCTTTAGGCACCATGCACCTGGCCAAATAATGGCCCTGTTCAGAGAATTGTATACTCTACTGTACCTTTTAATGTCTCCATGGTAAAAAAGGGCATCTATAGTATTTTTATGTATAAATCTGATGGAAGGAGCAATTCTCTTTTAAAAACCATAGGGCATGCAAAAGAGCCTCCTTCCAAGAAGACGACCTTGATCTACAGACTGGAGGTTGAGGCGAGGTCTGATCTTGTTACGTATCCAAAGTCTAGTTTCAGGATTAACATTGACTTACAATGTTTCAATCTCCGATAGGTGGCATCTTTTATCTTCTTAGAAGGGAACTAGATTGTTTTTTTTTGTCCGAAGGAGCATTACATAAGGCATGATAATGATCTACTACTATCAGAGTTTTTAGCATAGATTCTTAAAGCATCTTGCATAGCAGACTTAGAGACCTTTAACACACATCTATCAGACACTTCTTCTAATACATGGTTAACGTAATTTATAATTTTGCTTTCTTTTTTTTCCTGTTTGACATCTACCATAGTGAATCCTGCCCAACTTTTGTTGCTGACTTATATGTTTATGTGCATACATTTACTCCGGTACATACTTAGATAATATTTGTCATGGTGACCCCTAGCAACCTCCTCCATCCTACTTATCTTCACTCCACTGTCCACTGTCCCCTGTTCATCCCAAGGATGTTAATGCTAAGATATCAACACCTTGTACAATAAATAAACCTGAATTTAAGAAATGACTAGGAGACTCGCCATGAATTATACATGCAATATATGCAAAATTTGCTAAAAATGCTTTGCCATCATTAAATTTGCAATTACATTGATTATATATGTAGCCAACCCTCCACACAGGAGAATGCTGATATTATGGAATATCAAGTTACCCCAGACAACTAGTTAGGTTTAAATGAGATAAATGGAAGGACATATTGTAACATATTTAGATTAGAGAAAGACATTGTAAGCTGTGTAGTTTTTGATCCTGCTCAAAAGTTGACAGTGGAAACAACGAGCAAGGACTTTAGTGATGCCATGTGGAGAGGGGACAGACTCCTTTCTCCTCCTGTTGGCTGAACATGCTCTTTTCTGTGCTATATAGAAAGTGTACATGTTGTCATTGCTAAAGGCATGATAGCTCTGAGGTCAAACTGAACATCTACTTAGTGGTCTTTGGATTTTTTGCTCTATGAAAATACTTTACTCAGTGGCTTTGACTTTATAACTATAGGCTATGTTCCCTTTGGATGGATTTGAAACCATCTACTGGGCTAAAATCCCTAGGCCAATCCGACCACTATTTGTACACTTTTGATGTAGGTTGGGTTTCCACCACACACTTCACATGAATTCAAAAATTTTTGTGCAAATTTTTGGTATCCTCCCCAAAACAAATCTGACTCAAAAATAAGCAGCAGGAACCTTATTCACAAATTTCACAGATGGGGTAAATGTGTGGCAGTGCAAACTGGAAAACCATTGCAGCCTGGAAATCGTCCAAAGATATCACAGATCAGATTTATCTGCTTTATGGAAACACACTCTTAATAGGTAATCTAATAGTTGGATAAAGTGCGTTTTACAATATCATATAACCATATTGAGTGTTATATCATATATCAGAGATCACGCATTTACAACAAAAAAAAATACAAAGGATATTTACAGTAGAACAAAACATAAGGCTGAACACAGCACTCCTGTCATCCATGTGTGCCCCTCTGCCTAAAATGGTTCTGTGTAAGTTGAAGAAAGAACATAAGATGGGTGCCAAATGATATCTTCTGCTCAGTTTCCTTTAGATGATGATGCTTTATAAAACTTCACTTTCTAAAATGAATGCAAGTTGGTACAGAAGTTACAGTAACGGTGTAGAGTTAATGATTCTTTAAATCCCTATCTAATACTGTTCACAATTGCATACTATTGGGGCTATATGTGAATAATCGGTGCTGTTCAAACTCCGGTCAAATTCCTTTTACTGTGCAATATAATGTGTCTTTATCTACGGCTCTGTTTACCTCCCTGGTTTACAATGTTTTTTGCATTCTCAAAACTACAAAAAGTACTTCAAGCTTGAAAACATATATAAAAAAACATTTAACTTGTATAAAAGTGATGATAGAGGACTTTGGTGAGTCCTGTATATATCAGCTGATCCAGATATACTTTTCAATGCAGACACAGCAGTACATATACATCGAGAAGAAACAACTTGACAAATGAGGCAAATGTAGCACTTGAACAAGTCCGAAAACTCTCAAATGTTAAGGTTATATGCCTTCTAAGATTCACAATCCCATAACATAAATGTTAATGGCTGGGGTCCTACCTGTAAGGCAGAGGTTAAGAGAAGGGTCCCAATAGGTTTGAATCTAGTAGTATTACACAGTCACAGTGCTGTGGCTTCTTCAGATCTTTCCTAGGTGTGGCCAAGGAAATACCTGAACAGGTTACATCGTGTTAAGAAGCAGAGACCTAAAGCAGGTGATTGGTCCAGAGGGAAAGTAGAAAATCTACTATTTGCGTAATCTCCTAGAAATTATTCATAGATATATTTCTCTGTAGCCAGTTTGCCAAGAAAATAAATTAAGTAATGGATAAATTAGTAACTGTGTGGCCAATGAAGTTGCTTTATAACTTGTTCTTGATGTGAAAGTAAGTCAGGTATATTAGAACACTACACACGTACGCACTTTGGCAAATTCTCACACTGAGAAATTTAACAATGGTGAAGGAAAGTGTGAAAATTCTTCTATCTTTATAGCTCACATTATACATTCAGTTATGTTTTGGGTGCTGACATTTTTGCACAATTGCCGCAGAACCCCGATATGCACATAATGAACATGAAGTTAGGCAGCACTAACCCAACCAGAGAAAGGAAAATCAGAATAATCCAGTAGTTTACTTGCTTACATAGATATTATAAGGTGAATTACATAGAATGATTATTGATTGTACCAATGGTAATTGATAATAGACTAGTTCAGGAGTCCCCAATCTGTGGCAGGGGAGCAACATGTGGACCCACGAAGTGTGGCATTCGGCTGGCTACCAACTTGGTGCATTAGCACAAAGTCTAGCAAATAGCTATGAAGAGCAGGTCACCAGATGGTGACTTTTATGAGTAGCCCCACACAAAAGAGTAGATCTGAATGGGCAGGTGTGGTGGGGGGATAAATAGGTAAACTGGAGATAGTATGATACCGTTAGTAAGGGAGGTGGAAGTGCTTCATGTGAGAATCATAATTGGGTGGAAAGTGGGAGCCCCTGGATGTAAGTATGCCAACTATAAGGGAGGAGGCAGGGTGGCACAAGATGCTTTCTTTGGCGGAGCGTTGCCTGTCATTATATGGTAATAGAGGGGCCTACGGTGGTGGATGTGGCTCACAAACCATTGAACTGATTCTGGCTCTCAGGGCAGAGTCACACAACCATAGATTTTCTTATCCGAGATAATCTGGTTGCTTATGCAAACTCTGATCAGAGCTTGATCCGAGTGTCAGCATACTGTGTTCTCTCAGATGAAAGAACCATAGCACACTGTGAGGAGAAGATGAAGAACAAAATGTCTCCATCTTCTCCAATCTGTGAGTCTGCAAAAATCGCACTTCCCTTGCATGTCTGTTGTGAATTCTGCTCTTGGGCTCCCTCCGGTGGTTGTTGATGGTAATGCAGTTGTTCCTGAGCAGCAGTCTTGGACAGGTGTTTCTGCTCATTGCAATTCGGACTGGGATATTTAGCTGTGCAGGACTCTTTAGTCCTTGCCAGTAGTCAATGTTCCTTTGGAAGTGTTGGTCCTCTGCCTGGCCCCTCCTGCTTGCTGCCAATTCAGCTAAGATAAGTGTTTTCTTCATTTTTTTAGACACACTGCTGTGTGTTTATTTTCTGTGCTTATCTTGTTTCTATTTTGTTCATGCTAGACTGTGCCTGTTGTTTTTCTCAGTCTAGTTGGACTCGCTGGAGTCGCAGATATACTCTCCACATCTTTAGTTAGGTGGTGGAGTTTTTGTATTTTTCTGCTGTGGATATTTTGTAGTGTTTTATGCTGACCGCATAGTATCCTGTACTATCCTCTCCTATCTAGGTAGAAGTGGCCTCCTTTGCTTATCCCTGTTTTCTGTCTGCGTGTGTCTTTTCCTCTCCTACTCACAGTCATTATTTGTGGGGGGCTACCTATCCTTTGGGGGTCTACTCTGAGGCAAGAGAGTTTTCCTATTTCCATCTTTAGGGATATTTAGTCCTTAGGCTGTGTCTAGGTGTCTAGGTCTGGTTAGGCACACCCCACGGCTACTTCTAGTTGCGGTGATAGGATCAGGGGTTGCGGTCAGTAAAGTTACCACTGCTCCAGCGAAGATCATTTCATGCTGCTCCAAGGCCACCTGATCATAACAGTACTACTGGCCAACAATGAGTTAATTGCATCTCAGAAGACGGGAGGAAAGATCTTGAGCCATTTTTTTTCTTCAGTCTGTTTTGTCTTATCCTCCCTCTTTATCTCTGGGTGGCTGAAGAGCCTTGTGCTAGCATGAGTGTTCAGGAATTAGCTTCTCGTGTAGACCAGCTTGCTGCTAGAGTACAGGGTATTTCTGATTACATTGTTCAGACTCCTGCTTTAGAACCGAAGATACCTACTCCTGATTTGTTTTTTGGTGACAGGTCCAAATTTTTGAGTTTTAAAAACAACTGTAAACTGTTTTTTGCATTGAAACCTCGATCCTCCGGGGATTCCATTCAACAAGTTAAGATAATAATTTCCCTGCTGCGTGGTGATCCACAGGATTGGGCATTTTCCCTGGAATCTGGGGATCCTGCTTTGCTTAATGTAGACTCCTTCTTTCAGGCATTAAGATTACTGTATGATGAACCTAATTCGGTGGATCAAGCTGAAAAGACCTTGTTGGCCCTGTCTCAGGGTCAAGAGGTGGCAGAATTGTATTGTCAGAAATTCAGAAAATGGTCTGTATTGACTAAATGGAATAATGATGCTTTGGCGGCAATTTTCAGAAAGGGTCTTTCTGAATCCGTTAAAGATGTTATGGTGGGGTTTCCCACACCCTCCAATCTGAGTGATTCTATGTCTCTGACCATTCAGATTGATCGGCGCTTGCGGGAGCGCAGATCTGTGCGCGCTGTGGCGTTGTCCTCAGAGCAAATTTCTGAGCCTATGCAATGTGATAGGATTCTGTCTAGAACGGATCGACAAGGTTTCAGATGTCAGAATAGGTTGTGTTATTATTGTTGGGACGCTTCCCATGTCATTTCTGTCTGCCCTAAACGGACCAAGAGGATCGCCAGTTCATTTACCATCAGTACTGTACAACCTAAATTTCTGTTATCTGTGTCCTTGATCTGTTCATTGTCATCATTTTCTGTCATGGCGTTTGTGGATTCAGGCGCCGCCTTGAACTTAATGGACTTTGAGTTTGCCAGGCGTTGTGGTTTTCCCTTGCAGCCTTTGCAGAACCCTATTCCTTTAAGGGGCATTGATGCTACACCCTTGGCTAAAAATAAGCCCCAGTTTTGGACACAGGTGACCATGCGCATGGCGCCAGCCCATCAGGAAGATTGTCGATTTCTGGTGTTGCATAATTTGCATGATGCTATTGTGCTGGGTTTTCCATGGTTGCAAGTACATAATCCTGTTTTGGATTGGAAGTCCATGTCTGTGACTAGTTGGGGTTGTCAGGGGGTTCATAATGATGTTCCTCTGACGTCTATCGCCCCTTCTCCCTCTTCTGAAATTCTGGAGTTTTTGTCTGATTTTCGGGATGTATTCGATGAGCCCAAGTCCAGTTTCCTTCCACCACACAGGGACTGCGATTGTGCTATTGACTTGATTCCAGGCTGTAAGTTTCATAAGGGCCGACTTTTCAACCTGTCTGTACCTGAACATACCGCCATGCGGAGCTATATTAAGGAGTCTTTGGAGAAAGGGCATATTCGTCCATCTTCTTCACCGTTGGGAGCGGGGTTCTTTTTTGTTGCTAAAAAAGATGGTTCCTTAAGACCCTGTATTGATTATCGCCTCTTGAATAAGATCACGGTCAAGTTTCAATATCCTTTACCTTTGCTTTCCAATTTGTTTGCTAGGATTAAGGGAGCTAGTTGGTTTACTAAGATTGACCTTCGGGGGGCTTATAATCTTGTTCGTATTAAGCAAGGTGATGAATGGAAAACTGCGTTTAACACGCCCGAGGGCCATTTTGAATACCTTGTGATGCCATTCGGACTATGGAAGTTGTCTATGGCAGTTAAGAGGTTAATTGCAGTTTCCTTGCTGTCACTTCTCTGGGCTATAGCATTTCAATTAATAGGAAAATTGAAATATTGAAATTTGCATGAAAGGACAGCCTACTTGAACAGTCATGCAGTACTGTCTATGATTTGGAAAGTGCATAAGCTATTTCCACATTTTCAAAGGAGAGAACACAGGGAGTCTGCATAGAAGCAAATTATTTCTGAACAGGGTCTTAGGAGAGCAGAGGTCAGGACAACCTCTTATTCATTAAGCAGAGAATCAAAATACACAGATATTGCCAAGCAAATGGTTGAGATGCTAGGTGATGTATGACTTTGAAACCCCTGTGAATTTATTCGATATGAACAGAATGTGCCATTTTAAGCTCTGGGGTTTTTCGAGACCCCACAGTATAATAAACTTTAAGGGATTGTACAGTGTTGTGGTGAAAGTCTGCAGTCACTATATGTGCAAACTGCATGTTGTAAGGATTTTCTGGTGTCGTTGCTGAGACCGAGAAGTCACATGACCAGAAGTATGTGATTGCACACATGCGGTCATGTGCTGACTAAACGTACTCGGCCTCAATCACTACAAGTGAATAGAGGGAAGCTGCACATGCCTAGTCAGAATGTCACCTAAAGGATGCAAATCGCATCCTTGCTGTCATCTGACCACCTAGTCTTCACAGTTTCGAGGGTGGGGAGGATGGTATTCCACTTCTCTGACTGCTCCTGTTGTTTTATATATATATATATATATATATATATATATATATATATATATATATATATATATATATAGTGTTTATCCTCCTGAAGGCTGCAGTTCATAGTAGTTGGGAATGACAGGGTTAGCTGAAAGGCTGGTCCATAGTGGGGAGGAGGGTTGGGAATCTGTGGGTTAGTTGCAGGTTTAAAAAACGTTGGGAGTAGGAAGAAAGTAGGTATGACATCCTTGGAAAATAGTGTGATGACAAGAGAAAAAAGCAGTGAGAAAAGTGTTTTAGAGAAACCCCATTGATAGCAGAAAAAATTCTATTCAGCAAGCAATTCAGGGAGGGCGGGGGAGAGTTTAACGTGCAACCAGAAACTTTATTAGGGCATGTGTCCACGTTCAGGCTTGCTTCAGGCTTTGGCCAGGATTTTATGCATGTAAAATCCTGACCAAATCTGCACCTGAGGTCACTGGCATGTCACCTGCGGTGTTCTTGCGTGTTTTGCTCATTGTAGCAACATGCTGCGTTCTGAAAAATGCGTGTGTTTTTTTCCTGCATAGTGGAGATGGGATTTCATTAAATCCCCTCCACTATGCTGTAACATCTGGACGCTGCGTTTTTGACGCTGTGGAAAAACGCAGCGTCAAAAACGCAGCGTTTCCTGAACGTGGAAACATACCCTTAGAGTTCCTAAGGGTTTCCAGGAAATGGACAAGTGTCGGCTAGGCCTTTTATGCTGGGGGCTGAAGAATATTGGTAACTGTGATAAGAACAGCTTAAAGTAGAGCTATACTTAGAAAGGAAGACGGTCCCTGACTTGTTCTGCAATGTACCAACTGTGCCACTGAAAATGTTTTTTGTAAAATGTCGCTGTATTGTAACCAGGAAACTGACATCTGAATCTCCTGCTGTTCAATGTGTGCAAGACAAACTGTTAGAAAGAGGATTTTGTTTTTATGGAAGGTGTGGTCTTCTTATTGTGTGGTCAATGGGAACCGGAGCCATGCAATGTGTGGCAGACCTGAGCTCGGAGGTGTCAATAACATGTTCACATATTTACACCACAGCATGGCCCCATTTTTCTGTAATAGGTTAGGGCGCGGAGAACGAGTACCTCATCCTCAGCTACTACCCTGAGCATCATTACATTATCAGGATTTTCAGGTGTCGTTGCCAAGACCGGGCAGTCACGTGACCACAAGTATGCAAGTGCAAAAAAGCAGTCATATTCTGACTAGATGTGCTTGGCCTCACTCAATACAAGTGAATTGATGTGAAAAGATGTGTAAAGTATCCGCTGCCTCTGGTCTTCTGTCCTCAGGAGCCACCGCACATAATGCATGGGACACAAGGTTCTTTACAACAGTTAACCTTTAACTAAACAGTCCAAGTTCATCAAGTGTGCACAGGTGGGATAGGGCACAACAATTCACACTTTCTTCCTCCTTAGTACAACTCCTCTTCTGTTCTGCCACCAGTTCATTCTGGATTACCCACAAGCCTGCTGACTCCATCAACCTCAGAGATTTGTCGCTCACTCCAGCAGTGCACCCGGGACTGACCACCTGCCCTCCATGTAATTCCATGTTCACTGACTTTACAAATCAGAAGACCAGGCCCGCTCCTTGGTACCCGACCCTATCCCTAGTTACCGTATCCTGTTGAAATGTCCATCAGGGAACTCCATTTGGCCTCCTACTGCCTTGAACATTTGGCCCATGCTGCCCCTAGCGACCCACCGCACCTGAATTTGAACTCCACTAAAGGTACTGTACCTTCACACATAGCGATTTCGTTACCGGTATCGTTGCAACATCACGCTTTTTGTGACGAAGCAACGATCCCGCTAACAATCTCGTTATGTGTGACGGTCAGGCCCCTGCTGGGAGATCGTTGGTCGTTGGGGAATGATCAGGACCTTTTTTGGTCACTGATCACCCGCTGTCATGGCTGGATTGGCGTGTGTGACGCCGATCCAGTGATGTGTTCACTTGTAACCAGGGTAAATATCGGGTTACTAAGCGCAGGGCCGCGCTTAGTAACCCGATATTTACCCTGGTTACTATTGTAAAAGTTAAAAAAAAAACAGTACATACTTATATTCTGATGTCTGTCACGTCCCCCGCCGTCAGCTTCCCTGCACTGACTGTCAGCGCCGGCCGTAAAGCAGAGCACAGCGGTGACGTCACCGCTGTGCTCTGCTTTACGGCCGGCGCTGACACAGTCAGTGCGGGAAGCTGACGGCGGGGGACGTGACAGACATCGGAATGTGAGTATGTACTGTTTTTTTTTTTTACTTTTACAATGGTAACCAGGATAAATATCGGGTTACTAAGCGCGGCCCTGCACTTAGTAACCCGATGTTTACCCTGGGCATCATTGAACTCGTTCCGCTGATCGTTGGTCGCTGGAGAGAGCTGTTTGTGTGACAGCTCCCCAGCGACCACACAACGACTTACCAACGATCACGGCCAGTTCATATCGCTGGTCGTGATCGTTGATAAGTCGTTTAGTGTAACGGTACCTTTAGTACTTTGCTAGCTGATACTAGCTACTTTGCTAGCTGATTAGCAGTAGTGCCGACCCACTGGGATAATCCTATTATTAACCATTTCCTATCTTACATGCTAATCCTCTTATCCATGTTCTATACCTAAAGGTACCTTCACACATAACGATATCGTTAACGATATCGTTGCTTTTTGTGACGTAGCAACGATATCATTAAGGAAATCGTTCTGTGTGACAGCGACCAACGATCAGGCCCCTGCTGGGAGATCGTTGGTCGCTGAGGAAAGTCCAGAACTTTATTTCGTCGCTGGACTCCCTGCAGACATTGCTGGATCGGCGTGTGTGACACCGATCCAGCGATGTCTTCACTGGTAACCAGGGTACACATCGGGTTACTAAGCGCAGGGCCGCGCTTAGTAACCCGATGTTTACCCTGGTTACCAGCGTAAAAGTAAAAAAAACAAACACTACATACTTACCTACCGCTGTCTGTCCCCGGCGCTCTGCTTCTCTGCACTCCTCCTGCACTGGCTGTGAGCGTCGGTCAGCCGGAAAGCAGAGCGGTGACGTCACCGCTCTGCCTTCCGGCCGCTGTGCTCACAGCCAGAGCAGGAGGAGTGCAGAGAAGCGCCGGGACAGACAGCGGTAGGTAAGTATGTAGTGTTTGTTTTTTTTACTTTTACGCTGGTAACCAGGGTAAACATCGGGTTACTAAGCGCGGCCCTGCGCTTAGTAACCCGATGTTTACCCTGGTTACCCGGGGACCTCGGGATCGTTGGTCGCTGGAGAGCTGTCTGTGTGACAGCTCTCCAGCGACCAAACAGCGACGCTGCAGCGATCGACATCGTTGTCGGTATCGCTGCAGCGTCGCTGAGTGTGAAGGTACCTTTACACTTTCCTAAGTTTATCCTATGATGCACTGACATTATGCACTAACCGTTTATATGCTGTACATCACCATAATTGTATTACATTACATTTGACACTTTAAATATAAACACTAGATGGTGGCCCGATTCTAATCGGGTATTGTAGAATATGTATTTATGTATGTATATAGCAGCCACATAGTATATACCACAGGCCACGTAGTACATAGGAGCCATATAGTATATAGCAGACAAATACTACATGGCCTATGCTATATACTATGTGGCTGCTATATACATGCATATTGTAGAATACCCGATGCGTTAATACAGGCCACGCAATATATAACAGTGGTCACGCAGTATATAACACAGCCATGTACTATATAACACAGCCAACGCAGTATATAGCAGCCACACAGTATATAACACAGGCAATGTAGTATATAACACAGGCCACGCAGTATATAGCACTGGCCACGTAATATATAACACAGCCCACGCAGTATATAGCAGCCACGTCGTATCTAACACTGCCCACGCAGTATATAGCAGCCACGTAGTATATAACACTGCCCACGCAGTATATAACAGTGGCCACATAATATATAGCACAGCTCACGCAGTACATAACACAGCCCACATAGTATATAACAGTGCCTATGTAGTATATAACACAGCCACGTACTATATAACACAGCCCACGCAGTATATAGCAGCCACGCAGTATATAACACAGGCGACGTAGTATATAACACAGGCCATGCAGTATATAGCAGCCACATAGTATATAGCACAGCCCACGCAGCCCACGGAGTATATAGCAGCCACGTAGTATATAACACTGCCCACGCAATATATAGTAGCCACGTAGTATATAACACTGCCCACGCAGTATATAACAGTGGTCACATAATATATAGCACAGCTCACGCAGTACAAAAGACAGCCCAAATAGTATATAACAGTGCCTATTTAGTATATAACACAGCCACATACTATATAACAGCCCACGCAGTATATAGCAGCCACGCAGTATATAACACAGGCGACATAGTATATAACACAGGCCGTGCAGTATGTATCAGCCACATAGTATATAACACAGCCCACGCAGTATATAGCAGCCATGCAGTATATAACACAGGCGACGTAGTATATAACACAGGCCAAGCAGTATATAGCAGCCACGTAGTATATAGCACAGCCCACACAGTATATAGCAGCCACGTAGTATATAACACTGCCCACGCAATATATAGCAGCCACGTAGTATATAACACTGCCCACGCAGTATATAACAGTGGTCACGTAATATATAGCACAGCTCAAGCAGTACAAAACACAGCCCACATAGTATATAACAGTGCCTATGTAGTATATAACACAACCACATACTATATAACAGCCCACGCAGTATATAGCAGCCACGCAGTATATAACACAGGCCATGCAGTATATAGCAGCCACATAGTATATAACACTGCCCACGCAGTATATAGCAGCCACGTAGTATATAACACAGCCCACGCAGTATATAGCAGCCACGTACTATATAACACTGCCCACGCAGTATATAGCAGCCACGTAGTATATAACACTGCCCACGCAGTATATAACAGTGGGCACGTAGCATATAGTGGGCACGTAGTAGTGGGCACATAGTATATAACACTGCCTATGTAGTATATAGCAGCCACGTGGTATCTAACACAGCCCACATAGTACACAGCAGTGTGGGCACCATATCCCTGTTAAAAAAATAATTATAATAAAAAATAGTTATATACTCACCCCCTGTGATCCACTGAAGCTCGCGAGACCGCTAAGTCTTCTGGGTAATTTCGCAATGCATTGCCGGGAACGGAAGATGGCGGCAGGCGCGAGCGCATCGTCTGACGACGGAGGGTGAGAATAGCAGGTTTTTTGTTTTTTTATTATTTTTAACATTAAATTTTTTTACTATTGATGCCGCATGGGCAGCATCAATAGTAAAAAGTTGGGGACATACAGGGTTAATAGCAGCGGTTACGGTGTGCGTTATCCGCGGCATAACGCGGTCCGTTACCGCCGGCATTAACCCTGTGTGAGCGGTGACTGGAGGGGAGCATGCGGGCACCGGACACTGACTGCGGGGAGTAAGGAGCGGCCATTTTCTTCCGGACTGTGCCCACCGCTGATTGGTCATGGCTGTTTTGCCGCGACAAATCAGCGACTTGGATTTCCATGACAGACAGAGGCCGCGACCAATGAATATCCGTGACAGACAGACAGACAGAAGGACAGACAGAAAGACGGAAGTGACCCTTAGACAATTATATAGTAGATAAATAGGTATTTGCATAGCGCATTTGTTGTCTTCAGGGACAGGAACAGAGCAAGACAGTCCACAACCTACAGGTGCAAATCACATTCTTATGGTCATTTGACTACCCAGTATTAGCAGTGACACCAGAGAAACCAATGTTGTGCACGTGTTGTAAAGGTTCAGAAGTCAACAGTTACATACAGTGATTGCAGACTTTCACCACAAAAACGGATAAAAAAAAATAGAAAACTTACTACTTACCTCTTTTGAGCCTCACCTATTGCTCACTTTAGTTCAGTCTTCTCCTCTGGGGTCCAAGGCTGGTGATTAAATGTTTAAAGGAGTTGTGTGGACAAAATTATAATTTCATGTGTGGCTTGCAGCTGTGAAATATAACAAACTTAAGTTTTAATGATAATCATAATCTTTATTTTTTATATAGCGCTAACATATTCTGCAGCGCTTTACAGTTTGCACACATTATCATCGCTGTCCCCGATGAGGCTCAGAATCTAAGTTCCCTATCAGTATGTCTTTGGAATGTGGGAGGAAACCGGAGAACCCAGAGGAAACCCACGCAAACACAGGGACAACATACAAACTCCTTGCATATGTTGTCCTTGGTGTGATTTGAACCCAGGACTCCAGCACGGCAAGGCTGCGGTGCTAACAACTGACCACCGTGCTGCTCTACTCAGTTTTACTCATGTATCGGAAGCCACTTGTATACAGCTCAGGTCTCTACATGGTCTGTGTTTACACAAGAAGGGAAACATCACTGTTCCAACAGCAGTAGGACTGTTGCAGTCTGTCATTGGGTGCAGCCATTAGGTGAGTTGAGCAGTGCATCATCATATTGAATTGGAACGTGAAATTAAAATTCCTTTAACCCCTTCGCGCCACGCGCCGTACTAGTACTGCGCTGCCGGCACTGCATTTGTGCCAGCAGCAGTACTAGTACGGCGCACCGATCACAGCGGTCTCGCGCTGAGTGCCGCGGTGATCAGGTGCGGGTGTCAGCTGTATATAACAGCTGACACCCCGCAGCAATGCCCACGATCGGCGCTATCGCCGATCGCGGGCATTTAACCCCTCTGATGCCGCTGTCAGTAGTGACAGCGGCATAGAGGGGGATCGCGCAGGGACGGGGGCTCCCTGCGCTCTCCCACCGGAGCAACGCAATGAGATCGCGTTGCTCCGGTGACCCGGAAGGAGTCCCCGGATCCAAGATGGCCGCCGGACTCCTTCCGGGTCATGAAATGACCTGGCTAGCCGGCGCCTGCTGAGAGCAGGCGCCGGAAAGCCAGCTAAGCTGCCTGTCAGATCGTTGATCTGACAGTGTGCTATGCACAGTGTCAGATCAACGATCTGATCTAATACAGTGATGTCCCACCCTGGGACAATGTTAGAAAGTAAAAAAAAAAAAAAAAATAGAATGTGTAAAAAAAAATAAAAAAATCCCCAAATAAAAAAAAACAAAAAATTCCCAATAAATCCATTTATTTATGTAAAATAAAAAAAAACAATAAATGTACACATATTTGGTATCGCCGTGTCCGTAACGACCCGCTCTATAAAACTATCCCACTAGTTAACCCCTTCAGTGAACACCGCAAAAAAAATAAATAAAAAACAAGGCAAAAAACATTGCTTTATTATCATACAGGCGTACAAAAAGTGGAATAACACGCGATAAAAACGACGGATATAAATAACCATGGTACCGTTGAAAACGTCATCTTGTCCCGCAAAAAAAAAGCCACCATACAGCATCATCAGCAGAAAAATAAAAAAGTTATAGCTCTCAGAATAAAGCGATGCAAAAACAATTATTTTTTTATATAAAATAGTTTTTATTGTGTAAAAGCGCCAAAACATAAAAAAATTACATAAATGAGGTATCGCTGTAATCGTACTGACCTGAAGAATAAAACTGCTTTATCCATTTTACCACATGTGGAACGGTATAAACGTCCCCCCCTAAAAGAAATTCAGGAATTGCTGGTTTTTGTTCATTCCGCCTCCCAAAAATCGGAATAAAAAGCGATCAAAAAATGTCATCTGCCCGAAAATGTTACCAATAAAAACTTCAACTCGTCCCGCAAAAAACAAGATCTCACATGACTCTGTGGGCCAAAATATGGATAAATTATAGCTCTCAAAATGTGGTGATGCAAAAACTATTTTTTGCAATAAAAAGCGTCTTTTAGTGTGTGACAGCTGCCAATCATAAAAATCCGCCAAAAAAACGCTATAAAAGTAAATCAAACCCCCCTTCATCTCCCCCTTACTTAGGGAAAAATAATAAAATGTAAAAAAATGTATTTATTTCCATTTTCCCATTAGGGCTAGGGTTAGGGTTAGGGCTAGGGTTAGGGCTAGGGTTAGGGTTGGGGTTAGGGTTTCAGTTATAATTGGGGGTTTCCACTGTTTAGGCACATCAGGGGCTCTCCAAACGCGACATGGCGTCCGATCTCAATTCCAGCCAATTCTGCTTTGAAAAAGTAAAACAGTGCTTCTTCCCTTCCGAGTTCTCCTGTGTGCCCAAACAGTGGTTCCCCCCAACATATGGGTTATCAGCGTTCTCAGGACAAGTTGGACAACAACTTTTGGGGTCCAATTTGTCCTGTTACCCTTGGGAAAATAAAAACATAGGGGATAAAATATCATTTTCGTGTAAAAAAAATATTCTTTATTTTCACGGCTCTGCGTTATAAACTGTAGTGAACCACTTGTTGGTTCAAAGCTCTCACAACACATCTAGATAAGTTCCTTGGGGGGTCTAGTTTCCAATATGGGGTCACTTGTGGGGGGTTTCTACTGTTTAGGTACATCAGGGGCTCTGCAAATGCAACATGACGCCTGCAATCCATTCCATCTAAGTCTGCATTTCAAACGGTGCTCCTTCCCTTCCGAGCTCTGCCATGCACTCAAACGGTGGTTCCCCCCCACATGTGGGGTATCAGCGTACTCAGGACAAATTGGACAATAACATTTGTGGTCCAATTTCTCCTGTTACCCTTGGGAAAATAAAAACATGGGGGCTAAAATATCATTTTCGTGGAAAAAAAATATTTTTTATTTTCACGGCTCTGCGTTATAAACTGTAGTGAAACACTTGTTGGTTCAAAGCTCTCACAACACATCTAGATAAGTTCCTTGGGGGGTCTAGTTTCCAATATGGGGTCACTTGTGGTGGGTTTCTACTGTTTAGGTACATCAGGGGCTCTGCAAATGCAACATGACACCTGCAATCCATTCCATCTAAGTCTGCATTTCAAACGGTGCTCCTTCCCTTCCGAGCTCTGCCATGCACTCAAACGGTGGTTCCCCACCACATGTGGGGTATCAGCGTACTCAGGACAAATTGGACAATAACATTTGTGGTCCAATTTCTCCTGTTACCCTTGGGAAAAAAAAATTGCGGGCTAAAACATCATTTTGTGGAAAGAAAAAATGATTTTTTAATTTTCACAATGCTACATTCTAAACTTTAGTGAAACAATTGGGGGTTAAAAGTGCTCACCACACATCTAGATAAGTTCCTTAGGGGGTCTTCTTTCCAAAATGGGGTCACTTGTGGGGGGTTTCCACTGTTAAGGCACGTCAGGGGCCCTCCAAATGCGACATGGCGTCCGATCTCAATTCCAGCCAATTTTGCATTGAAAAGTCAAATGGCACTCCTTCCCTTCCGAGCTCTGCCATGTGCTCAAACAGTGGTTTATCCCCATATTTGAAGTATCGGCGTACTCAGGACAAATTGCACAACAACTTTTGTGGTCCAATTTATCCTGTTACCCTTGGGAAAATAAAAAATTTGGGGCAAAAAGATCATTTTTTGTGAAAATTAATATAAATTTTTTTTTACGGCTCTACATTATAAACTGTGAAGCACTTGGAGGTTCAAAGTGCTCACCACACATCTAGATTAGTTCCTTAGGGGGTCTACTTTCCAAAATGGTGTCACTTGTGGGGGTTTCCACTGTTTAGGCACATCAGGGGCTCTCCAATCGTGACATGGGCTCCGATCTCAATTCCAGCAAATCTTGCATTGAAAAGTCAAATGGCGCTCCTTCCCTTCCGAGCTCTGCCATGTGCCCAAACAGTGGTTTACCCCCACATATGGGGTATCGGCGTACTCAGGACAAATTGTACAATGACTTTTGTGGTCCAATTTCTCCTGTTACCCTTGGTAAAATGAAACAAATTGGACCTGAAGTAAAAATTTTGTGAAAAAAAAGTTAAATGTTCAATTTTTTTAAACATTCAAAAAATTCCTGTGAAGCACCTGAAGGGTTAATAAACTTTTTGAATGTGGTTTTGAGTACCTTGAGGGGTGCAGTTTTTAGAATGGTGTCACTTTTGGGCATTTTCTGTCAAATAGACCCCTCAAAGTCACTTCAAGTGTGAGGTGGTCCGTAAAAAAATGGTTTTGCAAATTTTGTTGCAAAAATGAGAAATCGCTGGTCAACTTTTAACCCTTATAACGTCCTAACAAAAAAATTATGTTTCCAAAATTGTGCTGATGTAAAGCAGACATGTGGGAAATGTTGTTTATTAACTATATTATGTGATATAACTCTCTAATTTAAGGGCATAAAAACTAAGATTTTGAAAATTGCTAAATTTTCATAATTTCCGACAAATTTTTGTTTTTTTCACAAATAAATGCAAGTCATATCGAAGAAGTTTTACCACTATCATGAAGTACAATATGTCACGAGAAAACAGTGTCAGAATCACCAGGATCCGTTGAAGCGTTTACGAGTTATGACCTCATAAAGTGACAGTGGTCAGAATTGTAAAAATTGGCCCTGTCACTTAGGTGAAAACAGGCTTTGGGGTGAAGGGGTTAAAGCATATCTCTAAATGCTGTTAACAGCTTAGATGAGATGGAAATCCCAATAATTATGTAAAGAATGAAAAGTTTAAAAAAATGCACTGTAAAATCGGAAAAAAAAATTGCTTCGTAAAAGGTTATGTTTTACTATCTGGTTTTAACATAAACACAAAAAGAATTATTATAGCTTATTGCTGTGTATCCATAATGGGTATATAGCCTATAAGTATAATGTACAGCCAGATATACAGATACAATTATATATTAATTTATTAGGTACGTGATTAAAATACAATTACACTATAAAGAAAAATGGAAAAGGGTAAGAAAGAACCCCGTAAAGTGCTGGTGCAGGGGTAGCAAGGTAACCTGTCCAATGCGCATTTCCACATGGCTTCAATGGGGAACTCAAAGCCATCGAAGTGAAACGCGCGTCGGGCAAGTGCAATAGCAGTGGGTTAATACACCCCATTACCATTACTTACCATCTGTTTATATCTTTTCACCTTGGTTTCCTCTTGCCATCTGTATATAATGATCTTTGATGCATACTAGTATGTAAATGTACTGATATATATCTTTTTCCATATGACCATCTATGTTTATCAGTAAGCACTTTAAATTACTTGTATAACTCACTTGTAATTTATCTGAGCCATATATTATGTATCATGCATTCATAATGTGCACACATTGTGCTTGACTATAAGACTTTTGGAAAATTTGATTACTTTGCTACCACCCACCGCACAAGCACTTTATGAGGTTCATTCTTACCATTTTCCATTTTTCTTTATAGTGTAATTGTATTTTAATCATGAACCTAATAAATTAATATATAATTTTATCCATATTTCTCTATTAAATAGTTGATTAGCCCTTTCAAGACTGGCTAATTTGGACATAGAGCGTAGTCCACAGCTCTATGATAGAGACTTTTTCCAGCACGGAGCACTAGTTGCGTCGTTATTGTTATGTTTTATTAGATGGTGTCTTGCTGTGTTTTATTAGTGAATTGTTTGCTCATCAGTTCATCCTCAGGAATCAATGTTTACATTCAGTGACAGTAAGCAGGGGAAGATGAGCAGGCTAGATCTTATGTAAACCTAATGGTACCGTTACACTAAGCGACGCTGCAGCGATATAGACAACGAGCCGATCGCTGCAGCGTCGCTGTTTAGGTCGCTAGGAGACGTCAAACACGGCAACACCAGAACGATGCAGGAGCGATCCAGTGACGTACTTATCGTTCTCGCTGGTTGTTCGCTCCATGAAAAAACATTGCAGGCATCGTTGCTTTTGCTGTCAAACATGACGAATCACGCCGACCTGACGACGAAATAAAGTTCCGGACTTCTAGCTCCGAATAACGATGGCACAGCAGGATCCTGATCGCTGCTGCGTGTCAAACACAACGAGATCGCTATCTAGGACGCTGCAACGTCATGGATCGCTGTCGTTCTCGTTGGTAAGATGCTCAGTGTGAAGGTACCTTTAGGCCAGACAGTAGATTACTAAAGGTAAATGTAAATCAATCATCCTATCAATCCCCTCTGTAACTCAAGGTCTCAATGCTTCCAGCCTAGGCCCATTGTGTGGATGGAGATAGTAGACCCAGGGGAGACGTCACCACAGGGGGTCTCGCATGCAGTCTTAGGTCATGGAATATGCTTAATTCTGTGAGCTAAAGAAAAATGTTTAAGGGGGAGGGAGAAAAAGACACATGTGTTGAATCAGGCAGTTGGAGTAACTTTGAAGGGAGAAGATCCAAGCTGAGATGGGTGGATGGACTATGGAGTTCAGGAGATCAGTTGCCAGCTGGGCTAGATCCTTCTGCTATGCTTGAGGGATCTTTTGTCTGAATTTAACAAATGGCGGGATACAAAATCTATGGGCCAACCAAAAAGTGCGGGTTCTGGCGTTGAGCCTGACATCGGCATACTATTACGCCCGATGTTGGAAAGGTGTTAAAAAGAGTGGAGCGCCCGCTAGGACCGTGGGGTACTCGGGCCAGGTCCGGCGGTACTTAAAGGGGAGGGTCACGGCAGCGGTGACCCAGTCCATGGCCCTGGACGTCCAATTAAAGGGGATGAAGTGTAGTGGACAATATAGTCTATGAGGAAATGTTCGTGACGCCACCTGTGGTACTTGGCCAGAGATGGCTAACGCTGCTTAAAGGGGACCACTGGGGTTGACTGTATTGCAGCAGAGTTGGTACTGCTCTTCACAGGTAGAGCTTAGTCCCCAGGGCTACCGGTGCAGTTATTAAGGGATAATACACATCAAAAATATGAAACAGGAAACCAAATGCCATAAAATCATGAAAATCTTTATTAGTGTGGTATAATAAATTGTTAAAAAATGAACAAGGGGACAACAATATACAAAAAACAGCCCAAAATTTGTACAGAACAATGAAAACATATACTCATCTGTAAGAGCGAATCTACCATATACAGTTAGGGCCAGAAATATTTGGACAGTGACACAATTTTCGCGAGTTGGGCTCTGCATGCAACCACATTGGATTTGAAATGAAACCTCTACAACAGAATTCAAGTGCAGATTGCAACGTTTAATTTGAAGGGTTGAACAAAAATATCTGATAGAAAATGTAGGAATTGTACACATTTCTTTACAAACACTCCACATTTTAGGAGGTCAAAAGTAATTGGACAAATAAACATAACCCAAACAAAATATTTTTATTTTCAATATTTTGTTGCAAATCCTTTGGAGGCAATCACTGCCTTAAGTCTGGAACCCATGGACATCACCAAATGCTGGGTTTCCTCCTTCTTAATGCTTTGCCAGGCCTTTACAGCCGCAGCCTTCAGGTCTTGCTTGTTTGTGGGTCTTTCCGTCTTAAGTCTGGATTTGAGCAAGTGAAATGCATGCTCAATTGGGTTTAGATCTGGAGATTGACTTGGCCATTGCAGAATGTTCCACTTTTTGGCACTCATGAACTCCTGGGTAGCTTTGGATGTATGCTTGGGGTCATTGTCCATCTGTACTATGAAGCGCCGTCCAATCAACTTTGCAGCATTTGGCTGAATCTGGGCTGAAAGTATATCCCGGTACACTTCAGAATTCATCTGGCTACTCTTGTCTGCTCTTATGTCATCAATAAACACAAGTGACCCAGTGCCATTGAAAGCCATGCATGCCCATGCCATCACGTTGCCTCCACCATGTTTTACAGAGGATGTGGTGTGCCTTGGATCATGTGCCGTTCCCTTTCTTCTCCAAACTTTTTTCTTCCCATCATTCTGGTACAGGTTGATCTTTGTCTCATCTGTCCATAGAATACTTTTCCAGAACTGAGCTGGCTTCTTGAGGTGTTTTTCTGCAAATTTAACTCTGGCCTGTCTATTTTTGGTATTGATGAATGGTTTGCATCTAGATGTGAACCCTTTGTATTTACTGTCATGGAGTCTTCTCTTTACTGTTGACTTAGAGACAGATACACCTACTTCACTGAGAGTGTTCTGGACTTCAGTTGATGTTGTGAACGGGTTCTTCTTCATCAAATTAAGTATGCGGCGATCATCCACCACTGTTGTCATCCGTGGACGCCCAGGCCTTTTTGAGTTCCCAAGCTCACCAGTCAATTCCTTTTTTCTCAGAATGTACCCAACTGTTGATTTTGCTACTCCAAGCATGTCTGCTATCTCTCTGATGGATTTTTTCTTTTTTTTCAGCCTCAGGATGTTCTGCTTCACCTCAATTGAGAGTTCCTTTGACCGCATGTTGTCTGCTCACAGCAACAGCTTCCAAATGCAAAACCACACACCTGGAATCCACCCCTGACCTTTTAACTACTTCATTGATTACAGGTTAACGAGGGAGACGCCTTCAGAGTTAATTGCAGCCCTTAGAGTCCATTGTCCAATTACTTTTGGTCCCTTGAAAAAGAGGACGCTATGCATTACAGAGCTATGATTCCTAAACCCTTTCTCCAATTTGGATGTGGAAACTATCATATTGCAGCTGGGAGTGTGCACTTTCAGCCCATATTATATATATAATTGTATTTCTAAACATGTTTTTGTAAACAGCTAAAATAACAAAACTTGTGTCACTGTCCAAATATTTCTGGCCCTAACTGTAGTATATAAAGTGCAAAGTGCCTGTTCAAAAAATCTCCATCATGGGGTAATACAAATTCTCTGTCCTCCATAGTAAACGCCTGCGCAAAGCAAGATTGCCTTGTGCAGGCGTGTACTATGGAGGACAGAGAATGAACTTCAATCCAATATTGCAGCCAGCATGCAGCCAGCGGGTAAGGAAAGGGTGATTCAAACACCCAAAAACCCCGCCTCTATGGCTGAAAATTGTTCCCTCCAAATTCAGGTGACAGAGTCCCTTTAAACTCTATTTATGATATCATTCAATCCATTTGGATATAATGTTCCCAAATGATATATCCAAAACGTTTCTTTCTGGTATAAAAGAGAATTCCTGTTTGCAACACCAATGGGTATCTGCTCCATCGGAGTTACTTTTATGTTGACAATTTTGTTATGTTTAATTAGCAGATGCTTTGAGAGGCTATGTATGTTTTAAAATGCCGTTTTTTGCTCTATTTCTATGACCTTTAACCCCTTAATCCCATATGACGTACTATCCCGTCGAGGTGACCTAGGACTTAATTCCCAGGGATGGGATAGTACGTCATATGCGATCGGCCGCGCTCACAGGGGGAGCGCGGCCGATCGCGGCCAGGTGTCAGCTGACTATCGCAGCTGACATCTGGCACTATGTGCCAGGAGTGGTCACGGACCGCTCCTGGCACATTAACCCCCGGAACACTGCAATCAGACATGATCGCAGCATTGCGGCGGTACAGGGAAGCATTTTTCAGGGAGGGGGCTTCCTGTGTGCTTCCCTGAGACCCTCGGTACAAGGCGATGTGCTCACCTTGTACTGAGCGTCTCCTCCCTGCAGGCCAAAATGGCCGCGGGGCTACATCCGGGTCCTGCAGGGAGGTGGCTTACCAGCGCTTGCCCTGAGTCTGCAGTCCTGCATGTCAGATTGCTGATCTGACATAGTGCTCTGCAAAGTGTCAGATCAGCGATACTATACACTATAACATGATGCCCCCCCTGGGGCAATGCTATAAAGTGAAAAAAAAAATCACATGTGTAAAAAAAAAAAAAATTCTAAATAAAGAAAAAAATATATAGTTCCCATACATATATTTCTTTATCTAAATAATAATAATAAAAAAAAAAGTTCACATATTTAATATCGCCGCGTCCGTAACGACCCCACCTTTAAAACTGTCCTGCTAGTTAACCCCTTCAGTGAATGCGGTAAAAAAAAATGATGCAAAAAACAACGCTTTATTATCATACCGCTGAACAAAAAGTGGAATAACACGGCATCAAAAAGACGGTTATAAATAATCATGGTACCGCTGAAAATGTCATCTTGTCCTGCAAAAAACTAGCTGCCATACAGCATCATCAGCGAAAAATAAAAAAGTTATAGTCCTCAGAATAACGCGATGCAAAAATAATTATTTTTCTATAAAATAGTTTTTATCGTATAAAAGCGCCAAAACATAAAAAATGATATAAATGAGGTATCGCTGTAATCGTACTGACCTGAAGAATAAAACTGCTTTGTCAATTTTACCAAACGTGGAACGGTATAAACAGAAAAGAAATTCATGAATAGCTGGTTTTTGTTCATTCTGCCTCACAAAAATCAGAATAAAAAACGATCATCTGAAAAATGTCACGTGCCCAAAAATGTTACCAATAAAAACGTCAACTCGTCACGCAAAAAAACAAGACCTCACGTGACATGACTCTGTGGATCAAAATATGGAAAAATTATAGCTCTCAAAATGTGGACGCAAAAACTATTTTTTGCAATAAAAAGCATCTTTTAGTATGTGATGGCTGCCAATCATAAAAATCCACTAAAAACGCTATAAATAGTAAATCAAACCCTCCTTCATCACCCCCTTACTTAGGGAAAAATAATACAATAAAAAAAATGTATTTATTTCCATTTTCCCATTAGGGTTAGGGTTAGGGCTATAGTTAGGGCTAGGGTTAGGATTAGGGCTAGGGTTAGGATTAGATCTAGGGTTAAGGTACCGTCACACTAGACGATATCGCTAGCGATTCGTGACGTTGCAGCGTCCTCGCTAGCGATATCGTCCAGTGTGACAGGCAGCAGCGATCAGGCCCCTGCTGTGCTGTCGCTGGTCGGGGAAGAAAGTCCAGAACTTTGTTTCGTCGCTGGACTCCCCGCAGATATCGCTGAATCGGCGTGTGTGACACCGATTCAGCGATGTCTTCGCTGGTAACCAGGGTAAACATCGGGTAACTAAGCGCAGGGCCGCGCTTAGTAACCCAATGTTTACCCTGGTTACCATCGTTAAAGTAAAAAAAACAACCGCTACATACTTACCTACCGCTGTCTGTCCTCGGCGCTCTGCTTCTCTGGTCTGGCTGTGAGCACAGCGGCCGGAAAGCAGAGCAGTGACGTCACCGCTCTGCTTTCCGGCAGCCCGGCGCTCACAGCCAGACCAGAGAAGCAGAGCGCCGAGGACAGACAGCGGTAGGTAAGTATGTAGCGTTTGTTTTTTTACTTTTAGGATGGTAACCAGGGTAAACATCGGGTTACTAAGCGCGGCCCTGCGCTTAGTTACCCGATGTTTACCCTGGTTACCGGGGACCTCGGGATCGTTGGTCGCTGGAGAGCTGTCTGTGTGACAGCTCTCCAGCGACCAAACAGCGATGCTGCAGCGATCCGGATCGTTGTCGGTATCGCTGCAGCGTCGCTAAGTGTGACGGTACCTTTAGGGCTAGGGTTAGGGCTAAGGTTAGGGCTAGGGTTAGGGCTAGGGTTAGGGCTAGGGTTAGGGCTAGGATTAGGGCTAGGGTTAGGGCTAGGCTTAGGGTTGGGGTTAGGGTTGGGGCTAGGGTTAGGGTTTCAGTTAGAATTGGGGGTTTCCACTGTTTAGGCACATCAGGGGCTCTCCAAACACGACATGGCGTCCGATCTCAATTCCAGCTAATTCTGCGTTGAAAAAGTAAAGCAGTGCTCCTTCCCTTCCGAGGTCTCCCGTGTGCCCAAACAGCGGTTTACCCCAACATATGGGGTATCAGCGTACTCAGGACAAATTGGACAACAACTTTTGGGGTCCAATTTCTCTTGTTACCCTTGGGAAAATAAAAATTTGGGGGGCTAAAAACCATTTTTGTGGGAAAAAAATGAATTTATATTTTCACGGCTCTGCGTTATAAACTGTAATGAAATACTTGGGGGTTTAAAGTTCTCACAACACATCTAGATAAGTTCCTTGGGGGGTCTATTTTCTAATATGGGGTCACTTGTTGGGGTTTCTACTGTTTAGGTACATTAGGGGCTCTGCTAACGCAATGTGACGCCTGCAGACCAATCCATCTAAGTCTGCATTTCAAATGGCACTCCTTCTCTTCCGAGCTCTGCCATGCGCCCAAACGGTGGTTTCCCCCCACATATGGGGTATCATTGTAGTGAGGACAAATTGGACAACAACTTTTGGTGTCCAATTTCTCCTGTTACCCTTGGGAAAATACAAAACTGGGGGCTAAAAAATAATTTTTGTGGAAAAAAATGATTTTTTATTTTTACGGCTCTGCGTTATAAACTGTAGTGAAACACTTTGGGGTTCAAAGCTCTCACAACACATCTAGATAAGTTCCTTAGGGGATTTATTTCCAAAATTGTGTCACTTTTGGGGGGTTTCAGTGTTTAGGCACATCTGTGACTCTTCAAACGCAACATGTCGTCCCATCTCAATTCCAGTCAATTTTGCATTGAAAAGTCAAACGGCGCTCCTTCCCTTCCGAGCTCTGCCATGCGCCCAAACAGTGGTTTACCCCAATATATGGGGTATCAGTGTACTCAGGACAAATTGCACAACAACGTTTGGGGTCCAATTTCTTCTCTTACCCATGGGAAAATAAAAAATTTGTGGCAAAAAGATCATTTTTGTGAAAAAAATATGATTTTTTATTTTTACGGCTCTGCATTATAAACTTCTGTGAAGCACTTGGTGGGTCAAAGTGCTCATCACACATCTAGATAAGTTCCTTAGGGGGTCTACTTTCCAAAATGGTGTCACTTGTGTGGGGTTTCAATGTTTAGGCACATCAGTGGCTCTCCAAACGCAACATGGCATCCCATCTCAATTCCAGTCAATTTTGCATTGAAAAGTCAAATAGCGCTCCTTCCCTTCCGTTCCTTGGAGAACACCACATGAAATTTGATCCTTACTTTTATTAATGTTTTTTCTTTTTGAATCCACCTGGTTTTTTTTTTAGTTTACTGGGGGCCACCAAATTTTTCAAAGTTTTCCCACTTCTATATGTAATCCCTGGTTTATCAGGGAGATGTTTTCCCAAAACAGGGTCACGCTTTAAAATATATTAATACTTTATTTCCCCTATTGAATGTTGTCAGAAAATTCAATTTCCAGCGATCATCAATTTTTTCTTTACCAATAGGCAAATTATCCCCCTTCCTGTTTTTTCCTTGTATTCATTCCTCCTGTGTTTTTATTTTGTTATCCCTATATGCACCATTTATCAAATTTTTGTATTCTCTTTTTTTCTTAAATTTTCTTTTTAAAATTTTAGACTGAGCTACACAATCAGATTCTCTCACACAATTATTTCTTATACGAAAAAATTGGCTGTGGGGTATATTAACCTTCCACTTCTTGTAATGTGCACTGTTGAAATCTAAAAAGCCATTTGAATCCACTTTTTTGAAGTGCTTTTTTGTGATTATTTTTTTCCCACTATGGCTGATCTCTAGATCAAGAAACACTATTTTTCTTTATTAATTTGTGATGTAAAGGTAATCCCCCAGGTGATAGTATTGAGCTCCTTTATTAATTGTGTCTCTTCCGTCTCTGTCCCCTTCCATATAATAATCAGATCATCTATGAAACGCTTATAAAGCCTTATTTTGTCGTTGAAAACAGGCATAGAATGTGACGATGAGGACTCAAATAAGTTTGCAAAACTTGGCGCAACTGAGTCCCTACCGCGGTGCTGAGTAACTGTAAGTACAGTACACAGTACATCTTCAAAAATGAACACATTGTGTTCAAGAATGAATTTCAGAACTGTCAAACATTCAAAGATATACCAATAAGGTCAAAAGTAAAGAAAAACAAAAAATAACCCTATACCAAAACTGATGAGTCAGATAAAATTTACAGTAGCTTTTAATTCATCTCTTTAAAAACAGACACCATATAAAACAATCACCATACAGCCACCCATGCTGGATACTTGCACCCTATATAGCAAATCCTATCAACAGTGCCTACCTACCAGCGGAGATTGGCACCCTAAACACAAAAACGAGAAATGGCACCCACTCCTCGGCAGCTCTCCCTGAGTCTCCTATATAAACCTGCCCTGGAGAGTCACATATTCATCCAATTGTACAGGAAAAAGGAGTAACAGAAAGATTGCCAGTTAGAGGATTGATAATAAAAGGTAGACGATGAGGATGATGGCAATGTGCAATAGGGTGAATAGTATCACAATAACACAAGTGATAAGTGCAATTTGTACCTTGCTATGCTGTTCCCTGCTGATATACAACCTGCCTGACGGGGGAGGTAGGCACCCTACTTGTCTACCTTTTATTATCAAATCTCTAACTGGCAATCTTTCTGTTACTCCTTTTTCCTGTACAATTGGATGAATATGTGACTCACCAGAGCAGGGTTATATAAGAGACTCAGGGAGAGCCGCCGAGGAGCGGGGGCGCCATTTCTCATTTTTGTGTTTGGGGTGCCAACCTCTGCTGGTAGGTAGGCACTGTTAATAGGATTTGCTGTATAGGGTGCAAGTAGCCAGCGCGGTTGGCTGTATGATGATTGTTTTATAAGGCGTCTTTTTTTAGAGAGATGAATTAAAAGCTAAATTTTATCTGACTCATCAGTTTTGTTATAGGGTTATTTTTAGTTTTTTAAGAATCAATTTCAGACCCTTTAACAGAAAATCCCTTTGTTCAGGGAGCATCTCAGTCTTTGCTAAATAAAAACCAACTGCATTTACCCCCATTTCGTGATCTATGTTGGAATATAATGAATTTACATCCAATGAGATGAAGGAATAGTTATCTTCCCATTCAATAGCCCTCAATTCCTCAATTGTGTGGAATCTCTCAAATATGAAGGAAGAGACTTTACTAGATCTTGTAAAAACAAGTCAATGTAGACAAGTTAAATACCCTATTCCTGATACAATTGGGCTATGAGGATGGCATGAGAGTCTCTAGGGTATGTATTATTAGACTGGGACATATGTGCATCCGTTTTTCATGAATTAGGCAAGGTCATTAGGTGTCAATGCAATTAGAATTAGTAGGGTCTTCAGCATAGCATAGATGAGCTGTGCTGTAATCCAGCTAACAAATGTTTTATTACACAGTGTCAGTAGGGGCATCTGAACTCAACCAATAGCATTAGATCTACTAGAGGTTGGATTCAGTGGTGATAGTGGGTACAAAGAGCCATGTTGCATCATTACAAGGTGCTGATAATGGTAAATCAGTGCTGATTTATGAGGTTGTATTGGCACATATTGTTAACTCTATGGGTACCGTCACACAGTGGCACTTTGATCGCTAGGACGGCACGATCCGTGACGTTCCAGCGATATCGTTACGCTCTCGCTGTGTCTGACACGCTACTGCGATCAGGGACCCCGCTGAGAATCGTACGTTGTAGCAGATCGTTTGAAACATTCTTTCGTCGCTGGATCTCCCGCTGACATCGGTGAATCGGCGTGTGTGACGCCGATTCAGCGATGTCTTCACTGGTAACCAGGGTAAACATCAGGTTACTAAGTGCAGGGCCACGCTTAGTAACCCGATGTTTACCCTGGTTACCAGTGTAAACGTAAAAAAACAAACACTACATACTTACCTTCCGTGTCTGTCCTCGGCGCTGTGCTTCTCTGCACTGGCTGTGAGCGCCGGCCAGCCGGAAAGCACAGCGGTGACGTCACCGCTCTGCTTTCCGGCTGACCGGCGCTGACAGTGCAGAGGAAAGCAGAGCGCCGGAGGACAGACACGGAAGGTAAGTATGTAGTGTTTGTTTTTTTTACGTTTACGCTGGTAACCAGGGTAAACATCGGGTTACTAAGCGCGGTTCTGCGCTTAGTAACCCGATGTTTACCCTGGTTACCAGGGGACTTCGGGATCGTTGGTCGCTGGAGAGCTGTCTGTGTGACAGCTCTCCAGTGACCACACAGCGACGCTGCAGCGATCGACATCGTTGTCGTATCGCTGCAGCGTCGTTTCAGTGTGACGGTACCCCAAGTCTAGAAATCTGGGACCAAATTATGATTTCTGGATAAAAAAAAACAGTAAAAAGTATATTAGTAGGAAGAATGTTTCTAGCATAAATATTGAGTCTGTAGAACCATTCAATCTTTTTATTATGCTGTCATTTTGTGATTAGACCTGTAATAGTTGCATTTCTCAGATGATACAGGCATTGTAAACTGTTCTTTCTTTACAGAGAACTTTGTGTTAAGCAAACACATCTGCCCGAGAAGTCATTTGTCTAGATTTGAGATCTGGAGAGTGCACACAGAGAGATACATCATTATTGCCTCATCATAACAATGTGTTGGAACTTCTCCCACAGAGGGATAGGTTAGCTTTGATTTTATAAGTCATGGATGACTCACTCCTTTACGCTCAGTGTTAGTCAGGTGGATGTTGTTATTCTGTGGGCTTGTTGCTATAGTGTCTATGTGTCCTTGTGGCTGGGTATTATCCTGCACTGTGGTGGGACATTGTGCTCCTGCATTAATACGGTGTGAGATCTTTCTTTTCAGCAGTGTATTGACTGGCATTGTAGTAGGGCGCTCGATGGTATTATGGTAGAGCATAGATTTGCACTGTGGTGGGGTACTGTGGTTATGGAGGAAACCACCCGAGAGTTCTTCATCTTGCAATATGATGGGACACTAAGACTGGCATTGTAATGAGGCAATTTGTGGTATTATGGTAGGGCATAGAATTGCACTGTGGTTCCGTCTGTACCACGTGAGATTTCTTTGTCTTTTCAATATGATTGGGAACTATGTCTGGCTTTGTAATAGGGCAATTTATCCAAAGTAAATCATAACTTTGTTGGTTTTCTGGCTTCTACAAAACTCTTTTGCATATACTGAAAAAAAACAAATAGAATATCTTATCTAATAATGTATATTTAATGAAAATAGAAATAAATTGTTGTACTGTATTTTTCAGACTATAGTACTCCACATATACTATGAATAACTTTCAGGCTGCATAATATCATATATAATTAGTAATAATTTAGTTGTAAATTATTTTAATTTTCCAAAATGCTGTGACAGATGTAATGAAATCATGCAAACACATATAATTCCACAGCACAAGCCATGAGGGCTAGCTGTGTTGTCCTGACCAAAGGGCATCTCAATTAATGGCAATTACTCCACTCACCTTGTGTTGCAATCTAATGGATGGGAGGGGTAAAGTCACTTCTATCAGAGTACGATCACTATTTTGGCTGTGGTGTGATGCTAGAGGGCATGAAGGGTAAGTATATAGTGTATATAGTTTACTTAAAGGGGTTGTCTGTGACTTGTACATTGATGTGACACCCGGTACCCAAGCTGATCAACTGTTCCAGGTGTTGGCAATTCGAATCAATAGGGTGCGGATGTGCACTAGCCAACCACAGCCATTAATAATAATAATCTTTATTTTTATATATTCAGCAGCACTTTACAGTTTGCACACATTATCATTGCTGTCCACGATGGGGCTCATAATCTAAATTCCCTATCAGTATGTCTTTGGAATGTGAGAGGAAACCGGAGTGCCCGGAGGAAACCCACGCAAACACGGGGAGAACATACAAACTCCTTGCAGATGTTGTCCTTGGTGGGATTTGAACCCAGGACTCCAGCTCTGCAAGGCTGCTGTGCTATCCACTGCGCCACCATGCTCATCGAGATCCGGCACTGTTGCTGGCACTCGGGACCTGAGTGTGACCCCGGCCTAACAGAGCTATGCTGTGCAGCTTCACAATTTAATCGCATCCTGCTGGCCCCAAGAACAGCTGATTGTTGGGGGTACAGGTGTCACATCAATTTAAAAGGGACAACCTCTTTAACATAGGTATCTTTTACAGAAGTAATGTCTTTTAAAAATGTAATTCCCATTTTTGCCATGGCCTGCTGATTGCTAATCATCCTGTGAAGAGCTCTCCATCTGTGTACTATGTCAGACAGTGCTCCACTACAATGCCAGGCACAGTGCTAGATCCAGAGCTCTCACCCTCTCATGAGCTCTCTAGATTTCAGAGGTGTGGAGACACAACAGGACTTTTAGAATAGACAATCTATGATAAAACTCAGGGCCATATTTAGAGTTTCTGCTGCCCTAGGCACTTTTAGTGCTGCTTCCCCCATTGGTGAGTATGACACTATCGGCAGTGACTTTGGCAAAAATCGCTGATGTGAAAGTAGCCTTTTGACGTAGATCCGGCAGTTTTTCCACATCTGCCGCATAACAGATCACTTACGGCAACACTGCGTTCGGCCCCATTCATTCCCTATGGGGCTTGCTGACATGTGCGGCACTTGCAGTTTTGCCACGATGCTGCAAATGCGGTACTTGCAGCAATGGAAAAAAACACTGCTAGCAGTGTTTTTTTGTCTCACCGCAAGTGCAAAACCATAAGTGCCGCACCTGTCCGCAAGTAGCCATCACTACCTGTCCCTGCACCTTGCTAGGTCATCCCTAACCATCCCTCTCTGACCTAAAACTACAATGTAAAGCTTTAGAAAAAAAAATTATTAACTGGCATATTCCTATGATAATGAGGGCTCCAGACTACGGAATAGACTGGGATGAGCAGTCTCCATTCTCTGTCTGTGCACACCCTCATCCCTGCCTCACTGCCTGTGCTGCACTGTGCACAGACATCCCTCCACTGGACCCGGTAATCACCGCTCACAGTAGCATACCTGCGGTGGCGATATAGCTGCACGGGCCTCTGCGAGTTCTTGATGTGACATCCTCACTCCTCACTCCTCCTCAGGGGTGCCTCGCCCTCCACAGCAGTGACAGCACGGGATCCGAAATGCCCACAGCCAGGGCTGCCACTAGGAATTTCGGGGCCCCATACTGGCAAAATTTTCGGGCCCCCTTAAGACTCTGTCCAGGCTCCACCCCAGCTCCGCCTCCACACCTCGAACCTTAGACAGTCCCACTGCCCGCTCTTGGAAATATTCATCTTCGCCAACACAACAAGGTAGACTCTTTTGGCCAGGCCCTACTCTACTGTAACCTATCAAACATTTCTCAAAATATCCAATACTCTTTTTAGGTATTTTTTTTATTTTTCTTTAAAGGAATGAGTCACATGTTTTTTTAGAATGACCATTAACACCACATACAAGGGACAAATTCCATCATACCATGACCAGACGACATATTACCACCACATAGTGATGGAATAATACCACATACAGGGAACAAATACCTCCATAGCGTGACCAGATCACATATTACCATCACATAGTGAACAAATAATATCACATACAGGGAGAAATACTGCTACACCATAACCAGATCACATACTACCAACACATAGCGACCAAATACTAAAATACTGATCACTAATAAAAAATACACAACACTAATGCGATTATACACAGGAGCTCCGTATATAGTGTCAGTATACAGGTAATACAGTGAGCACCAGTGATATTATATACAGGAGCTCTGTATATAGTGTCAGTGTACAGGTAATACAGTAATCAACATTGACATTATATACAGGAGCTCTGCATATAGTGTACTGTGAACAGGTAATACTGTAGTGTATAGTGTCAGTGTACAGGTAACACACTGACTCACCAGTGACATCTCTAGCTGAAGTCCTTCATCTCTGCTTTTCTTTTTTATGCAGCGCAGACGGCCTTCATTTCTTCCAGCCAGGACTTGTCTCTGCCTAAAATAATACATAATTACCTAGAGCCCTGCTTCCAGAGCACAGTCCCCACTTTTCCCTTTCTTCTACACTACACATCTGTATACAGACGTGCACCCACCATTAATGTATAATTAGTTATTATTAATCCACCATTGCCCCCCACCAACTTTAAATAGCCATTTTCCCTGTTGTGATCTGGTGGCCTAGGAGCATCATGAGACGGACTCTGGAGAAGGTGGTCCCTGTACTGACCGCAAACCCTGAACCTAGCAGCGCAACTAGAAGTAGCCGTGGGGGTACCTAACACTCCCTAGACCCCTCGGCACAGCCTAAGATCTAACTACCCCTAAAGACAGAAACAGGAAACCTATCTTGCCTCAGAGAAAATCCCCAAAGGATAGATAGCCCCCCACAAATATTGACTGTGAGAGGAGAGGGAAATAACATATGCAGATTTTAGCATAGGAGGCCATACTAGCTAAAAAGAAAGAATAGAACAGAGTACTATGCGGTCAGTATAAAAAACACTAGAAAATATCCACCGCAGAAAATACGGATCACCACATCTGACTAAAGACATGGGGGGTATATCTGCATCTCCAGAGAAATAGCTAGGCTGCAAAAAATCCTTCACAGACAAAGCTGGACAAGACAAAAACATGAATATGCACAGAACTATAGGTCCACAGCAGGTGGACAGCAAAAACAAAGCCAGGACTTATCTTTGTAGAAAAGCACAGCAACCTGGAGAGACCAGCAGGGAAGTGAATCCTTCCAGAACAATGGACAACTGGCACTGACTAAAGGATCCAGCAAAGCTATATACCCCAGTCAGTTTCGCAATTAGTAGATACACCTGTCCACTCCTGCAGTCCAGGCACAACTGCATTACCCTCTACAACCACCGGAGGGAGCCCAAAAGCTGAATTCACAACATTTCCCCACTTATTAAATATATACATTAATTAGCCCCTGTACTCTTCCTGCAATTCATTATCAGTCACTGCATCTTCAACGCCCCCCACTATGTGCCTCCTGCTCCACCGATTCATTATATTTACATGCCCCTTCTGCTCCAATTCAGTGTCATGTGTCTTCTCTCTCTCCCACCCCCACACTCTATTTATTATCAACAGCACTACCCCCACATTCAATACATCATTTACTCCCACCACCCTTAAAATTCATCATTATTTGCCCTCCCCAGGTCTTCATTTGCTCTCCCCATCCCCCACCTTCAATTCAATTGCTGTCCCCCGTTCCTCACTTCATCATTTGCAGTCCCCCTCACTTCATCATTCGCAGTCCCCCTCTCCCTTCATTTGCAGTCCCCCATTCTCCCATCACTTCATCATGTGCAGTCCCCTTCTGTTCAGTCCCCTCCATTATTTGAAGCTTCCTCCATAATTTGAAAATAGCAGCCACCCCATCATCATTTACAGCAGCCTCCATCATTTGCAGCACCCCTCCATCATTTACAAATTGCAGTCCCTCTCCATCATTTGCAATTTGCAGCCCTCCTCCATCATCATCATTTACAGCCCCCCTCCATCATCCATTTAATTCATTTTATAAAGAAAAAAAATAAAGTTTTACATACTTACTGTATATACTTGAGTATAAGACGACCCGTGTATAAGCCGAGGCACCTAATTTTGCAACAGAAAGCTGGGTAAGCTTATTGACTCAATTATAAGCAGGGTAAACATTGTACCCTCTTCCCTGTCCTGCTATGCGTGGCTCCCCAATCCTGTCCTGCTATGTGTGGCTCCCCCCGCTAGAGAAACGAGAGTATGATGTCTTCAAGAAGGTGGGAAGTTGGGGAGGTGGCTGGGTGGGTGGGCGGCTGACCCCAGACTTAAAAAAAAACAAAAAAAAAACCCTTGCTGAGGTGCCGCCCTCGCATCCTGGCGCCCTAGGCATATGCCCTCAAGTGCCCAGTGGCAAAAACGGCCCTGATAACAATAGTAATAATAATTTTATTTTAATAGCGCCAACATATTCCGCAGCAATTTACATTTCAACGGGAACTTTTACAGATAATAAGACATTACAGAATAACAATAATCACATAAATCAACAGATACCAAGAGGAATGAGGGCCCTGCTCACAAGCTTACAATCTATGAGGAAATAGGGGAGACACGAGAGGTGGATGATAACAATTGCTTTCATTGTTCTGACCAGCCATAATGTAAGAAATCGGGTGTTCACGTGATTCTGAATCGGTAACCAAACAGTATGCGTAAAAGTACAGACACAGAGGGCTATTAACCCCTTACTGACATCAGACGGTATAGTACGTCCGATGTCAGCTCCCCTGCTTTGATGCAGGGCTCCGCGGTGAGCCCGCATCAAAGCCGGTACATGTCAGCTGTTTTGAACAGCTGACATGTGCCCGCAATAGCGATTCACCCGCCGCTATTAACTAGTTAAATGCCGCTGTCAAACGCAGACAGCGGCATTTAACTACCGCATCCGTCCGGGCGGCCGGAAATGACGTCATCGCCGACCCCCGTCACATGATCGGGGGTCGGCGATGCTTCTCCATTGTAACCAAAGAGGTCCTTGAGACCTCTATGGTTACTGATCGCCGGTAGCTGTGAGCGCCACCCTGTGGTCGGTGCTCACAGCACACCTGATTTTCTACTACATAGCAGCGAACAGCAGATCGCTGCTATGTAGCAGAGGCGATCGTGCTGTGCCTGCTTCTAGCCTTCCATGGAGGCTATTGAAGCATGGCAAAAGTTTAAATAAAAGTTAAAAAAAATGTGAAAAAAAATAAAAAAAATATAAAAGTTTAAATCACCCCCCTTTCGCCCCAATCAAAATAAATCAATAAAAAAAAAAATCAAATCTACACATATTTGGTATCGCCACGTTCAGAATCGCCCGATCTATAAAAAAAAAAAGCATTAACCTGATCGCTAAACGGCATAATGAGAAAAAAATCGAAATGCCAGAATTACATTTTTTTGGTCGCCGCGACATTGCATTAAAATGCAATAACGGGCGATCAAAAGCACATATCTGTACCGAATTGGAATCATTAAAAACACCCGCTCGGCACGCAAAAAATAAGCCCTCAACCGACCCCAGATCATGAAAAATGGAGACGCTACAAGTATCGGAAAATGGCGCAATTTTTTTTTTTTTAGCAAAGCTTGGAATTTTTTTTCACCACTTAGGTAAAAAATAACCTAGTCATGTTAGGTGTCTATGAACTCGTTCTGACCTGGAGAATCATAATGGTAGGTCAGTTTTAGCATTTAGTGAACCTAGCAAAAAAGCCAAGCAAAAAACAAGTGTGGGATTGCACTTTTTTTGCAATTTCACCGCACTTGGAATTTTTTTCCCGTTTTTTAGTACACGACATGGTAAAACCAATGATGTCGTTCAAAAGTACAACTCGTCCCGCAAAAAATAAGCCCTCACATGGCCAAATTGACGGAAAAATAAAAAAGTTATGGCTCTGGGAAGGAGGGGAGTGAAAAACGAACACAGAAAAACGAAAAATCCCACGGTCATGAAGGGGTTAAAGGCATAATGGGTGTGAGAACAGATGATACAGGGTCCGGTTTTTAAGAAAAGTTTATATGGGCAAGACAAGGATAGTTAAATATGTTGAGACGGTTGACCAGTCTGATGAAATTTTAGGACTGATTTAAAACTGTGGGTTTGGGGATTAATCGAATTGTGCTGGGAAGTGCATTCCAAAGAATTGATGGATCACGGAAGAAGTCTTGTAGTAGGAGGTTCAGATTATTAAGAATGTTAATCTTAGGTCATTAGCAGAATTTAGGGCACGGGAAGGGTGGTAAACTGATCGCTATCGCTAATCTATGGACTTGATTAATCAAGACGTGCAATTTTCTTGCTGCTCTTGATGAGTGGGCTTTTAGGAGTTAGATGTTTCTTATTCATTGAGAGGCGCAAATTTTTTGCGCAACTCCAATTTGCACAGAAATTTTGCTAATTTTTATAGCAATTTACAGTTTCAGAATTCTGGCAAACTTGCTTTGATTGACCTGCTTTGTGTACAGAACAATCATATTGGCAACCATTCTGTGTGTGAATTACAGATAGGCTGCCTAAACCAGCTGTTAAATGATTGTCTGTCAGCTTCTATGTAGTTGATTGGTGATTGCTTAATATCGTGAGTCAGCTAGTCTAAATGCACCCTAATTTTCCATGCGGGCAATATTATATGTGGGCGTTTTTTCTATGAGCTTTTTACTGGTCACTGGGAGCCATACACCTACTGTACACTTTACTGTGAATCAGTGATGTGGGGCATGTATGTGATACGGTTGTAAAGCATGAGAAGCATATTCATCCAAAATATGTGGAAGGAGATGGACAAGTTGCCCACATTCCCCCTTGAAGAAACATGTTTAATGTTATGTGGTGTAATGTGAAATGTCATATATAATGTGATGTTGTCAAGTATAATGTGAATAATGATGTCCATTAAAGATGTTAGTAGTATTGATAAAGTGTGCACTTTGACAAAAGGGATAGTGAGAGTTAATGTTTGGGACTAGCCCAGAGTAGGAGGGGCTAAGTTGAAGGGAAAGTGACATTTTCCTGTTGGGAAGGCAGATAGGACCTGAAGTGCATAGCTAGAAAAAAGACCTAAGGTCCAATGTGAGCAGTGCAACATTCTGGGGTATCCCTATAGTGAGAGAAGGTCAAGCAAAATGCATAGTATAATCCAGAGCAGAGTGACTAAGAGACAGAGTGATCTACTAGAGATGGGTCCTGGGAGAGGACACCTTGCCATAAGGCCCCGAGTTTATAACTCTTGAAGGTAACGGACCTAAACAGGACTGAGTACATGAGACGAGTAGAATGTCCTGAGCGAGAGTTCAAGAACGTCAGCACTAGAGAAGATAAATGCCGTCCTTACTGGCACCCTTAGGGGAAATAAAGGAGCAGAACCATGGAATGAGTTCATGACTCTTGCTAAGCAGGCCCCTAGTGTCCAGCTGGGTTGTGGTGAAGTAGGGAGGAAAAGGAATAAAGAGGACCAATAAGGAGAGTAAAGAGGAAAAGAGAAGATAGAGAACAATAGAGAAAAGTATGAATTAAACTGTGAGTGGACAATGCTTTGAGTTGTAAAGGAAACGTTCACAAGACTATCTCTTGTATATATTCCCTACCAAGTTTCTGTTTAGTAAAAAGTTAATTTTTGACTGGTGGTCTCCTTCATTGAACTGTCAAACCAATGTCATAGGTTACATACGGTCAACATGGGCGTTACACCCTCACAGCACAAGTCCAGACATCAGGCCAGGACCCCGCTTTCACGTAATGTGCCAGGACTCAAGAGAAGAGTACCTCACCCATGGCTACTGCCCAGTGCCATGTTACATATGAAAGATATGATACGGAATGTAGCATCAGAAAAATCAGTCAAGGACAGAGATTGGCTAATGCAATTCTGAGATCAATTTGCTACCTGTTTAATATATTGTTCATACAGTGGTTTGCTCATTGGAATAATACAATCGAGAGAAATGAGAATATTTCAACGGCCATATTACTTAAAACCACTAAGCATACAGTGCTCTACAGGTAACCTCACAATGCTATGGCGAAAAAGACCAATAAACTAAGCTAATAAATGTAATTTCTGTAAATGTTAACACCAATAAATATTTTACAACCTATTATACTTCCCTAAAGTGCAGTTTATAGTTAAAAAAAAACCTATCACCAGATAGAAAGTGACAGTTTTGCTCTTATGTTATTTCCACTGAGTACTGAGTTTTTTTCTTTCCACATGACTATTCCAAAGATATGAGCCTTGGTATTTAGTGGACCCAATATACTAATTTTCTGTCTTTACTAATGGAGCAATGTTAACAGGGTAATAATGCTGAGCATGCACGCCTAGTGTACTTTGAAAGCATATCTAAAGGTATATATTATTAATTAATCTTGATAAATATTGTTCTTACAGTGCCTTGAAAAAGTATTCAAACCTCGTGAACTTTTCCACATTTTTCATGTTACACCCACAAGCTTAAAATATATATTACGGTAATATTAGTCATGATGAGCGAGCATACTTGGTAATGCTCGTTACTCGCCCGAGCATTGCTGTACTCGCAATACATGGCGAGTGCCGAGCGTTTCCGTGTTTGTTATCCTCCTTATTCTCCTCATCATCCACCACCACTAGATCACCAGGGTGAATGTGTCCCGTGGTGCAACAGCCACGTTATTGTTGGCAAGGCTGTTTACGATGCCATTATAAATAATTTTTACACAGTTGGTTGATGCGTACCCCCCAGGGTGAAATGTTTGTCAGCTCATACAGTTAGTGTATGGGCATTACAAGTATAAGAGACCCGCTCCTTTAAACTGGGAAAACATTTTTCGGAGGCCTTCCTCCACATTTCTTCCTTGGGTGATTGGAGTGCTTGCAAATTGGGGGCAGGCCTTGCCTTCACTTTATGGGCAAACTTTATGTGACTTAAAAAAATAATAATAAAGCGAACTTTGGTTTTATGTGGCCATCCAGGACGTCTGTTACAAAGGGTTATTGGGGTGCGTGTAACTTTGGGGCAGTAAGATAAGGTATAATAGTGTGCATTCAGTCAATTTAAGGCGAGGTGCAGGTGTCACGGACTAGAAAAGTCCCAGTAATCAAATATTATTTGAGCGACACCGCACACTCTAGTGGTTAATTATGCAAGATAATGTGAGTTTATTCAACATAACTCAATATAAGTAACACATGGGAGCAATTCTACAAACATAAGGAAAAGCAATCAAATCTAGTAACACAACATGACATTTCGACTCTCCCGAGTCTTAATCATACCATCGCTTGGTATGTAAATAAGAATGCCTAAATGAAGCAAATCCTTAGTTTTTTAGAAAGATGGGTAGTGCTAGTTGATGGTGAGGTAATGTATAGCCCACGATGTTTTTTTGCCATGTGTGTGGGACCTGCGAAGTGCGTCTTGGTTAGCAGCGCTCCTGCGCCTTGCTGCAGCCGGCTGGAATGGAGGATGGAGGTTCTGGAGGAGAAACTGAATAAAAAATACATGATAACGTGTCAGCTTTCACATTCTTAGAACCCCACCTGCTGTGATAGATAAATTAAACCTAGGAATAAACAAGGACCATCTGACCTGTCTGGGGTTAATGATTTAGCTGGTTGAATGTAAGCTAGATTCTTGTGATCAATGACCACAGTAACTTGATTAACCACTGCTTCCAAAAAATGCCCTCATTTTTCATTGGCCAATTTAACTGCCCATGACTCACGGTCACAATTTCGATCTAGAGAAGAGATATTTTTTATTAAAAAAAGGACATGGATGCAGGTTAATCAGTTCTTTTGGCCCCTTCGATAAAATGGCCCCTATCCCGACCACCAAAGCGTCCACCTCCACAACAAATGGTTCTTAAAAATCGGGTTGGATTAGATTGGGAGCAGGCATGAAATTCTCTTTTAATTTTTCAAAGGTCCTGATAGCATCCAATGACCAAACCTTGAAATTGGCCTCCTTACGTGTAAGGTTAGTAAGAAATTTAGCAATCTGAGGAAAACCCTTGATAAATTTCCTATACAGTGGTATATAAAAGTTTAGCACCATTGGTCGAAATTACTGTTATTGTGAACAGTTAAGCAAGTTAAACCTGGCAGTGCACTTCCTTCCTTGTGAGATTGAGCTCCCAGCCTTTAGTCAAGCTTCGTTCCACATGCTGCTTATCCTCAAGATTATACTGCTGCTACTGTGTACTGACCTCTGGCTATTCCTGACTACGCAACCTGCTTATCCTCTCAACTATACTGCTGCTCTTGTGTACCGACTTCTGGCTATTTCTGACTATGCTGCCTGACGGTGCTGCCCCTAGTGGATGCAATACCACTACTCCATCTCAGGTCAGGCCAAGATGTGACCATCCAGGCTGAGAACCACTGGTGATTGAACTGGCTTCTTGTCAACTGACAAGACAAAGATGACATCAACCCCACAAATATTAACCCCACTTGCCACCACAAGAGGGCAAGTGGGAAGAGCCGGGCAAAGCGCCAGAATTGGCGCATCTGATAGATGTGCCTTTTCTGGGCAGCTGTGGCCTGCTGTTTTTAGGCTGGGGGGGCCAATATCCATGGCCCCTTATAAGCCTGAGAATACCAGCCCCCAGCTGTCTGCTTTAGCAAGGTTGTTTGTGAAAAATGGGGGACCCCACACCTTTTTTTAAAATTACTTATTTAAATAATTAAAAAATACGGCTTAGGGACCCATCTTTTTTTGATAACTAGCCTTGCTGAAGCTAACAGCTGAGGGTTGCAGCACCCAGCTGTGAGTTTTGCCTGGCTGGCTAGTAAAAATACAGCGCAGGAGCGGCTGATGAATACCCCCATCCGCCGTTCCTGCTCTTGCTGTTATTAGCAGCAGTAGGTGTCGGATGATGGGAGCTGTTGTCCCATCAGCTGACACCAGTGATCGGAGGTAAACTTTATACCTCCGATCACAGCTGTGCGCTCCCGCTGTCTTTTGACAGCATGGGAACCAGGACTGTTTGACCGGTGGGGATGATTTCATGGCCATTCAGAAGCAGTGCATGCATATGACATCACGACAAACACCCGGTGTTCGGGCAGCTGAACCCAAACAGTAACACGGACTTCCTGGTGAAGTCCGTGTTCAGTGTCCGTGCCCGAACAGTAGGTGTTCTGTTCGGATGCTGAACTTTACTGTTCGGTTCGCCCATCTCTCTGATGGGAGCTGTAGTCCCATCAGCCGACACTAGTGACCAGAGGTAAACCTTTTACCTCTGGTCACAGATGCGTGCTCACGCTGTCATTTGACAGTGTGGAAACTGCGGCTCTCTGACCGGCAGTAATCATTTTACCACCGATCAAAAGCAGTGTTTGCACATGACAGCGTGGCAAACACTGGATATTCGGGCCTCCCATTCAAGTGAATGGGGTCCGGGTTCAGGTCTGGGTACTGTTAAAGTACCCAACCCCAAACTTTTTTTAACTGTTCGACTGAACCTGCCAAACATCCAGGGGTCCGCCCATCTCTATCCACCACTTCCCTTGGTACTCTATCTTTCCACCTGTTAATCCTTTATAGGCCATCAATTACCCATAGAACTCCATTCAATATTTTACAAATGACTTACAAGGCTATCCACAATCTGTCCAGGCTCAATCTCCTGATACCTCCTTCTTGCATCTCATAATGTCTGTTTATCACTGAAATATCTCCAAGACTTCTGCTTTGTATCCCTCATATTCTAGAGATCTCTATTCCAGACAGACTCTCCCTCCGACTTTGAAACCTTTAAAATTAAAATAAAAACCCAACTCTTCAGAAAAGCATAAAACCTAGAATAAACTTGCTGTCTCTTCAATGCATTATCATCCACATCTACTTTCATGTTCTGTCTCCTTCTTCCTTCCTTTGTAGATTGTGAGCCCTCTAGGGCAGGTTCTTCACTCAATAAGTGCCTATGGCATCATTTAGTCATGTTTAATGTTCTTGTTTTTGTCTTATTGCTATGCCTGTATGCATTGCTTTATATTTGTTATGTACTGAAAATATTGTTTGCACTCTTTTAGTATGTCCAGCATCGTGGAATTAAGGGTGCTTTAAAATAATTATTTAAAGGGAAAGGGTAAAACTATTAAGACTTTGCAGGTGTTTGACAGATTTACTGTTTACTTGACAAAATGTTTCCAAGGATATTGAATTTTATCAGTAAGTGTTGTACAAACTTGTCTCTAAGCTCCAAGTCAGACGACTTGTTATTCATGGTTGCCTGCTTCCAAGAAGCGAAGCCTGCGGCTGTTTTTTTGTTCCTTTTAATACACCTATGTTCAATAGACTTGTTACTTCTTGCAGAAACAGAAAAACAGGTGATAAGTTAGTAGATATTGCATGCTTGGAATCAATGTAGGCTTTATATTCATTCTTGGCTCAGTATAGACTTGTAAGTACAAGGTCTCATTTATTTCGTTATATCATTATTTGTCCAATAGCTTCATAATCACTAAACTGAACAGAGATTAAGAGATTACAACAAAAGAGAATTATCCATATGAGAATGAAACTAATTTATTGCAGGCATTTCTGCAATACACTAAAAGTAACATAGTAACATAATAACATAGTTAGCAAGGCCGAAAAAAGACATTTGTCCTTCAAGTTATTATTATTTATTGTTATAGCGCCATTTATTCCATGGCGCTTTACATGTGAGGCGGGGTATACATAATAAAAACAGGTACAATGATCTTGAACAATACAAGTCACAGCTGGTACAGGACGAGAGAGGACCCTGCCCACGAGGGCTCACAATCTACAAAGGATGGGTGAGGATACAGTAGGTAAGTATACAGCTGGTCGTGCAGTGGTTTGATCGATCGATGATTACTGCAGGTTGTAGGCTTGCCGGAAGAGGTAGGTCTTCAGGTTCTTTTTGAAGGTTTCGATGGTAGGTGAGAGTCTGATATGTTGTGGTAGAGAGTTCCAGAGTCGGGGTGACGCGCGATAGAAATCTTGTATGCGAATGTGGGAAGAGGAGATAAGAGGGGAGTAGAGAAGGAGATCTTGTGAGGATCGGGGGTTGTGTGCAGGAAAGTACCGGGAGACGAGGTCACAGATGTATGGAGGAGACAGGTTGTGGATGGCTTTGTATGTCATGGTTAGGCTTTTGTACTGGAGTCTCTGGGTAATGGGAAGCCAGTGAAGGGATTGACAGAGAGGAGAGGCTGGGGAATAGCGGGGGGAAAGGTGGATTAGTCGGGCAGCTGAGTTAAGAATAGATTGGAGGGGTGCGAGAGTGTTCGAGGGGAGGCCACAGAGCAGGAGGTTACAGTAGTCAAGGTGGGAGATGATGAGGGCATGGACTAGGGTTTTTGCAGATTCTTGGTTTAGGAATGTACGGATCCGTGAAATATTTTTGAGTTGAAGGCGGCAGGAAGTGGAAAGGGCTTGTATATGCGGATTGAAGGAGAGATCAGTGTCAAGGATCACCCCGAGACAGCAAGCTTGTGGGACTGGGGAGAGTGGACAGCCGTTTACTGTAATGGATAGGTTCGTTGAGGGGGTCGCGTGAGATGGGGGAAAGACAATGAATTCTGTTTTGTCCATGTTAAGTTTTAGAAATCTAGTGGAGAAGAAGGATGAATTAGCGGATAGACATTGAGGGATTCTGGTTAGTAGGGTGGTGATATCTGGTCCAGAGATGTAGACCTGTGTGTCATCAGCATAGAGATGATATTGAAAACTGTGAGATTCTATGAGCTGTCCCAGGCCAAAAGTGTAAGAATGGAGAAGAGCAGGGGCCCTAGGACTGAACCTTGTGGGACTCCGACAGATAGGGGGCGATGTGACGAGGTGGTGTGTGAATGGGAGACGCTAAATGTTCGGTCAGTTAGGTATGAGGAGATTCAGGATAAGGCCAAGTCTGTGATGCCAAGGGATGAGAGGATCTGTAGTAATAGGGAGTGGTCCACTGTGTCAAAGACAGAGGACAGGTCCAGGAGGAGGAGGATAGAGTAGTGTCGCTTGCTCTTGGCGGTTAATAGGTCATTGGTGACCTTAGTTAGGGCAGTTTCAGTGGAGTGGTGTGACCGGAAGTCTGATTGTAAGCAGTCGAAAAGGGAGCAGGAAAATAGATGGGAGGACAGTTCAAGATGGACGTGTTGTTCCAGTAGTTTTGAGGCATAGGGGAGAAGTGATACAGGGCGATAGCTAGATACAGAAGATGGGTCAAGAAAGGGCTTTTTGAGGATAGGTGTGATTGAGGCATGTTTAAAGCTCGAGGGGAAAATACCAGTTGTTAGTGATAGGTTGAAGAGATGGGTTAGAGTTGGGATGAAGACTGTGGCAAGGTTTGGGATGAAGTGGGAAGGAATCGGGTCAAGTGCACAGGTGGTGAGATGCGATCCTGAGAGTAGAGTGGAGAATCGATCTTCTGTAATGGTGGAGAAGATGGTTTTGATGGTGGAGGGCTGGGTAGTTGGGAGGAAGGGCTCTGGGGGTTGTCGACTAAAACTGTCTCTGATGTTCTCAATCTTGTGCTTGAAAAATGAGGCAAAGTCTTCAGCTGAGATGAGTGGGGAGGGAGGAGGTGCTGGGGGACGGAGGAGAGAGTTGAAGGTGTTGAATAACTGTTTAGGGTTGTGAGACAGGGAGGATATGAGAGATGAGAAGTAGGTTTGTTTAGCTGTGGCGAGTGTAGTCTTGAAAGTAGTGAGGGACTGTTTGAATGCGAAGAAGTGCTCGTTGGAGTGGGATCTTTTCCATCTCTGCTCTGCAGCCTTGGAAGCTTGCCATAGTTCTTTGGTCAGGCTGGTGTGCCAGGGCTGTCTGTTGATTTTGCGGTGCATGCGTGGTGATGTGCTGTATGCTATGCCCATGCGCAGGCGCAAGAGCAGAATGCAAAAAAAGAGCGCAATCTGTGCGATTCACAGATTGAATTTACATCAGACACACCGAGGAGCGGGGGGAGAAACAGGGATTTAACCACACCCTTTTTACCAGACCAGCGTGATTGACAGGTGAAAACGGCGACTTTAGTAAGGTATTTCGGCAGCATAGGTGGGGAATCAGGGGACAAAAATACACTATTGTAAAGCACAGCTCAGGCCCTGTTTAACGGTATTTTTATCTCATATTGAAAAAACAGGGTGACAGGTTCCCTTTAACCCCTTCCCGACCCATGACGCCACGTAGGCGTCATGAAAAGTCGGTGCCAATCTGACCCATGACGCCTATGTGGCGTCATGGAAAGATCGCATCCCTGCAGATCGGGTGAAAGGGTTAACTCCCATTTCACCCGATCTGCAGGGACAGGGGGAGTGGTAGTTTAGCCCAGGGGGGGGTGGCTTCACCCCCTCGTGGCTACGATCGCTCTGATTGGCTGTTGAAAGTGAAACTGCCAATCAGAGCGATTTGTAATATTTCACCTATTATAACTGGTGAAATATTACAATCCAGCCATGGCCGATGCTGCAATATCATCGGCCATGGCTGGAAACACTAATGTGCCCCCACCCCACCCCGCCGATCGCCCCCCCAGCCCTCCGATCTGTCCGGTACACTGCTCCGGCTCCCTTCCGTCCTGTGCTCCGCTCCCCCCGTGCTCTTGTCCGCTCCCCCGTGCTCCAATCATCCCCCCGTGCTCCAATCACCCCCCCCTGCACTCTGATCCACCCCCGTGCTCCGTTCCACCCCCCCGTGCTCCGTTCCACCCCCCGTGCTCCGTTCCACCCCCCATGCTCCGTTCCACCCCTCCCGCGCTCCGATCCACCCCCCCATGCTCCAACCCCCCCCCCCCCCGTGCTCCCCCCACCCCATCATACTTACCGATCCTGCCGGGGTCCGTCCGTCTTCTCCCTGGGCGCCGCCATCTTCCAAAATGGCGGGCGCAGGCGCAGGCAGATTCGTTCCAAAGTGCATTTTGATCACTGAGATATAATCTATCACAGTGATCAAAATAAAAAAAATAATAAATGACCCCCCCCCCTTTGTCACCCCCATAGGTAGGGACAATAAAAAAATAAAGAATTTTTTTTTTCCACTAATGTTAGAATAGGGTTAGGGTTAGGGGTAGGGTTAGGGGTAGGGTTAGGGGTAGGGTTAGGGTTAGGGGTAGGGTTAGGGTTAGGGTTAGGGTTAGGGGTAGGGGTAGGGTTAGGGTTTCGGTATGTGCACACGTATTCTGGTCCTCTGCGGATTTTTCCGCAGCGGATTTGATAAATCCTCAGTGCTATACCGCTGCGGATTTATGGCGGATTTACCGCGGTTTTTCTGCGCATTTCACTGCGGTTTTACAACTGCGATTTTTTATTTGAGCAGTTGTAAAACCGCTGCGGAATCCGCACAAAGAAGTGACATGCTGCGGAATGTAAACCGCTGCGTTTCCGTGCAGTTTTTCCGCAGCATGTGTACAGTGATTTTTGTTTCCCATAGGTTTACATTGAACTGTAAACTCATGGGAAACTGCTGCGGATCCACAGCGTTTTCCGCAGCGTGTGCACATACCTTTATAATTAGGCTATGTGCACACGGTGCGGATTTGGCTGCGGATCTGCAGCGGATTGGCCGCTGCGGATTCGCAGCAGTGTTCCATCAGGTTTACAGTACCATGTAAACCTATGGAAAACCAAATCCGCTGTGCCCATGGTGCGGAAAATACCGCGTGGAAACGCTGCGTTGTATTTTCCGCAGCATGTCAATTCTTTGTGCGGATTCCGCAGCGTTTTACACCTGTTCCTCAATAGGAATCCGCAGGTGAAATCCGCACAAAAAACACAGGAAATCCACGGAAAATCCGCAGGTAAAACACAGTGCCTTTTACCCGCGGATTTTTCAAAAATGATGCTGAAAAATCTCACACGAATCCGCCACGTGGGCACATAGCCTTAGGGTTAGGGTTGGAATTAGGGTTGTGGTTAGGGTTGTGATTAGGGTTATGGCTACAGTTGGAATTAGGGTTGTGGTTAGGGTTATGGCTACAGTTGGGATTAGGGTTAGGGGTGTGTTGGGGTTAGTGTTGGAGGTAGAATTGAGGGGTTACCACTGTTTAGGCACATCAGGGGTCTCCAAACGCAACATGGCGCCACCATTGATTCCAGCCAATCTTGCGTTCAAAAAGTCAAATGGTGCTCCCTCACTTCTGAGCCCCGACGTGTGCCCAAACAGTGGTTTACCCCCACATATGGGGTATCAGCAAACTCAGGATAAACTGCGCAACAATTACTGGGGTCCAATTTCTCCTGTTACCCTTGTGAAAATAAAAAAATGCTTGCTAAAACATCATTTTTGAGGAAAGAAAAATAATTTTTTATTTTCACGGCTCTGCGTTGTAAACGTCTGTGAAGCACTTGGGGGTTCAAAGTGCTCACCACATATCTAGATAAGTTCCTTGGGGGGTCTAGTTTCTAAAATGGGGTCACTTGTGGGGGGTTTCTACTGTTTAGGCACACCAGGGGCTCTGCAAACGCAACATGACGCCCGCAGACCATTCCATCAAAGTCTGCATTTCAAAAGTCACTACTTCCCTTCTGAGCCCCGACGTGTGCCCAAACAGTGGTTTATCTCCACACATGGAGTATCAGCGTACTCAGGAGAAACTGGACAACAACTTTTGGGGTCCAATTTCTCCTGTAACCCCTGGGAAAATAAAAAATTCTGGGCTAAATAATTATTTTTGAGGAAAGAAAACGTATTTATTATTTTCACGGCTCTGCATTATAAACTTCTATGAAGCACTTGGGGGTTCAAAGTGCTCACCACACATCTAGATAAGTTCCTTTCAGGGTCTAGTTTCCAAAATAGGGTCACTTGTGGGGGGTTTCTACTGTTTAGCCACATCAGGGGCTCTGCAAACGCAGAGCATTCCATCAAAGTCTGCATTTCAAAACGTCACTACTTCAATTCCGAGCCCCGGCATGTGCTCAAACAGTAGTTTACCCCCACATATGGGGTATCACCGTACTCAGGAGAAACTGGACAACAAATATTGGGGTCAAATTTCTCCTGTTACCCTTGGGAAAATTAAAAAATTCTGGGCTAAATAATTATTTTTGAGGAAAGAAAACGTATTTATTATTTTCACGGCTCTGCATTATAAACTTCTGTGAAGCACTTGGGGGTTCAAAGTGCTCACCACACATCTAGATAAGTTCCTTTCGGGGTCTAGTTTCCAAAATGGGGTCACTTGTGGGGGGTTTCTACTGTTTAGCCACATCAGGGGCTCTGCAAACGCAACGTGACGCCCACACAGCATTCCATCAAAGTCTGCATTTCAAAACGTCACTACTTCACTTCCGAGCCCCGGCATGTGCCCAAACACTGGTTTACCCCCACATACGGGGTATCAGCGTACTCAGGAGAAACTGTACAACAACTTTTGGGGTCAAATTTCTCCTGTTACCCGTGGGAAAATAAAAAATTGCAGGCTAAAAGATCATTTTTGAGAAAATATATTTTTTTTTTCATGGCTCTGCGTTATAAACTTCTGTGAAGCACTTGGGGGTTCAAAGTCCTCACCACACATCTAGATTATTTCCTTTGGGGGTCTAGTTTCCAAAATGGGGTCATTTCTGGGGGATCTCCAATGTTTAGGCACACAGGGGCTCTCCAAACATGACATGGTGTCCGCTAATGATTGGAGCTAATTTTCCATTTAAAAAGCCAAATGGCGTGCCTTCCCTTCCGAGCCCTGCCGTGCGCCCAAACAGTGGTTTACCCCCACATATGGGGTATCAGCGTACTCAGGACAAACTGGACAACAACATTTGGGGTCCAATTTCTCCTATTACCCTTGGCAAAATAGGAAATTCCAGGCTAAAAAATCATTTTTGAGGAAAAATTATTTTTTATTTTCATGGCTCTGCGTTATAAACTTCTGTGAAGCACCTGGGGGTTTAAAGTGCTCAATATGCATCTAGATAAGTTCCTTGGGGGGTCTAGTTTCCAAAATGGGGTCACTTGTGGGGGAGCTCCAATGTTTAGGCACACAGGGACTCTCCAAACGCGACATGGTGTCCGCTAACAATTGGAGCTAATTTTCCATTCAAAAAGTCAAATGGCGCTCCTTCCCTTCCGAGCCCTGCCGTGTGCCCAAACAGTGGTTTACCCCCACATATGAGGTATCGGCGTACTCGGGAGAAATTGCCTAACAAATTTTATGATCCATTTTATCCTATTGCCCATGTGAAAATGAAAAAATTGAGGTGAAAAGAATTTTTTTGTGAAAAAAAAGTACTTTTTCATTTTTACAGATCAATTTGTGAAGCATCTGAGGGTTTAAAGTGCTCACTAGGCATCTAGATAAGTTCCTTGGGGGGTCTAGTTTCCAAAATGGGGTCACTTGTGGGGGAGCGCCAATGTTTAGGCACACAGGGGCTCTCCAAACGTGACATGGTGTCCGCTAACGATGGAGATAATTTTTCATTCAAAAAGTCAAATGGCGCTCCTTCCCTTCCGAGCCTTACCATGTGCCCAAACAGTGGTTTACCCCCACATGTGAGGTATTGGTGTACTCAGGAGAAATTGCCCAACAAATTTTAGGATCCATTTTATCCTGTTGCCCATGTGAAAATGAAAAAATTGAGGCTAAAAGAATTTTATTGTGAAAAAAAAGTACTTTTTCATTTTTACGGATCAATTTGTGAAGCACCTGGGGGTTCAAATTGCTCACTATGCATCTAGATAAGTTCCTTGGGGCATCTAGTTTCCAAAATGGGGTCACTTGTGGGGGAGCTCCAATTTTTAGGCACACGGGGGCTCTCCAAACGTGACATGGTGTCCGCTAAAGAGTGGAGCCAATTTTTCATTCAAAAAGTCAAATGGCGCTCCTTCCCTTCCAAGCCCTGCCGTGCGCCCAAACAGTGGTTTACCCCCACATATGAGGTATCAGCGTACTCAGGACAAATTGACAACAACTTTCGTGGTTCAGTTTCTCCTTTTACCATTGGGAAAATAAAAAAATTGTTGCTAAAAGATAATTTTTGTGACTAAAAAGTTAAATGTTCATTTTTTCCTTCCATGTTGCTTCTGCTGCTGTGAAGCACCTGAAGGGTTAATAAACTTGTTGAATGTGGTTTTGAGTACCTTGAGGGGTGCAGTTTTTAGAATGGTGTCACTTTTGGGTATTTTCAGCCATATAGACCCCTCAAACTGACTTCAAATGGGAGGTGGTCCCTAAAAAAAATAGTTTTGTAAATTTCGTTGTAAAAATGAGAAATCGCTGGTCAAATTTTAACCCCTATAACTTCCTAGCAAAAAAAAATTTTGTTTCCAAAATTGTGCTGATGTAAAGTATACATGTGGGAAATGTTATTTATTAACTATTTTGTGTCACATAACTCTCTGGTTTAACAGAATAAAAATTCAAAATGTGAAAATTGTGAAATTTTCAAAATTTTCGCCAAATTTCCGTTTTTATCACAAATAAACGCAGAATTTATTGACCTAAATTTACCACTAACATGAAGCCCAATATGTCACAAAAAAAACAATCTCAGAACCGCTAGGATCCGTTGAAGCGTTCCTGAGTTATTACCTCATAAAGGGACACTGGTCAGAATTGCAAAAAACGGCAAGGTCTTTAACCCCTTAGCGACCGCCGATACGCCTTTTAACGGCGTCCGCTAAGGGTACTTAAACCACAGCGCCGTTAATTAACGGCGCTGTGGAAATAGCGCCCCCCAGAGTCGGATTTTCTCCGGGGTCTCAGCTGCCGGGGGTAGCCGAGACCCCAGAGAACATGATTCGGGGTTTTTTTAACCCACCCCGCATTTGCGATCGCCGGTAATTAACCATTTACCGGCGATCGCAAAAAAAAAACAAAACGCGATCTCTTTTTAATTTCTCTGTCCTCCGATGTGATCGCACATCGGAGGACAGAGAAAAGGGGTCCCAGTTAGCCCCCCAATACTCACCTGTCTCCTCCGATGCTCCTCGTGGCTCCCGGTGGGCGCCGCCATCTTCAAAATGGCGGGCGCATGCGCAGTGCGCCCGCCGGCCGGCCCCGCGAGAATCTTTGGGGTCTCGGCTGCCGGGGGTAGCCGAGACCCCAAAGAGCATGATCGGGGTCGGTTTTACCGACCCCTGTTTTGCGATCGCCGGTAATTAACTGTTTACCGGCGACCGCAAAAAAAAAAAAAAGGTCAAAGTGTAATTCTCTGTCCTCTGATGTGATCGCACATCAGAGGACAGAGAAATAGGTGGATTCGGGGACCCTATCATACTCACCTGTGTCCCTGGGTCCTCCTGCTGCTCCTCCTGGCCGCCGGCCACAGGAAAATGGCGGGCGCATGCGCAGTGCCCCCGCCATCTGTCTCCATCTGCCGGCCGGCAGGAGAAGAGCAGTTGGGGCTAAAATTAGGGTTAGGGTTAGGGCTAGGGTTAGGGCTAGGGTTAGGGCTAGGGTTAGGGGTAGGGCTAGGGGTAGGGGTAGGGTTAGGGGTAGGGCTAGGGGTAGGGTTACGGGTAGGGTTAGGGGTAGGGTTAGGGGTTGGGTTAGGGCTAGGGTTAGAGGTAGGGTTAGAGCTAGGGGTAGGGTTAGGTGTAGGGCTAGGGTTAGGGGTAAGGCTAGGGCTAGGGGTACGGTTAGGGGTAGGGTTAGGGCTAGGGTTAGGGCTAGGGTTAGGGGTAGGGTTAGGGCTAGGATTAGGGTTAGGGCTAAATTTAGGGTTAGGGTTGGGGCTAAATTTAGGGTTAGGGTTGGGGCTAAATTTAGAGTTAGGGTTGGGGCTAAATTTAGAGTTAGGGTTGGGGCTAAATTTAGAGTTAAGGTTGGCGCTAAATTTAGGGTTAGGCTTCTTTCACACTTACGTCGGTACGGGGCCGTCGCAATGCATCGGCCCGACATACCGACGCACGTTGTGAATATTGTGCACAATAGGGTTGAGCGACCTTGACCTTTTTAGAGTCGAGCCGTGTTTCGCGAAACCCGACTATCTTAGAAGTCGAGTCGAGTGGAATCGGCCGATTATCGCGAAAAGTCGGGTATCGCCCGAAACACGAAACCCAATGCAAGTCAATGGGGGAGCATAGTCGGCAGTGAGTGGAGGCCAGGAAAACACCTACACTGCCCATTTTAATGGCAAAAACATCCATTCTTGTTAAAGAAGCTTGTCAATCGTAATTTACCTTATAATAATTGGAAGGCATTTGAAATTGGGGGTTATTTGGCTAAAGTTGTGGGGGGTAGGGCTGGTTCAAGTAATTAGTGGGCCCAGTAAATCTGGACCACGTCACGGCAGTGGAGCAGGGAGAGGTAAGTATTTAAACTTTGCAAGTGCTGTGATCCTGAGCAAGCAGGGGGGGCCCACTCGTTGGCATTGGCACTGGCACAGGGCCCCTCAAAGTACAGCGGTGTGTTTGCACGGCGGGGGCGCCTCCCACCGGCAGCAACACTTTTGCCTACTATGAGAGGCCCTGTGCCAGTGACGTCGCCAACTAGTATTCCTCCCCCCACCTGATGAAGGAACCTGCACTTTCATCTGCACCTTCCTCTTTGTCCCCATGTAAGGTGGTATGGTATGCGGGAAGAGGAACCTGACTTTCAGCAGGGTCACAATCTTGCTGTGTAGCGTGCACGGGGAATTTTGCGTTATGGGTCAATGTACCAGCAGACTCATCTATCACTGGCTGGGCAATGGGCAGGATGAGGATGAAACACAGATATAGGCCCAAAGAATAAAGTGGGCTAAATGCAGTTCAAAATTGGTAACACAGGACTAACCAGGGGGCATTGCAGTGGAGGACAACTGGAATGAGAGGCTGACACAGAGAGTAGGCCCAAATCAGTAAGTAGTCGACATGCAGTTCAAAATTGGCAACCGTAGTAAACAGGCGGCCCAGCTTTGTTCAGTTGAGGAGAACAGCAAGGAGTGGCAGACACCGATAGTAGGCCCCAACCCAACTAGTAGGCCAAATGCAGTCTAACATTAACAACTACTTAACAAGAGCCTGAAAATGGAATTTCAGGACAGGAAACCAGGAGAACAGCAAGGAGTGGCAGACACCGATAGTAGGCCCCAAACCAACTAGTACGCCAAATGCAGTTGTTCCATTTAACTACAATTTAATGAGAGCCTGAAGATAGAAGTTCAGGAAAGGCAACCTGGAGAACACCTTGGAGTGGAACACACCATCTCTCTACACCCCATACCCAATTTGTAGGCCTAATGCAGTGTAGTTTTCTACAACTACTAAACGAGAGTCGGAAGACCGAAGCAATGTGGACGAAACCTGGGGAACACCTTGGAGTGGAACACACCATCTCTCTACACCCCATACCCAATTTGTAGGCCTAATGCAGCGTAGTTTCCAACAACTACTAAACGAGAGCATGAAGATTGAAGCAATGGAGAGGAAACCTGGGGAACACCTTGGGGAGCCAGACACCGTTAGTAGGCCCTACCAAAGTTGTACACCCAATGCAGTTTTAAAATTCCTAGAGGCTGAAAACAAGACTATTGACGCTCAGCTTTTTTCAAAGGAACACAGCTGAATTGAGTGGCGCAGACAGACACAGGTAGTAGGACTCAAACCAAAAATGTGGCTCACTGCAGCAGAAAAAAGTTACAGGGGTACACAAGCTGCAGTGCTCTGGGCAGTGGAGGACAATTTCAATAGTGAACCGCAGACAGACTTTGTACGCCTACTATTAAAAAAAGGATGCTCTATGCAATTATAAATAGGTTCTAGGGGTACACGGGCAGCAGTGGTGTGGTCAGTGGAGGCCTAGTGGAAGGAGTGACCGCAGACAGGCATCGAAGGCCTAAAATAATAACACATGGCTGTAGGCAATTTTAAATTGGTTCCAGGGGTACACGGGCAGCAGTGGCCTGGTCAGTGTAGTAGTAGTAGAAAGAACGGACCGCAGACAGGCATCAAAGGCCTAAAATAAAAAAATTGGGCTGGCTGTAGGCAATTTTAAATTGGTTCCAGGGGTACACGGGCAGCAGTGGTGTGGTCAGTGGAGGCATATTGTAAGGAGTGACCGCAGACAGGCATCGAAGGCCTAAAATAATAACACATGGCTGTAGGCAATTTTAAATTGGTTCCAGGGGTACACGGGCAGCAGTGGCCTGGTCAGTGGAGGCCTAGTGGAAGGAGTAACCGCAGACAGGCATCGAAGGCCTAAAATAAAAAAATTGGGCTGGCTGTAGGCAATTTTAAATTGGTTCCAGGGGTACACGGGCAGCAGTGGTGTGGTCAGTGGAGGCCTAGTGGAAGGAGTGACCGCAGACAGGCATCGAAGGCCTAAAATAATAACACATGGCTGTAGGCAATTTTAAATTGGTTCCAGGGGTACACGGGCAGCAGTGGCCTGGTCAGTGTAGTAGTAGTAGAAAGAACGGACCGCAGACAGGCATCGAAGGCCTAAAATAAAAAAATTGGGCTGGCTGTAGGCCATTTTAAATTGGTTCCAGGGGTACACGGGCAGCAGTGGCCTGGTCAGTGTAGTAGTAGTAGAAAGAACGGACCACAGACAGGCATCGAAGGCCTAAAATAAAAAAATTGGGCTGGCTGTAGGCAATTTTAAATTGGTTCCAGGGGTACACGGGCAGCAGTGGTGTGGTCAGTGGAGGCATATTGTAAGGAGTGACCGCAGACAGGCATCGAAGGCCTAAAATAATAACACATGGCTGTAGGCAATTTTAAATTGGTTCCAGGGGTACACGGGCAGCAGTGGTGTGGTCAGTGGAGGCATAGTGGAAGGAGTGACCGCAGACAGGCTTCGAAGGCCTAACATAACAAAAATGTCAATACAATGGTATTGTCAGTGGCAGGCATTGAAGGATGTCAGCGCATAGACTAAACATTGGTGGAGCTGTGAGATAATTTTGCAAGTGGTAGAGCACTGTTTGAGCTGGGGGGGGGAACTGTCTTGTGGCCGGCGGTACAGGCCCAGGGCCCCTCATATTACAACGGTGTGTCTGACGTTGGGTGCGCACCACTACCACCAGAGACACTTTATTGTACTAGGAGGGACCCAGCGGCAGTGCCGTCGACCAAAAGCGGGCACACCCACCTCTTCAGACAAACTGCACTCTCACGGGTGCTGTCGCCAAGTGTCGATACCACGGCCCCGTGTGGGGAGTTTGGCCATTTAGTGAGGTGTAAACATGTCGTATGCTGGACAATCAGGTGCAGAAAATTACGAGATTGGAAAAGGCATTCAGAATAGTCCACAGGCAAGACCTTTTCATAGGAAAGCTAGGTGTCAGCCGGGCAAGGTGGGGCAAAAGATTTTGAAATCCAGTTGTGGTTCATTTTAATGAAGGTTAGATCATCTACATTTTGGGTAGCCAGACGAGTCCTTTTTTCTGTTAGTATTGAACCTGCAGCACTGAATACTCTTTCTGATAGGACACTAGCTGCCGGGCAAGCAAGCTCCTGCAATGCATATTCTGCCAATTCTGGCCAGGTGTCTAATTTTGATGCCCAGTAATCAAATGGGAATGACGGTTGAGGGAGAACATCGATAAGGGATGAAAAATAGTTTGTAACCATACTGGACAAATGTTGTCTCCTGTCACTTTGAATTGATGCTGCAGTACCTGTCCTGTCTGCGGTCATAGCAAAATCACTCCACAACCTGGTCAGAAAACCCCTCTGGCCAACGCCACTTCTGATTTCTGCCCCTCTAACTCCTCTGGTCTGCTGGCCCCTGCAGCTCGTGTGAGAACGATCACGGGCGCTGTATGCAGGGAATGCCAGAGGCAAACGGTCAACAAGAGTTGATTGTTTGGTTGCTAATATTAGTTCCAAGTTCTCATGTGGCATTATATTTTGCAATTTGCCTTTATAGCGAGGATCAAGGAGGCAGGCCAACCAGTAATCGTCATCGTTCATCATTTTAGTTATGCGTGTGTCCCTTTTGAGGATACGTAAGGCATAATCCGCCATGTGGGCCAAAGTTCCAGTTCTCAAATCTGCGGTTGTGCTTGGTTGGGGGCCGTTTCAGGCAAATCCACTTCACTTGTGTCCCTCCAAAAACCAGAACCCGGCCTTGCCGCGCCGCCAATTTCCAGTGGTCCCGGAAAAGCTTTCTCATTAAAAATATAATCATCCCCATCATCCTCCTCGTCCTCCTCCTCCTCTTTGCCCGCTAACTCGTCCTGTACACTGCCCTGGCCAGACAATGGCTGACTGTCATCAAGGCTTTCCTCTTCCTCAGCTGCAGACGCCTGATCCTTTATGTGCGTCAAACTTTGCATCAGCAGACGCATTAGGGGGATGCTCATGCTTATTATGGCGTTGTCTGCACTAACCAGCCGTGTGCATTCCTCAAAACACTGAAGGACTTGACACATGTCTTGAATCTTCGACCACTGCACACCTGACAACTCCATGTCTGCCATCCTACTGCCTGCCCGTGTATGTGTATCCTCCCACAAAAACATAACAGCCCGCCTCTGTTCGCACAGTCTCTGAAGCATGTGCAGTGTTGAGTTCCACCTTGTTGCAACGTCTATGATTAGGCGATGCTGGGGAAGGTTCAAAGAATGCTGATAGGTCTGCATAAGGCTGGAGTGTACGGGCGAACGGCGGATATGTGAGCAAAGTCCACGCACTTTGAGGAGCAGGTCGGATAACCCCGGATAACTTTTCAGGAAGCACTGCACCACCAGGTTTAAGGTGTGAGCCAGGCAAGGAATGTGTTTCAGTTGGGAAAGGGAGATGGCAGCCATGAAATTCCTTCCGTTATCACTCACTACCTTGCCTGCCTCAAGATCTACAGTGCCCAGCCACGACTGCGTTTCTTTCTGCAAGAACTCGGACAGAACTTCCGCAGTGTGTCTGTTGTCGCCCAAACACTTCATAGCCAATACAGCCTGCTGACGTTTGCCAGTAGCTGCCCCATAATGGGAGACCTGGTGTGCAACAGTGGCAGCTGCGGATGGAGTGGTTGTGCGACTGCGGTCTGTGGACGAGCTCTCGCTTCTGCAGGAGGACGAAGAGGAGGAGGAGGGGGTGCGAACGGCTACAGCCAACTGTTTCCTAGACCGTGGGCTAGGCAGAACTGTCCCAAACTTGCTGTCCCCTGTGGACCCTGCATCCACAACATTCACCCAGTGTGCCGTGATGGACACGTAACGTCCCTGGCCATGCCTACTGGTCCATGCATCTGTTGTCAGGTGCACCTTTGTGCTCACAGATTGCCTGAGTGCATGGACGATGCTGGTGGAGGGCTGGGATGGCTTTTCTGGAAAAAAAGTGTCGACTGGGTAGCTCGTAGCGTGGTACAGCGTAGTCCATCAGGGCTTTGAAAGCTTCGCTTTCAACTAACCGGTAGGGCATCATCTCTAACGAGATTAGTCTAGCTATGTGGGCGTTCAAACCCTGTGTACGCGGATGCGAGGCTAAGTACTTCCTTTTTCTAACCATAGTCTCATGTAGGGTGAGCTGGACTGGAGAGCTGGAGATCGTGGAACCAGCGGGGGTGCCGGTGGACATGGCAGACTGAGAGACGGTGGGAGATGGTATTGTTGCCGCCGGTGCCCTAGATGCAGTGTTTCCTACTACGAAACTGGTGATTCCCTGACCCTGACTGCTTTGGCCTGGCAAAGAAACCTGCACAGATACTGCAGGTGGTGCGGAAAATGGTGGCCCTACACTGCCGGAAGGGATGTTGCGTTGCTGACTAGCTTCATTGGCCGAGGGTGCTACAACCTTAAGGGACGTTTGGTAGTTAGTCCAGGCTTGCAAATGCATGGTGGTTAAATGTCTATGCATGCAACTTGTATTGAGACTTTTCAGATTCTGTCCTCTGCTTAAGGTAGTTGAACATTTTTGACAGATGACTTTGCGCTGATCAATTGGATGTTGTTTAAAAAAATGCCAGACTGCACTCTTTCTAGCATCGGATACCTTTTCAGGCATTGCAGACTGAGCTTTAACCGGATGGCCACGCTGTCCTCCAACAGGTTTTGGCTTTGCCACGCGTTTTGGGCAAGATACGGGCCCGGCAGATGGAACCTGTTGCGATGTTGATGCCTGCTGCGGCCCCTCCTCCTCCGCTTCAGAACTGCTGCCGCCTGCACCCTGTTCCCCCAATGGCTGCCAATCGGGGTCAAGAACTGGGTCATCTATTACCTCTTCTTGTAGCTCGTGTGCAACTTCGTCTGTGTCACCGTGTCGGTCGGTGGTATAGCGTTCTGTTGTGAATTCTGTGGCTGAGTTCACTTCTGTGGTCACAAGTGGTATTGCAGTCTCTGGGCTTCCTCCCTCAGGTGTTTTGGTGAGCTCGTTGGCTGCCTTGCTATTTAGCTCCACCTGAGTCTGTCTTCCTTGCTCCTTGTCAATGTTCCAGTGTTGGATCTGAGCTACTGCATCTTTCCTTGGGCCTGCTGCTCTGCTAGATAAGTGCTTCTAGTTTGTTTTCTGCTTTTTTCTGTCCAGCTTGCTATTGTCTTTTGCTGGAAGCTCTGAGAAGCAGAGGGGTGCACCGCCGTGCTGTTAGTTCGGCACGGTGGGTCTTTTTGCCCCTTTGCGTGGTTTTCGTTTTAGGGTTTTTTGTAGACTGCATAGTTCTCTTTGCTATCCTCGCTCTGTCTAGAATATCGGGCCTCACTTTGCTGAATCTATTTCATTCCTACGTTTGTCTTTTCATCTTGCTAACAGTCATTATATGTGGGGGGCTGCCTATTCCTTTGGGGTATTTCTCTGAGGTAAGTCAGGCTTGTATTTCTATCTTCAGGCTAGTCAGCTCCTCAGGCAGTGCCGAGTTGCATAGGTAGTTGTTAGGCGCAATCCACTGCTGCTTATAGTTGTGTGAGGATAGATCAGGTACTGCAGTCTACAGAGATTCCACGTCTCAGAGCTCGTCCTATTGTTTTTGGTTATTGCCAGATCTCTGTATGTGCGCTGATTACTGCACGCTGTGTTGCCTGATTGCCAGCCATAACAGTACAAGGAGCCAAGGAAGACAGACTCAGGTGGAGCTAAATAGCAAGGCAGCCAACGAGCTCACCAAAACACCTGAGGGAGGAAGCCCAGAGACTGCAATACCACTTGTGACCACAGAAGTGAACTCAGCCACAGAATTCACAACAGTACACTGTTGTGAATTCTGTGGCTGAGTTCACTTCTGTGGTCACAAGTGGTATTGCAGTCTCTGGGCTTCCTCCCTCAGGTGTTTTGGTGAGCTCGTTGGCTGCCTTGCTATTTAGCTCCACCTGAGTCTGTCTTCCTTGCTCCTTGTCAATGTTCCAGTGTTGGATCTGAGCTACTGCATCTTTCCTTTGGGGTGAGATGGATCCGGTTAAGGTTCAGGCCATCCAGGATTGGACTCAGCCGACATCTCTAAAAAGTCTGCAGAAATTCCTGGGCTTTGCTAATTTTTATCGTCGCTTCATCTGTAATTTTTCTAGCATTGCCAGACCATTGACCGATTTGACCAAGAAGGGTGCTGATTTGGTTAATTGGTCTTCTGCTGCCGTGGAAGCTTTTCAGGAGTTGAAGCGTCGTTTTTGCTGTGCCCCTGTGTTGTGTCAACCTGATGTTTCTCTTCCGTTCCAGGTCGAGGTTGATGCTTCTGAGATTGGTGCAGGGGCGGTTTTGTCACAGAGAGGTTCTGGTTGCTCAGTGTTCAAACCATGTGCTTTCTTTTCCAGGAAATTTTCTGCTGCTGAGCGTAATTATGATGTGGGCAACCGAGAGTTGCTGGCCATGAAGTGGGCATTCGAGGAGTGGCGTCATTGGCTTGAGGGTGCTAAGCATCGCGTGGTGGTATTGACTGATCATAAGAACTTGACTTATCTCGAGTCTGCCAAGCGCTTGAATCCTAGACAGGCCCGTTGGTCGTTATTTTTTGCTCGTTTTGATTTTGTGATTTCATACCTTCCGGGCTCTAAAAATGTGAAGGCGGATGCTCTGTCTAGGAGTTTTGTGCCCGACTCTCCGGGGTTATCTGAGCCGGCGAGTATCCTCAAGGAAGGAGTCATTGTGTCTGCCATCTCCCCTGATTTGCGGAGAGTGTTGCAGAAATTTCAGGCTAATAAACCTGATCGTTGTCCGGCCGAGAAACTGTTCGTCCCTGATAGGTGGACTAGTAAAGTTATCTCTGAACTTCATTGTTCGGTGCTGGCCGGTCATCCAGGAATCTTTGGTACCAGGGAGTTGGTTGCTAGATCCTTCTGGTGGCCATCTCTGTCACGGGATGTGCGTGCTTTTGTGCAGTCCTGTGAAATTTGTGCTAGGGCTAAGCCCTGCTGTTCACGTGCCAGTGGGTTGCTTTTGCCCTTGCCGGTCCCGAAGAGGCCTTGGACACATATTTCGATGGATTTCATTTCTGACCTTCCCGTTTCTCAAAAAATGTCGGTCATTTGGGTGGTCTGTGATCGCTTTTCTAAAATGGTCCATCTGGTGCCCTTGGTTAAATTGCCTTCCTCCTCTGATTTGGTGCCTTTGTTCTTCCAGCATGTGGTTCGTTTACATGGCATTCCTGAGAATATTGTTTCTGACAGAGGTTCCCAGTTTGTCTCGAGGTTCTGGCGAGCCTTTTGTGGTAGGATGGGCATTGACCTATCTTTCTCCTCGGCCGTCCATCCTCAGACTAATGGCCAGACCGAACGAACCAATCAGACCTTGGAAACATATCTGAGATGTTTTGTTTCCGCTGACCAGGATGATTGGGTGTCATTTTTGCCGTTGGCTGAGTTCGCCCTTAATAATCAGGCCAGCTCGGCTACCTTGGTCTCTCCATTTTTCTGCAATTCTGGGTTCCATCCTCGTTTCTCTTCAGGACAGGTTGAGTCTTCGGACTGTCCTGGTGTGGATTCTGTGGTGGACAGGTTGCAGCAGATCTGGACTCAGGTAGTGGACAATTTGACCTTGTCCCAGGAGAAGGCTCAGCTTTTCGCTAATCGCAGACGCCGTGTGGGACCCCGACTTCGTGTTGGGGATTTGGTTTGGTTATCTTCTCGTCATATTCCTATGAAGGTTTCCTCTCCTAAATTTAAACCTCGTTTTATTGGTCCGTATAGGATTTCTGAGATTCTCAATCCGGTGTCTTTTCGTCTGACCCTCCCAGACTCCTTTTCCATACATAATGTATTCCATAGGTCGTTGTTGAGGAGATACGTGGCACCTATGGTTCCATCTGTGGAGCCTCCTGCCCCTGTTTTGGTGGAGGGGGAATTGGAGTATATTGTGGAGAAGATTTTGGATTCTCGTGTCTCTAGACGGAAACTCCAGTATCTGGTCAAATGGAAGGGTTATGCTCAGGAAGATAATTCCTGGGTTTTTGCCTCTGATGTCCATGCCCCAGATCTTGTTCGTGCCTTTCATGTGGCTCATCCTGGTCGGCCTGGGGGTTCTGGTGAGGGTTCGGTGACCCCTCCTCAAGGGGGGGGTACTGTTGTGAATTCTGTGGCTGAGTTCACTTCTGTGGTCACAAGTGGTATTGCAGTCTCTGGGCTTCCTCCCTCAGGTGTTTTGGTGAGCTCGTTGGCTGCCTTGCTATTTAGCTCCACCTGAGTCTGTCTTCCTTGCTCCTTGTCAATGTTCCAGTGTTGGATCTGAGCTACTGCATCTTTCCTTGGGCCTGCTGCTCTGCTAGATAAGTGCTTCTAGTTTGTTTTCTGTTTTTTTCTGTCCAGCTTGCTATTGTCTTTTGCTGGAAGCTCTGAGAAGCAGAGGGGTGCACCGCCGTGCTGTTAGTTCGGCACGGTGGGTCTTTTTGCCCCTTTGCGTGGTTTTCGTTTTAGGGTTTTTTGTAGACTGCATAGTTCTCTTTGCTATCCTCGCTCTGTCTAGAATATCGGGCCTCACTTTGCTGAATCTATTTCATTCCTACGTTTGTCTTTTCATCTTGCTAACAGTCATTATATGTGGGGGGCTGCCTATTCCTTTGGGGTATTTCTCTGAGGTAAGTCAGGCTTGTATTTCTATCTTCAGGCTAGTCAGCTCCTCAGGCAGTGCCGAGTTGCATAGGTAGTTGTTAGGCGCAATCCACTGCTGCTTATAGTTGTGTGAGGATAGATCAGGTACTGCAGTCTACAGAGATTCCACGTCTCAGAGCTCGTCCTATTGTTTTTGGTTATTGCCAGATCTCTGTATGTGCGCTGATTACTGCACGCTGTGTTGCCTGATTGCCAGCCATAACAGCGTTCGTGATGGGGCAACATAGTCTCATCAGGGTCTGATTCTTGATCATTACCCTGCGAGGGCAATGTTGTGGTCTGAGTCAAAGGACCAGCATAGTAGTCTGGCTGTGGCTGTGCATCAGTGCACTCCATGTCAGATTCAACTTGTAATGGGCATGGACTGTTAACTGCTTCACTTTCTAAGCCAGGGACGGTATGTGTAAAGAGCTCCATGGAGTAACCCGTTGTGTCGCCTGCTGCATTCTTCTCTGTTGTTGTTTTTGCTGAAGAGGACAAGGAAGCGACTTGTCCCTGACCGTGAACATCCACTAACGACGCGTTGCTTTGACATTTACCAGTTTCACGAGAGGAGGCAAAAGAGCTAGAGGCTGAGTCAGCAAGATAAGCCAAAACTTGCTCTTGCTGCTCTGGCTTTAAAAGCGGTTTTCCTACTCCCAGAAAAGGGAGCGTCCACAGCTCCAGACTTAGGTGCAATATTTTTTTTCCCACGACCAGCTGATGCTCCACCACTACCACTACCCTCATTACCAGCTGACAATGAACGCCCCCGGCCACGACCTCTTCCACCAGACTTCCTCATTGTTTTAAAAACGTAACCAAACTAACGGTATTTGTTGCTGTCACACAACTTACACGGTGAGCTATAACTTCAGTATGATTTAGCTACCCCTTTACAGGTGAGTGAGACCACAACGAAAATCAGGCACAATGTTACACACTCTGTTGTTGGTGGCAACAAATGAGAGAGATGCCACACACGCAGGACTGTCACTGAAGCACAAATGTAAATATTAATCTCCCACTGATTTGAATTTTTTTTTTTTTTCAGGGAGACTTTAGGAAAAAAAAAATAGAATAAAATGATTTTTTCAGGAAGAATTTAGAAACCAAATAAAATAAAATGATTTTTTCAGGGAGAATTTAGAAAACAAATAAAACAAAAAAAGGCTTTCTATGGCCCACTGAGTGAGAGATGACGCACACAGGAGTCAGGAGTGGCACACAAGCCCAGAGGCCAATATTTATCTCCCACTGATTGATGTAGTGATTTTTTCAGGTAGATTTTGGAACCCAAATCAAGCTAAAAAAGTAATAGGCTTTCTATTGCCCACAATTGGAGAGAGAGAGAGAGATGGCACACCCAGGAGTCAAGACTGGCACACAAGCAGAAAGGGCAATATTAATCTCCCACTGATTTGATTTTTTTTTTTTTTCAGGTAGACTTTAGGAAAAAAAAATAATAGAATAAAATGATTTTTTCAGGAAGAATTTAGAAACCAAATAAAATAAAATGATTTTTTCAGGGAGAATTTAGAAAACAAATAAAACAAAAAAGGCTTTATATGGCCCACTGAGTGAGAGATGACGCACACAGGAGTCAGGAGTGGCACACAAGCCCAGAGGCCAATATTTATCTCCCACTGATTGATGTAGTGATTTTTTCAGGTAGATTTTGGAACCCAAATCAAGCTAAAAAAATAATAGGCTTTCTATGGCCCACAATTGGAGAGAGAGAGAGAGATGGCACACCCAGGAGTCAAGACTGCCACACAAGCAGAAAGGGCAATATTAATCTCCCACTGATTTGATTTTTTTTTTTTTCAGGGAGACTTTAGGAAAAAAAAGTAATAGAATAAAATGATTTTTTCAGGAAGAATTTAGAAACCAAATAAAATAAAATGATTTTTTCTGGGAGAATTTAGAAAACAAATAAAACAAAAAAAGGCTTTCTATGGCCCACTGAGTGAGAGATGACGCACACAGGAGTCAGGAGTGGCACACAAGCCCAGAGGCCAATATTTATCTCCCACTGATTGATGTAGTGATTTTTTCAGGTAGATTTTGGAACCCAAATCAAGCTAAAAAAATAATAGGCTTTCTATGGCCCACAATTGGAGAGAGAGAGAGAGATGGCACACCCAGGAGTCAAGACTGGCACACAAGCAGAAAGGGCAATATTAATCTCCCACTGATTTGATTTTTTTTTTTTTTCAGGGAGACTTTAGGAAAAAAAAATAATAGAATAAAATGATTTTTTCAGGAAGAATTTAGAAACCAAATAAAATAAAATGATTTTTTCTGGGAGAATTTAGAAAACAAATAAAACAAAAAAAGGCTTTCTATGGCCCACTGAGTGAGAGATGACGCACACAGGAGTCAGGAGTGGCACACAAGCCCAGAGGCCAATATTTATCTCCCACTGATTGATGTAGTGATTTTTTCAGGTAGATTTTGGAACCCAAATCAAGCTAAAAAAATAATAGGCTTTCTATGGCCCACTATTTGTGAGAGAGATGGCACGCTCAGGACTGGCACACAAGCCCAAAGGCCAATATTAATCTCCCTTTTTTTTCAGGGAGAATTTATAAAACAAAAAAAATAAAAATAAATAGGCTTTCTATGGCCCACTATTTGTGAGAGAGATGGCACGCTCAGGACTGGCACACAAGCCCAGAGGCCAATATTAATCTCCCACTTTTTATTTTTTTTCAGGGAAAATTTATAAACCCAATAAAAAAAATAATAAATAGGCTTTCTATGGCCCACTATCTGAGAGAGAGAGATGGCACGCTTAGGACTGGCACACAAGCCCAAAGGCCAATATTAATCTCCCTTTTTTTTTCAGGGAGAATTTATAAAACAAAAAAAATAAAAATAAATAGGCTTTCTATGGCCCACTATTTGTGAGAGAGATGGCACGCTCAGGACTGGCACACAAGCCCAGAGGCCAATATTAATCTCCCACTTTTTTTTTTTTGTTCCAGGGAAAATTTATAAACCCAATAAAAAAAATAATAAATAGGCTTTCTATGGCCCACTATCTGAGAGAGAGAGATGGCACGCTTAGGACTGGCACACAAGCCCAAAGGCCAATATTAATCTCCCACTGATTGATTTATTGATTTTTTCAGGTAGAATTTAGAACCCAAATAAAGCAAAAAAAAAAAAATAGGCTTTCTATGGCCCACTGAGTGAGTGATGATGCACACAGGAGTCAGGAGTGGCACACAAGCCCTGAGGCCAATATTTTTCTCCCACTGATTGATGTAGTGATTTTTTCAGGTAGATTTTATAACCCAAATCAAGCAAAAAAATAAATAGGCTTTCTATGGCCCACTGAGTGAGAGATGGCACACACAGGGATGGCACTCTAGCAGAAATGTCAATCTTAATCTCCCACAAAAAAAAAAAAAAAAAACAGGGAGCGTCCAACAATTACTATCTCCCTGCAGTAATCTCAGCCAGGTATGGCAGGCAGCAATAAGGAGTGGACTGATGCACAAATTAAATAAAAAGTGTGGACAAACAAAAAAGATAGCTGTGCAGAAAGGAAGGAACAAGAGGATTTGTGCTTTGAAAAAAGCAGTTGGTTTGCACAGCGGCATACACACAGCAATGCAGCTATCAGGGAGCCTTCTAGGGCAGCCCAATGAGCTACAGCGCTGAGGGGAAAAAAAAAAAAATGTAGCTTCCACTGTCCCTGCACACCGAAGGTGGTGTTGGACAGTGGAAATCGCTACAGCACAAGCGGTTTGGTGGTTAATGGACCCTGCCTAACGCTATCCCTGCTTCTGACGAAGCGGCAGCAACCTCTCCCTAAGCTCAGATCAGCAGCAGTAACATGGCGGTCGGCGGGAACGCCCCTTTATAGCCCCTGTGACGCCGCAGACAGCAAGCCAATCACTGCAATGCCCTTCTCTAAGATGGTGGGGACCAGGACCTATGTCATCACGCTGCCCACACTCTGCGTTTACCTTCATTGGCTGAGAAATGGCGCTTTTCGCTTCATTGAAACGCGACTTTGGCGCGAAAGTCGCGTACCGCATGGCCGACCCCGCACAGGGGTCGGATCGGGTTTCATGAAACCCGACTTTGCCAAAAGTCGGCGACTTTTGAAAATGAACGACCCGTTTCGCTCAACCCTAGTGCACAACGTGGGCAGCGGATGTAGTTTTTCAACGCATCCGCTGCCCAATCTATGTCCTGGGGAGGAGGGGGCGGAGTTACGGCCACGCATGCGCGGTCAGAAATGGCTGATGCGACGTACAAAAAAACGTTACATTGAACGTTGTTTTGTGCTGACGGTTCGCCAAAACACTGATCCAGTGCACGACGGACGCGACGTGTGGCCATCCGTCACGATCCGTCGGCAATACAAGTCTATGGGCAAAAAACGCATCCTGCGGGCACATTTGCAGGATCCGTTTCTTGTGCAAAATGACGAATTGCGACGGATGCCAAACAACGCAAGTGTGAAAGTAGCCCTAGGGTTAGGGTTGGGGCTAAAGTTAGGGCTAGAGTTGGGGCTAAAGTTAGGGTTAGAGTTGGGATTAGGGTTAGGGTTTGGATTAGGGTTGGTATTAGGGTTAGGGTTGGCATTAGGGTTACGCTTGGGATTAGGGTTAGGTTTGGGATTAGGGTTAAGGTTAGGGTTGTGATTAGGGGTGTATTGGGATTAGGGTTAGGTTTGAGGTTAGGGTTGAGATTAGGATTAGGGGTGTGTTGGATTTAGGGTTTTGATTAGGGTTATGGTTAGGGTTGACATTAGGGTTGTTTTGGGGTAAGGGTTGTGATTATGGTTAGGGTTAGTGATTAGGATTATGGATCAGGATGGGATTAGGGTTAGGGGTGTGTTGGGGTTAGGGTTTGAGCTAGAATTGGGGGGTTTCCACTGTTTAGGTACATCAGGGAGTCTCCAAACACGATAGCCAATTTTGCGCTCAAAAAGTCAAATGGTGCTCCCTCCCTTCTGAGCTCTGCCGTGCGCTCAAACAGTGGGTTACCCCCACATATGGGGCATCAGCATACTCGGGATAAATTGGACAACAACTTCTGGGGTCCAATTTCTCTTGTTACCCTTGTGAAAATAAAAACTTGGGGCTACAAAATCCTTTTTGTGGAAAAATATATATATATATTTTTTTATGACTCTGCATTATAAACTTCTGTGAAGCACTTGGGCATTCAAAGTTCTCACCACACATCTATATAAGTTCCTTGGGGGGTCTATTTTCCAAAACGGGGTCACTTGTGGGGGGTTACTACTGTTTAGGTACATCAGGGGCTCTGCAAACGCAACATAACGCCCACAGACCATTCTATCTAAGTCTGCATTCCAAAACGGCGCTCCTTCCCTTCCGAGCTCTGCCGTGCGCCCAAACAGTGGTTTAACCCCACATATGGGGCATCAGCATACTCAGGATAAATTGGACAACAACTTTAGTTGTCCAATTTCTCCTGATACCCTTGTGAAAATAAAAATTTGGGGGCTACAATATCTTTTTTGTGAAAAAAAAATATTTTTTATTTTCACGACTCTGCATTCTAAACTTCTGTGAAGCACTTGGGCATTCAAAGTTCTCACCACACATCTAGATAAGTTCCTTGGGGGGTCTAGTTTCCAAAATGGGGTCACTTGTGGGGGGTTACTACAGTTTAGGTACATCAGGGGCTCTGCAATCGCAACATAATGCCCACAGACCATTCTATCAAAGTCTGCATTCCAAAAAGGCGCTCCTTCCCTTCCGAGCTCTGCCGTGCGCCCAAACAGTGGTTTACCCCCACATATGGCGCATCAGCGTACTAGGGATAAATTGGAAAACAACTATTGCAGTCCAATTTCTCCTGTTACCCTTGTGAAAATAAAAACTTGGGGGCTACAATATCTTTTTTGTGAAAAAAAAATATTTTTTATTTTCACGACTCTGCATTCTAAACTTCTGTGAAGCACTTGGGCATTCAAAGTTCTCACCACACATCTAGATAAGTTCCTTGTGGGGTCTAGTTTCCAAAATGGGGTCACTTGTGGAGGGTTTCTACTGGTTAGGTACATCAGGGGCTCTGCAAGCGCAACATAATGCCCGCAGACCATTCTATCAAAGTCTGCATTCCAAAACGGCGCTCCTTCCTTCCGAGCTCTGCCGTGTGTCCAAACAGTGGTTTACCCCCACATATGGGGTACCAGCATACTCAGGACAAATTGGACAACAACTTTTGGGGTCTAATTTCTCTTGTTACCCTTGTGAAAATAAAAACTTTGGGGCTAAAAGTCTTTTTTGTGGAAAAAAAAATATTTTTTATTTTTTTTAACGACTCTGCATTCTGAACTTCTGTGAAGCACTTGGGCATTCAAAGTTCTCACCACACATCTAGATAAGTTCCATGGGGGGTCTAGTTTCCAAAATGGGGTCATTTGTGGGGGATTTCTACTGTTTAGGCACATCAGGGGCTCGACAAATGCGACATGGCGTCCGATCTCAATTCCAGCCAATTCTACATTGAAAAAGTAAAACGGCACTCTTTCTCTTCCAAGCTCTGCGGTGCGCCCAAACAGTGGTTTACCCCCACATATTGGGTATCGACATACTCAGGAGAAATTGCGCAACAACTTTTGTGGTCTAATTTCTCCTGTTACCCTTGTGAAAATAAAAATTTGTGGGCAAAAAGATCATTTTTGTTGAAAAAATGCGATTTTTTTTTTTTTCACGGCTCTACGTTATAAACTTCTGTGAAGCACATGGGGGTTCAAAGTGCTCACCACACATCTAGATAAGTTCCTTAAGGGGTCTAGTTTCCAAAATGTTGTCACTTGTGGGGGGTTTCCACTGTTAAGGCACATCAGGGGCTCTCCAAACGCGACATGGCGTCCAATCTCAATTCCAGCCAATTCTACATTGAAAAAGTAAAACGGCACTCCTTCTCTTCAAAGCTCTGCGGTGCGCCCTAACAGTGGTTTACCCCCACATATTGGGTATCAGCGTACTCAGGAGAAATTGCACAACAACGTTTGTGGTCTAATTTCTCCTGTTACCCTTGTGAAAATAAAAATTTGTGGGCAAAAGATCATTTTTGTAGAAAAAATGCGATTTTTTTTTTCACGGCTCTACATTATAAACTTCTGTGAAGCACATGGGGGTTCAAAGTGCTCACCACACATCAAGATAAGTTCCTTAAGGGGTCTAGTTTCCAAAATGGGGTCACTTGTGGGGGATTTCTACTGTTTAGGCACATCAGGGGCTCTCCAAACACGACATGGCGTCCGATCTCAATTCCAGCCAATTCTACATTGAAAAAGTAAAACGGCACTCTTTCTCTTCCAAGCTCTGCGGTGCGCCCAAACAGTGGTTTACCCCCACATATTGGGTATCGACGTACTCAGGAGAAATTGCACAACAACTTTTGTGGTCTAATATCTCCTGTTACCCTTGTGAAAATAAAAATTTGTGGGCAAAAAGATCATTTTTGTAGAAAAAATGCGATTTTTTTTTTTCACGGCTCTACGTTATAAACTTCTGTGAAGCACATGGGGGTTCAAAGTGCTCACCACACATCTAGATAAGTTCCTTAAGGGGTCTAGTTTCCAAAATGGTGTCACTTGTGGGGGGTTTCCATTGTTAAGGCACATTGTTAAGGCACATCAGGGGCTCTCCAAACGCGACATGGCGTCCAATCTCAATTCCAGCCAATTCTACATTGAAAAAGTAAAACGGCACTCCTTCTCTTCCAAGCTCTGCGGTGCGCCCTAACAGTGGTTTACCCCCACATATTGGGTATCAGCGTACTCAGGAGAAATTGCACAACAACTTTTGTGGTCTAATTTCTCCTGTTACCCTTGTGAAAATAAAAAATTGTGGGCAAAAAGATCATTTTTGTAGAAAAAATGCGATTTTTTTTTTCACGGCTCTACATTATAAACTTCTGTGAAGCACATGGGGGTTCAAAGTGCTCACCACACATCTAGATAAGTTCCTTAAGGGGTCTAGTTTCCAAAATGGGGTCACTTGTGGGGGGTTTCTACTGTTTAGGCACATCAGGGGCTCTCCAAACGCGACATGGCGTCCAATCTCAATTCCAGCCAATTCTACATTGAAAAAGTAAAACGGCACTCCTTCTCTTCCAAGCTCTGCGGTGCGCCCTAACAGTGGTTTACCCCCACATATTGGGTATCAGCGTACTCAGGAAAAATTGCACAACAACTTTTGTGGTCTAATTTCTCCTGTTACCCTTGTGAAAATAAGAATTTGTGGGCGAAAAGATCATTTTTGTGTAAACAAAAGCGATTTTTTATTTTCACGGCTCTACGTTATAAACTTCTGTGAAGCACTTGGGGGTTCAAAGTGCTCACCACACATTTAGATAAGTTCCTTAAGGGGTCTAGTTTCCAAAATGGTGTCACTTGTGGGGAGTTTCCACTGTTTAGACACATCAGGGGCTCTCTAAACGTGACATGGCGTCCGATCTAAATTCCAGCCAATTCTACATTGAAAAAGTCAAGCGGCGCTTCTTCACTTCTAAGTTCTGTGGTGCGCCCAAAAAGTGGTTTACCCCCACATATGGGGTATTGGCGTATTCAGGAGAAATTGCATAACAAAATTTATGGTTACATTTCTGTTTTTACACTTGTGAAAATAAAAAAAATGGTTCTGAATTAAGATGTTTGCAAAAAAAAGTTAAATGTTCATTTTTTCCTTCCACATTGTTTCAGTTCCTGTGAAGCACATAAAGGGTTAATAAACTTCTTGAATGTGGTTTTGAGAACCTTGAGGGGTGTAGTACTTAGAATGGTGTCACACTTCATTATTTTCTATCATATAGACCCCTCAAAATGACTTCAAATGTGATGTGGTCCCTAAAAAAAAATGGTGTTGTAAAAATGAGAAATTGCTGGTCAACTTTTAACCCTTATAACTCCCTAACAAAAAAAAATTTTGTTTCCAAAATTGTGCTGATGTAAAGTAGACATGTGGGAAATGTTATTTATTAACTATTTTTCATGACATATCTCTCTGATTTAAGGGCATAAAAATACAAAGTTTGAAAATTGCAAAATTTTTAAAATTTTCGCCATATTTCCATTTTTTTCATAAATAATCGCAAGTAATATCGAAGAAATGTTACCACTAACATGAAGTACAATATGTCACGAAAAAACAATCTCAGAATCAGTGGGATTTGTTGAAGCATTCCAGAGTTATAACCTCATAAAGTGACAGTGGTCAGAATTGCAAAAATTGGCTCGGTCATTAAGTACCAAATTGGCTCTGTCACTAAGGGGTTAAGGTCAAAATAGGCTGGGTCATGAAGGGGTTAACTAGGATACCCAAGTCCTTTTCCATGTCAGATTTACCCAGTGGTTTCCCGTTCAGTGTGTAATGGTGATATTGATTCCTTCTTCCCATAAGATAACCTTACATTTATCATTATTAAACTGCATCTGCCACCTATTGGCCCAAGTTTCCAACTTATCCATATCCATCTGTAGCAGAATACTATCTTCTCTTGCATTGACTGCTTTACATAGTTTTGCATCACCTGCAAATATCGATATTTTACTCAAACCTGTCACATGAAAAAATGCTATTCATCTGCAGATATAGGGTTAATCTGAAGGTTAATATCCTTTAGAACTTCCCCAGCACCATCACTTAGATGCCTGGAAGGAAATAAACTTTATTCCCCCTGCCAGCATTCGGGTTTCAGTCACAGGGGTTGCGTTGGTTTGGTTTCAGTCATCAATCTGTGTCTAGAGAGTGGCGGCTGTTATCCTGCCCCGACCCTGACTGACAGCCGGCCCCAATGATGAGTGCTGGGGACCCTCTCTATACACAGATCAGTGACTGACCACACATCAGTTCCGTCCCTGCGACTGAAACCGGAACTCTACCTGGTATTATTGTATCCCCACATGTTGCAATTTGTCCCATGTATACATCATTCAGAGGTGTTGGATGATTACCATGTTATGTACATGTTTTTAGATGGTTTTAATGTTTCACTTTTGTATGTCCTTGGTACTTAATAAAGTTGTATTTTTTTTTTGTATCAGGTGTGCACATCATTTTTGTCTTGGTCTTTTTCTCCTTAGTTCGGCCTACCAGTAATTGTGACTGACTATCCCTCCCGCCACTGTGAAGAATTTAAAGAATTGCTGGATGATGGAGCTTTCAGTCAAATGAAATGTCATAAGACTGCTCTTTTCACAGTTCCCCATACTTGTGCATGCAGAGATGTAAGCATGCACCAGAAAAGTAACAGTGAGGAAGCTTAGTTTATGAACTAATCTAAGGTGTATGTGACTTAACGCCTAATTTTAGGGCATATGCCATTTATATTTACAAAGTGGGCAATCCCACTATCAAACCAAGAACCTAACTAAATTAGCACTTCTGGGGGACTGGAGAGGAATATGGATGACAAAATGCTAACAAGATTTTTCTTAAAGGGAACCTGTCATGTCAAAATATACTATTAACATGCATATACTGTATGTAATTAAGGGTTATAGCAATCTAAATGTGTGTAGCTGCCACACTATAACCCCAGCTGGCTCACATTAGTACCAGGGGCATGGTAACAGCTGCTACTCACTATAAACCAAGTGGTGACTGAAGCCGCACCTCCACTGTGTGTGTGAAAGACAGACACTGCAGGGAAAAATAAAGTTAGGCAGTTTTCACTAGTACCAAAGACACTGACAAACATACACCCATTCAAATGAATGGGTCTGTGCATGTCAGTGTGTTTCCATGGACCGTGTGTCCGCGAGCAAAACACGCTGACATTACTGTAAAATTAAAAATAATAAAACACCATATTCCTCAGCTGTCCGCCGATAATCCATTTGTCCCATGAAGAAGTCCCGCTGTGATACATCTGGATAGCATGGCTGAATGGTGGCATGACGCGACTGCTCAGTCATGAATCCAGGAGACACTGAGCTGGGCTTGGGATGCAGCTTCAGTGACGAGCGGTAACATCATAAATTTACTGCCGGTCACTGCCAGCTGTTCCCATGCTCAGTCCTCAAAAAATGCTGGAAAAATGCAACTTGTGAACATAGCCATATGCTCTTACTATTAATTTTAATTTTTTTATATCTGTAAGGTTATGTTCATAAGTTGCAATTTTTCAGCATTATTTCTGAGCTATTTTTTTGTTTTCAAATTTCCGACTGCGTTTCACAGTACGAGCAAAGGCTATGAGATTTCTGAAATCTCATGCACGCAGCTTAGTTTTTTTGTCCCCAGTATTTTGTGTAATACCTTGTTTTTTGCAAAATGCAGCACATCACTTCTTTCAGCGCTTTTTCAGCGTTTTTCACCCGTTGAAAGCAATGGGTGGTACAAAAACACAGATAACAGTTTTTGCTGCATTTTTGCAGCATTTTTGCCAAAACCTGATGAAGTAGAATCAGATTTTTTTCATACACTAAATATTATCAGCATGCACATGAGACAAATGTACCCTGAAAAAAAGAAAACAACCAAAAATGCAACAAAAACTAAGAAAAACTTGCTGTTTTGAAGCTAGCTTCTTACTGGCAAGAGAGCATGCGGGAAAAAAAAACGCATCAAAAACGCAACATGTGAACATATCCTTAGGGTGTTTTTATAGGTAGAGTTTAAAGTTTTGTTTTTTGCTGGATCTACATTAATATCTGTTTTGACAAGTTGATCAATTACTTGTCTTAACCTTCGTGTTGAATTTGAAGTGAAGTTTCACAAACATATTTTCCCTAAAACTGTACTTCAGATACTATTACTCAGAATAAGTCTGAGGGTATGTGCACACAATAAAAACGCGATAAAACCACACTAGAAGCTGCAGACATATGCATCCTATCATTTAGAATGCATTCTGCAATTTTTGCGCACATGATGCGTTTTTTTCCGCGAAAAAAACGCATCGCGGTAAAAAAAGCAGCATGTTCATTAATTTTGCTTTTTTTTTCGCGTTTTTCCCACTATTCTATGCATTTGGGAAAAACGAAAGAAAAAACGCATCAAAAACGCGCAAAAAACGGATCATAAAAAACGAGAAAAAAACGCGAAAAAAAAACGCATGCATATTTCTGGCAGAAATGTCAGGTTTTTGTCAGGAAAATTTCTGCCAGAAATCCTGACGTGTGCACATAACCATAAACAGATTTGTTTAACAGTAGCTTTCAGTTTTAAAGTGTATTGATATTTCCACTTATCACCTGCTGCATTGCATATATGGTTTCTTTGGTGACAAAGCTGGGAAATTTATCTGGTTTTGTGGTTGGACTGGTAAAACTGGTGCAAATAAATGCTGTATAATTAAGTTGTCTCCATCTCCATTGTCATTTTTTTGTCTTGTTTGTTAACATACAGGAACCTCCTATGCTTGTAAAATTTCCCATAATGGTAGTGCTGGGATACCTACATACATACAATTGAATGTGTTGTACATACTTTTTCCATATTTATTTTCATCTAATCTTTTTCATTTTTGTCGCAAATGTTTTTATATTATTATTGTTTCTTTCTGTGCTGGTGCTCTCCATCAGTGACTTTGACGTACCAGTAAAGTGTCCTAACCACTGAGTCACCACGCGCCATCCTATAGAATATTGTATATCTGAAAATACTGTAACTCAGCCAAGCATGCATATTCCTGTAGAGAATGGCTGTGTTAGCTACTTTAGTTATTTTTCCTACATATCTGAACTTGCCTATAGATAGAACCCCTACAGCACATACCTAGTAACAATCTAACACTTATAGACATTTCTAATATGGTGCATATGAAGTTTTAACCCTTCAGTAACTGAGCCAATTTTGACTTTAAGGCCGGGGTCACACTTGCGAGTGTGATGCGAGAAACTCGAGCGAGTCTTTCACATCATTACCCGCCACTGCCGCCGGCACTGAGGACCGGAGTGTGCGGCTGCATAGAAATACATGCCGCACACTCCGGTCGCTTGAGTTTCTCGCATCACACTCGCAAGTGTGACCCCAGCCTAATGACAAGTCCAAATTTTACAATTCTGACCAGAGTCATTTTATGTGGTAACAACTGTGGAACGCTTCAATGGATCTCAGTGATTGAGTTGTTTTTTTTCATGACATACTGTATTTCATGATAGTGGTAAGATTTGCTCGAAATGACTTGTGTTTATGTGTGAAATATCATAAATTTGGCAAAAATTTTGAACATTTTACAATTTTCTAACTTTTAATTTTTATGCCCTTAAACCAGAGAGTTATGTTACGGAAAATAGTTAATAAATAACATTTCTGACATGTCTACTTTACATCTGCATCATTTTTTAAGCATAATTTTTTGTCAGGAAGTTAGAAAAGTTTAAAGTTTATCAGCAATTTCTATTTTTTCCAACAGAATTTACAAAACCAATTTTTGTAGAGGCCACATCACATTTGAAATGACTTTGAGGGATCTTTTGACAGAAAATACCCCAAATTGACACCATTTTAAAAACTGCATCTCTCAGAGTGCTCAAACCCTTTTTCAAGAGGTTTATTAACCCTTTAGGGGCTCCATAGGAACTAAAGCAATGTAGAAGGAATAAATGAAGATTTTACTTTTCCCCACCGAAATATTGCTTTAGTCACAATTATTTTTGCATTCTCAAAAGGATAACAGGAGAAAATGACCATACAATTTGTTGTGCAGTTTTTAATGAGTACAGCAGACCTCGGAAGGGAAGGTGCACCATTTGACGCTTGGAGCGCAAAATTCGCTGGAATAGATAGTGGATGCCATATTGTGTTTGCAGAGCCCCTGATGTGCCTAAACAGTGGAAATCTCACACAAGTTAACCCATTTTGGAAACTCCACCCCTCAAGTAACTTATCTAGGGGTGTGATGAGCACCTTGAACTCAGAGGTACTTCACAGAATTTTATAAATTTGAGACGTGAAAATGGAAAAATATATTTTTCCCACAAAAATGTTGATTTAGCATCAATTTTTTCTATTTCACAAGGGCATCAGGAAAAGATAGACCCCAAATTTTGCTGTATAATTTCTCTTAACTTAAGTACATTGATACTCCACATTTGGTGAAAAACTTGGGCAGATGGCAGGGCTCGGAAGGGAAGGAGCTCCTATTGAATTCTTGAGCAGAATTTTGGCCGCAATAGATTGCAGGTGCCATGTCACATTTGAAGAGCACCGGACATGCCAAAACAGCATAAATCCCCCACAAATTATGCCATTTTGGAAACTACACCTCTTGAGGAATTCATCTAGGGGGTAATGAGCATTTTCAACCCTTAGGCAATTCATAGAATTGTATAAGATTGAGCTGAATCAATGCAAAATTACCATTTTTTCCTCTAAAATGTTGTTTTGGCTCCAAGTTTTCAATTTTCAAAATGGATAAAATCAGAAAATTAAAGGTACAATTTGTTATGCAATTTCTCTTGAGTATGCCAATACCCCATAGCGAAGGATGCCTTGATGTGGCAGTTGGGCTGTTATATATTGGCCAATCTATCAGCAAAGTACCTTCTTTTTTATTGTATTTTTCATAGCAATTTTGCAGATGAATGTTTCATATATACATTATAATGCGTTTTTTTTTCCCTTTTTCCCATTTTCTATGGAAGTAATGCAGTTTCAATGTTCTAGAGTAATCATTCTTGTAAATTCATGGTGCAACCTTATTGTTATTAAAGTTATACCTTTTTTTTTGGTTGGCACCTGTTCACACTAACTTGGATATGCTGGTTCTTTTACTTTATTTGTATCAATCCCTTTTTGGACATGTGCACGCCAACTCCCCTCAGCGAAAAGTGAATTTAAGTAGGTAGCTGGTCCATTCCTGACCCATAAATTGTAGACTTTTTTGCCCAGGAGAGTTGTTGGGTCCCTGTCTTGATATGTCACCACTGAATGCTTAAAATCACCTATGGCTGTTTGGAGTAAGAGTGCACATGTCCAAAAAGGGTTTAATACAAATAGAGAAAAAGGACCAGCACATCCAAGCTAGTGTGAAGAAAGGCCAACCAAAAAAACTATAACTTTAAAAATAATAAGTTTTCACCATCAAATAACTAGAACATTGAAACTGCATTACTTCCCCATATGTGGTTGAAGACTACTTTTGATGCAAAGTGCAAAGCTCAGGAGGGAAGGAGGACCATATTGGAGCTCAGGTTTTGCTGGAATTGTTTGAGGGTGCCATGTCACACAGGCAGAGGCCCTGAGGTGCCAGAACGTGACCCCATTTTACAAACTCTACCGATCAATAAATTCATCTATCTGTGCAGTGAGCATTATCTTCGCTACAGAGATGTGCCAGTGTTTCATGTGTCCAACACAGTGGTTGTTATTATTATTATTTATTATTATAACACCATTTATTCCATGGCGCTTTACATGTGAAAAAGTGTATACATAATAAAAAAAAGTATAATAATCTTAAACTATACAAATCACGAATGGTACAGTAGGAGAGAGGACCCTGCTCACATGGACTCACAATCTACAAGGGATGGTTGAGGATACAGTAGGTGAGGGTAGTGCTGTTCGTGCAGCGGTTTGGTGGGTACAACAGGTTGTAGGCTTGTCGGAAGAGGAAGGTCTTCGGGTTCCTTTTGAAGGTTTCCACTGTAGGTGAGAGTCTGATATGTTGTGGTAGAGGGTTCCAGAGTAGGGGAGATGCGCGGGAAAAGTCTTGTATGCGATTGTGGGAAGAAGAGATAAGAGGCGAGTAGAGAAGGAGATCTTGTGATGATCTGAGGTTACGTACTGGTAGGTACCGGGAGACGAGGTCACAGATGTATGGAGGAGACAGGTTGTGGATGGCTTTGTATGCCATGGTTAGGGTTTTGAACTGGAGTCTCTGGGTAATGGGGAGCCAGTGCAGGGATTGACAGAGAGGAGAGGCCGGGGAATAGCAGGGGGATAAGTGGATTAGTCGGGCAGCAGAGTTTAGAATAGATTGGAGGGGTGCGAGAGTGTTATAGGGGAGGCCACAGTGCAGGAGGTTGCAGTAGTCAAGGCAGGAGATGATGATGTTGAGGAAATGCACTAGAATTTAGAATTTTTGCAGATTGGTTGAGGAATGAACAGATCCGGGAAATATTTTTGAGTTGACGTTGGTAAGAAGTGGAAAGGGCTTGGATATGTGGTTTGAATGAGAGATCATAGTCAAGGATTACCCTGAAGCAGCGAGTTTGAGAGACTGAGGAGAGCAGCCATTTACTTTAATGGATAGGTCTGTTGGGGAAGTCGAGTGAGATGGGGAAAAGATTATGAATTCTGTTTTGTCCATGTTAAGTTTTAGAAGTTTAGCAGAGAAGAAAGATGAAATAGCGGACAGACATTGTGGGATTTCGGTTAGTAGGGAGGTGATACCTGGTACAAAGAGGTAGATCTGTGTGTCAGGGTCATTTGGATGTTTTGGGTTGTCATTATGATTTAAAAAGAGAAACCACAGTAGTTTAACAATAAATAGCTTCATCCAACCACTAACCATGAGTGGAGAAAAAGTTTTGGTGTTATCATTCATATTCTCGGAAAAAAGGCCAAGAAAGCAAAAATTCTGCCGCAGTATGTAAACTTTTGAGCACAACTGTATCCTGTTCACACTGGGTTTTCGAACACCATGGACAGCTCAAGTATTGTCCCCGAGAACACCATTTACCAGGCCACCAAGTGACTATATCTCTGGCTGGGGGGTCAGTGCTTAAAGAATGGGTGGATTTATGTGGGTAAATTACTGACTGATACATGGGAGAAGGAACTGGAAAAGTTGTTCCATTGGTACAGGCAGATCCCCAGCGATTCTTCAACTCAATGGTTTGGAAGTGCTGCTACATAATTCGCTTTGATCAACTTCCAGGATCAATAGTATGCGGAGGACATCATGTTTGGATACAAGTTAGTTTTCCATCGATTATGTGTGGAGTTTCATATGACAAGCTGGAGACTAGGGGTGGGGTATGGAGGACCCCACATGAAGAATGGACCCCTGTCCTGATGAACTGAATACAGAGTCATTGTCTTCGGGCTTCCCACATCAAGGAGTTGGCCGAATCTGAAGGATCACATGATAGAAGCTGGAGATGTCATCTATGATGATGTACACAAGGACGGAATAGGGATTGTGGCGTTTATTCACAAGAAAGACATGGAATATGCTTTGAGGAAGCTGGATGATACAAAGTTTTGTTCTCATGAAGATGAAACCTCTTACATTTGTGTCTGTGTTGAAAGAAATGCCAATGGATTGTCCCCGACAAGTGGTGAAGAATGATCAGAAGCCTATCATGTCTGGCTAATTAAGATTGGGGAAGAATGTGACAACACTGCATTTATTCTTAATTAGACCAGACTTATTTTCCAGTAGGTTAAGAGACATGAGCTATTGTTCATATGAGCCTGAATGCTGACTCTTGAATTGATGTTTGTTGAATTGTTGAAGAGCTGCTGTTTACCTGTTTTATCAGCTCCTAAAGTTTATTGTGCTGCTATTCTTGATGGACAGGGATGCAGAGTCATTGAGCAATCGATGTTTGCTAATATGTTCATTATTAGTGATGAGCGAATATACTCGTTACTCGAGATTTTCCGAGCCCGCTCGGGTGTCCTCCGAGCAATTTTTTAGTGCTCGGAGATTTAGTTTTCATCACCTCAGCTGAATGATTTACATCTCTTAGCCAGCATAAGTACATGTGGGGATTTCCTAGCAACGAGGCAACCCCCACATGTACTTATGCTGACTAACAGATGTAAGTTATTCAGCTGCGGTGATGAAAACTAAATCTCCGAGCGTGCTCAGGAAAACCCGAGTAATGAAAACTAAATCTCCGAGCGTGCTCAGGAAATCTCGAGTAATGAGTATATTCGCTCTTCACTATTCATTATCCATTGTATACGTCAATGCAGCTTGTTGACCTGCAAACATTGATGGACAAACTATGCAGATTGATTGAATACTCGAACAATGAAAGTTCACCTCATCCCACCTTTCCCCTGACCTGTGGATGATGGCCTGAAGGACTGCTGTGGGTATAAAAATGCACCACTATCCTTCTGCAGGGAGCCTCTAGAAGACAGCAGCCAATACACCATGGCTCTAACTAGAGGAATACAGATTTAATCCCCTGTCTATCCCGGAGCCCATGGAGTCGTTTGGAGCACCTAGGTTGAGGCAATCAGCTCACCTGGTCACCTTCAGAGACATACTTGGCCTTAAAAAACATTTATATTTGATTGCTTTCTTCCCTTGTGGTACGATGGTGGGTTTCCAAGTCTGAAGTTGATGAAGGGAATTCATTTCCTCAATTGCAGCATTAATCCTCTTCAGTTTTTCATGGACAGGTAGTTGTTGCATCTCATCCCATGACTGCATGTAATGTTGGTACCACAACATAGAGGGATCAGAAGATCTTGGCACCCAGTTTCACGAACTATTGCAATGGTTAGAAGTACTTCACCATCTTATTAAACAGTGCAGTTGTTTCCTTGCTGGCAGTGCAAGGGTTAATCTTTCCAGTTGAATCTCTAGAAGGTTTCCTACCTGAATTGTTTCAGCTGTTCAGTGTTTGACACTCCCCTCTGCTATATATGCTAGTGTTAGTTCTAACTGCCTGATTTGGAGTTAAATGTGTAGTTAATGATTGGAGTTGGCATTTGCAGGTCTGTTCACAAGATTGTTGCTTGGAGTTTTGTTTGTATGCACATCCTTATCCTCTTCTATTTGGTTTCTCCTTGCTTTTACTCCACTGTGTTCCAATCTGTTGTTTGGTCAGTGTATTTTGTATAATTGTTATTTTCATTTATCCCTATCTGTCTTCTCTTGTTTGTCTGGTTAGTCTTAACCTATGCACTTCAGCTTTCCCACCTCCCTGGGTAGGGGAGGTGATAAATAAGGGTTATTATAGGAGTGCAGCACCCCAGAGACCTGGTCATTGCAGTATGGCACTCTGCCGCTAAGGAGAGTGGCGGTACGTCTGATGGCACTAAAGAGTTCTCCTGACCAGGTATCACCAGAACACATTACACTTCACACTCCGGCCACTAGGGGGAGAAAAAGGCTTTATTTATTGGGCCACTCTTCACATTGGTAAAACTAGAGGCTGGGGAGGAAGTTAGTCAGAAGCTGACTGGGTTGGATTCAGGCAACATCCCGTGGCAAGGGGTGTTGCAGGGAGAAGGCACAGGGGGGTCCCTGTCAGGCATGGGAACCTGGCAGGTGCCTAGCGAACAGAACAGAACGTAACGGAACCGCGCCTGCACACCCTGCGGCGGTATCCAGGAGAGAGACACGAAGGGAAGGATATTGTGGAACAGTGTAAACGAGATCAAGCACAAAGGAGAGCCAGTAGGAGTCAAGCCCAGAGAGAGAGGCAACATCTTACTGAGGCGCGTAGTCGGTGGCCGGAACACCGCAGGAGTAACTGACTTCAGGCCTTACTTCAAACTCAGCCGGACAGTTAATTATAGGTTGGCTGTCTACCTTAAATTTCCTAAGAAGACATAGGGGGCAACATTGGGAGAGGGGCGTCTCTAGGGTCCCGGAAGACCTCCAAGCCTTCCCGTCATACGGGTGCGTCCTAGCCAAAACATACTGGGGGACGAGAAACTAGTAACATCTGGAACTAAAGAGAGAGAGAGAGCTGTAGAGAACGAACGAGAACAGCAGTTGTGAGGACTATTCCGAATGCTCAGCAGGGTAGGACTACAACACACAGGCGCTAGTGGTAGGCAACGATTTCCATCTGCGAAGGAAACTCTGGATGTGCCCATCGGACCGGCCAGTCTCAGAAAGTCCTGTTAAACGTGCTCTGGATTGAGGATCCTGAAGTCTTCAGTAAAGAGGTAAAGAGAATGCAACCCTGTGTCCTCATTATTGCCTGCACCTCACACCATCACCATCCACCTTACTGGGAAGCCCTGGGGATATACTTCACCTGTGGAAAGTTATACCATCCAGCTGCCATTCCATCCCCCCCAGCGGACCCCACAGCAGCGTCGGTCACCCTGACCGAACACCACAGGTGGTGTCACGAACCCCTGACAGACTGCACCACCACCTTCATTGGACGCCCCTTAGCAGGGTCGCGGACTGGGTCTAGCCACCGTGACAGCCTCAGCACTGAACCAGAGAGGCCCGGTACCGAGAACCCGTGGCCCTGTGTCTGGGGCCGATCCAACTTGGCGTCACGAACAGGATCGTACTTAAGCCTGAAGAATTGGGTCATGTGTGCCTTGGAACTGTGATTGAAATGTGTTGGACTGTGATTTATTGCAAGGACTGTGTATTGCTATCTGCCGCAAGGTTCCCGCCAAAACTGCCGCCATTGTAGCACCACGAGGAGCACAAGAGAAGAAGAATGGCGTGTAAGTGGGCGTGAGTAAGCTGGAGAGCGTGAAAGATAATGGCCGCCCAGTCTAATTATTTCTGCACCTTGAGGACGTGTCCGTCAGCAGCAGAGATCCGCCTCCTGATCCTCAATGGGGGGCGGAGGAACAAGAAACGAAACCGCCCACGAAGGAGAGAGCGGGAAAGAGACCAGTAAGTGACCCATGTGGAGGACGCCATGGCTGACCGCTCAGACCCAGACTGCGGGTTCGAAGCAGAGGGCTCCCCCAGCTACCCGGATGAGCATCACAGCCAGAGCCTCACATCTGGGACCGGTATCCTACAGGGCGAGATGGAGGATCTTGTGGAGCAGCTTCTCCAGTGGCGGTTTGAGACTAAGGCCTCGTGAAAAGAGGTACCCGCAGCGGAACTCCTGACTCTGGAACCTTCACCACCGTTGGAGTCGGTCGAACCGGAGGAAGCCGCATCGACCGGTGAGTCCGCCGGTCCCACCCCGGCCGCGGAGGACCTGCTGATAGGCCCGGTCGCGGCGCCCCCTCTCCCTGGGACCCATAAACTCCAGCGCCTTCCACAATGGGACCAACCCACGGGCATGGAGCACTTCCTCAAGGCCCCGATCTCGCCACTTACCATGCCAGGCGAGGTCTACGCAGAGCGTACGGTGTGCCACTGGGTGAACCCGGGTTCGAACATCATGGGGTTCCCCGGGGTGCAGACACAAGAGGGAGAGATGGTGGAGGCCCTTAGCTGGGAGCAGTACCAGGCCCAACTGGATCGGCGGTGGGAGGAGATGGAGAGACAGCACCAGGCCCAGCGGGAAGCCTACTACCGGCGAGACCTTGAAGTGAAGGACTGGGCCCGCAAGGACCGTACCACCCACCAGGCCCCGCGCAGGCAGGACATCATTGTTGAGTTCCGGCTCCGTGGAGGATGGGGCTTCATCAAAGAGCTGGACCTATATACCGAGGTTTTCGTAAACCGGAGGGATGTAGAGTCCCATCTCAAAGAAGGCCACCCGGACCGGGATCTGTACATGGGGGACGAAGTTACCTACACCCGGCACTTCGGGGAGAGGGGTTGGTTCGCCCTGAATGTGCGCAAGCAACCAGCCCCCATGACATCATCGACCAAAGCGGCGGAGAAGCCGTCCCCCATAGCGAGGGTGCCCCCTTGTGACCGGACCACGACCGTCACCAAGACCACGGTGGTGACCCCTACATGCACTGTTGTGAAAACCACCACTTGCACTGTGGACACTGTTACTATGGTGGTGGCGGAGAGCTCGACCTCGGGAGTGGTTGGCGCCTCGGTTGTTGCGAGGTCCAGGACAATCGCCACACAGACCCCTGACTGGAGCCCGGGATCTCCTGTGACCACACCGAGTGCCCGCGAGTACCCAGGGGGATGGCCCTGCCCACTGCTGCCGGTGGAGTTGTCACAGCCACTAACGCCGAGGAAATAAACCTTGGAGACCCGAATTGTATATAGTTAACTGTTTCCTGCTGTTGCTGCTACTTTAAACCCGACCAGGGTTAACTCCTAGGGATCCCTTTGTTTACCCGGGATCCCTAATGTTCTCTATTTCTTTTCTACTGTTGCACAAAGTTCATCATTGTTTTAAAGACTGCCGGATCATGGACGGTGAATGATTCAGAACTGTTTTGTATATAGTTTGCACCTTCTTAAAGGTGCTCCCTACTGGTTTTACAAGCGAGAGAAGACTTTGCGAAGATAATGCTTCCAGACATGACGCAGAAAGTCTTGCTTACAGTGAACGTGCAGACAGAGAGAGAATCTGCACTAGAGACTTGGGTCCCTCTTAAAGGGAATGTTTACATGATTGCCTTAATAAAAGTTGAAACGTTAATAATGTTAAAAATTTAGAAAGTTTGATAATGTTGACAGAGACTGAGGACAGGAAAGCTTGAAGTGAACCCGTAGGGGTTAGAGAGAGAGAGTCCTCCTGAGAGATGTAGAAAGATGGTCGGTACAATGACAGTAGGCCCAGCCGAGGAGCTAGGCGGTCCTGCATTGGTGAAGTTGGAACGGAGAGGAAAGTTGAGTTATTTATATAGTATTCTATAGTAGGCCTTTAGTGGGTTCAGCTTATACGCCCTTAAAGGAAAAGTTAAATCAGAGTTTGCACTTAGTAGAATAACCGACTGGGTACTGAGAGTTATTTATAGTCAAAATGTTATTTAAAAAATATTTAATCCTGTTTTTTGTTTGTAACGTTCAAGTGTCCTTACCTCCCATAAAGGGAAGCACCTTTTCTATTTACTATTTCTAAGCATTTCAAAAATTTTGTATGTCTTTTGCTCTATTATATTGTTGTTCTTCTTCCCAGTCCAGGAGTACTGAATTTAACCGGGGGGAGTGCAGCGCCCCAGAGATCTGGTCGTTGCAGTATGGCACTCTGCCGCTAAGGAGAGTGGCGGTATGTCTGATGGCACTAAAGAGTTCTCCTGACCAGGTATCACCAGAACACATTACACTTCACACTCCGGCCACTAGGGGGAGAAAAAGGCTTTATTTATTGGGCCACTCCTCACATTGGTAAAGCTAGGGGCTGGGGAGGAAGTTAGTCAGAAGCTGACTGGGTTGGATTCAGGCAACATCCTGTGGCAGGGGGTGTTGCAGGGAGAAGGCACAAGGGGGTCCCTGTCAGGCATGGGAACCTGGCAGGTGCCTAGCGAACAGAACAGAACGTAACGGAACCGCGCCTGCACACCCTGAGGCGGTATCCAGGAGAGAGACACGAAGGGAAGGATATTGTGGAACAGTGTAAACGAGATCAAGCACAAAGGAGAGCCAGTAGGAGTCGTGCCGAGAGAGAGAGAGGCAACATCTTACTGAGGCGCGTAGTCGGTGGCCGGAACACCGCAGGAGTAACTGACTTCAGGCCTTACTTCAAACTCCGCCGGACAGTTAATTATAGGTTTGCTGTCTACCTTAAATTTCCTAAGAAGACATAGGGGGCAACATTGGGAGAGGGGCATCTCTAGGGTCCCGGAAGACCTCCAAGCCTTCCCGTCATACGGGTGTGTCCTAGCCAAAACATACTGGGGGAGAAGAAACTAGTAACATCTGGAACTAAAGAGAGAGAGAGAGAGAGCTGTAGAGAACGAACGAACGAGAACAGCAGTTGTGAGGACTATTCTGAATGCTCAGCAGGGTAGGACTACAACACACAGGCGCTAGTGGTAGGCAACGATTTCCATCTGCGAAGGAAACTCTGGATGTGCCCATCGGACCGGCCGGTCTCAGAAAGCCCTGTTAAACGTGCTCTGGATTGAGGATCCTGAAGTCTTCAGTAAGGCTACGTTCAGACTAGCGTTGTGCGCCGCTGCGTCGGCGACGCAACGAACAACGCACGCAAAAACGCGGCAAAACGCACGCAAAAACGCTGCATTTTGCGACGCGTGCGTCGTTTTTTGCCGAAAATCGGATGCAAGAAAAATGCAACTTGTTGCGTTTTCCTGGTCCGATGCTTGCGGCAAAAAAGACGCATGCGTCGCAAAACGCAAAAAACAAAAACGCATGCGTCCCCCATGTTAAACATAGGGGCGCATGACGCGTGCGTCGCCGCTGCGTCGCCCGACGCTAACCCGACGCACACTAGCACAACGCTAGTCTGAACGTAGCCTTAAGAGGTAAAGAGACTGCAACCGTGTGTCCTCGTTATTGCCTGCACCTCACACCATCACCATCCACCTTACTGGGAAGCCCTGGGGACCTACTTCACCTGTGGGAAGTTATACCATCCAGCTGCCATTCCATCCCCCCCAGCAGACCCCACAGCAGCGTCAGTCACCCTGACCGAACACCACAGGTGGCGTCACGAACCCCTGACAGACTGCACCACCACCTTCATTGGACGCCCCTTAGCAGGGTCGCGGACCGGGTCTAGCCACCGTGACAGCCTCAGCACCGAACCAGAGAGGCCCGGTACCGAGAACCCGTGGCCCTGTGTCTGGGGGCAATCCAGGAGCATAGCAAGGCACATTGACCTGGTGTCTCCACATTCAGGGGTAATCTGGGGACAGGAATAGACTATAGTGCCAGTAGTTGTGTAATTGTAGGGACCTGTTTAGCCCACAGTCCCAAGGTATTGCGTGGCAGTGCGACTCCGACTTAGGTAGTGTTTTTACAAAGTAGAATAGATGCTTAGCTGGTATACCCTTGTTTGATCTTAATGATCTCCCGACATAGGGTTCACCTGATTTTTCTGTTGCTTCTTCAGTGGTTGAAGAATCTAATAAAACTTATTCATCTTTTTTCTTGCTATTTTGAAATTGTGACTGAGATTGTTGTTGCCTCAGCTGGACTACTGGTATGGGGTCATGAAAATTGAGCGACACAAAGTTCTCATTAATCAATACATCTCTGCTTACTGTGACATTGTTCATTTCTGGGTTTAGGATTCTATAATCTTTCTGGGTTTCACTGTAGCCCACCAGAATACTCTCTTTTGCATGAGATTTCCTCTTGGTACAATTTTCTTTGGGAATATTTACAAGTACTTATGTGTATTGTTATGTGTTATAGTTCAGGCTTCTTGCTGTTCCATTGCTCAAAAGGAGTTTTCTCAGTACCCTTACCTGTTAGTTTATTTTGAAAATAGCAAGTTGTCATTGCTTCGCCCGAATATGTCATTGGCAAATCTTCGTCAAATAGCATACTTCTTCCACTTTCACAAAGTGTCCAGTTTCTTCTTTCTGCTGCACAATTTTGTTCTGGGTTGTATGGTACAGTAGTCTGAAACACAATAACATTTTTACTTATAACACTTTGTGTCTCATTACTTGTAAATTCAGGTACATTATCTGTATACAGAATTTTTGCATTCTCCCAAATTTGCTTTGAAGCAGATAGACAAATGTATACCGTATATACTCGAGTATAAGCCGAGATTTTCAGCCCAAATTTTAGGGCTGAAAGTGCCCCCCTCGGCTTATACTCGAGTCACGGTAGCGGTGGGGTCGGCGGGTGAGGGGGTGAGGGCGCTGGGGTATACTTACCTAGTCCCAGCGATCCTCGCGCTGTCCCTGCCGTCCCACGGGCTTCGGCGCTGCAGCTTCTTCCTCTCTTCAGCGGTCACGTGGGACCGCTCATTACAGAAATGAATAAGCGGCTCCACCTCCCATAGGGGCGGAGCCGCTTATTCATTTCTCTAATCAGCGGTGCCGGTGACCGCTGATAGAGAAAGAAGCTGCAGCGCCGAAGACAGGAGGGGACAGCGCGAGGATCGCCAGGACTAGGTGAGTATGTTATATTCACCTGTCCTCGTTCCAGCCGCCGGGCGCCGATCCATCTTCCCGGCCGGCGCCTCCATCTTCCCGGCGTCTGCGCTCTCTGACTGATCAGTCAGAGCAGAGACGCCGGGAAGATGGAGGCGCCGGAACGAGACGCCGGGAGCTGCAATCAAGGGAGGTGAGTATGTGTTTTTTTTTTTTTATTGCAGCAGTAGCAGCGGCAGCACAGATTAATGTGGAGCATCTATGGGGCACAGTGAACGGTGCAGAGCACCGTATAAGGCACAGCTAGGGGGCACAATGAACGGTGCAGAGCACCGTATAAGGCACAGCTAGGGGGCACAATGAACGGTGCAGAGCACCGTATAAGGCACAGCTAGGGGGCACAATGAACGGTGCAGAGCACCGTATAAGGCACAGCTAGGGGGCACAGTGAACGGTGCAGAGCACCGTATATGGCACATCTAGGGGGCACAGTGAACGGTGCAGAGCACCGTATATGGCACATCTATGGGGCACAGTGAACGGTGCAGAGCACTGTATATGGCACAGCTAGGGGGCACAATGAACGGTGCAGAGCACCGTATATGGCACAGCTATGGGGCACAGTGAACGGTGCAGAGCACTGTATATGGCACAGCTAGGGGGCACAGTGAACGGTGCAGAGCACTGTATATGGCACAGCTAGGGGGCACAATGAACGGTGCAGAGCACCGTATATGGCACAGCTATGGGGCACAGTGAACGGTGCAGAGCACTGTATATGGCACAGCTAGGGGGCACAGTGAACGGTGCAGAGCACTGTATATGGCACAGCTATGGGGCACAGTGAACGGTGCAGAGCACTGTATATGGCACAGCTAGGGGGCACAGTGAACGGTGCAGAGCACCGTATATGGCACAGCTATGGGGCACAGTGAACGGTGCAGAGCACTGTATATGGCACAGCTAGGGGGCACAGTGAACGGTGCAGAGCACTGTATATGGCACAGCTAGGGGGCACAGTGAACGGTGCAGAGCACTATATGGGGCACAGCTATGGGGAAATATGAATGGTGTAGAGCACTATATGGCACAGCTATGGGGAAATAATGATCTATTTTTATTTTTGAAATTCACCGGTAAATGCTGCATTTCCACCCTAGGCTTATACTCGAGTCAATAAGTTTTCCCAGTTTTTTGTGGCAAAATTAGGGGGGTCGGCTTATACTCGGGTCGGCTTATACTCGAGTATATACGGTATATTGAATAATCATTGGTAAATATGAAAAAAATTCTCTTCTTCCAGGAGTTTGAGTACTCATTGGACAACAAATATCTGGGCGTATTAAGTCCAGAAGCTGTTCTGATTTTGTAGTACAATTCTTAGGAAATAATTTTCTTGACATTTCCCCTTTTAGGATAGTTAGTACATTTCATGGTCTGATTTCACAGATTGAATATAATACCATTAGCAAGTTGTCATTTAACTAGCTCTCATAGGCTACGTTCAGACTAGCGTTGTGCTAGTGTGCGTCGGGTTAGCGTCGGGCGACGCAGCGGCGACGCACGCGTCATGCGCCCCTATGTTTAACATGGGGGACGCATGCGTTTTTGTTTGTTGGGTTTTGCAACGCATGCGTCTTTTTTGCCGCAAGCGTCGGACCAAGAAAACGTAACAAGTGGCATTTTTCTTACGTCCGATTTTCGGCAAAAAACGACGCACGCGTCGCAAAACGCAGCGTTTTTGCGTGCGTTTTGCCGCATTGCTTCTGGTTCTCTAAGTACAACGCGCCTGTACAATTCATGGATACAATTCTTGTGCTGTTCATGTTCAAGTTGTAGGAAATGCTACTCAATTGGGTGCATCAGGAGGAAAGTGTTTCCATTTAAGCATCCATATTGGTTTATTGCTGCATCATAAACACTCCATTAGCAAAGGAAAAGTAAACAGCCTTCAGTGCAAGCAAAAGAATGAAAACCGTTTTTCGGACAAAGTCCCTTGTCAGCCAGTCCTGGTCACACAGGCTTGATAGAATCCAGTAAACTGGCTCAGTCTGGATATTCCACACAGGAGTCCTTCTCTCTCCACAGACAGTGCCAAGCAACGGACTCCATTTTAACATATTAACCACACCCAGAGGTGAGGTATGTGGGCAACCAGACCCACCCATCTCTCAGCCTGCCGTAAAGCCAGTCTCAGATGCACCAAACAATCCTCTTAGTGCTATGTGCACTAGAGCAATACTCCAGGATTGCATCACAGATTCCAACCATTTCTGTGATACATACCTCCCATCAACTATATATCCAGTAGCTGCCTTACACAGTGTACACACTTTCCTTGCAATTTTAGCTGGTACAACTCATGTTTGATTTTTCCTTCTGCTAGTATGAGACTTTCTTTTGAGTTGATACAGCTGTCATCTTTAAATGTAACTTCATTTCCTTGTCTTGCGAGTTACTTCACATATAACAGATTGCTTTCAAAACCAAGGACATAGAGCAAATCCTTTACTGGAATCTTTCTGCTTTGTATTGTGGAGACTTGACAATTAATGTTACCATCTCCTATTCTTTCTAAATTTATATACAGACCATTAGCTATGATCACTTTCTTTCACTTAGTTTGGTCTAGGTTAGAAAAGAAGCTGGTTTCATTAGTCATATTACTATTTGCCCCAGAGTCTATACACCATGCATGCTTTGATATATTTGCATTAAATGCAGCTTCAGTACTTGAAGTGTCATATTCTTCAGTAATGGCTCTCTCAACACTCTGATGATGATTTTGCTTTTTCAGCTGATTCTTTGAAGCGTGTCAGACTCTGCAGTTATGCTTTAGGAGCCCTTATTTCTTGCAGACAAAACACGTTTCCTTCAAGTGATTTTTATTTTTGGACAGATATCTTGGGTTTTTAAAGCGGATTCTGCTTTGGAAACCTCACTGCTGCTTACATTTTCTGTCTTTCACTTAGGGTATGTTTCCACGGTCGGTATTGGCAGTGCTTTGGACTCAGCACATGTCCAATTCGTCCAAAGCCCTGCTGGCTTTTGTACGCGTGGTGATTTCGCATGTGTTCATTGAACCATGTGGAATCACTGCATCCCATTCATTGTATGGGTGACTTTATCTTGTGGAGATGGAGCGCCCCCGCAAGATAAATGGACATGCTGTGGTCTGGAAAGACACACCACATGTCCTTTTACGCAGGGAAGCCGGAGGTGTCCCTGCATGCATAGTGGAGATGGGATTTCACAAAATCCGCTCCAATAGGCTGTATCACCTGGCCGCTGCGGGTTGGATGCTGCGGCTGTATGCAGCGTCCAACCCGCAGCAGTGTTTACTCAGAGTATACCTTTATACTAATATACAAGCTTTCCTCTGACATACTCCAGTGTGCAGTGAAAAGTGAGTAATAGCTTTCTGGCAGACCGCTTAGTAGTAGTGCAGCAATGTGGAATTCCTATAGATCTTCCAAATGCCCCACAGGCGCTCCACAATTACTAGAGCATTTCTTATGTAATCCTGCATATCTTGGCCCTAATTTAGCTTAAACTGATACAGATTCTAATTAAACAATGCTTATTGCTGAGATTTATCCTTCCATGCACTTTCTGTGGCTATTCCCACATTTATTTAGCAGTTTCACATTTACACACGTGCATCTGATCATCATGTATACTGAGCAAAATTGTGCTTCATGCTTTTTCATCATTCTGTATCAAATCGTCTGGTAGTGGGTCAGGTCTGGATTTCTGAGTTTATTTCCACATATCTTCGCTTATCAGCTGATCAGCTGAATCTTTACATTGAATTTCCAGAATTGATACTTTTGGTTTTTCATATTCAGATTTGGCACTGTGAACTTCACAGAGTCGCCTCTGGTGGCCATCTTCTCTTCTTCCGAGTGCACTGTTCTCTATCCTTTGAGCTATTTTTTGGGTCTTTCAGTTTCTGGGTCTCTGGGTCCAAACCTGTTGGCAGAGGATTCTTCTTTGTAGCATCTAGTGTTCAATAGAGAACATATATTTATTCAGGAACAAAGATAACACAGCTTACAACTGGTATTTTTTATAGCTTAGGATCTTAGCATCTTGTAAGCTTGCAAAGCGAAAGTAAAATGTGCTCCAGCTACACATGCAGTGAGCAGGAACTTCCTGAATGGCTTGATTTTTTTAACAGTGCTTTACTGGCAATATAAAACCACTGCTGGAGACAGAAACTTAAGCCCTATTAAACAGTAGTTAATAATAGTTGTTGCAATATATGCAATAATAGGGCTTAATTTAACATAACCAATGATCCATTTTTTGCCTGCTGCCTTATATAGTTAGCTACTGCTTTATGCTGCTTTTACAGACTTTAGGCTGTAAGACAGCTTTAGGCTGCTTTTACAATCTAGAATAATAACAAAATGAATAAATACCCTGCAGTAAGTAAATAAGTACCATGTATATATAGGGAGGTGTACCGACTTAATTAGCAGTGTGAGCGGGAAGACGGGACATTTGATGGGGAATGAGCTTGTGAGCAGTGAGACGGTTGACTCGACGGACCCAGGCCAGCTAGCTGTGCCTGTATCCCCAACTAGCAAAACTGCTGACACGCGCTACCCTCAGCCCAGAGAGACAGCCGCACAGGGTAGTGACCAGGATAAAGTGCATACCTTGACTCCGCTTACCACCTCAGAAGCAACTCTTAGTCCCATTCTTGCGGTGCTTGCTGAGGATCGGACCATGCCTGTGTCCACTGGACTGTGTGCTTCTACTGCAGCCTTGTCTACTGAACTTTCTGCTTCTTTCACTGTGCCACCGACCTTCATCTCTACCCCACTGTGTGCCTGGATCAGGAGATCACATGCCAAAGGACCAGAAGGATTCATCACTGTGAGGAGACAATGCATCGACCTTCTGCAGGACTGGATTGGAGACTTCTCTCACAGCCTGCGGCGCCACCGAGGTGTCTTCCAGCCACCTTCCTCCAGCGCACAGAGACTGATAAATTAACCTGCTATTATCTTCTGCATTTGGCTTTCCCCCATCTGCAAGTTAATTTCCTTTACCCCCCTGCTTGTACCATCATTGTTTTTTGATAAAGAACCTGTTAACCCTTGCTCTGCTTTCTGTATGTCACTGCATCCTACGCACCTGCTAGCAATCTACATTTGGCGTAGTAGGCAGGATGCAGTCCAATAGCATGCAGGTATCAGACCAAGCACTTGGGGGTGGCCCCAGGACTAGCCTTTCCCTGGGGGCCATGTTGATCAATTTGCCCAAATTCACGGGGAGCAACACTGTGCTGTGGAGCTGGACTGAGGCTGAGGTAGCAATTATGGCACTGGATGGAGAAGCCAGGGATTCAGTGATGTTACGGACCCCCCAAGACTGGGATACCTTTAACAAGGTGTTACAGATCTTGGAGGAGACTCACGGAGACCCCACAGACCCCACAGTAGGGGAACTGAAAACGCGTCTTTTTAGTAGAATGCAGAGGGAGGGGGAGACCGTAACCCCATATATAAATGCATTGCAAGAGCTACACAATGCAATCATTAGAAAAGACGGCAGGGGAGTAGGACCCACAGACATAATGTTACGAGACCTCCTAGTTACTGGTTTGCGAGAAGTGCTGACAAAACAAGCCCTGCAAGAAAATGAACCCCCAAATGACTTTCCCTGAAGTAGGGAGTGAGGCACACATGCGTGAAAAGGAGTAGGGGGTGACAATCCTGGTGGGGAAGGTCCAGAGTGTGGGGGTGTCTGTAAATGCCATTGCTGAACCACAATGGGTGGAAGAACTGAGGAGAGATCTTCTGAGTGTGAAAGTTGAACTGGCTGACATAAAGAAGAAAACGGAAGCTACCGGTAATTCTCCAGAGAGCAGGAAAGGCCTGGAGCCCTGCTGTTGCTCCAGAATGTTTCACCAGCTGAGGCTCATCGCCTGTTACAACTGTGGAGAGAGTGGACACATTGCACTGGAGTGCACTTGCCGAGGAAAAGTGATGTCTCGCTGCCTGTTAAACTAGAGGGCTCTGAGCTGGAGGGACGCTACCTGGAGCCAGAACAGGTGAGGAAGAGTAGTGGAAGACCCACAAGTTTAGTGTTAACATGCTCCCTGATATGGGCAGAAATAGACGGATGTGCAGTGTGATGCCTGGTGGAGATGGGCTCGCAGGTGACAACGATGCCAGAGGCTTACTACCGGCAACATTTTCCCCGAGCAAACCGGCCTGAAATAAGATAAAATAAGGTCTGAGATAAAGTTAACAGCAGCCAACCAACTACCCATCCAGGTCGCAGGGGTGGTATGGATGCAAGTGTCTGTCTGTGGGAAAGACCTGGGAAGGAAAGGTGTGGTACTGACACAGGGAGAAGTGAATTATGGACCTGCTGTCACCTTGGGAATGAATGTGCTGAAAGAGTTTGGAAGCCTTCTTTGTTGTGAATTCTGCTTTTGTGTTCCCTCCAGTGGTTGTAGGTGGGAATGCAGTTGTCCCTGAGTTGCAGTCCTGGCCAGGTGTATCTGATGATTGCAGTTCTGACTGGGATATTTAGGTGTGCAGGATTCATTAGTCATTGCCAGTTGTCCATGGTTCTGGGAGGTTTTGGATCTTTGTCTGGTTCCTCCTGCCTTGCTGCCAATTCAGCAAAGATAAGTGTCTTGTTTTTTATTCTGTGGCACACATGCTGTGTGCTTAATAATTCTGTGCTATTCATTTGTTTTCTCTTGTCCAGCTTAGATTGTGTCAGTGTTTTCTCAGTCTTGTTGGATTCTCTGGAGTTGCAGATATACGCTCCACATCTTTAGTTAGATGGTGGAATTTTTTGTATTTTCTGCTGTAGATATTTTTGGAAGGGTTTTAATACTGACCGCTTAGTATTCTGTCCTATCCTTTCCTATTTTAGCTAGAGTGGCCTCTTTTGCTAAATCCTGTTTCCTGCCTGCGTGTGTCTTTTCCTCTACTACTCACAGTCAATATTTGTGGGGGGCTGCCTATCCTTTGGGGTTCTGCTCTGAAGCAAGGTAGATTTCCTATTTCCATCTATAGGGGTATTTAGTCCTCCGGCTGTGTCGAGGTGTCTAGGATTTGTTAGGCACACCCCTCGGCTTCTTCTAGTTGCGGTGTTAAGTTCAGGATTTGCGGTCAGTACAGGTTCCACCAACTCAGAGAAAGTTCCATGCGGCTCCAAGGTCACCAGATCATAACACTTCTTATCAGAAACCCCTCTAAAGAGACTCTAAAACAGTGGGGCCCACATACACCACAGAGAAGAGTTTTTCAACAATTAGCACAAGTGGCACAAGTGCAGGAATCTAACTGTGAGGGAGGAGTGTTAGGAAACATAATTGTCCCTGCCTCCACCAAAATCGTTCTTCCACCAGGACAAACAGTACTGTCCCTGCCCATTCGTGCTTGTGTCCCCTTGGAGGAGGTTGAGGTCCAAATCAAACCATCATCTTCTGAACAACTACCCACGGGACTCCTAGTGGTGCATACATTAGCCATTGTACGGGAGGGGACTTTTCCCATGTGGTGCATTAACTTAGGAGATGAGGACATTACTGTTGTTCCCAAAAGTGTGGTGGCCCGAATAATGCACCTACCTGAAGAAATAATGCCCCCCCCAAACAGTACAACTGGAGATACAGCCTGGAGACCCCTGGACTGTGTCAGTAAACTCCATTTCAGTGTCAGAACCCCATTACATCAAAGAGGGCCAACTCATATTAGAACAAATGTGGGGAGAGCTGGCCGAAACCCACTCAAGTGCAACAGGTAGAGGCTCTGCTGGGAAGGCATAAAGAAGTTTTCACCCTCCACGAAGATGATTTTGGCTGCACAACGGCCATTACACACGAAATACCAACTGGGAGCGCCGCACCCATAAGAGAGCGTTATCAGCAAATTTTCCAACAGTTATACCAGGAAGTGAAGAGCATGCTGAATCAGATGTTGCAGACAGGCATGATTAGGGAGAGCCAGAGTCTGTGGGCTGCTCCAATTGTGTTAGTACGGAAGAAAGTCGGCACCTTGCTTTTTTGTGTGGATTACCGAAAACTCAACGCCTGTACCCCTTACCCCAGATTGAAGAGTCCATGTCTGCTCTGGGGAAAGCTAGGTTATTCTCTACACTGGAACTTGCCAGCGGCTACTGGCAAGTCCCCATGTCTGAACAAGATCGAGCAAAGACTGCCTTCATTCTTCCCATGGGCCTGTACGAGTTCAACTGTATGCCGTTCGTCTTGGCCAATGCTCCCGGAACTTCAACATCTCATGGAGAGGTGCCTAGGGGACTTGAACTTTTAATCCACGCTCATCTACCTGGATGACATTATAGTCTTCATTTGAGGAACATCTGCAATGCCTAGAACAAGTGTTGGCCCACCTTCAGAGACACAGACTAAAAGTGAAGGCCCAGAAGTGCCATTTGTTCCGCATGCAAATTGAATACTTGGGTCATGCCATTTCTGCCAAAGGGGTAAGACCCTTCAGAGAGAAGGTCACCGTGATTCAACACTGGCCCACTCTAGAGACCGTGAAGGATGTGTGGGCGTTCCTTGGACTGACCGGATATTACAGGCGGTTTGTGAAGAACTTTGCTCGACAGGCAAAGCAGTAACAGGAGCTGTTGAAAAAGTTACCCTCAGGTGCCAAGAACTGGACGATCTGCTGGAAAGAGTCCCAAAAAGAGGCCTTTCAAGATCTCAAAAAGGCACTCACCGAAGCTCCTATCCTGGCTTACCCGGATATCTCGCAACTGATCATTCTCCACATTGGTGGAAGTCTGCTGGGAATTGGGGCTGCGTTGTCACAAATGCTGGACGGAAGAGAGAGGGTGATTGCTTATGCAAGTCGGTCCCTTCACAATTCCAAACACAATCTGGACAATTACAGTTCTATCAAGTTGGAGCTGCTGGCGTTGGTGTGGGCTATGACGGAGAGATTCGCGGAATATTTGTCTGGCTCTGAAGTGTTGGTGCGTACTGATAACAACCTGCTTGCGCACCTGTAGAATGCAAGACTGGGGCCTTGGAACAGCGATGGGAAGCCAGGATGGTGAAATTCCCCTATAAGATTGCCTACAAAAGGGGGGCAGAAAATACCCACTCCAATGCCCTGTCCAGGAGGAAGAGTACCAGACCCGAGAACCTGTAGCAATTTCTGATATCTTCTTGATAGTAATTTCATCACCTGTCCAACACCACGGAAATCCTGAAAGCATGATCTGTTGGGGCCTGTAAGGACTGGAGTTTGGGAAACACTGCTCTTAGGGCCGGCGTTTGGGGCAGGCAGGCCAGGCAGACGCCTGGGGCCCCCACCAATAAAGGGGGCCCCCTGCTTCTGCAGCCCCTTTATGAAATGAAGAAATGGTGTACAGCAGTGAATAATGCTGTGCATTAATCTGTAGTCACGGAGCGTCGCTTGCAAACCCCCCTTGACTGTGGTCCCGGAGCTCTGTGTTGATTGCTGTAGGATCAGGTTTCATAGTCACATACAGCAGGGATCAGCAAAGGCTCTGACCACAGTCACTAAATCACTGCTTTTTATCTGACAGGGCGACCTCCTGTCACTACTGTGTGGATGACACAAGACAGGAATATTGTCTGCTGTATCAGTGTATTATATAGAAATAAATCAATTTCCACGTGAAATAATAAGGGTAAACCATACACATATAGTACAGGTGTGCATATGAACCAGCGTTTTTGGCGCATTTTGTTTTGCAGCCAAAGCTTGCTCTCTTGGCAGTAAAAACTCTGCTTGCACAACACCCATTTTAAGGGTATGTGCAGACGATCCGGAAATGGCAGCCCTTTGGATGCAGCAGACATGTGCGGTGTCCAAAGTGCTGCCATCTTTTGAACACAGGTGATTCTGCATGTGTTCATTGAACCGCGCGGAGTCACCGCGTCCTATACATTGCATGGGTGAGATTTCTCTTGTGGAGACTCACATCTACGCAAGATAAATTGACATGCTGAGGTCTGGTGAGACGCACTCGATGTCCGTCTCTGCGGGTGGGGTGTCAGTGCACACATAGTAGAGATGGAATTTCTTGAAATCCCTTCCACTATACTGTAACATCTGGCCGCTGAGGGTTGGACGCTGTACAAGTACACAGCAGCCGACCCACAGCGTTTACTGGTTGTGGGCAAATACCCTTAGAGCTTTTGCTGTTTGTTTGTTTTTTACAGTTTGCATTTTGTCTACAGTACATGTTTAATAAAGTTAGTTTTATTCACCAGAAACACAGCAAAAAACAACGTTGCAACATTTGCAGCATTTTTTAAACGTTTTCATTGCTTTCTACTGGTGAAAAAATTGCTGAAAGAAGTGACATGCTGCAGATTTAAAAAACGCTGCAGTTGTGAAATTCAGTAGTCAGGAGAAAATAAAAGGGCGTGCAGGAGATTTCTGAAAATCTCAGTTTTTGCAGAAGAAAAAGCTGCAAAAATTCTGCATATGAACATGGTGAAAAGCTGTTTTTTAAAGTGCTAGCAAAACATAGGAGATTTTCGAAATTTCCTGCATGCATGTTTTTTTTCTGACTAGATTTCAGAATGGTAGCGCTTTTTAAATCGGCAGCGTGTCACTTCTTTCAGTGTGTTTTCACCCGTAGAAAGCAATGAAAGAATAAAAAAAGCTGCAGCTGTTGCAACGGCATTTTTCGCTGTAATTTTTTAAGTGGTTTTGGTGAATTAAACTATTAGGTCTCGTTCACATGTTCAGTATTTGTAAAGCAGAAACAGCAGTGGAACAATGAGAAACACGTCACCACTTCTGTATTTCTCACCATCCTGGTTTTGGCTTACACATACTTATGTGAAATACTGACCAAACACTCAACGTGTGAACATGGCCTTAAACAGACTGTAGACAAAGCAAACATCCTCACTAAAAAAAAGCTGAAAAAAGTGTGAAAAACACCACAAAACAAGCTAAAAAACAGGTGTTTTGAACGCAACATTTTTTACTGCCAATAGAAAAGGTTTTGGCTACTGAAGAAAATGCTGCATGTGAACATAGTCTTACTCTGAAACGCTATGTCTATCTGTGGTGTTACATAGGACTGCATGTGATGTATACTAAATTATCTGTACTCAGAGAGTTATCACTGCTATCTCTGGTGTTACATAGGACTACAGGTGACATCTACTACATTATCTGTACTCAGCACAGTGATAACTCTCTATCTGCAGTGTTAAAAAAAATTAAGATGGGGTTGGCGGTAACTCTTTGTCTTGGGGCTTGGGCCCCCAATCTTTTCTGACCCTAGCAACGGCCCTGTGTACAGCTAATAGTGGCAGACCTGTTGGCCGATATAAAGTCCCTAAATATGGGGGCCACAGTGCGAGCACTGGCTCCAGGCCCCTCCATCAACTGTATCCGCATCCTGCTCATGTAATGTATCCTAAAAATTTGTGTGATTTTACAATGTTAGCATTTAGGGCCCCACTTTCAACTTTTGCCTGAGCCCCACTTTGTCTAAAACCGACCCTGACTGTTCTATAAAATATTAAGGCCCTGTGCAAGTGCTCTAGTAAACAGTGTCCACATTTTGTCCCCTAGAAAGTAATAATGCCCGATTTTGCCCATTTCACAGACACAATACCCTGACTGCCCCTTTAACAATTATGCTTGTTAAGTGCCCACTTAACATATAATAATGTCCCCTGAATCTCCCCATATACTGTACAGACCAAAAGTTTGGACACACGTTCTCATTTAAAGATTTTTCTGTATTTTCATGACTATAAAAATTGTACATTCACACTGAAGGCATCAAAACTATGAATTAACACATGTGGAATTATATACTTAACAAAAAAGCGTGAAACAACTGAAATTATGTCAGACCAGTGGAAATCTGTGCTTTGGTCTGATGAGTCCAAATTTGAGATCTTTGGTTCCAACCACTGTCTTTGTGCGACGCAGAAAAGGTGAACGAATGGACTCTACATGCCTGGTTCCCACCGTGAAGCATGGAAGAGGAGGTGTGATGGTGTGGGGGTGCTTTAATGGTGAGGATTTATTCAAAATTGAAGGCATACTGAACCAGCATGGCTACCACAGCATCTTGCAGCGGCATGCTATGCCATCTGGTTTGCGTTTAATTGGACCAACATTTATTTTTCAACAGGACAATGACCTCAAACATTGTCTTTTATAAAAAGTGAGGATGATGGTAAAAAAAATTGTAGGTATGAAAGCGCATATTTTATAAAAAAAAAGGTAGCTTCTTGTACCCAGTCTTGCGCAGGGGGGCAAATTCCGGTGCAGGGTCCTACCAGTGGAATTCACAATAGTCAAATCCCCTAAAAATCCTAATTTTTACCAAAAATGGGGATGATGGTAAAGAAAATTGTATTAATGGAAGCCCATAAATTTGTTTTTGAAAAATTGTCTCACCTTTTGTGCAGAGTTCAGTGTAAGGGGCTAAATCTACTGTAGGGTCCTACTTGAGAAATTCAAGCCAATCGAAACTTAAAAACTCATAATATTCACTAAAAATGAGAATGATGTCAAATAAAATTGTAGTCATAGAAGACTTAATTTTTATTTGAAAATATATTTCACCTTGTTGTGCCCAGGCCTAGGCAACGGTCCAATCCTGTTCAGAGTTCTAACAGAGGAATTAACCTCCCCAAATCCTAATTTTTGCAAAAATGAGAATGATGGTGAAGAAAATTTTAGTCAGGGCAGCCCCTGAATTTGTTATTCAATAACATGTTTGCCTTTTGTTCAAGCCAGTTCTGCATAGAGTCCTATATGTGCAATTCACATCAGTCGAAACTTCCAAAATTCCTCATATTCACAGAAACCAGATGGTGATAGCTTATAATTAGTGTTGAGCGATACCTTCCGATACCCAGAAGTATCGGTATCGGATTGTATCGGCCGATATCCACAAAATATCGGATCTCGCCGATAGCGATACCCGATACCAATGCAAGTCAATGGGACACAAATATCGAAATGTAAATAAGCCCTTTCTGTCCTTTCTGGTCCTTTAATTGGACCAACATTTATTTTTCAACAGGACAATGACCTCAAACACACCTCCAGGCTGTATAAGAGCTATTTGACCAAGAAGGAGAGTGATGGGGTGCTATGCCAGATGACCTGGCCTCCACAGTAACCAGACCTGAACCCAATCGAGAGGGTTTGGGGTGAGCTGGACCGCAGAGTGAAGGAAAAAGGTCCAACAAGTGCTAAGCATCTCTGCGAACTCCTTCAAGATTGTTGGATAACCATTCCTGGTGACTATCTCTTGAAGCTTATCAAGAGAATGCCAAGAGTGTGCAAAGCAGTCATCAAAGCAAAAGGTGGCTACTTTGAAGAACCTAGAATATAGGACATAATTTCAGTTGTTTCACACTTTTTTGTTAAGTATATAATTCCACATGTGTTAATTCATAATTTTGATGCCTTCAGTGTGAATGTACAATTTTCATAGTCTTGAAAATACAGAAAAATCTTTAAATGAAAAGGTGTGTCCAAACTTTTTGTCTGTACTGTATATATGGTACCCTTCAACACAGCATAATGCCCCCACAGCTCCTGCATATACAAAATGCTAGGACCACAGCTCCCACATACACAACATGATGGCTCTTAGTAGCCCCCCTTACAACGTATGATGGCTTTCAGTAGCCCTCTTCCATACTGTATTATGGCCCTAAATAGCTCCCCCACACTGTATGATGGCCCTCAGTTGCCCCCACACTGTGTGACAGCCCTCAGTAGTCTTCTCTCACACACAAAGTATAATGGCACAAAGTAGTTTCCCCCACACTGTATGATGGCCCAGTAGCCTCTCCAACACTGCATGATGGCCCCTAGTAGCCTCTCACACACTGTTTGATGGCCCAGTGCCTCCCTATCACTGTACAATGGCCCTCAGTAGCCTCCCCCACACTGTGTGATGGCTCCGAGTATTCTCCTCATTGCCCCTAGTAGCCTCCCCCACATTGTATAGTGGCCAATAGTAGTTCTCCCCTCACATACACACTGTATGATGGTCCCCCATATTTCCCACCCACACACTCTGTATTATGCATGGTGGCACCCAGTAATTTCCCCTTCACACAAACTGTATGATGGTCCCAGTATCTCCCCCCACACACACTATATTATGGTCCCCAATATTTCACCCTCAGACACACTGTATGGTGGCCTCCCGTATTATTCCTATAAATACAATTAAAATAGAATAAAATAAAAAAAGCTTGTACTCACTTAACCATGGATCCTGAGGAGTCTGTCGACAGACCAATGTGTGGGGCGATCAACATGATGCTGCCTATTGTCTACAGAACAGAAAGCGGTAGTGCAGGTAGACCATGCACTACCTGCACATGCTGATACAGTGCTCAGTCCTGAACAGGGGATGTGCAGAGTCCTACTCAGGGAATTCCCCCCATTCAATGCACTAGTAATATTGATTTTTTAAAATTACAATAATAGTGATTAAAATTGTAGCCATGGAAACCCATGAATTAGTTTTTTATAAAGGGTTTAGCCTTTTTTTAAAAATTTACATAATATATATATTTTTATAAAAAGTGAGGATGATGGTAAAAAAAATTGTAGGTATGAAAGCGCATATTTTATAAAAAAAAGGTAGCTTCTTGTACCCAGTCTTGCGCAGGGGGGCAAATTCCGGTGCAGGGTCCTACCAGTGGAATTCACAATAGTCAAATCCCCTAAAAATCCTAATTTTTACCAAAAATGGGGATGATGGTAAAGAAAATTGTATTAATGGAAGCCCATAAATTTGTTTTTGAAAAATTGTCTCACCTTTTGTGCAGAGTTCAGTGTAAGGGGCTAAATCTACTGTAGGGTCCTACTTGAGAAATTCAAGCCAATCGAAACTTAAAAACTCATAATATTCACTAAAAATGAGAATGATGTCAAATAAAATTGTAGTCATAGAAGACTTAATTTTTGTTTGAAAATATATTTCACCTTGTTGTGCCCAGGCCTAGGCAACGGTCCAATCCTGTTCAGAGTTCTAACAGAGGAATTAACCTCCCCAAATCCTAATTTTTGCAAAAATGAGAATGATGGTGAAGAAAATTTTAGTCAGGGCAGCCCCTGAATTTGTTATTCAATAACATGTTTGCCTTTTGTTCAAGCCAGTTCTGCATAGAGTCCTATATGTGCAATTCACATCAGTCGAAACTTCCAAAATTCCTCATATTCACAGAAACCAGATGGTGATAGCTTATAATTAGTGTTGAGCGATACCTTCCGATACCCAGAAGTATCGGTATCGGATTGTATCGGCCGATATCCACAAAATATCGGATCTCGCCGATAGCGATACCCGATACCAATGCAAGTCAATGGGACACAAATATCGAAATGTAAATAAGCCCTTTCTGTCCTTCTATATGCTGTTCCGGAGGGGGGAAGAGTGTGGGACGTGCGTGGGCAGTGCATGGGTGGACACTGTGAGTGTTTGTGTCTTTGCGGGCGGGGTCTGTGCGGGCCTGCCGGGGATGTGTACCTGCCTGCTGGGGCTCTGTGCGGGCCTAGCGGGGCTCTATGTGGCGTGCCGGGGCTGTATGTGGGCTGCCCAGGCTCTATGGCATGCCGGGGGTCTGTGCAGGCCTGCCGGGGCTGTATGTGTGCTGCCCGGGCTCAGCGGCGTGCGGGGTCTATGCGGCGTGCTGGGGGTCTGTGCGGGCCTGCTGGGGCTGTATGTATGCTGCCCGGGCTCTCAGCGGCATGCTGGGGCTCTGTGCGTGTGTGCAGGCATTGTCCGATGGGACTACAAGTTCCATCGGACGATGCCTGCTACACTGACAGTGACTAGCACATTAGCCAATGATGGGACAGTAGTAGTCCCATCATCCGGTTAATGTGTTCAATGAAAAAAAAAAATACTCCATACATACTCCATACATACATACTCCATACATACTCCATACATACTCCATACATACTCCATACATACATACTCCATACATACTCCATACATTACATACAGTACATAGTACATATAGACATACAGTACATTAAACATAGAGTGCATACTCACCATTACTTGTCATTTTTATCCCCGAAGCCAGTGTCAACCTGTAAAAAATATAAAAAAACAAACAACCAATATACTCCCTGTCCACAGAAATCCACGAGTGTCCCACGACGATCTCCCGTGGAGAACGGCAGCAACAGCTGTTGCAACCGCTCTCTAGGGGCTCCAGAAACACAATGACGGGAGGAAGGGATTCCTCCGCTGCTGTAAAAAATAGTCCCTAGTCTGACTTATGGCATTGCTGGGTGAGAAATTTTCCCACACAGCAATTGCCATAAAGTGAGACTTTGAACTTTAGTAACCTCAGTGATACACTGCAGGAGCCATTGTCTCCTGTCAGTGTGTCACTGAGGGTAGTATAGAGCAGTTCTATAGAGCTATGTTCACACGTTCCTGATTTCCCTGCTGTTTTTTCTGCACTAAAAACCGCAGCTCTTGGCAGAAAACGCAGGTGTGTTTTTGGTGCGTTTTTTGATGCGTTTCTTGATGCGGTTTTAGTGCGGTTTTTTATGTAGTTTTCTCTGTAGAGTCTGTGTGTTTTCCAAGAAGTTTTTTAGGGTTAAAATGGCTGAAAATACCCTACCCCTACCCCTAACCCTACCCCTAACCCTACCCCTAACCCTACCCCTAACCCTACCCCTAACCCTACCCCTAACCCTAACCCTGCCCCTAACCCTAACCCTAGTTCTAACTGTAGTGGGGAAAAAAAAAAATTCTTTATTTTATTATTGTTACTACCTATGGGGGTGGTAAAGGGGAGGGGGTCATTTACTTTTTTTTTATTTTGATCACTGTGAGGTTATCACAGTGATCAAAATATGCCTGGAACGAATCTGCCTGCCGGCACTGCGCATGCGCCCGCCATTTTGGAAGATGGCGGCGCCCAGGGAGAAGACGGACGGACGGACACCGGGAGGCCCGGTAAGTATAACGGGGGGAGATGAGGGCACGGGGGGGGGGGCGTCGGAGCACGGGGGGGGGGCATCGGAGCATGGGGGGGTGGGATTGGAGCACGGGGGGGCAGCCACACTCCGCCCTCGCACTTCCTGCTGCAGCGGTTCTGCACCACAAACCGCAGAAAACCCGCAGATATTTTTTTCGTCTGCGGGTTTTACTGCGGGTTTGACCCTCACAATGGAGGTCAATGGGTGCAGAACCGCTGCAGCTCCGCACAAAGAAGTGACATGGTCCTTCTTTTTTACCGCAGCAATTCAGCGCGGCTTTTTTAGTGAATTTCCGCAATGTGGGCACAGCGGTTCCTGTTTTTCATGGGGTAACATTGTACTGTACCCTGCATGGAAAACAGCTGCGGACCCGCAGCGGCAAAATCGCGGCGGTTCCGCAGTAAAAAACGCATTGTGTGAACATGGCCTAAAAAATAGCACCAAAAACCGCATCAAAAACAGCACTAAAAACAGCATCAAAAACTGCACCAAAAACTGCATCAAAAACAGCATAAGGCCATGTTCACACGTTGCGTCGGGTCCCTGCGGGTTTTCCCACAGGGGATGTGATAAATCTGCAGGGCAAACCCGCTGCGGTTATCCCTGCAGATTTATCGCAGTTTGTCCTGCGGGTTCCGCTGTGGGATTTTACCCCTACTATTGATGCTGCATATGCAGCAATATGCAGCATCAATAGTAATGTTAAAAATAAAAAAAATCATAATATACTCACCCTCTGACATCCCGATCTCCTCGGCGCTGCAGGCGGCTGTCCGGTTCCAAAGATGCTGTGCGAGAAGGACCTTCGTGACGTCACGGTCATGTGACCGCGACGTCACCGCAGGTCCTGGTCGCATAGCAAACCTGAGACCGGACGGCAACATGTGAACATGGCCTTAAAACAGCACCAAAAACCTGCATCAAAAACAGCAAAAACCGCATCAAAAACAGCACCAAAAACAGCATCAAAAACAGCACCAAAAACCTGCATCAAAAACTGCATCAACAACTGCATCAAAAACAGCATCAAAAACCAGCATCAAAACCAGCACCAAAAACCTGCATCCAAAACTGCACCAAAAACTGCACCAAAAACTGCATCAAAAACTGCACCAAAAACTGCATCAGAAACAGCACCAAAAGCAGCACCAAAACCTGCATCAAAAACGCATCAAAAACAGCACCAAAAATGCATCAAAAACTGCATCAAAAACCACCAAATTTCACAACAAATTTCACAACAAATTTCACAACAAATTTCACAACGTGCGTCGGTACGTCGGCCCTACGCATAGCGACGGACCCGTACTGACGCAAGACGCAAGTGTGAAAGAGGCCTTTATGAGTGTTGAATTAAAAAAAAAAAAGGAAAAAAACGGCGTGGGCCCCCAATAAGGGGGACCCCCCAAAAAATGACGTGGGGTCCCCCTATATTTTATAGCCAGAAAGGCTACGCAGACAGCTGCGGGTTGATATTCATAGCCTAGAGAGGGGCCATGGATATTGGCCCCCCGGCTACAAATACCAATCCGCAGCCGCCCCAGAAATGGCACATCTGTGAGTTGCGCCAATTCCAGCACTTAGCCCCTCTCTTCCCACTCCCGTGTAGCGGTGGGATATGGGGTAATAAGTGTTATGACCTGGTGGTGAGGACAATAATGGACCTGGTGGTTAAGAACACACGGAATGACCTGATAGTTACTAATAATACAGGACAAGCTCTGAGACGTGGGAACTCTGCTGACCGCAATCCCTAATCCTATCACACACACTAGAAATAGCCGTGGAGCGCTCCTGACGCTCCCTAGGCGCCTCGACACAGCCTAAGGAACTAGCTAGCCCTAAAGATAGAAAAATAAAGCCTACCTTGCCTCAGAGAAATTCCCCAAAGGAACAGGCAGCTCCCCACATATAATGACTGTGAGTTAAGATGAAAATTACAAACACAGAGATGAAATAGATTTAGCAAAGTGAGGCACGACTTACTGAACAGACAGAGGATAGGAAAGGTAACTTTGCGGTCAGCACAAAAATCTACAAAAAGACCATGCAGAGGGCGCAAAAAGACCCTCCGCACCGACTCACGGTGCGGAGGCGCTCCCTCTGCGTCCCAGAGCTTCCAGCAAGCAAGACAAAAATCAAAATAGCAAGCTGGACAGAAAAAATAGCAAACAGAGAAAAACAAGCAGGAACTTAGCTTCTGCTGGGAAGACAGGTCACAAAAACGATCCAGGAGCGAACTAGACCAATACTGGAACATTGACAGGTGGCATGGAGCAATGATCTAGGTGGAGTTAAATAGAGCAGCCAGCTAACGAATTAACCTCGTCACCTGTGGAAGGAACCTCAGAAGCCGCAGCCCCACTCACAACCACCAGAAGAAGCCCATGGACAGAACCAGCCGAAGTACCATTCATGACCACAGGAGGGAGCTCAACAACAGAATTCACAACAGTACCCCCCCCTTGAGGAGGGGTCACCGAACCCTCACCAGAGCCCCCAGGCCGACCAGGACGAGCCAAATGAAACGCACGAACCAGATCGGCAGCATGAACATCAGAGGCAAAGACCCAGGAATTATCTTCCTGACCATAACCCTTCCACTTGACCAGGTACTGGAGTTTCCATCTCGAAATACGAGAATCCAAAATCTTCTCCACCACATACTCCAACTCCCCCTCAACCAACACCGGGGCGGGAGGATCAACGGATGGAACCACAGGCGCCACGTATCTCTGCAACAACGACCTATGGAATACATTATGGATGGCAAAAGAAGCTGGAAGGGTCAAACGAAATGACACAGGATTGAGAACCTCAGAAATCTTATACGGACCAATGAAACGAGGCTTAAACTTAGGAGAGGAAACCTTCATAGGAACATAACGAGACGACAACCAAACCAAATCCCCAACACGAAGTCGGGGACCCACACAGCGCCGGCGGTTAGCGAAACGTTGAGCCTTCTCCTGGGACAATGTCAAATTGTCCACCACATGAGTCCAAATCTGCTGCAACCTATCCACCACAGTAGCTACACCAGGACAGTCCAAAGACTCAACCTGCCCTGAAGAGAAACGAGGATGGAAACCAGAATTGCAGAAAAACGGCGAAACCAAAGTAGCCGAGCTGGCCCAATTATTAAGGGCGAACTCAGCCAAAGGCAAAAAGGACACCCAATCATCCTGATCAGCAGAAACAAAGCATCTCAGATATGTTTCCAAAGTCTGATTAGTACGTTCGGTTTGGCCATTTGTCTGAGGATGGAAAGCCGAGGAAAAAGACAAATCAATGCCCATCCTAGCACAAAAGGATCGCCAAAACCTCGAAACAAACTGGGAACCTCTGTCCGAAACGATGTTTTCCGGAATGCCATGTAAACAAACCACATGCTGGAAAAACAACGGCACCAAATCAGAGGAGGAAGGCAATTTAGACAAGGGTACCAAATGGACCATCTTAGAGAAGCGATCACAAACCACCCAAATGACCGACATCTTTTGAGAGACAGGGAGATCCGAAATAAAATCCATAGAAATATGCGTCCAGGGCCTCTTCGGGACCGGCAAGGGCAAAAGCAACCCACTGGCATGAGAACAGCAGGGCTTAGCCCGAGCACAAGTCCCACAGGACTGCACAAAAGAACGCACATCCCACGACAAAGACGGCCACCAAAAGGATCTAGCCACCAAATCTCTGGTACCAAAGATTCCAGGATGACCAGCCAACACTGAACAATGAACCTCAGAGATAACTCTACTAGTCCATTTATCAGGGACAAACAGTTTCTCCTCTGGGCAACGGTCAGGTCTATCAGCCTGAAATTTTTGCAGCACCCGCCGCAAATCAGGGGAGATGGCAGACAAAATTACCCCCTCTTTGAGAATACCCGCCGGCTCAGGAACACCCGGAGAGTCGGGCACAAAACTCCTTGACAGGGCATCAGCCTTCACATTCTTAGAGCCCGGAAAGTACGAAACCACAAAATCAAAACGGGAGAAAAATAGCGACCAACGAGCTTGTCTAGGATTCAACCGTTTGGCAGACTCGAGATAAGTCAAATTCTTGTGATCCGTCAAGACCACCACGCGATGCTTGGCTCCTTCAAGCCAATGACGCCACTCCTCGAATGCCCACTTCATGGCCAACAACTCTCGATTGCCAACATCATAATTGCGCTCAGCAGGCGAAAACTTTCTAGAAAAGAAGGCACATGGTTTCATCACCGAGCCATCAGAACTTGTTTGCGACAAAACAGCTCCTGCTCCAATCTCAGAAGCATCAACCTCGACCTGAAACGGGAGCGAAACATCTGGCTGGCACAACATAGGGGCAGAAGAAAAACGACGCTTCACCTCCTGAAAAGTTTCCACAGCCGCAGAAGACCAATTGACCACATCAGCACCCTTTTTGGTCAAATCAGTCAACGGTTTAGCAACACTAGAAAAATTACTGATGAAGCGACGATAAAAATTAGCAAAGCCCAGGAACTTTTGCAGACTCTTCACAGATGCCGGCTGAGTCCAATCATAAATGGCCTGGACTTTAACAGGGTCCATCTCGTTAGTAGAAGGGGAAAAAATGAAACCCAAAAATGAAACCTTCTGAACTCCAAAGAGACACTTAGACCCCTTCACAAACAAAGAATTAGCACGAAGGACCTGGAACACCATTCTGACCTGCTTCACGTGAGACTCCCAATCATCCGAGAAGACCAAAATATCATCCAAATATACAATCAGGAATTTATCCAGGTACTCTCGGAAGATGTCATGCATAAAGGACTGAAATACTGATGGAGCATTGGAAAGCCCGAATGGCATAACCAGGTACTCAAAATGGCCCTCGGGCGTATTAAATGCTGTTTTCCATTCATCGCCCTGTTTAATACGCACAAGATTATACGCACCATGAAGATCTATCTTGGTGAACCAACTAACCCCCTTAATCAAATAAATCAGACAGCAGCGGCAAAGGGTACTGAAATTTGACTGTGATCTTATTAAGAAGGCGGTAATCAATACAAGGTCTCAAAGAACCATCCTTCTTGGCCACAAAAAAGAACCCTGCTCCCAATGGTGACGACGACGGGCGAATATGACCCTTCTCCAAGGATTCCTTTATATAACTCCGCATAGCGGCGTGTTCTGGCACAGATAAATTGAACAGTCGGCCCTTAGGAAACTTACTACCAGGAATCAAATTGATAGCACAATCGCAATCCCTATGAGGAGGTAGGGCACTGGATTTGGGCTCATCAAATACATCCCAGTAATCCGACAAAAACTCCGGGACTTCAGAAGGGGTGGATGACGAAATAGACAAAAATGGAACATCACCATATACCCCCTGACAACCCCAGCTGGACACAGACATAGATTTCCAATCCAATACTGGATTATGGACCTGTAGCCATGGCAACCCCAAAATGACCACATCATGCAGATTATGCAACACCAAAAAGTGAATATCCTCCTGATGTGCAGGAGCCATGCACATGGTCAATTGGGTCCAGTACTAGGGCTTATTCTTGGCCAAAGGCGTAGCATCAATTCCTCTCAATGGAATAGGATACTGCAAGGGCTCCAAGAAAAAACCACAGCGCCTGGCAAACTCCAAGTCCATCAAATTCAGAGCAGCGCCTGAATCCACAAATGCCATAACAGAATAGGATGACAAAGAGCAAATCAGAGTAACGGACAAAAGAAATTTTGACTGTACCGTACCAATGGTGACAGACCTAGCGAAACGCTTAATGCACTTAGGACAATCGGAGATAGCATGAGTGGAATCACCACAGTAAAAACACAGCCCATTCCGACGTCTGTGTTCTTGCCGTTCAGCTCTTGTCAAAGTCCTATCACATTGCATAGGCTCAGGTCTATGCTCAGATAATACCGCCAAATGGTGCACAACTTTACGCTCACGCAAGCGTCGATCGATCTGAATGGCCAAAGACATAGACTCATTCAGACCAGCAGGCATGGGAAATCCCACCATGACATCCTTAAGGGCTTCAGAGAGACCCTTTCTGAAAATTGCTGCCAGCGCACATTCATTCCACTGAGTGAGTACAGACCACTTCCTAAACTTCTGACAATATATCTCTACCTCATCCTGACCCTGACACAGAGCCAGCAAGATTTTCTCTGCCTGATCCACTGAATTTGGTTCATCATAAAGCAATCCAAGCGCCAGAAAAAATGCATCAACATCACGCAATGCCGGATCTCCTGGCGCAAGGGAAAATGCCCAGTCTTGAGGGTCGCCACGTAACAAAGAAATAATGATTTTCACTTGTTGAACAGGGTCACCTGAGGAGCAAGGTTTCAAAGCAAGAAACAATTTACAATTATTTTTGAAATTCAGAAACTTAGATCTATCCCCAAAAAACAAATCAGGAATTGGAATCCTAGGCTCTAACATCGGATTCTGAACCACAAAATCTTGAATGTTTTGTACCCTTGCAGTGAGATTATCCATACAAGAGGACAGACCTTGAATGTCCATATCTACACCTGTATCCTGAACCACCCAGAGGTAAAGGGGAAAAGAGAGACAAAACACACTGCAAAGAAAAAAAAATGGTCTCAGAACTTCTCTTATCCCTCTATTGAGATGCATTAATACTTTGGGCCACCTGTACTGTTATGACCTGGTGGTGAGGACAATAATGGACCTGGTGGTTAAAGGGAACCTGTCACCTGAATTTGGCGGGACTGGTTTTGGGTCATATGGGCGGAGTTTTCGGGTGTTTGATTCACCCTTTCCTTACCCGCTGGCTGCATGCTGGCTGCAATATTGGATTGAAGTTCATTCTCTGTCCTCCATAGTACACGCCTGCACAAGGCAAGATTGCATTGCGCAGGCGTGTACTATGGAGGACAAAGAATGAACTTCAATCCAATATTGCAGCCAGCATGCAGCCAGCGGGTAAGGAAAGGGTGAATCAAACACCCGAAAACTCCGCCCATATGACCCAAAACCAGTCCCGCCAAATTCAGGTGACAGAGTCCCTTTAAGAGCACACGGAATGACCTGATAGTTACTAATAATACAGGACAAGCTCTGAGACGTGGGAACTCTGCTGACCGCAATCTCTAATCCTATCACACACACTAGAAATAGCCGTGGAGCGCTCCTGACGCTCCCTAGGCGCCTCGACACAGCCTAAGGAACTAGCTAGCCCTAAAGATAGAAAAATAAAGCCTACCTTGCCTCAGAGAAATTCCCCAAAGGAACAGGCAGTCCCCCACATATAATGACTGTGAGTTAAGATGAAAATTACAAACACAGAGATGAAATAGATTTAGCAAAGTGAGGCCCGACTTACTGGCTGTAAGGTGACATTAAGCCGGGTTAATAACGGAGAGTCGTCAATAAGACGCCTATCCATTATTAATCCAATAGTAAGAAAGGGTTAATAAAACACGCACACATTCGGAAAAAAGTATTTTAATATTCTTCATTTAACCATACTTACCATACTTCAGCGCCTGCAAAAAACGTAAAATAATAAACCGTATACTACCTGTCCACCGTAGTTAAATTAATAACGAGTGTCCCACGACGATCTCCCCTATAGAACAGTGACATTGGGTGATGTCACTGCTCTATAGGACCCTCAGTGACACACTGACAGGAGACAATGGCTCCTGCAGTGTATCACTGAGGTTACTAAAGTTCAAAGTCTTACTTTATGGCAATTGCTGCGTGGGAAAATTTCTCACCCAGCAATGCTATCAGTGAGGCTAGGGACTATTTGTTTACAGCGGTGGAGGAATCCCTTCTTCCCGTCATTGTGTTTCTGGAGCCCCTAGAGAGCGGTTGCAACAGCTGTTGCTGCCGTTCTCCACGGGAGATCGTCGTGGGACACTCGTGGATTTCTGTGGACAGGGAGTATATTGGTTGTTTGTTTTTTTCATATTTTTTACAGGTTGACACTGGTTTCGGGGATCAAAATGACAAGTAATGGTGAGTATGTAATCTATGTTTAATGTACTGTATGTCTATATGTATGTCATGTATGTAATTTACGAATGCACTTTATGTATGTATGTAGTATGTATATGGTATGTATGTTGTATGTATGTATGTATGTAGCATGTATGTAGTATGTATGTTGTATTTAGTATGTATGTATGTATGTATGTAGCATGTATGTAGTATGTATGTTGTATTTAGTATGTATGCATGTGGTATGTATGTATGTAGTATGTATGTAGTATGTATGCAGTATGTATGTAGTATGCATGTATGTAGTATGTATGTAGTATGTTGTATGGAGTATGTATGTATGGAGTATGTATGTATGGAGTATGTATGTATGGAGTATGTATGGAGTATTTTTTTTTCATTCAACATATTAGCCGGATGATGAGACTACTACTGTCCCTTCATTGGCTAATGTGAAAGTCACTGTCAGTGTAGCAGGCATCGTCTGATGGGACTTGTAGTCCCATCGGACGATGCATGCACACACGCACAGAGCCCCGGCACACACGCACAGAGCCACGGCAGCCCGCACAGAGCCCCGCAGGCCGCACAGAGCCCCGCAGCCCGCACAGAGCCACGACACATAAGCACAGAGCCCCAGCACATAAGCACAGAGCCCCCGCACATAAGCACAGACACCGCCCGCACACACACACACGCAGTGTACGCCCACGCACCGCCCATACTTCATTATAGTGCATAATTGCACTATAGGATCTTCCGATTCCGATATCGCACAAGTATCGGATCTCGGAATCAGAATTCCGATACAGTGAATATCGGCCGATACCCGATGCTTGCAGTATCGGAATGCTCAAAACTACCTATAATCATGAATGCAATCCCTTTATAACCTATGACAAAACACATTTTATCGAAGCACAGGAATAAAATCCCTACAAAAGTTTAATTCTCTTGACCATCACAATCCAAGGAGCCCTAAGGAGCTACTAACAATGATTATAAAACAATGTGAAAATGCAGGGGTGTGCCCATACACTATGTCCTGTGAAAAATAAATTGAGCCCTTAGAGACTCATGGTGCAGGATACGTTTGGAAGTTACATCCTTGTCAGCATTTTTCCAATATAATTTAGATGGGAGTGACATTACTAATGCCACAGTTGTGTCTATTAACACATTTTACAGCTTCTTCAATTGTCTCAGAAAGCTCCCAGGCTCGAGTTCATAAGAGGCGCCCTCAGCTGGTTGTCCTCATATGAACTCGAGCCTGGGAGCTTTCTAGGAAAGTTCCCACGATCTAGGAACAACCAGCAGAGGGCGCCTCACGGCAAATGAAGGTAAATATAGGTAATTGACCTACTTTACCTTCATTCTCCGGGGTTTTGCAGCCATGAACAACGTTGCATTAGCAGAGCTCGTGGCTGCAAAATATTTTAACCCCTTCAGATGGATTTACATCGTGGGACTTTACAGATCTTCGGAAGGTATGTATATTGTTGTTTTTTTTTTTTTTGTTACAGATCGAGGGTCTTCAGTGAGTGGATTGAGCGTAGAATAAATTATTACAACAACCTTTGTGATTTTTTCATTAAAATACTTTTTAATAATGTGTTTGTGTATTTTTTAACCCTTTACTAGTATTGGATTAATAATGGATAGGTGTCATAATTGACGCCTCTCCATTATTAATTTGGCTTAATGTCACCTTACAATAGCAAGGGGGCATTAACCCTTCATTACCCCATATCCCACCGCTACACGGGAATGGGAAGAGAGTGGCCAAGTGCCAGAATAGGCGCATCTTCCAGATGCGCCTTTTCTGGGGTGCTGGGGGCAGATGTTTTTAGCCAGGAGGGGGGCCAATAACCATGGACCCTCTCCAGGCTATTAATATCTGCCCTCAGTCACTGGCTTTACTACTCTGGCGGAGAAAATTGCGCGGGAGCCCACGCCAATTTTTTTCCGCCATTTAACCCTTTAATTTAATAGCTAGAACGGCCAAATTTTGCATATACACACTACTAACATTAGTAGTGTGGAATATGCAAAAAAAAAGGTGATATGAGATGGTTTACTGTATGTAAACCAGGTCTCATATCATGTCGGGTTTTAGGAAGGAGATGGCAAAAGCCGGCAATTGAATTACCGGCTTTAAAGCTATCTAGCGCTGTATGAAGTAATAATATATATACATATATGTGTCTACTGACATATATCTATATATATAATTGTCTAAGGGTTTTTCCGTCTGTCTGTCTTTCTGTCTGTCTGTCTGTCTTTTTGTCTCTCTGTCTGTCTGTCCTGGAAATCCCACGTCTCTGATTGGTTGAGGCCGCCAGGCCTTGACCAATCAGAGACCGACACAGCATCGACGTAGAAATCCCGCGTCTCTGATTGGTCGAGGCCGCCAGGCCTCGACCAATCAGCGACAGGCACAGCGACGATGATGTCATAAAGGACGTAGACATCCCGCGTTTCTGATTCAGCGACGGGCACAGTATCGACATAGATGTCATAATGGTTGCCATGGCGATGAATGAAGAAGAAGTTACAGGTCTGTGAGAGCCAGAAATCTTGATTGTTTGTTTCTGACCAAATACTTATTTTCCACCATAATATGCAAATAAATTGTTAAAAAAACAGACAATGTGATTTTCTGTATTTTTTTTTCTCAGTTTGTCTCCCATAGTTGAGGTCTACCTATGATGTAAATTACAGACGCCTCTCATCTTTTTAAGTGGTGGAACTTGCACTATTGCTGACTGACTAAATACTTTTTTGCCTCACTGTATATGTAGACAGTATATATGTTTTTTTTTTTTTTTTTTTACACATGGATCCCTTGTATAGCCGTATGTTGGTTTTGCAAGCCTGCGAGAAAAACACGCAGTACGGATGCCATACGGATTACATACGGAGGATGCCATGCGCAAAATACGCTGACACACCCTGCCTACGGAGGAGCTACGGACCACTTTTTTGGGGACTTTTCAGCGTATTACGGCCGTAATATACGGACCGTATTGTCTTACGCTGAGTGTGACTCCAGCCTTTAGGTTTCTTTCCGGGGTAAGGCTAAGGTGGCATAGGGTTTCTACTGGGTTCCAATACCTACTTGAAGACCTTCACTGCTTAGTTCTTAGTAGAGACTGCCTATTCTGGTAGATATTGAAGCATGTCTCCCATTAGTGTGCTGGTGCACAGTTGTGTGGCCAATGTCTCATCATCGAAAAACATATTCCTTTCAAGATTTAATGCAAAAAATCCTACATTGGTATCTTAAATTTTAGATTGGAATGGAGGAAAACTTTATTAATCTCTTCCTGTAAATATAAGCACGTCTCAGGAATTACATAATATATATCTTTACGAGACAATGTTACATAAAAAAGGACAGTAGAGATCAGTGTGTCTTTACCTTGTACCTGTGAAGACACAGTACAAGAAGAACCTTTCTATAGGAAAATGTTAGCATACTGGGACTTTATAATGGATGTTCAGAACTAACATATTGTTTATCTGTACACACCTAGATTTATGTTTAGACTACTCAGTACATTGCACATTGAGGTATTATCCAGATGTTTGACCTCATGAACTTTAATTGGAGCAGAATGGAGAAGCTCTTCCCTGGCCCTACCAGTTATAGTGCTTAGTCACTCAGCAAAAACATGCACAGTAATTTGTAAACCCCATACATTGGCTGTGGCAATAAAAAAAACTTATCACTAATAGGGATGAGTGAATAGTGAAATATTCAAATTCGGGAAAATCGTAACGAATGATTTCTAATATCCATGTATTCGTACCAAATAACTAATCCAATGAAAGTCTGGGGGCATGAGAAAAAAGCTGAAATAGATGGGAAAAAGCTAAACCTAAATGGGATCAGCATGGAGAAGATGCTCATGCCTTTCTGACTCACATATGGTGTCTGGGAATAATGTTGCCTGACTATTGCGCTAGTTTTACGGATTTTTAAAAAGAGCTACTAAACCAACATTTTTTTGTAAGGGAAAAATGCTCAGAAACATTTTTTTCTTCATAATTACATGTATATAACGCAAAAAAAAAAATTATACACGGTGGTGCAGTGGTTAGCACTGTAGCCTTGCAGCGCTGGGGTCCTGGGTTCTAATCCCACCCAGGACAACATCTGCAAAGAGTTTGTATGTTCTCTCCGTGTTTGCGTGGGTTTCCTCCGGGTACTCCGGTTTCCTCCCACATTCCAAAGACTACAATCCCACAATCTAGATAGGGATTCTAGATTGTGAGCCCCATCGGGGACAGTGATGATAATGTGTGCAAAACTGTAAAGCGCTGCGGAATATGTTAGCGCTATATAAAAATAAAGATTATTATACCTCCCCTTTAGCATATGTTCACACAGAGTGTTTTGGCTTTAGTTTTTCCTTCAACATTTGTGAGGGTTCTCATTCCTACATATAGAAGGTCCATCCCTCATTCCAAATAGTTTGCAAGATAAATAATAAATAATAATAATCTTTATATAGCGCTAACATATTCCGCAGCCCTTTACAGTTTGCACACATTATCATCGCTGTCCCTGATGAGGCTCACAATCTAGAATCCCTATCAGTATGTCTTTGGAATGTGGGAGGAAACCGGAGTGCCCGGAGGAAACCCACGCAAACACGGAGAGAACATACAAACTCTTTGCAGATGTTGTCCTGGGTGGGATTAGAACCCAGGACCCCAGCGCTGCAAGGCTGCTGTGCTAACCACTGCGCCACCGTGCTGCCCATAGTGGAATACATATTCTCCATCCATTTGCAATGCTATTTCAAACATGCCCATTTGAATTTTGGGCATTGCCCACCACCACCATGTCCACCGCCAAGTCATTATGCGGCCTTCGCTTCAAATTTTCAGAGGGCCAGCAGATGCCGTGAAACCTGCGTTTTGTGAGCTCCACAGTTCATTTTTGCCACCTGATCCCAATGCAACAACTGTCATAGCGGGTGAAGGCACTGTAAGGTGAGTATAATACAGGAGTTGGGGGAGTTGTATGATCAATGTCAGGAAATTGGATTCTACCAGATACCAAAAGCATTAGAATTAAATTCTGAATACAGTGTATGTAAGCCAGGGCCTGTATTGTGCTCAGTCTGTCAGGCCTAAAACCAATGTCAAGAACATGGACAAGCCTCATTTTACTTGGAAGCAGCCTCCTCAAAGGAAATAAACGAGAGTGCCATTGACCAATCTGCACAAGCCTACACATTTCTTCTGGAAACTACCCAAGCAGGCAGAATGTATCTTTCGCATGGTTTTGAGCAACAATGGAGTAATTACAGAACATGTCCAACAGAGTGTCGAGCTCTATGGAGTGCATTACTCAGGTGAGAGGCAGTGCTACAGAGCTCAGGTAAAGGCCTTAGCATGGCAATGACCATGTTCCAATATGTGTAAGGCTGCGGCCTGAAAAGGTCTTCGGAGCGTATTAACCACGTCTCGTAGACATGCTTAAAATGTACATAAACTGGCAAATATCCCTCCAACATTTTTTTAAGAATTCAAATTTAGAAAATGTAAGGGAAGCGACATTTTAATATAGAGACAGAAGACTCATTTAGGAGCCTGTAAAAATCAGCAATGGTCTTTGTCCAGCATCGGACAATGTAAATTGCTAATTAATATGTATGCCCTATCGAACTAACAATTTGTGAGCAAGACATATATGCTGACAAGGAACAACTGAACACTGCACTGGGACAACAAACTGGATGTGGTTGCTGACTGTTGTATCTGTGGAACTGCAGGATGCGGGCAGGAGGCATCAGCGCCTCCCTCCTGGACAGCAGATTGGGATGGGCGTAACATGGGGGAAAGGCCAGTGGTTTCAGGGTATGTGCACACGTCCGGATTTCTTGCAGAAATTTCCTGAAGAAAACCGGAAATTTTCTGCAAGAAATCCGCATTTTTTTTTGCGTTTTTTTCCCATTTTTTTTTTAGCATTTTGCAAGCGATATTAGCTTGCAGAATGCTAAAGTTTTCCAAGCGATGCTACAGATCTGACTGACAGGTTGGTCACATTTGTCAAACATAGTGTTTGACAAGTGTGACCAACTTTTTACTATAGATGCTGACTATGCAGCATCTATAGTAAAAGATAGAATGTTTAAAAAAAATAAAAAAAATAAAAAAAATGGTTACACTTACCTGCAGACAGCCGATCTCCTCCGTGGCGTCTGTTCCTATAGATGGTGTGTGTGTGCAGGACCTTCGATGACGTCGCGGTCACGTGAGCGGTCACATGAGCGGTCACGCGACCCATCACAAGACGGCGACGTCATCGCAGGTCCTTCACACACACCATCTATAGGAACGGAAGCAGCAGCGTGCACCGATGAGAGGCGGGAAGACTCCGGGGCCATCAGAGGGTGAGTATATCACTATTTTTTATTTTAATTCTTTTTTTTACCAATTATATGGTGCCCAGTCCGTGGAGGAGAGTCTCCTCTCCTCCACCCTGGGTACCAACCGCACATAACCTGCTTACTTCCCGCATGGTGTGCACAGCCCCATGCGGAAAGTAAGCCGATCAAGGCATTCCTAGGTGTGTGGAATCCCCGCAATTCCGCAAATTTAATGAACATGTTGCTTTTTTTCCGCAATGCGATTTTTTCGCGGAAAAAAATGCAACATTTGCACTAGAAATTCGGAATAGACTGTAAATAATAGGAGGCATATGTAAGCGTTTTTTTCGCGTTTTTATCACGTTTTTATAGCAAAAAAAAAGCGAAAAAAACACAAAAAATGCTGAACGTGTACACATGGCCTCACTGTCAGACACAGATTTTGCACCCAGGTGTTCCGCCCACCTACTGGGGTGCTGCGTATGTCAGCAGTGTATGGCGTATGCTAACAGAGGTATTATGTCAAATTTTTCTTAATAAAGGGATGGGTGTGTAAGATTTTCAAACTAGCAGAATATATATAGAGCATGTTTATTACTCATATTATTATTCTGTGTAAGTTCCAAAATGTCCAAGATATCCAAAATGTAGTGTAGACCCAAAAATCAACATCAGGCTAACAGATACACTCTTAGGCCGGTTTCACACGTCAGTGGCTTTGGTACGTGAGGTGACTGTTTCCTCACTTGCCGGAGCCGCTGACACACGTAGACACATAAAAATCAATGCATCTGTTCAGATGTCATTGATTTTTTGCGGACCGTGTCTCCGTGTGCCAAACACGGAGACATGTCAGTGTTCGTGGGAGTGCACGTATTACAAGGACCCAAAGGGGTGCAGCCGCATATTCATTACTGTAAATGAGCGGCCCCACGTGACCGCTCATACAGTACAAGGTGCGGCCAGGACAGGACGCTGCGAGGGATCCGGAAGCTAGGTGAGTATTTTAATCACAGTGGGAGGGGGGGGGGGAAGGAGGCGCACAGGGGGTGGGAGGGGGGTGAGGACCTGGATATTGATTTTACACACTAATATTCATATCTTCTCTACAGCAAACGCTGCTGCAGGGAAGATATGAATGGGGCTTCAGCACGATGCCGGGGACAGTGCTAAACTTTAGCGCTGTCTCTGGCACGGTGCGTGTGGTACCCAGTGGGCACACGGGCGGCACACGTGTGCCGCACGTGTGCCACACTGATGTGCACCGGCACACGGACACGGACAATTCCGTTACCGATTTTTCCGGTACCAGAAATATCTGGACGTGGGAGACTGCCCTTAAAGAGAGGGTGAGAAGGGCAACATAATACAAAATTGTAGAAATAGAATATATAGAGATATACTACCCAAGCCCATTTTCCCTAGACAAGGAATGGGCAACACTTCACATGATAATAGAGCATACTAATCCCATAGTCATATACACTATGGTCAGATTAAGAAGTGTTCACAAAAATGTGTTAAAACAAATGTCATTAATATAGACAGCTAAAATACATATAAATCTAATACATAAAGCTGAATGTGTGTGTGTGTGTGTGTATGTATGTATATATGTATGTATGTCCGGGATTGGCATCTACAGCATAGCAGCTAAAGCCGCAAAATTTTGCAGAGACACACGTCTGGACCCTGAGAGCGTCATAGCCTACGTTGTGAGGTGAAACTTTAACCCCGTGCTTTCCAATTCACCAAACAATTTTGCCCCTATCTACATAATGGGGAAAAAAATGAAAGGAAAAGTGTTGGAGCCGTCGCAGCTACAGCCACAAAATTTTGCACAGTCACACGTCTGGACCCTGAGAGCGTCATAGGCTATGTTGTGAGGTGAAATTTTAACTCTTCGCTTTCCAATTCACCAAACTATTTTTCCCCTATCTACATAATGGGGAAAAGTGAAAGGAAAAGTGTTGGAGGCAAATTGACAGCTGCCAGATGTGAACAAGGGGGACTTAAAGAATGAGAGCGATGGCGCCAAAGAGCATATACCGATCAGTTGCTAAGGTGGGGCCCCGACATGGGATACTCACCACACACGGGGATATGAACACACACACAAAATGTGCCACACACTACCACGTGCTTGAACACATATACCACCCTCAGCACACATTTCACCACAAATACACCAACCTCATCACACAAAAGTCGAAAAACAAAAGTCGCCGCTCAAAACTCGCCACGCGCAAAACTCGCCACATGCAAAAACTAGGCTCACGCAAAACTCGCCACAAGTGCAAAACTCACCTCATGGAAAACTCGCCACACGCAAAACTTGCACACGCGGAAAAATTGCCACATGCACAAAATTTGCAACACATGCAAAAGTTGCCTCACACAAAACTTGCACATACTCAAAAGGCACCAGACATAAAACTCACCACACGCAAAACTTGCCATGCGCAAAACTTGCTGCACACAACTTGCAACACTAACCTGTCACATGCAACTCGACACACAAAAAGTTGCTACACGCATGTTGCCACACAAAACTCATCTCACAAAAGTCGCTACATGCATGTCGCCACACACAACTTGACAAACGAAACTCGCCCTAAAACACACACAAGTCTGGTATTAGCCTTCAAAAATAAAAATCTGATTAATAAGCAGACAAACTACAAGAGCAACAAATGTACCATATAGGAAATACAGCAGCTGTCAGTCACATGACCTGTCTATTATGTGTATGTGTGAGCTAATATATACTGCCAGGGGGAGGGCTTCCTGTTGGCTGGGGATTTATCAGGCTGCCAATTTATCTTACAAATACTGAGGTAAAAATACTGCGCAAATAACGTGTTAATGAGGTCTAATACAGGAGATCACACAGGTATATACTGTTGTGAATTCTGTGGCAGAGTTCACTCCTGTGGTCACAAGTGGTACTTCGGCTGATTCTCTCTGGGATCTTCCGTTTGTGGAGGAAAGTGGTACTGCAGCTTCTGAGTTTTCTCCCTCAGGTGATCTGGTGAGCTCGTTAGCTTCTTCTCTACTTAACTCCACCTGATGCTTTGATCCATGCTTCCTGTCAATGTTCCAGTGTTGGACTGGTTTTTTCCCTGGATCATTCCTGTGGCCTGCTGCTCTGCAAAGCTAAGTTTTGCTTTTGTTATTTTGTTGCTATTTTTCAGTCCAGCTTGCTTTATTGTTTTTTTCTCGCCTGCTGGAAGCTCTGAGACGCAGAGGGACGACCTCCGTACCGTTAGTCGGTGCGGAGGGTCTTTTTGTCCCCTCTGCGTGGTTATTTGTAGGTTTTTGTGCTGACCGCAAAGTTATCTTCCCTATCCTCGTTCTATTCAGCTAGTCGGGCCTCACTTTGCTATATCTGTTTCATCTCTATGTTTGTGTTTTCATCTTACTCACAGTCATTATATGTGGGGGGCTGCCTTTTCCTTTGGGGAATTTCTCTGAGGCAAGGTAGGCTTATTTTTCTATCTTCAGGAATAGCTAGTTTCTCAGGCTGTGACGAGGCGCCTAGGTTCTGGTCAGGAACGCTCCACGGCTGCCTTTAGTGTGGTTTGATAGGATCAGGGATTGTGGTCTGCAGAGTTCCCACGTCTCAGAGCTTGTTCTTTAATTTTGGGTGTTTGTCAGATCACTGTATGTGTTCTGACCGCTATGTCCATTGTGTTACTGAATTGGTTAACATAACAATATACTATATACAGGGGAGATGACACACAGATATATACTATATACAGGAGAGATGACACACAGGTATACACTATATAGAGGAGGAGATGACATACAGGTACATACTATATACAGGAGGAGATGACATACAGGTATATACTATATACAGGAGCAGATTACCTACAGGTATATACTATATACAGGAGGAGATGACACACAGATATATACTATATACAGGGGAGATGACACACGGGTATATACTATATACAGGAGGAGATGACATACAGGTATATACTATATATAGAAGGAGATGACATACAGGTATATACTATATATAGGAGGAGATGACATACACGTATATACTATATATAGGAGGAGATGACATACAGGTATATACTATATATAGGAGGAGATGACATACAGGTATATACTATATACAGGGGAGATGACACACAGCAGGTATATACTATATACAGGGGAGATGACATACAGGTATATACTATATACAGGAGATGACATACAGGTGTATACTATATATAAGGGAGATGACAAACATGTATATACTGAGGTGAAAATGAGAGGTGTGAGGTGAAAATGAAAAGGAGTGAGGGAAAATAGTGTAGTGATCGGAAAATGACAGATGTGAGGTCGAAATGACAAGTGTTAGGGGGGAATGAGAGGAGTGAGGGAGAAAATGAGAGATGTGAGGGGGAAAATTAAAGATGTGATTGGGAAAATGAGAGGCGTGATGGGAAAATAAGAGAAGTGACGTGCTATAACTAACCACAGATATTTACTATGCCCAGGCAACGCCGGGCTCTTCAGCTAGTACATATATAAACATTAACAAGGTGCCTCAAACCAACCACATACACACAAAAGGTCAGCTGGAGCATGACACATGTATACACAGGAAAATGTCTATGTGAAATACAAATGCATGGGGTGTTAGTTTGCTAGAAAGCATTCATGGGCTATTGTAGTAATTCAATGGCACACTGCTGCTGCCCATTAACTGTGCAAGCACATTTATATTTGTATGAAAAGGCTGATCCACATTGCCACCTCTCAAGGCTGTGTGTTCCAAACCTACATCATGGGCTTTGCGCGCATACTATTAACTTGCTGCGTCAAAATGCACATACATAAGGAAATACAATATTTCTGCTATGCAATGAAAGAGCGATCTTATTGATTTGGTATAGATAGATTTAAATAGCTATATCAAGGTGCACAGGCATGAAATGATACAGTCTTGAATATTGAATAATGAGACAGGACTTGCACAACATCAGGACTAAATACCTACGTTTTGAACCATATCTCAGAATGCCATTAGTATATCACAAATATATTACAGTCATAAGACAAAGTATTTTCTAAACACCCTTTGCCATATCCAAAAATACTCTGCCTGATGGCACGCTGAACCTCCTGACCCCGATGCGCGTTTCACAATTGCTTCTTCCTGTTCCTGTTCCTCCTCCTCTTCCTGTTCCTCGTCATCACCCAATGTGACCTGAGAATATTGAGTGAGGCTGGGCTGTGTGGTATCAGCCACTGTAAAATCTTGCTCAATAGCCACCTGCTCGGCATATAAAGCTATCTCTTTGAGATTATGCAGCAGAACAGAGCAGCGGGATGGTTATGCTGATAATAGCATCATCAGCGCTCACCAACTTGGTGCAGTACTCAAAGTTTTGAAGAACCTCACATATGTCAGAAATCCACACCCACTTGGCAGTTATTATGTGTGGGGGCTGAGGGTTACAGTAACGGGCATTGAGAAGCTGGAATTCAGACACTGCCCTCTGCTGCTCACTAAACCTTGCCAACATATGAAAGGTCGAATTACAGCGTATGGGCAGGTCACAAATCAGTCGGTGATGAGACAAATTAAAGTGGTGCTGCAGCGAAGCTAGACCTGCGAATGCCTGAGATGACTTTTGGAAATGTGCGCTGAAACGTCGTACCTTGGTATGTAGGTTCAGCAAGTCAGGGTATGTTTTTTTAAAACCGCTGTACAACCAAGTTCAGCATGTGGGCCGTGCATGGAATGTGTATCAGCTTGCCAAGCTTTAACGGCGCCACCAAGTTACGCCCATTATCGCACACAACCAGACCTGCTCGGAGGCTCAGCAGGAAGAGCCACTGGTCGGTCTGGTCTTTTATGCCTTTCAACAGCTCAACTGCATTGTGAGCTTTATGATCTAAACAGATGAGCTTCAGAAGAGTGTGCTGCCACTTCGCCAAGGCAGTGCTGCAGATTTCTCATCTGGGGTGTGATGGGGAGGCTAGTTCTGCTGAGGTTGAGGAGGAGTAGACACAGCAAGTGGAATATGAGGAGACTGAAACGATGGAAGTTTGGCCTGCTATTCTTGGTGTGGGTAAGATGTGTGATGTCTCAGCCTCTGACTCAGTCTCTGTCCCAGACTCCACCAGGTTCAGCCAGTGTGCCAACAGGGAAATGTATCATCCCTGCCCACAAGAAGTTGTCTACGTGTGTGTGGTTACATGGACCTTCCCTGTGACTGCGTTGGCCAGAGCATGGCTGATATTGAACGGCACACTGAGAAAAATAATGGTGGCTGGAAATCGAGTGCCATGAGGCTGCCACCTCCAAGAGGTTGTGCAAAGACTCAGTTCCCACAAGTCAAAAACGGCAACCTTTCCAGGTCTAGCAATCTGGCAATGTGGGTGTTTAGCGTTTTGGCCTGTGGGTGGGTCAACATTTCAGCTTTCTGCTAAATTTCTGGGGGAGGGACAACTGAACACTGTGCTGGGACAACAAACTGGACATGGTTGCTGACTGTTGTGTCTGTGCAACTGCAGGTTGTGGCCAGGGGGCATCAGCGCCTGCTTCATGGACAGCAGATTGGGAAGGCCGTAACACAGGGCAAGGGGCAGTGGCTTCACTCTCAGACACAGATTTTGTACCTATGTGTTCCGCCAATCTACTAGGGTACTTTAGCTGCCATGTGCCTTTGTATGTTGGTGGTGCTCAGGTTGACAGTGTTCTTGCCTTTTCTTAGTTTGGTTTGGCAGATGCTGCAAATTACAGTAGATTTGTCTGAAGAACGTTCAGAAAAAATTGTCATACATTGGAGCAACACACCTTTTTGGAAGAAGGTAATAGAAGGCTGGGTTTGTATAAAGCTGGGAAATTTGCATCACCTGGCATTTCCTAACAATGATAGTGAACAAGCCATAACTCTAACAGGCTAATTAACCTTGGTTAAAGTTATCTGAGCACACAAATCTCCAAGGGTGCCCAAACTTTTGCATTCGCCCATTTTCCTCTTTGTAGTTTTTTTAAATGTAAAAAATGACTATACTGTATACATTTTTGTGTAAAATGCAAAGGAAATGTGTCATCTTTAAATTTTTCCCTATCGAGATCATTTCATCTTCAACTTGCTCAACTGATCACAATAACACTAATTTTGACCAGGGGTGCCCAAACTTTTACATGCCACTATGTGGCCTGATGAAGGAGCCCTATCGACTGTGAAACACATTGCATGAATAAAAGACTGTTACTTAAACTACACTGTATGGAGCTCTGATGTCCCAGCTATCTTGCTGTTCTGGTATTCATTATTGCTCTGCTCTACAGATATTGGGCAATGCAGAAGAATATAACATCTATAATATAACGCTGGGAGCGTCACTCTGTCCGAAGCCTTTATAGACTGCGCAGGCGCAAGCGCCGGCGCAGTCTGGCCCCCACAGAGTGACGCTCCCAGGAGATCGCGGTATGCGTAAGCACTGAACGCATACCGCGATCTCCACCGGAGAGTCAGGGACCGTGGACGCGCCAGGAGGGAGGGTAAGTATATTCACCTGTCCTCCGTTCCAGCGCTGCGTGCGGCTCCATCTCCCGGCTCCTCTGCTGTGACAGAGTCCAGTCACAGGCAGAGGAGCCGGAGTGTGTGTTGAAGAAAATGGCGCCGGAAAGCGCGGACTGCGCAGGCGCCGATTCCTGCTGCCGGAATCGGCGCCTGCGCAGTCCGCGCTTTCCGGCGCCATTTTCTTGAAGACACACCTGCAGTGGAGCCGGACGATAGGTGAGTATGGTATTTTTTTTTTTTTTATATGGCAGCAGCATACGGGGGCATATAATACAATAGTGGCGCAGGATGGGAGCAGCACATGACAGAACGGGCGCAGGATGGGAGCAGCACATGACAGAACGGGCGCAGGATGGCAGCAGCACATGACAGAACGGGCGCAGGATGGCAGCAGCACATGACAGAACGGGCGCAGGATGGCAGCAGCGCATGACAGAACGGGCGCAGGATGGCAGCAGCGCATGACATAACGGGCGCAGCATGGCAGCAGCACATGACAGAACGGGCGCAGGATGGGAGCTGCACATGACAGAACGGGCGCAGGATGGCAGCAGCACATGACAGCACGGGCGCAGGATGGCAGCAGCGCATGACAGAACGGGCGCAGGATGGCAGCAGCACATGACAGAACGGGCGCAGGATGGCAGCAGCGCATGACAGAACGGGCGCAGGATGGCAGCAGCGCATGACATAACGGGCGCAGCATGGCAGCAGCACATGACAGAACGGGCGCAGGATGGGAGCTGCACATGACAGAACGGGCGCAGGATGGCAGCAGCACATGACAGAACGGGCGCAGGATGGCAGCAGCGCATGACAGAAAGGGCGCAGGATGGCAGTAGCGCATGACATAACAGGCGCAGGATGGCAGCAGGATGGGAGCAGCACATGACAGAACGGGTGCAGGATAGCAGCAGCGCATGACAGAACGGGGGCGCAGGATGGGAGCAGCACATGACAGAATGGGCGCAGGATGGCAGCAGCACATGACAGAACGGGCGCAGGATGGCAGCAGCGCATGACAGAACGGGCTCAGGATGGCAGCAGCACATGACAGAACGGGCGCAGGATGGCAGCAGCACATGACAGAACGGGCGCAGAATGGCAGCAGCACATGACAGAACGGGTGCAGGATGGCAGCAGCGCATGACAGAACGGGCGCAGGATGGCAGCAGCACATGACAGAACGGGCGCAGAATGGCAGCAGCACATGACAGAACGGGCGCAGGATGGCAGCAGCACATGACAGAACGGGCGCAGGATGGCAGCAGCGCATGACAGAACGGGCGCAGGATGGCAGCAGCACATGACAGAACGGGCGCAGGATGGCAGCAGCACATGACAGAACGGGCGCAGGATGGCAGCAGCACATGACAGAACGGGCGCAGGATGGCAGCAGCGCATGACATAACGGGCGCAGGATGGCAGCAGGATGGGAGCAGCACATGACAGAACGGGCGCAGGATGGCAGCAGCACATGACAGAACGGGCGCAGGATGGCAGCAGCACATGACAGAACGGGTGCAGGATGGCAGCAGCGCATGACAGAACGGGCGCAGGATGGCAGCAGCGCATGACAGAACGGGCGCAGGATGGGAGCAGCACATGACAGAACGGGCACAGGACGGCAGCAGCACATGACAGAACGGGCGCAGGATGGCAGCAGCACATGATGGAGACCATATACCAATATAAATGCTCGCCACCCGGGCGTAGAATGGGTTCAATAGCTAGTCTACTATATAAAGCTGAATGTGTGTGTGTGTGTGTATGTATGTATGTCCGGGATTGGCATCTGCACCGTCGCAGCTACAGCCACAAAATTTTGCACAGTCACACGTCTGGACCCCGAGAGCGTCATAGGCTATATTGTGAGGCGAAATTTTAACCCCGCGCGTTCCAATTCACCAAACAATTTTGCCCCTATCTACATAATGGGGAAAAAAGTGAAAGGAAAAGTGTTGGAGGAGTCGCAGCTACAGCAACAAAATTTTGCACAGTCACACGTCTGGACCCCGAGAGCATCATAGGCTACGTTGTGAGGTGAAATTTTAACCCCGCGTTTTCTAATTCACCAAACAATTTTGCCCCTATCTACATAATGGGGAAAAAGTGAAATGAAAAGTGTTGGAGGCGTCGCAGCTACAGCCACAAAATTTTGCACAGTCACACGTCTGGACCCTGAGAGCGTCATAGGCTATGTTGTGAGGTGAAATTTTAACTCCGTGCTTTCCAATTCACCAAACTATTTTTCCCCTATCTACATAATGGGGAAAAGTGAAAGGAAAAGTGTAGGAGGCAAATTGACAGCTGCCAGATGTGAACAAGGGGGACTTAAAGAATGAGAGCGATGGCGCAAAAGAGTATATACCGTACAGTTGCTAAGGTGGGGCCCCGACATGAGATACTCACCAGACACGGGGATATAAACACACACACAAAATGCGCCACACACTTCCACATGCTTGAACACATATTACCCTCAGCACACATTTCACCACAAATACACCAACCTCGCCACATAAAAGTCGAAACACAAAAGTCGCCACTCAAGTCTCGCGACGCGCAGAACTTGCCACATGCAAAAACTAGGCTCTTGCAAAACTCGCCACAAGTGCAAAACTCACCTCATGGAAAACTCACCACACGCAAAACTTGCACACGCGGAAAAATTGCCACATGCACAAAAGTTGCAACACATGCAAAAGTTGCCTCACACAAAACTTTCACATACTCAAAAGGCACCACACATAAAACTCGCCACGCGCAAAACTCGCCATGCGCAAAACTTGCTGCACACAACTTGCTACACTAACCTGTCACATGCAACTCGACACACAAAAAGTTGCTACACGCATGTTGCCACACAAAACTCATCTCACATAAGTCGCTACATGCATGTCACCACACGCAACTCAACACACACAACTTGACAATCGAAACTCACCCTAAAACACACACAAGTCTGGTATTATCCTTCAAAAATAAAAATCTTATTAATAAGCAGACAAACTACAACAAATGTACCATATAGGAAATACGGCAGCTGTCAGTCACATGACCTGTGTATTATGTGTATGTGTGAGCTAATATATACTGCCAGGGGGAGGGCTTCCTGTTGGCTGGAGATTTATCAGGCTGCCAATTTAGCTTACAAATACTGAGGTAAAAATACTGAGCAAATAACGTGTGAACGAGGTCTAATACAGGAGGAGATGACACACAGGTATATACTATATACAGGAGAGATGACACACAGGTATATACTATATAGAGGAGGAGATGACATACAGGTACATATATATATACAGGAGGAGATGACATACAGGTATATACTATATACAGGAGGAGATGACACACAGGTACATACTATATACAGGAGGAGATGACATACAGGTATATACTATATACAGGAGGAGATGACACACAGGTATATACTATATAGAGGAGAAGATGACATACAGGTACATATATATATACAGGAGGAGATGACATACAGGTATATACTATATACAGGAGGAGATGACACACAGGTATATACTATATAGAGGAGGAGATGACATACAGGTACATATATATACAGGAGGAGATGACATACAGGTATATACTATATACAGAAGGAGATGACACACAGGTATATACTATATACAGGAGCAGATGACCTACAGGTATATACTATATACATGAGAAGATGACATACACGTATTTGCTATAGATAGAAGATTACATGCAGGTATATATTATATACAGGAGGAGATGACACACAGATATATACTATATACAGGGGAGATGACACACAGGTATATACTATATACAGGAGGAGATGACATACAGGTATATACTATATATAGAAGGAGATGACATTCAGGTATATACTATATATAGGGGAGATGACACACAGCAGGTATATACTATATACAGGGGAGATGACATACAGGTATATACTATATACAGGAGATGACATACAGATGTATACTATATATAAGGGAGATGACAAACATGTATATACTGAGGTGATGAGGTGAAAATGAGAGGTGTGAGGTGAAAATGAAAAGGTGTGAGTGCAAAATGAGAGGAGTGAGGAAAAATAGTGGAGTGATCAGAAAATGACAGATGTGAGGTTGAAGTGACAAGTTTTAAGGGGGAATGAGAGGAGTGAGGGAGAAAATGAGATGTGTGAGGGGGAAAATGAAAGATGTGATTGGGAAAATGAGAGGCGTGATGGGAAAATAAGACAAGTGAGGTGCTATAACTAACCGCAGATATTTACTATGCCCAGGCAACGCCGGGCTCTTCAGCTAGTCTAATATATAAAGCTGAATGTGTGTGTGTATGTGTGTATGTATGTATGTCCGGGATTGGCATCTGCACCGTCGCAGCTACAGCCACAAAATTTTGCACAGTCACACGTCATAGGCTATGTTGTGAGGCGAAATATTAACCCTGCGCATTCCAATTCACCAAACAGGTGAATTAAAGAATGAGAGCGATGGCGCCAAAGAGTATATACTGTACAGATGCTAAGGTGGGGCCCCGACATGGGATTCTCACCACACACGGGGATATGAACACACACACAAAAGGCGCCACAAACTACCACATGCTTGAACACATACACCAACCTCGCCACATAAAAGTCGAAACACAAAAGTCACCGCCCAAAACTCGCCACATGCAAAACTAGGCTCACGCAAAACTCGCCACACGTGCAAAACTTGCACATGCGGAAAAATTGCCACATGCACGAAAGTTGCAACACATGCAAAAGTTTCCTCACACAAAACTTGCACATACTCAAAACGCACCACACAAAAGTCGCTACATGCATGTCGCCACATGCAACTCAACACACACAACTTGATACATGAAACTTGCCCTAAAACACACACAAGTCTGGTATTATCCTTCAAAAATAAAAATCTGAATAATAAGCAGACAAACTACAAGAGTGGGAACGCCGTCTAATACAGGAGGAGATGACAGACAGATATATACTATATACAGGAGGAGAAATCTCAAACATCTCAACTTACAATCACTCTCTGAGTCCCTTCTCCCTCTCACAGACATAGCCTCCCTTCATGACACAGATGCTGCTGCCACTTTTTATAACACCACAATAACAACAACACTCGATTCGGCCGCCCCACTCATGCATAGTAAAACTCGTACAATTAACAGGCAGCCCTGGCTGACCAGCCTGACCAAAGAATTGAGACGGGCTTCCAGGATTGCTGAGCGGAGATGGAAGCGATCCCACTCTGCCGACCACTTCACTGCATACAAGCAGTCCCTCGCCAGCTTCAAGTCTGCGCTCACTGCCGCAAAACAAACTTACTTCTCATCCCTCATATCCTCCCTGTCCCACAACCCTAAACAGCTTTTCAACACTTTCAATTCTCTACTCCGTCCCCCCGCACCTCCTCCCTCCCCCCTCATTTCTGCTGATGATTTCGCCTCTTTCTTTAAACAGAAGATCGATACGATCAGAGAAAGCTTTGGCCCACAGCGCCCACTGCCCCTCTTAGCTGCTCAACCCTGCTCCTCCAAAACCAGCTTCTCCTCCATGACAGAAGATCAGCTCTCCACCCTCCTGTCAAGATCACACCTCACCACCTGCACGCTTGACCCGCTCCCATCCCACCTCATCCCTAACCTTTCCACGGTCTTCATCCCAACCCTAACGCACCTCTTCAACCTCTCACTCACAACAGGTGTCTTTCCCTCATCCTTCAAGCATGCCAAGATCACACCCATCCTCAAAAAGCCCTCCCTCGACCCATCCTCTGTGTCTAGCTATCGCCCGATATCTCTTCTCCCTTATGCCTCCAAATTGCTGGAGCAACACGTCCATCTTGAACTGTCCTCCCACTTCTCCTCCTGCTCCCTCTTTGATCGGTTACAATCAGGCTTCCGTTCCCATCACTCAACTGAAACTGCCCTAACTAAAGTCACCAATGACCTACTAACTGCCAGGAGCAAGCGACACTACTCTGTCCTCCTTCTCCTGGACTTGTCTTCTGCCTTTGACACTGTAGACCACTCCCTTTTGCTACAAATCCTCTCATCCCTTGGCATCACAGACTTGGCCCTTTCCTGGATCTCGTCATATCTGACAGACCGAACATTCAGTGTCTCCCTCCCCCACACCACCTCCTCACTTCGCCCCTTGTCAGTCGGTGTTCCTCAAGGCTCTGTTCTAGGACCCCTACTCTTCTCCATCTACACTTTCGGCCTGGGACAGCTCATAGAATCCCACGGTATGCAGTACCATCTCTACGCTGACGACACGCAGATCTACCTCTCCGGACCTGACCTCTCCTCCTTGCTTACCAAAATCCCGCACTGTCTGTCTGCCATTTCAGCCTTCTTTTCTGCTCGCTTTCTACAACTGAACATGGACAAAACAGAATTCATCATCTTTCCCCCATCTCACTCTACCCCTCCACCAGACCTATCCATCAATGTCAATGGCTGCTCACTATCCCCAGTCCCACACGCCCGGTGCCTCGGGGTGATCCTCGACTCTGCCCTCTCTTTCAAGCCACATATCCAAGCCCTTGCCTCCTCCTGTCGTCTCAAACTCAAAAATATTTCCCGGATCCGTGCTTTCCTTGACCGCAACACTGCAAAAACGCTAGTGCATGCCTTTATCATCTCCCGCCTCGACTACTGCAACCTCCTACTCTCTGGACTCCCCTCTAGCACTCTGGCACCACTCCAATCCAATCCATCCTACACTCTGCTGCCCGACTAATCCACCTGTCCCCCCGCTATTCCCCAGCCTCTCCCCTGTGTCAAGCCCTTCACTGGCTTCCTATCGCCCAGAGACTCCAGTTCAAAACCCTCACACTGACATACAAAGCCATCCACAACCTGTCTCCTCCATACATCTGTGACATGGTCTCCCGGTACCTACCTACACGCGACCTCCGATCCTCCCAAGACCTCCTTCTCTACTCCCCTCTCATCTCTTCTTCCCATAACCGCATCCAAGACTTCTCCCGTGCTTCCCCCATACTCTGGAACTCTCTACCCCAACACATCAGACTTGCGCCTACCATAGAAACCTTCAAAAAGAACCTGAAGACTCATCTCTTCCGACAAGCCTACAGCCTCCAGTGATCCTCAACCTACTGAACAGCTGCACAGCCAGCTCTTCCCTCTCCTAGTGTTTCATCACCCATCCCCTGCAGACTGTGAGCCCTCGCGGGCAGGGTCCTCCCTCCTTATGTACTCGTGTGCCTTGTTATCTGCTCATGTTTAATGTATTTGTCTATATTTGCCCCTTATTCACATGTAAAGCGCCATGGAATAAATGGCGCTATAAAAATGTATAATAATAATAATAATAATAGATGACACACAGGTATATACTATATACAGGAGAGATGACACACATGTATGTACTATATACAGGAGGAGATGACACACAGGTATATACTATATACAGGAGGAGATGACATACAGGTATATAATATATACAGGAGGAGATGACACACAGGTATATACTATATACAGGAGCAGATGACACACAGGTATATAATATATACTATATACTATATACCTGTGTGTCATCTGCTCCTGTATATAGTATATACCTGTGTGTCATCTGCTCCTGTATATACTATATGACAGACAGATATATACTATATACAGGAGGAGATGACACACAGGTATATACTATATACAGGAGAGATGACACACAGGTATGTACTATATACAGGAGGAGATGACATACAGGTATATACTATATACAGGAGGAGATGACACACAGGTATATACTATATACAGGAGGAGATGACACACAGGTATATACTATATACAGGAGGAGATGACACACACATATATACTATATACAGGAGGAGATGACAACCTGGTATATACTATATACAGGGGAGATGACATAAAGGTACATACTATATACAGGGGCGATGACACACAGGTATATACTATATACAGTGGAGATGACACAAGGTATATACTATATACAGGAGGAGATGATAAACAGATATATACTATATACTGGAGGAGATGACACACAGGTATATAGTATATACACGAGCAGATGATACATAGGTATATACTATATACAGGAGGAGATGACTTACAGGTACATACTGTACACAGGAGGAGATGACACACGTATATACTATATACAGGAGGAGATGACATACAGGTACATACTATAAACAGGAGGAGATGACACACGTATATACTATATACAGGAGGAGATGACATACAGGTATATACTATATAAAAGAGGAGATGACACATAGGTATATAGAGGAAGAAATTACATACAGCAGGTATATACTATATACAGGGGAGATGACATACAGGTATATACTATATACAGGAGATGACATACAGGTATATAGTATATACAGAAGAGATGACATACAGGTATATAATATATACAGGAGGAGATGACACATGGGCATATACAATATACAGGAGGAGATGACATCAGCAGGTATATACTATTTACAGGGGAGATTACATACAGGTATATACTATATACAAGAGAAGACATACAGATGTATACTATATATAAGAGAGATGACAAACATACTACAACCAAAAGGATGTCCAATATAAACGTAGGGCACTTCCAATCACTGTATATACCAATCTTCCATATTATACAATATATAAATGGAAATATGAAGAGATCCCAAAAATGCAAATAAACTATAACTTTTATTATACCACAATTAAAACAACAATTAAAAAAGCAACAATACCATACAGTGGAAGTCGAACAGGAAAAGAACCACACATACATGTAAATAGGTAAAATGAATCAGTAATACTCATAGATCATGGCATAAATACAGGCTAAGGCCATAGTAACAGGTATATCAGGATGTCATTCCATACTGCCCAGAACTCAAGATGTGTAACAAAATATAAACACACTCTATCTCAACTGTGGAGGGGCACAGACGATCCCTATATCCAATCCTAATAGAGACAGCCACCAAATGCTATAAATCCTATATGCCACTCAAAAGAGCTAAACTTAATAGTGCTTACCGCATCTTACAAGTACACCTGTTCGGCTTCCACTCACCCCGACGTACGTAAGCAGGTGGCGAAACGTACGTCGGGGTGAGTGGAAGCCGAACAGGTGTACTTGTAAGATGCGGTAAGCACTATTAAGTTTAGCTCTTTTGAGTGGCATATAGGATTTATAGCATTTGGTGGCTGTCTCTATTAGGATTGGATATAGGGATCGTCTGTGCCCCTCCACAGTTGAGATAGAGTGTGTTTATATTTTGTTACACATCTTGAGTTCTGGGCAGTATGGAATGACATCCTGATATACCTATTACTATGGCCTTAGCCTGTATTTATGCCATGATCTATGAGTATTACTGATTCATTTTACCTATTTACATTTATGTGTGGTTCTTTTCCTGTTCGACTTCCACTGTATGGTATTGTTGCTTTTTTAATTGTTGTTTTAATTGTGGTATAATAAAAGTTATATTTTATTTGCATTTTTGGGATCTCTTCATATTTCCATTTATATATTGTATAATATGGAAGATTGGTATATAGAGATGACAAACATGTATATACTGAGGTGAAAATGAAGGGTGTGAGGTGAAAATGAAAAGGTGTGAGTGCAAAATGAGAGGAGTGAGGGAAAATAGTGGAGTGATTGAAAAATGACAGATGTGAGGTCGAAATGGCAAGTGTTAGGGGGGACTGAGAGGAGTGAGGGGGAAAATAAGAGGTGTAAGGGAGAAAATGAGAGGTGTAAGGGAGAAAATGAGAGGCATGATGGGAAAATAAGAGACGTGAGGTGCTATAACTAACCACAGATATTTACTATGCCCAGGTAACGCCGGGCTCTTCAGCTAGTACTATATACATTTAATGTAAACCCCATCTTTCAAGGATCCTCATGACTAGCTTCTGTGCCATCTACATAGGGTGGGCCTTTTAATTTCCCAACACATCAGACACCTGAAAGATGCGACTCACTCAACAGATCAACCAGTTCTGCCCTCTCCTTACCTAGGTATTTTAATTATTATTAACTTATATGATTACTAATTTGGTTAGTATATTATATTGCTAATATTGGTGGAGTTCTTTTCATTATAATTTAATTGTCCAACTCAATTGAGCCAAAATCAAAATAGGCATAAAATAGCATAGGCAATTATAAAACAAATAAGGCTAATAATACTATCTACTATATAATTGTCTAAGGGTCACTTCCATCTTTCTGTCTGTCTGTCCTTCTGCCTGTCACGGATATTCATTGGTCGCGGCCTCTGTCTGTCATGGAATCCAAGTCGCTGATTGGACAGCCACAGTCCGCGGCAATATGGCCGCTCTTTCCTGCCCGCAGTCAGTGCCCGCTCCATACTCCCCTCCAGTCACCCAGTCAGTCCTCTCACAGGGTTGATGGCAGCGTTACCGGAGTGCGGTGTAAAGCACTCCGGTTACGCAGCTATTAACCCTGTGTGACCAACTTTTTACTATTGATGCTGCGTATGCAGCATCAATAGTAAAAAGATCTAATTTTACAAATAAGAATAATAAACAAAACAACTTTATTCTCACCCTTCGATGTCATGTCCTGTCCTCGGCAGTGCAAGCAGCAGGTTCCTAGGCTAAGGATGCTATGTGAGAAGGACCTGCCATGACGTCACGGTCATGTGACCGCGACGTCATCACAGGTCCTGCGCTCATACCAACCCTGGGACCGGAAGCTGCCGGGTGCACCGCACACAGGTGACAGGACTACAAGGGGCCCTCGGAAGGTGAGTATTTGTTTATTTTTTATTTTTTAACCTGTTACATACGTGGCTGGGTAATATACTACGTAGCTGGGCAATATACTACGTGGCTGAGCAATATACTACGTGGCTGGGCAATATACTATGTGGCTGGGCAATATACTACGTCACTAGGCTATATACTACGTAACTGGGCAATATACTACATCACTGGGCAATATACTATGTGGCTGGGCAATATACTACGTCACTGGGCAATATACTATGTCACTGGGCAATATACTACGTGACTGGGCAATATACTACGTGACTGGGCAATATACTACGTGACTGGGCAATATACTACGTGGCTGGGCAATATACTACGTGGCTGGGCAATATACTATGTGACTGGGCAATATAATACGTGACTGGGCAATATACTACATGGCTGTGCTATATACTACGTGGCTGGGCAATATACTACATCACTGGGCAATATACTATGTAGCTGGGCAATATACTACGTCACTGGGCAATATACTACGTGACTGGGCATACTACGTCACTGGGCAATATACTACATCACTGGACAATATACTACGTGACTGGGCAATGTACTACATTGCTGGGCAATATACTATGTGACTGGCCAATATACTATGTGTCTGTGCTGTATACTATGTGGCTCTGTGCTGTATACTATGTTGCTGTGAAATATACTACGTGGCTGGGCAATATACTACGTCACTGGACAATATACTACATGACTGGGCAATATACTACGTGGCTTGGCAATATACTATGTGGCTGGGCAATATACTACGTCACTAGGCAATATACTACGTAACTGGGCAATATACTACATCACTGGGCAATATACTATGTGGCTGGGCAATATACTATGTGGCAGGGCAATATACTATGTCACTGGGCAATATACTACGTGGCTGGGCAATATACTACATCACTGGGCAATTTACTACGTGGCTAGGCAATATACTACGTGGCTGGGCAATATACTACGTGGCTGGGCAATATACTATGTGGCTGTGCAATATACTATGTGACTGGGCAATATACTACGTCGCTGGGCAATATACTACGTAGCTGGGCAATATACCACGTCACTGGGCAATATACTACGTGACTGGGCAATATACTACGTGGCTGTGCTATATACTACGTGGCTGGGCAATATACTACGTCACTGGGCAATATACTACGTGACTGGGCAATATACTACATGACTGGGCAATATACTACGTGGCTGGGCAATATACTACGTCACTGGGCAATATACTACGTAGCTGAGCAATATAGTACGTGGCTGTGCAATATACTACGCGGCTGGGCAATATACTACGTGTTTGGGCAATATACTACGTGGCTGGCCAATATACTATGTGGGCTGTGCAATGTACTACGTGGACATGCATATTCTAGAATACCCAATGCGTTAGAATTGGGCCACCATCTAGTATAAAAAGATAAGGCCAATGTTTATAGTATCAGGACCTATAGTACATTGACTTCTTAATATGGATGTACTTTCCATCCAAAGGACCCACTCAGTTTGGAAATTGGGAATTGGCATAAAAAGCCCTTGGAAAACTCAACCACCGCTGTTCAGTAGGTTTAAGCATCACAGTGTTCTTCAGCCGTGCCCAGATGAGGTCACATGTTGAATACACAATAGAAGAAATTGTGGACTTTCCAGCCAAAAAACTGGAATTGTACAGCGGCAAAAGATATCCCAATAGCCCAAAATTTGTAAAGATGATAAATATTCTATTACAACATTGCATTTTACCCACAGTCATTGTTACCTATGTACACTTTACAGACATTTAATGTCAGATGAAAGCCTGGCTAATATGAAGGTTTTGCGATGGTCATCACATTTCACAGGGCTGGTGGCTGTGAGGTGGGTTATACCAAAATGAATATGTGCTCCGGACATAGCAGCAGAAGATTGTTTATCCAGTTACCCTATAGACCTCTTTGGCGGACTTTACCAAACTTTATCGGTGCATTTAGTTTGGCATACTTTTTTGGATATACTGTACCAGCGTGAATCTTATTGACAAAATGAAGACAACACTGGCTACCCAAAAGTTTGTACAGACACTGGAATGCCATTGAAATGCATTCTGGCATCAGCGTTATAGATGTATTGTCCAAACAAATGTTCAAATATCCTGGAGATAAAACAAAGTGACTTGAAATGGTCCATATGGGTTGAAATTCATGGAGGGAAAAATGGTAACAAAATTCTCATTGGGGTCTGTTACAAACCCCCAAATATAACAGAAAGCATGGAAAGTCTACTTCTAAAGCAGATAGATGAAGCTGCAACCCATAATGAGGTCCTGGTTATGGGGGACTTTAACTACCCGGATATTAACTGGGAAACAGAAACCTGTGAAACCCATAAAGGCAACAGCTTTCTGCTAATAACCAAGAAAAATTATCTTTCACAATTGGTGCAGAATCCAACCAGAGGAGCAGCACTTTTAGACCTAATACTATCTAATAGACCTGACAGAATAACAAATCTGCAGGTGGTTGGGCATTTAGGAAATAGCGACCACAATATTGTGCAGTTTCACCTGTCTTTCACTAGGGGGACTTGTCAGGGAGTCACAAAAACACTGAACTTTAGGAAGGCAAAGTTTGACCAGCTTAGAGATGCCCTTAATCTGGTAGACTGGGACAATATCCTCAGAAATGAGAATACAGATAATAAATGGGAAATGTTTAAGAACATCCTAAATAGGCAGTGTAAGCGGTTTATACCTTGTGGGAATAAAAGGACTAGAAATAGGAAAAACCCAATGTGGCTAAACAAAGAAGTAAGACAGGCAATTAACAGTAAAAAGAAAGCATTTGCACTACTAAAGCAGGATGGCACCATTGAAGCTCTAAAAAACTATAGGGAGAAAAATACTTTATCTAAAAAACTAATTAAAGCTGCCAAAAAGGAAACAGAGAAGCACATTGCTAAGGAGAGTAAAACTAATCCCAAACTGTTCTTCAACTATATCAATAGTAAAAGAATAAAAACTGAAAATGTAGGCCCCTTAAAAAATAGTGAGGAAAGAATGGTTGTAAATGACGAGGAAAAAGCTAACATATTAAACACCTTCTTCTCCACGGTATTCACGGTGGAAAATGAAATGCTAGGTGAAATCCCAAGAAACAATGAAAACCCTATATTAAGGGTCACCAATCTAACCCAAGAAGAGGTGCGAACCCGGCTAAATAAGATTAAAATAGATAAATCTCCGGGTCCGGATGGCATACACCCACAAGTACTAAGAGAACTAAGTAATGTAATAGATAAACCATTATTTCTTATTTTTAGTGACTCTATAGTGACAGGGTCTGTTCCGCAGGACTGGCGCATAGCAAATGTGGTGCCAATATTCAAAAAGGGCTCTAAAAGTGAACCTGGAAATTATAGGCCAGTAAGTCTAACCTCTATTGTTGGTAAAATATTTGAAGGGTTTCTGAGGGATGTTATTCTGGATTATCTCAATGAGAATAACTGTTTAACTCCATATCAGCATGGGTTTTTGAGAAATCGCTCCTGTCAAACCAATCTAATCAGTTTTTATGAAGAGGTAAGCTATAGACTGGACCACGGTGAGTCATTGGACGTGGTATATCTCGATTTTTCCAAAGCGTTTGATACCGTGCCGCACAAGAGGTTGGTACACAAAATGAGAATGCTTGGTCTGGGGGAAAATGTGTGTAAATGGGTTAGTAACTGGCTTAGTGATAGAAAGCAGAGGGTGGTTATAAATGGTATAGTCTCTAACTGGGTCGCTGTGACCAGTGGGGTACCGCAGGGGTCAGTATTGGGACCTGTTCTCTTCAACATATTCATTAATGATCTGGTAGAAGGTTTACACAGTAAAATATCGATATTTGCAGATGATACAAAACTATGTAAAGCAGTTAATACAAGAGAAGATAGTATTCTGCTACAGATGGATCTGGATAAGTTGGAAACTTGGGCTGAAAGGTGGCAGATGAGGTTTAACAATGATAAATGTAAGGTTATACACATGGGAAGAGGGAATCAATATCACCATTACACACTGAACGGGAAACCACTGGGTAAATCTGACATACGTATAGTTTACATTGCAAACAAAAAAGGACATACAGTTGAACAACACAAAATTGATTATTACCACAAAAGCATATTTAATGTATATTATAAAAAACATTAGGTATGGTAATGTTAAGACATTCCACTGCGGAGATGCAATGCCTCATATTGATGTCCTGGAATGTTAGGCCTGGGTGCACATTATCTGAAATCCCATTCAACATGCTTTTATTATAAGATGCAGTGCATTTATGGCCGTTGAAATATACCCTGAGTTTGTATTGGAATGAGAACAAAAGCTGTAATATACAAAAAGAAACATCCCTTTGGAGTGAACACACACAGACAATAAAGCCATTAAGAAGGCAAGCATTTCAGTTACAAAGCTTCCTTCTTTTAATACAAAGGCCTTTCTTTGTATTTTGCCGCCAATTACATTATTACCTACATTATTACCTACATATTATTCAATGTAAGTGGTGTAATTATACAATGCTCTAAAGAAATACATCATAGCAGTGAGCTTTTATCTGGCACATCAGTCCTTGGGGCATTATTGTTTAGCTGGCTGTAAACTAAGGGTACCGTCACACAGTGCAATTTTCATCGCTACGACGGTACGATCCGTGACGCTCCAGCGTCGTAACAATATCGCTCCAGCGTCGTAGACTGCTGTCACACTGTGCAATCTACGACGCTGGAGCGATAATTTCATGACGTATGTGCGATGTAGAAGCCGTTGGTTACTATGCGCACATCGTATACGATATATGTTACACCATGCGATCATGCCGCCACAGCGGGACACTAGACGACGAAAGAAAGTTTCAAACAATCTGCTATGACGTACGATTCTCAGCGGGGTCCCTGATCGCAGGAGCGTGTCAGACACTGCGATATCGTAACTATATCGCTCGAACGTCACAAATCGTGCCGTCGTAGCGATCAAAATTGCACTGTGTGACGGTACCCTAAGGTAAATGTTATCAGAATATTATTGACACCAACACTTTTCGCTTAACTCTTATTTATATAGAGACGGAAGCTTTGAGGAGACTTACAGTTGTGGCCAAAAGTATTGACACCCCTGCAATTCTGTCAGATAATACTCATTTTCTTCCTGAAAATGATTGCAAACACAACTTCTTTGGTATTATTATCTTCATTTAATTTGTCTTAAATGAAAAAAACACAAAGGAGAATGAAGCAAAAAGCAAAACATTGATCATTTCACACAAAACTCCAAAAATTGGCCAGACAAAAGTATTGGCACCCTCAGCCTAATACTTGTTTGCACAACCTTTAGCCAAAATAACTGCGACCAACCGCTTCCGGTAACCATCAATGAGTTTCTTACAATGCTCTGCTGGAATTTTAGACCATTCTTCTTTGGCAAACTGCTCCAGGTCCCTGATATTTGAAGGGTGCCTTCACCAAACTGCCATTTTTAGATCTCTCCACAGGTGTTCTGTGGGATTCAGGTCTGGAATCATTGCTGGCCACCTTAGAAGTCTCCAGTGTTTTCTCTCAAACCATTTTCTAGTGCTTTTTGAAGTGTGTTTTGGGTCATTGTCCTGCTGGAAGACCCATGACCTCTAAGGGAGACCCAGCTTTTGCAGCGCCCCAGAGTCCTGATCATTGCAGTAATGTCGCTCTGCCACTAAGGGGAGTGATGTTATGTCTGATTGCTCTAAAGGAGTTCACCTGACCAGGTATCACAAGCACACATTACAGTTCACACTCTGGCCACTAGGGGGAGCAAAAGGCACTATGTATTAGGCCACTCCTCACACTGGTAAAACTAGGGGTCGGATAGGAAGGTAGGACAGAACGCAGCCTGGGAGAGTCCAGGGAGGACCTGTCAGGGGTGGGTTCCTGACAGGGGCCTAGCAGAACGAGTAGAAAGCAACGGAACCGCGCCTGCACTACCTTGCGGCGGTATCCTAAGAAAGGACACGAAGAGAAGGATATTGTGGAAAAGTGAGAAACGAGATCAAAGCACAAAGGAGAGCCAGTAGGAGTCGTGCCCCGAGAACGGCAACATCCTACTGAGGCGCGTAGCCGGTGACCAGAACACCGAGGAAGTAACTGACTTTATGCCTTACTTCAAATACCGCAGGACAGTTGATTATAGGTTGGCTGTCTACCATACATCACCTAAGCAGACATAGGGGGCAAGCGTGGAGAGGGGCGTCTCTAGGGTCCCAGAATAGCTCTGAGCCTTCCCGTCAAACGGGTGCGTCCTATCCAGATAAACTTGGGGGACGGAGAGAGAGAGAGAGAGAGAAAGAACGAGAACAGAAGTTGTGAGGACTATCCCGAATGCTCAGCAGGGAAGAACTACAACACACAGGCGCTAGTGGTAGGCACTGATTTCCACCTGCAAAGGGAACTCTGGATGTGCCTTCGGACCGGCCGGACTCAGCCAGCCCTGTTAGCAGTGCTCTGGATTGCGGATACCGAAGTCTTCAGTAAAAGGTAAAGAGACTGCAACCCTGTGTCCTCGTTATTACCTGCGCCTCACATCATCGCCACCTACACTACTGGGAAGCCCTGGGGATATACTTCATCTGTGGGAAGGAATACCATCTAGCTGCCATAACACCACCCCAGTGGGCCCCAAGCAGCGTCGGTCATTCTGACCGAATACCACAGGTGGCGTCACGAAACCTTAGCCGACTTTCATCACCCCTTTCATTGGACGCCCCTTAGCAGGGTCATGGACCGGGTCCAGCCACCGTGACAGCCCCAGAACTGAGACAGAGAGGACCGGTACCGAGTAACCCGTGGCCCTGCGTCTGGGGGCGCTCCACTTTCTCACACTGGGCCCTACATTATGCTGTAAAATTTGTTGGTAGTCTTCAGACTTCATATTGCCATTCACACGGTCAAGCAGTTCAGTGCTAGAGGCAGCAAAGCAACCCCAAAGCATCCTTTTTGTGTTTTTTCATTAAGACAAATTAAATGAAGATAATGATACCGAATAATTTGTGTTTGCAATCATTTTCAGGAAGAAACTACTTCTTTTCAGGAAGATAGTACTCAGTTTCTTCCTAAAAATAATTGCAAACACAAATTATTTGGTATTACTATCTTCATTTAAATTGTCTTAAATGAAAAAAACACAAAAAAAATTGTCCTGACGCCAAATTGGATATAATTCCACACCAAACATAAAAAAGGGGGTGGACAAAAGTATTGGCACTGTTCGAAAAATCATGTGATGCTTCTCTAATTTGTGTAATTAACAGCACCTGTAACTTACATGTGGCACCTAACAGGTGTTGGCAATAACTAAATCACACTTGCAGCCAGTTGACATGGATTAAAGTTGATTCAACCTCTGTCCTGTGTCCTTGTGTGTACCACATTGAGCATGGAGAAAAGAAAGAAGACCAAAGAACTGTCTGAGGACTTGAGAAACCAAATTGTGAGGAAGCATGAGCAATCTCAAGGCTACCAGTTTATCTTCAAAGACCTGAATGTTCCTGTGTCTACAGTGCGCAGTGTCATCAAGAAGTTTAAAGCCCATGGCACTCTGGCTAACCTCCCTAGATGTGGACGGAAAAGAAGAATTGACAAGAGATTTCAACACAAGATTGTGCGGATGTTGGATAAAGAACCTCGACTAACATCCAAACAAGTTCAAGCTGCCCTGCAGTCTGAGGGTACAACAGTGTCAACCCGTACTATCCGTCGACGTCTGAATGAAAAGGGACTGTATGGTAGGAGACCCAGGAAGACCCCACTTCTAACCCTGAGACATAAAAAAGCCAGGCTGGAGTTTGCCAAAACTTACCTGAAAAAGCCTAAAAAGTTTTGGAAGAATGTTCTCTGGTCAGATGAGCAAAAGTAGAGCTTTTTGGGCAAAGGCATCAACATAGAGTTTACAGGAGAAAAAAAAGAGGCATTCAAACAAAAGAACACGGTCCTTACAGTCAAACATGGCGGAGGTTCCCTGATGTTTTGGGGTTGCTTTGCTGCCTCTGGCCCTGGACCTGGATTTGTTGGTAGTCTGAAGACTACCAACAAATTTTGCAGCATAATGTAGGGCCCAGAGTGAGAAAGCTGGGTCTCCCTCAGAGGTCATGGGTCTTCCAGCAGGACAATTACCCAAAACACACTTCAAAAAGCACTAGAAAATGGTTTGCGAGAAAGCACTGGAGACTTCTAAGGTGGCCAACAATGAGTCCAGACCTGAATCCCACAGAACACCTGTGGAGAGATCTAAAAATGGCAGTTTGGAGAAGGCACCCTTCAAATATCAGGGACCTGGAGCAGTTTGCCAAAGAAGAATGGCCTTGAATTCCAGCAGAGCATTGTAAGAAACTCATTGATGGTTACCGGAAGTGGTTGGTCGCAGTTATTTTGGCTAAAGGTTGTGCAACCAAGTATTAGGCTGAGGGTGCCAATACTTTTGCCTGGCCCATTTTTGGAGTTTTGTGTGAAATGATCAATGTTTTGCTTTTTGCTTCATTCTCTTTTGTGTTTTTTTTTCATTTAGACAAATTAAATGAAGATAATAATACCAAAGAATTTGTGTTTGCAATCATTTTCAGGAAGAAAAGAGTATTATCTGACAAAATTGCAGGGGTGTCAATACGTTTGGCCACAACTGTAGATCGATACATTACCTGCGGTAACCTCTTCCCTGGCATTTTCCCATGGTCCAGAGGTTACCACAGGTCAGGCTGTGAGGGAGCGCAGGCTCAGTGACGTCATCGCTAGTTACTGAGCCTGCGCCCGCTGCGTATCATTCATTCCCCAGTTGCTTACAGCCGGGAGCGGTTGCATTAGCAGCACTCCCGGTTGTAAGCTTTATCTCCCCCAGATTCTGTGTGGGACACTCATTATATTAGACTACGAAGGATCAGGGAGCATACTTTTGGTTTTTTATTTTATTATTATTAGAGAAGATAAAAGGCTTCACTTTGGAATGGCAGAACAATAAAATGGTAAAACTGTGTGTATTGTTTATTAAAGGACTTTTTTCTGCATGTGTGTGTGTTTATTTAACCCTTTAATTACTATAGGATTAGTAATGAATAGGTGTCTTATTGACGCCTCTCCATTACTAAGTCGGCTTAATGTCACCTTACAATAGCAAGGTAACATTAACACTTCATTACCCTGCTTACCATCATTACAGAGCAAGTGGGAAGAGGTGGGCAAAGTGCCAGAATTGACGCATTTTAAAGATACGCCTTTTCTGGGCAGCTGCAGACTGCTATTTTTAGGCTGGGGGGCCAATACCAGTGGCCCCTTACCAGCCTGAGAATACCAGCACCCAGCTGTGAGCTATAGCAAGACTGGTTGTCAAAAATGGGGGGGACCCCACGCCGTTTTTTAAAAATTGTTTATTTAAATTTTAAAAAAGCGCGAGGACCCCTTTTTTCTTGATAACTAGCCTTGCTGAAGGTGACAGCTGGGGGTTGCAGCCCCCAGCTGTGAGTTTTGTCTGGCTGGTTATCAAAATTAGGGGGAATCCACACAGTTTTTTTTAAATTATTTATTTATAGCGCAGGAGCGGCAGATGAAAACTCCTGTCCGCCACTCCTGCTCTCACTGTAATTAGTGGCTGTAGGTGTCAGATGACGGGAGCAGTAGTCCCATCAGCTGACACCAGTGATCGGAGGTGAAGTTTACACCTCCAATCACAACTGAGCGCTCCTGCTCTCTTCTGACAACGTGGGAGCCGCGGCTCTCTGACCGGCTGGGATGATTTCCCTGCCTATCAGAAGCGAAGTTTGCCGCGCTGTCATGCATATGACAGCATGTCAAACACTGTATTGTTGAAACCCCCATTCAAGTGAATGGGGTTCGGGTCCGCTCTGCTGGATAACAGACTGTATGGACACACCATGCAGCCTGCCATCTAGATTTAGCAGAACCGAGTGTGACTTCACATCCGGCTCTCCTTGACTTTCTGCAGCAAATACGCTGCAAGAAAAGTCAACCTTGCGTTTTTGCAGCGTTTTTTCACCTTCCATTGAAGTCAATGGGTGGAAACCACTGAAAAAATGCTGGAAAAATGCTGAAACAAGTGACATGCCCTACATCCAAAACATGCTGCAAAGCACAAAATACTGATCACACAAAAACCCAATGTGTGTGCATGAGATTTCTGAAATCTCATAGGCTTTGCTGGTACTGTAAAAAGCAGCTGAAAATTAGCATAAAAAAGCAGCAAAAGTTCCCTGTGTGAACTTACCCCATTTGTTAACAGTATTTGCAAGGGTCCTCTCCCCTCTGTACCAGTCTGTCATTGTAAATTTGTGTGCTGTAAATTATATCTATAACCCTGTACGTAACCCCTTTCTCATGTACAGCACCATGGAATTAATGGTGCTATATAAATAAATAATAATAATAATAATAATAATTCTTTGCTTGATACTTTGTTATTTACTTTACTCAGTATGGGATCTGTTCTTTGTTTAACCCCTTTACCCCCAAGGGTGGTTTGCACGTTATGGACCGGGCCAATTTTTACAATTCTGACCACTGTCCCTTTATGAGGTTATAACTCTGGAATGCTTCAACGGATCCCGGTGATTCTGACATTGTTTTCTTGTGACATATTGTACTTCATGATAGTGGTAAAATTTATTTGATATTATTTGCGGTTATTTGTGAAAAAAAATGGAAATTTGGCGACAATTTTGAAAATTTCGCAATTTTCCAACTTTGAATTTTTATGCAATTAAATCACAGAGATATGTCACACAAAATACTTAATAAGTAACATTTCCCACATGTCTACTTTACATCAGCACAATTTTGGAACCAAAATTTTTTTTTGTTAGGGAGTTATAAGGGTTAAAAGTTGACCAGCAATTTCTCATTTTTACAAGACCATTTTAGGGACCACATCTCATTTGAAGTCATTTTGAGGGGTCTATTTGATATAAAATACCCAAGTGTGACACCATTCTAAAAACTGCACCCCTCAAGGTTCTCAAAACCATATTCAAGAAGTTGATTAACCCTTCAGGTGCTTCACAGGAATTTTTGGAATGTTTAAATAAAAATTAACATTTAACTTTTTTTTCACAAAAAATTTACTTCAGCTCCAATTTGTTTTATTTTACCAAGGGTAACAGGAGAAAATGGACCCCAAAAGTTGTTGTACAATTTGTCCTGAGTATGCTGATACCCCATATGTGGGGGTTAACCACAGTTTGGGCACATGGCAGAGCTCGGAAGGGAAGGAGCGCCATTTGACTTTTCAATGCAAAATTGACTGGAATTGAGATGGGACGCCATGTTGCGTTTGGAGAGCCACTGATGTGCCTAAACATTGAAACCCCCCACAAATGACACCATTTTGGAAAGTAGACCCCCTAAGGAACTTATCTAGAGGTGTGGTGAGCACTTTGACCCACCAAGTGCTTCACAGAAGTTTATAATGCAGAACCGTAAAAATAAAAAATCATTTTTTTTTCACAAAAATTATCTTTTCGCCCCCAATTTTTTATTTTCCCAATGGTGAGAGAAGAAATTGGACCACAAAAGTTGTGGCACAATTTGTCCTGAGTACTCTGATACCCCATATGTGGGGGTAAACCATTGTTTGGGCGCATGGGAGAGCTCGGAAGGGAAGGAGCGCCGTTTGACCTTTCAATGCAAAATTGACAGGAATTTAGATTGGACGCCATGTTGCGTTTGGAGAGCCACTGATGTACCTAAACATTGAAACCCCCCACAAGTGACACCATTTTGAAAAGTAGACCCCCTAAGGAACTTATCTAGATGTGTGGTGAGCACTTTGACCCAATAAGAGCTTCACAGAAGTTTATAATGCATAGCCGTAAAAATAAAACAAAATTTTTTTCCCACAAAAATAATTTTTTAGCCCCCAGTTTTGTATTTTCCTGAGGGTAACAGGAGAAATTGGACCCCAAAAGTTGTTGTGCAATTTGTCCTGAGTGCGCTGATACCCTATATGTGGGGGAGAACCAGCGTTTGGGCGCATGGGAGGGCTCGGAAGGGAAGGAGCGCCATTTGGAATACAGACTTAGATGGAATGGTCTGCAGGCGTCACATTGTGTTTGCAGAGCCCCTAATGTACCTAAACAGTAGAAACCCCCCACAAGTGACCCCGTATTGGAAACTAAACCCCCCAAGGAACTAATCTAGATGTGTTGTGAGAACTTTGAGCCCCCAAGTATTTCACTACAGTTTATAACGCAGAGCCGTGAAAATAAAAAAAAAAAATTTCCCCTCAAAATTATTTTTTAGCCCCCAGTTTTGTATTTTCTCGAGGGTAAAAGGAGAAATTGGACCCCAAAAGTTGTTGTCCAATTTGTCCTGAGTGCGTTGATACCCCATATGTGGGGGGGAACCAGCGTTTGGGCGCATGGGAGGGCTCGGAAGGGAAGGAGCGCCATTTGGAATGCAGACTTAAATGGAATGGTCTGCAGGCGTCACATTGCGTTTGCAGAGCCCCTAATATACCTAAACAGTAGAATCCCCCACAAGTGACCCCATATTGGAAACTAGACACCCCCACGAACTTATCTAGATGTGTTGTGAGAACTTTGAGCCCCCAAGTGTTTCACTACAGTTTATAACGCAGAGCCGTGAAAATAAAAAATCTCTTTTTTCCCACAAAAATTATTTTTTAGCCCCCAGTTTTGTATTTTCCCAAGGGTAACAGGAGAAATTGGACCCCAAAAGTTGTTGTCCAATTTGTCCTGAGTACGCTGATACCCCATATTTTGGGTTAAACTCCTGTTTGGGCACACGGGAGAGCTCGGAAGGGAAGGAGCACTGTTTTACTTTTTCAATGCAGAATTGGATGAAATTGAGATCGGTCGCCATGTCGCGTTTGGAGATCCCCCTGATGTGCCTAAACAGTGTAAACCCCCCAATTATAACTGAAACCCTAATCCAAACACACCCCTAACCCTAATCCCAACAGTAACCCTAACCACACCTCTAACCCAGACACACCCCTAATCCTAATCCCAAACGCAAATGTAATCCAAACCCTAACCCTAACTTTAGCCCCAACCCTAACTGTAGCCTTAACCCTAACCCTAGCCCTAACCCTAGCCCCAACCCTAACCCTAGCCCTAGCCCTAACCCTAACCCTAACCCTAGTTCCAACCCTAGCCCTAGCCCTAACCCTAGCCATAACCCTAGCCCTAACCCTAGCCCTAACCCTAGCCCTAGCCCTAACCCTAACCCTAGCCCTAACCCTAGCCCTAACCCTAGCCCTAGCCCTAACCCTAACCCTAGCCCTAGCCCTAACCCTAACCCTAGCCCTAACCCTAGCCCTAACCCTAATGGGAAAATGGAAATAAATACATTTTTTTCATTTACTTTTATAGCGGGTTTTTTAGCGGATTTTTATGATTGGCAGCCGTCACACACTGAAAGACGCTTTTTATTGCAAAAAATATTTTTTGCGTTACCACATTTTGAGAGCTATAATTTTTCCATATTTGAGTCCACAGAGTCATGTGAGGTCTTGTTTTTTTGCGGGACAAGTTGACGTTTTTATTGGTAACATTTTCGGGCACGTGACATTTTTTGATCGCTTTTTATTCCGATTTTTGTGAGGCAGAATGACCAAAAACCAGCTATTCATGAATTTCTTTTGGGGGAGGCGTTTATACCGTTCCACGTTTGGTAAAATTGATAAAGCAGTTTTAATCTTCGGTTCAGTACGATTACAGCGACACCTCATTTATATAATTTTTTTATGTTTTGGCGCTTTTATACGATAAAAACTATTTTATAGAAAAAAATAATTATTTTTGCATCGCTTTATTCTGAGGACTATAACTTTTTTATTTTTTTGCTGATGTTGCTGTATTGCGGCTCCTTTTTTGCGGGACAAGATGACGCTTTCAGCGGTACCATGGTTATTTATATCCGTCTTTTTGATCGCGTGTTATTCCACTTTTTGTTTGGCGGTATGATAATAAAGCGTTGTTTTTTGCCTCGTTTTTTTTTTTTTTCTTACGGTGTTTACTGAAGGGGTTAACTAGTGGGCCAGTTTTATAGGTCAGGTCGTTACGGACGCGGCGATACTAAATATGTGTACTTTTATTGTTTTTTTTTTATTTAGATAAAGAAATGTATTTATGGGAATAATATATATATATTTTTTCATTATTTAGGATTTTTTTTTTTTTTTTACACACTTGGAAAAATTTTTTTTTACTTTTTTACTTTGCCCCAGGGGGGGACAATACAGATCGGTGATCTGCCAGTTTGCACAGCACTCTGACAGATCACCGATCTATCTGAGAGCAGTGCAGCGTTACCAAGTGCCTGCTCTGAGCAGGCACTTGGTAAGCCACCTCCCTCCCTGCAGGACCCGGATCCGCGGCCATTTTGGATCCGGGACTTACTGCAGGGAGGGAGGTAGGAGACCCCCGGAGCAACGCGATCACATCGCGTTGCTGCGGGGGTCTCAGGGAAGCACGCAGGGATCTTTGATCGCGGTGTGCCGGGGGTTAATGTGCCGGGGGCACATAGTGCCGGATGTCAGCTGCGATAAGGCGGCGCTCCCCCGTGAGCGCGGCCGATCGCGCTGGACGTAATATTCCGTCCTTGGGAATTAAGGCCCACCCCACATGGACGGAATATTACGTCCAATGGCAGAAAGGGGTTAACATACTTCTCCTCCTCTTGTGGATAATTCACTCTGCTCAGCCCTCCAGTTCTTTAGGAGGTACGTGAATAATAATAATAATAATAATAATAATAATAATAATTTTTATTTATATAGCGCCAACATATTCCGCAGCGCTTTACAAATTATAGAGGGGACTTGTACAGACAATAGACATTACAGCATAACAGAAATACAGATCAAAACAGATACCAGGAGGAATGAGGGCCCTGCTCGCAAGCTTACAAACTATGAGGAAAAGGGGAGACACGAGAGGTGGATGGTAACAATTGCTTTAGTTATTCGGACCGGCCATAGTGTAAGGCTCGAGTGTTCATGTAAAGCTGCATGAACCAGTTAACTGCTTAAGTATGTAGCAGTACAGACACAGAGGGCTATTAACTGCATAAAGTGAATGAGAACATGATGCAAGAAACCTGACTGCCTATAAAAAAAAAAAAATAAATAAAAAAAAACAATAGGTTTTTTTTCCTAAATAGGCCCCACAGGGATCGTTAGGTTAATACATTGAGGCGGTAGGCCAGTCTGAACAAATGAGTTTTTAGGGCACGCTTAAAACTGTGGGGATTGGGGATTAATCGTATTAACCTAGGTAGTGCATTCCAGAGAATCGGCGTGAAGCAATTTGATGGCCTTTTAGGTACTTAGGTCTGAATTACCATCTACTTGTTTGTGGTAAAGGCTATCATTGTACCCACAGGCACCACTAGGGACTGCAGAGTCAGGATATCTAGTGTAAGCTATTATTCTCAAGTTATTTAATACACAGGCATAACTGTTATGATTAGGTAATTCAGAACCACAATGGACCTTGAAGTTCAGAGCACACAAAGTGACCTGACAATAACCAAAAGACATAGGACAAGCTCTGAGACGTGGGAACTCTGCTGACCGCAATCCCTAATCCTATCCAACCACACTAGAGGCAGCCGTGGATTGCGCCTAACGCTCCCTATGCAACTCGGCACAGCCTGAGAAACTAGCTAGGCCTAAGATAGAAAAACAAGCCTACCTTGCCTCAGAGAAATACCCCAAAGGAAAAGGCAGCCCCCCACATATAATGACTGTGAGTAGAGATGAAAATACAAACGCAGAGATGAAATAGATTTAGCAAAGTGAGGCCCAACTTACTGAACAGACCGAAGATAGGAAAGATAACTTTGTGGTCAACACAAAACCCTACAAACAACCACGCAGAGGGGCGGAGGTGCTCCCTCTGCGTCCCAGAGCTTCCAGCAAGCAAAAAAAACCAATTAAGCAAGGTGGACAGAAAAAATAGCAAAACAAAAATAACACAAGCAAAACTTAGCTTATGCAGAGCAGACGGCCACAGGAACGATCCAGGAGGAAGCAAGACCAATACTAGAACATTGACTGGAGGCCAGGAGCAAAGCACTAGGTGGAGTTAAATAGAGCAGCACCTAACGACTTCACCACACACCTGAGGAAGGAAACTCAGAAGCCGCAGTACCACTCGTGACCACAGAAGGGAGCTCTGCCACAGAATTCACAACTAGGGTTGAGCGAAACGGGTCGTTCATTTTCAAAAGTCGCCGACTTTTGGCAAAGTCGGGTTTCATGAAACCCGATCCGACCCCTGTGCGGGGTCGGCCATGCGGTACGCGACTTTCGCGCCAAAGTCGCGTTTCAATGACGCGAAAAGCGCCATTTCTCAGCCAATGAAGGTAAACACAGAGTGTGGGCAGCGTGATGACATAGGTCCTGGTCCCCACCATCTTAGAGAAGGGCATTGCAGTGATTGGCTTGCTGTCCGCGGCGTCACAGGGGCTATAAAGGGGCGTTCCCGCCGACCGCCATGTTACTGATGCTGATCTGAGCTTAGGGAGAGGTTGCTGCCGCTTCGTCAGAAGCAGGGATAGCGTTAGGCAGGGTCCATTAACCACCAAACCGCTTGTGCTGTAGCAATTTCCACAGCCCAACACCACCTTCGGTGTGCAGGGACAGTGGAAGCTACATTTTTTTTTTTCCTCAGCGCTGTAGCTCATTGGGCTGCCCTAGAAGGCTCCCTGATAGCTGCATTGCTGTGTGTACGCCGCTGTGCAAACCAACTGCTTTTTTCAAAGCACAAATCCTCTTGTTCCTTCCTTTCTGCACAGCTATCTTGTTTGTTTGTCCACACTTTTTATTTAATTTGTGCATCAGTCCACTCCTTATTGCTGCCTGCCATACCTGGCTGAGATTACTGCAGGGAGATAGTAATTGAAGGACAGTTCCTTTTTTTTTTTTTTTTTTTGTGGGAGATTAAGATTGGCATTTCTGCTAGAGTGCCATCCCTGTCTGTGTAATCTCTCACTCAGTGGGCCATAGAAAGCCTATTTATTTTTTTGGTTTATTTGGGTTCTAAAATCTACCTGAAAAAATCACTACATCAATCAGTGGGAGAAAAATATTGGCCTCAGGGCTTGTGTGCCACTCCTTACTCCTGTGTGTGCCATCTCTCACTCAGTGGGCCATAGAAAGCCTATTTATTTTTTTGCTTGATTTGGGTTCCAAAATCTACCTGAAAAAATCACAACATCAATCAGTGGGAGAAAAATATTGGCCTCAGGGCTTGTGTGCCACTCCTGACTCCTGTGTGTGCCATCTCTCACTCAGTGGGCCATAGAAAGCCTATTAATTTTTTTGCTTGATTTGGGTTCTAAATTCTACCTGAAAAAATCAATAAATCAATCAGTGGGAGATTAATATTGGCCTTTGGGCTTGTGTGCCAGTCCTAAGCGTGCCATCTCTCTCTCTCAGATAGTGGGCCATAGAAAGCCTATTTATTTATTTTTTTATTGGGTTTATAAATTTTCCCTGGAAAAAAAAAAAAAAGTGGGAGATTAATCTTGGCCTCTGGGCTTGTGTGCCAGTCCTGAGCGTGCCATCTCTCTCACAAATAGTGGGCCATAGAAAGCCTATTTATTTTTTTGGTTGATTTGGGTTCTAAATTCTACCTGAAAAAATCAATAAATCAATCAGTGGGAGATTAATATTGGCCTTTGGGCTTGTGTGCCAGTCCTAAGCGTGCCATCTCTCTCTCTCTCAGATAGTGGGCCATAGAAAGCCTATTTATTATTTTTTTTATTGGGTTTATAAATTTTCCCTGGAAAAAAAAAAAAAAAGTGGGAGATTAATATTGGCCTCTGGGCTTGTGTGCCAGTCCTGAGCGTGCCATCTCTCTCACAAATAGTGGGCCATAGAAAGCCTATTTATTTTTTGGGTTGATTTGGGTTCTAAATTCTACCTGAAAAAATCAATAAATCAATCAGTGGGAGATTAATATTGGCCTTTGGGCTTGTGTGCCAGTCCTAAGCGTGCCATCTCTCTCTCTCAGATAGTGGGCCATAGAAAGCCTATTTATTATTTTTTTTATTGGGTTTATAAATTTTCCCTGGAAAAAAAAAAAAAAGTGGGAGATTAATATTGGCCTCTGGGCTTGTGTGCCAGTCCTGAGCGAGCCATCTCTCTCACAAATAGTGGGCCATAGAAAGCCTATTTATTTTTTGGGTTGATTTGGGTTCTAAATTCTACCTGAAAAAATCAATAAATCAATCAGTGGGAGATAAATATTGGCCTCTGGGCTTGTGTGCCACTCCTGACTACTCCTGTGTGCGTCATCTCTCACTCAGTGGGCCCTAGAAAGCCTATTTTTTGTTTTATTTGTTTTCTAAATTCTCCCTGAAAAAATCATTTTATTTTATTTGGTTTCTAAATTATTCCTGAAAAAAATCATTTTTTTTGTATTTTTTTTTCTAAAGTCTCCCTGAAAAAAAAAAAAAAATCAAATCAGTGGAAGATTAATATTGCCCTTTCTGCTTGTGTGCCAGTCTTGACTCCTGGGTGTGCCATCTCTCTCTCTCTCCAATTGTGGGCCATAGAAAGCCTATTAATTTTTTTGCTTGATTTGGGTTCCAAAATCTACCTGAAAAAATCACTAAATCAATCAGTGGGAGATAAATATTGGCCTCTGGGCTTGTGTGCCACTCCTGACTCCTGTGTGCGTCCTCTCTCACTCAGTGGGCCCTACAAAGCCTATTTTTTTTTTATTTGTTTTCTAAATTCTCCCTGAAACAATCATTTTATTTTATTTTGTTTCTAAATTCTTCCTGAAAAATTCATTTTTTTTGTATTTTTTTTTCTAAAGTCTCCCTGAAAAAAAAAAAAAAAAAATCAAATCAGTGGGAGATTAATATTGCCCTTTCTGCTTGTGTGCCAGTCTTGACTCCTGGGTGTGCCATCTCTCTCTCTCCAATTGTGGGCCATAGAAAGCCTATTAATTTTTTTGCTTGATTTGGGTTCCAAAATCTACCTGAAAAAATCACTAAATCAATCAGTGGGAGATAAATATTGGCCTCTGAGCTTGTGTGCCACTCCTGACTCCTGTGTGCGTCATCTCTCACTCAGTGGGCCCTACAAAGCCTATTTTTTTTAATTTGTTTTCTAAATTCTCCCTGAAACAATCATTTTATTTTATTTGGTTTCTAAATTCTTCCTGAAAAATTCCTTTTTTTTTATTTTTTTTTTCTAAAGTCTCCCTGAAAAAAAAAAAAAATCAAATCAGTGGGAGATTAATATTGCCCTTTCTGCTTGTGTGCCAGTCTTGACTCCTGGGTGTGCCATATCTCTCTCTCTCCAATTGTGGGCCATAGAAAGCCTATTAATTTTTTTGCTTGATTTGGGTTCCAAAATCTACCTGAAAAAATCACTAAATCAATCAGTGGGAGATAAATATTGGCCTCTGGGCTTGTGTGCCACTCCTGACTCCTGTGTGCGTCCTCTCTCACTCAGTAGGCCCTACAAAGCCTATTTTTTTTATTTGTTTTCTAAATTCTCCCTGAAACAATCATTTTATTTTATTTTGTTTCTAAATTCTTCCTGAAAAATTCATTTTTTTGTATTTTTTTTTTCTAAAGTCTCCCTGAAAAAAAAAAAAAAAATCAAATCAGTGGGAGATTAATATTGCCCTTTCTGCTTGTGTGCCAGTCTTGACTCCTGGGTGTGCCATCTCTCTCTCTCTCCAATTGTGGGCCATAGAAAGCCTATTAATTTTTTTGCTTGATTTGGGTTCCAAAATCTACCTTAAAAAATCACTAAATCAATCAGTGGGAGATAAATATTGGCCTCTGGGCTTGTGTGCCACTCCTGACTCCTGTGTGCGTCCTCTCTCACTCAGTGGGCCCTACAAAGCCTATTTTTTTTTTTTATTTGTTTTCTAAATTCTCCCTGAAACAATCATTTTATTTTATTTTGTTTCTAAATTCTTCCTAAAAAATTCATTTTTTTGTATTTTTTTTTTCTAAAGTCTCCCTGAAAAAAAAAAAAAAATCAAATCAGTGGGAGATTAATATTGCCCTTTCTGCTTGTGTGCCAGTCTTGACTCCTGGGTGTGCCATCTCTCTCTCTCTCCAATTGTGGGCCATAGAAAGCCTATTTTTTTTTTATTTGTTTTCTAAATTCTCCCTGAAACAATCATTTCATTTTATTTGGTTTATAAATTCTTCCTTAAAAAAATCATTTTTTATTATTTATTTATTTTTTCTAAAGTCTCCCTTTTAAAAAAAAAAAAAACAAATCAGTGGGAGATTAATATTTACATTTGCGCTTCAGTGACAGTCCTGCGTGTGTGACATCTCTCTCATTTGTTGCCACCAACAACAGAGTGTGTAACATTGTGCCTGATTTTCGTTGTGGTCTCACCCACCTGTAAAGGGGTAGCTAAATCATACTGAAGTTATAGCTCACCGTGTAAGTTGTGTGACAGCAACAAATACCGTTAGTTTGGTTACGTTTTTAAAACAATGAGGAAGTCTGGTGGAAGAGGTCGTGGCCGGGGGCGTTCATTGTCAGCTGGTAATGAGGGTAGTGGTAGTGGTGGAGCATCAGCTGGTCGTGGGAAAAAAAATATTGCACCTAAGTCTGGAGCTGTGGAGCCAGGTTCGTCGTCTGGCTACACAAGGCCTCGAACGCTCCCTTTTCTGGGAGTAGGAAAACCGCTTTTAAAGCCGGAGCAGCAAGAGCAAGTTTTGGCTTATCTTGTTGACTCAGCCTCTAGCTCTTTTGCCTCCTCTCGTGAAACTGGTAAAAGTAAAAGCAGCGCGTCGTTAGTGGATGTTCACGGTCAGGGACAAGTCGCTTCCTTGTCCTCTTCAGCAAAAACAACAACAGAGAAGAATGCAGCAGGCGACACAACGGGTTACTCCATGGAGCTCTTTACACAAACCGTCCCTGGCTTAGAAAGTGAAGCAGTTAACAGTCCATGCCCATTACAAGTTGAATCTGACATGGAGTGCACTGATGCACAGCCACAGCCAGACTACTATGCTGGTCCTTTGACTCAGACCACAACATTGCCCTCGCAGGGTGCTGATCAAGAATCAGACCCTGATGAGACTATGTTGCCCCATCACGAACGCTATACCACCGACCGACACGGTGACACAGACGAAGTTGCACACGAGCTACAAGAAGAGGTAATAGATGACCCAGTTCTTGACCCCGATTGGCAGCCATTGGGGGAACAGGGTGCAGGCGGCAGCAGTTCTGAAGCGGAGGAGGAGGGGCCGCAGCAGGCATCAACATCGCAACAGGTTCCATCTGCCGGGCCCGTATCTTGCCCAAAACGCGTGGAAAAGTCAAAACCTGTTGGAGGACAGCGTGGCCATCCGGTTAAAGCTCAGTCTGCAATGCCTGAAAAGGTATCCGATGCTAGAAAGAGTGCAGTCTGGCATTTTTTTAAACAACATCCAATTGATCAGCGCAAAGTCATCTGTCAAAAATGTTCAACTACCTTAAGCAGAGGGCAGAATCTGAAAAGTCTCAATACAAGTTGCATGCATAGACATTTAACCACCATGCATTTGCAAGCTTGGACTAACTACCAAACGTCCCTTAAGGTTGTAGCACCCTCGGCCAATGAAGCTAGTCATCAACGCAACATCCCTTCCGGCAGTGTAGGGCCACCATTTTCTGCACCACCTGCAGTATCTGTGCAGGTTTCTTTGCCAGGCCAAAGCAGTCAGGGTCAGGGAATCACCAGTTTCGTAGTAGGAAACACTGCATCTAGGGCACCGGCGGCAACAATACCATCTCCCACCGTCTCTCAGTCTGCCATGTCCACCGGCACCCCCGCTAGTTCCACGATCTCCATCTCTCCAGTCCAGCTCACCCTACATGAGACTATGGTTAGAAAAAGGAAGTACTTAGCCTCGCATCTGCATACACAGGGTTTGAACGCCCACATAGCTAGACTAATCTCGTTAGAAATGATGCCCTACCGGTTAGTTGAAAGTGAAGCTTTCAAAGCCCTGATGGACTACGCTGTACCACGCTACGAGCTACCCAGTCGACACTTTTTTTCCAGAAAAGCCATCCTAGCCCTCCACCAGCATGTTAAAGAGCGCATCGTCCATGCACTCAGGCAATCTGTGAGCACAAAGGTGCACCTGACAACAGATGCATGGACCAGTAGGCATGGCCAGGGACGTTACGTGTCCATCACGGCACACTGGGTAAATGTGGTGGATGCAGGGTCCACAGGGGACAGCAAGTTTGGGACAGTTCTGCCTAGCCCACGGTCTAGGAAACAGTTGGCTGTAGCCGTTCGCACCCCCTCCTCCTCCTCCTCGTCCTCCTGCAGAAGCGAGACCTCGTCCACAGACCGCAGTCGCACAACCACTCCATCCGCAGCTGCCACTGTTGCACACCAGGTCTCCCATTATGGGGCAGCTACTGGCAAACGTCAGCAGGCTGTATTGGCTATGAAGTGTTTGGGCGACAACAGACACACCGCTGAAGTTCTGTCCGAGTTCTTGCAGAAAGAAACGCAGTCGTGGCTGGGCACTGTAGATCTTGAGGCAGGCAAGGTAGTGAGTGATAACGGAAGGAATTTCATGGCTGCCATCTCCCTTTCCCAACTGAAACACATTCCTTGCCTGGCTCACACCTTAAACCTGGTGGTGCAGTGCTTCCTGAAAAGTTATCCGGGGTTATCCGACCTGCTCCTCAAAGTGCGTGGACTTTGCTCACATATCCGCCGTTCGCCCGTACACTCCAGCCGTATGCAGACCTATCAGCGTTCTTTGAACCTTCCCCAGCATCGCCTAATCATAGACGTTGCAACAAGGTGGAACTCAACACTGCACATGCTTCAGAGACTGTGTGAACAGAGGCGGGCTGTTATGTTTTTGTGGGAGGATACACATACACGGGCAGGCAGTAGGATGGCAGACATGGAGTTGTCAGGTGTGCAGTGGTCGAAGATTCAAGACATGTGTCAAGTCCTTCAGTGTTTTGAGGAATGCACACGGCTGGTTAGTGCAGACAACGCCATAATAAGCATGAGCATCCCCCTAATGCGTCTGTTGATGCAAAGTTTGACGCACATAAAGGATCAGGCGTCTGCAGCTGAGGAAGAGGAAAGCCTTGATGACAGTCAGCCATTGTCTGGCCAGGGCAGTGTACAGGACGAGGTAGCGGGCGAACAGGAGGAGGAGGACGAGGAGGATGATGAGGATGATTATATTTTTAATGAGGAAGCTTTTCCGGGGCCAGTGGAAATTGTTGGCGCGGCAAGGCCGGGTTCTGGTTTTTGGAGGGACACAAGTGACGTGGATTTGCCTGAAACTGCCCCTCAACCAAGCACAACCACAGATTTGAGAACTGGAACTTTGGCCCACATGGCGGATTATGCCTTACGTATCCTCAAAAGGGACACACGCATAACAAAAATGATGAACGATGACGATTACTGGTTGGCCTGCCTCCTTGATCCTCGCTATAAAGGCAAATTGCAAAATATAATGCCACATGAGAACTTGGAACTAATATTAGCAACCAAACAATCAACTCTTATTGACCGTTTGCTTCTGGCATTCCCTGCACACAGCGCCCGTGATCGTTCTAACACGAGCTGCAGGGGCCAGCAGACCAGAGGTGTTAGAGGGGCAGAAATCAGAAGTGGCGTTGGCCAGAGGGGTTTTCTGACCAGGTTGTGGAGTGATTTTGCTATGACTGCAGACAGGACAGGTACTGCAGCATCAATTCAAAGTGACAGGAGACAACATTTGTCCAGTATGGTTACTAACTATTTTTCATCCCTTATCGACGTTCTCCCTCAACCGTCATTCCCATTTGATTACTGGGCATCAAAATTAGACACCTGGCCAGAATTGGCAGAATATGCATTGCAGGAGCTTGCTTGCCCGGCAGCTAGTGTCCTATCAGAAAGAGTATTCAGTGCTGCAGGTTCAATACTAACAGAAAAAAGGACTCGTCTGGCTACCCAAAATGTAGATGATCTAACCTTCATTAAAATGAACCACAACTGGATTTCGAAATCTTTTGCCCCACCTTGCCCGGCTGACACCTAGCTTTCCTATGTAAAGGTCTTGCCTGTGGACTATTCTGAACGACTTTTCCAATCTCGTAATTTGCAGCACCTGATTGTCCAGCATCCGACATGTTAACACCTCCCTAAATGGCCAAAGTCCCCACACGGGGCCGTGGTATCGCCACTTGGCGCCAGCACCCGTGAGAGTACTGTTTGTCTGAAGAGGTGGGTGTGCCCGCTTTTGGTCGACGGCACTGCCACTAGGTCCCTCATAGTACAATAAAGTGTCTGGCGGTGGTGGTGCGCACCCAACGTCAGACACACCGTTGTAATATGAGGGGCCCTGGGCCTGTACCGCCGGCCACAAGACAGTCCCCCCCCCAGGTCAAACAGTGCTCTACGACTTGCAAAATTTTCTCTCACAGCTCCACCAATGTTTAGTCTATGCGCTGACATCCTTCAATGCCTGGCACTGTCAATACCATTGTATTGACATTTTTCTTATGTTAGGCCTTCGAAGCCTGTCTGCGGTCACTCCTTCCACTAGGCTTCCACTGACCTGTCTACTGCTGCCCGTGTTCCCCTGGAACCAATTTTAAATTGCCTACAGCCAGCCCAATTTATTATGTTAGGGCTTCGAAGCCTGTCTGCGGTCCCTCCTTCCACTAGGCCTCCACTGACCTGTCTACTGCTGCCCGTGTTCCCCTGGAACCAATTTTATATTGCCTACAGCCAGCCCAATTTATTATGTTAGGGCTTCGAAGCCTGTCTGCGGTCCCTCCTTCCACTAGGCCTCCACTGACCTGTCTACTGCTGCCCGTGTTCCCCTGGAACCAATTTTAAATTGCCTACAGCCAGCCCAATTTATTATGTTAGGGCTTCGAAGCCTGTCTGCGGTCCCTCCTTCCACTAGGCCTCCACTGACCTGTCTACTGCTGCCCGTGTTCCCCTGGAACCAATTTTAAATTGCCTACAGCCAGCCCAATTTATTATGTTAGAGCTTCGAAGCCTGTCTGCGGTCCCTCCTTCCACTAGGCCTCCACTGACCTGTCTACTGCCGCCCGTGTTCCCCTGGAACCAATTTTAAATTGCCTACAGCCAGCCCAATTTATTATGTTAGGGCTTCGAAGCCTGTCTGCGGTCCCTCCTTCCACTAGGCCTCCACTGACCTGTCTACTGCCGCCCGTGTTCCCCTGGAACCAATTTTAAATTGCCTACAGCCAGCCCAATTTATTATGTTAGGGCTTCGAAGCCTGTCTGTGGTCCCTCCTTCCACTAGGCCTCCACTGACCTGTCTACTGCCGCCCGTGTTCCCCTGAAACCAATTTTAAATTGCCTACAGCCCAATTTTTGTTATGTTAGGCCTTCGAAGCCTGTCTGCGGCCCGTTCTTTCCACTACTACTACACTGACCTGGCTACTGCCGCCCGTGTTCCCCTGGAACCAATTTTAAATTGCCTACAGCCAGCCCAATTTATTATGTTAGGGCTTCGAAGCCTGTCTGCGGTCCCTCCTTCCACTAGGCCTCCACTGACCTGTCTACTGCTGCCCGTGTTCCCCTGGAACCAATTTTAAATTGCCTACAGCCAGCCCAATTTATTATGTTAGGGCTTCGAAGCCTGTCTGCGGTCTCTCCTTCCACTAGGCCTCCACTGACCTGTCTACTGCCGCCCGTGTTCCCCTGGAACCAATTTTAAATTGCCTACAGCCAGCCCAATTTATTATGTTAGGGCTTCGAAGCCTGTCTGCGGTCCCTCCTTCCACTAGGCCTCCACTGACCTGTCTACTGCTGCCCGTGTTCTCCTGGAACCAATTTTAAATTGCCTACAGCCAGCCCAATTTATTATGTTAGGGCTTCGAAGCCTGTCTGCGGTCCCTCCTTCCACTAGGCCTCCACTGACCTGTCTACTGCTGCCCGTGTTCCCTGGAACCAATTTTAAATTGCCTACAGCCAGCCCAATTTATTATGTTAGGGCTTCGAAGCCTGTCTGCGGTCCCTCCTTCCACTAGGCCTCCACTGACCTGTCTACTGCTGCCCGTGTACCCCTTGAACCAACATCAGAAAATATAAAAATAAGTATTTTGCTTATAAAAAAGAAAATACTGGAGAGATATCAAATGCAGACATTTTAACATTGAAAACAAACACATACAACAAAAATCTGGTACAGTACTAAAAATGGCCACCAGCTACAATAACTTTCTCCTGCAAGTAGTTAACTGAAAGTTTTTTTCAATTTAAAACACAGATATGGCATCCACCGAGTGTTGTCCTGTCGCGTCTTCTTTATATTATTGCCAAGAAGATGCAAAACAATGAAAATAATAAAACCATTATTTACCAAAAAAATAGAGTAAGTCAAAACCACATTGCAAATAAACATTCATTACAAATAAAGAAGCAGGGCGCGTCCGAGGGTGAGTATATACCTAATAAGAATATAATCACCCTCGGACGCGCCCTGCTTCTTTCCGACAGCCTTCCTTCCTAAGAATCAGCCCTTCCGTGGTGTAGAGAGAGGGTTTGTTACACTCCAAGGTGTTCCCCAGGTTGCCTTTCCTGAGCTTCGATCTTCATGCTCTCGTTTAGTAGTTGTCGGAAAGTAGGCTGCATTAGGCCTACAAATTGGGTATGGGGTGGAGAGAGATGGTGTGTTACACTCCAAGGTGTTCCCCAGGTTTCCTTGCCATTGCTTTGGTCTTCCGACTCTCGTTTAGTAGTTGTAGAAAACTACACTGCATTAGGCCTACAAAATGGGTATCGGGTGGAGAGAGATGGTGTGTTACACTCCAAGGTGTTCCCCAGGTTTCCTTGCCATTGCTTCGGTCTTCCGACTCTCGTTTAGTAGTTGTAGAAAACTACACTGCATTAGGCCTACAAAATGGGTATGGGGTGAAGAGAGATGGTGTGTTCCACTCCAAGGTGTTCTCCAGGTTGCCTTTCCTGAGCTTCTATCTTCAGGCTCTCGTTAAATTGTGGTTAAATGGAACAACTGCATTTGGCGTACTAGTTGGTTTGGGGCCTACTAACAGTGTCTGCCGCTCCTTGCTGTTCTCCTGGTTTCCTGTCCTGAAATTCCGTTTTCAGGCGCTCGTTAAGTAGTTGTTAATGTTAGACTGCATTTGGCCTACTAGTTGGGTTGGGGCCTACTATCGGTGTCTGCCACTCCTTGCTGTTCTCCTCCACTGAACAAAGCTGTGCAGCCTGTTTACTACGGTTGCCAATTTTGAACTGCATTTCGACTACTTACTGATTTGGGCCTACTCTCTGTGTCAGCCTCTCATTCCAGTTGTCCTCCACTGCAATGCCCCCTGGTTATTCCTGTGTTACCAATTTTGAACTGCATTTAGCCCACTTTATTCTTTGGGCCTATATCTGTGTTTCCTCCTCATCCTGCCCATTGCCCAGCCAGTGATAGATGAGTCTGCTGGTACATTGACCCATAACGCAACATTTCCCGTGCACGCTACACTGCAAGATTGTGACCCTGCTGAAAGTCAGGTCCCCCTTCCCGCATACCATACCACCTTACACGGGGACAAACAGGAAGGTGCAGATGAAAGTGCAGGTTCCTTCATCAGGTGGGGGGGAGGAATACTAGTTGGCGACGTCACTGGCACAGGGCCTCTCATGGTACGCAAAAGTGTTGCTGCCGGTGGGAGGCGCCCCCGCCGTGCAAACACACCGCTGTACTTTGAGGGGCCCTGTGCCAGTGCCAATGCCAACGAGTGGGCCCCCCCTGCTTGCTCAGGTTCACAGCACTTGCAAAGTTGAAATACTTACCTCTCCCTGCTCCACTGCCGTGACGTGGTCCAGATTTCCTGGGCCCACTAATTACTTGAACCAGCCCTACCCACCACAACTTTAGCCAAATGACCCCCAATTTCAAATGCCTTCCAATTATTATAAGGTAAATTACGCTTGACAAGCTTCATTAAGAAGAATGGATGGTTTTGACATTAAAATGGGCACTCTAGGTGTTTTCCTGGCCCCCACTCACTGCCGACTATGCTGCCCCATTGACTTGCATTGGGTTTCGTGTTTCGGTCGATCCCGACTTTACGTCATAATCGGCCGATTTCACTCGACCCGACTTTTGAGATAGTCGGGTTTCGCGAAACCCGGCTCGACTCTAAAAAGGTCAAGGTCGCTCAACTCTATTCACAACACATAACATTAACAACAGCCCACTTACTTGTTTTGCGTGTGCTAAGATGCCATCATGAATGCTGTGGACACCTTGACCGCAAAATTGCAATCATTTCATTAAATGTGGCATATATCAAGCAGCATTAGCAGCTTATGTAAACTCCCGCTAGGTAGGTTATACAACACCTAAAAGCACTTTCTGAAGTGAGTTTTCTATTTTTGTATCTTCAGGTAAATAGTTTTTTTCTTCTGCGTCCTGTTTCATCTTGAAGTTAGAGTCAATGTGTGGGTATTGTACTTTTGCTTCTTGGAGATCCTAAGGCTTGGGAATTTTCTCTGCCTGAGGATTCTCTAAGGCTAAGTTCACATTAGCTTATTTGTGCACAGCGTATGATCTGCATGCACAAACGCATGCCAAAACGCATTTAAACGCATGCTTACGCTGTGCTTTTTATCTGCATCATTTTACATATGATGCAAAAAAACCCGCTGCGTGTGCATACGTTTGTATTAGATTTTGCCTGCATTTGCATTGTTTATGCGCATGCATTCGATATTTCCAGGAGAATTTGTGTATACTTTTCCAGTAGAATTTCCTTGACACAAGCCACACACAATGGGCGTGTCTCAGTCAGTTCCTGAACATGCTCAGTTTGAAGTACGCATGCGCATCAAACGCATGTGTACGCTTATCCTTGCATACCAATGCGTTCCCATAGACAGTAATGCATTGTTTTGATGCACTCATCCGCATGCGCATGCCTGCGCATATTTGACACAATAAAAAATGCAATATGTTGTGTTCAGTGGGTGTGGCGAAACAACGCATGCGGATGCATCTGCACCCAAACTGATGCAAATGCATGCCCCTGCATACACAATGTTATAGATAGGTGTGCAAGATGCATGCGGATCTATGCGGGCATTCGTTGCACACAGATATGATAATGTGAACCCGACCTAAGTGCTTTACACAGTAGAAGCCTTTTTCTCTGCTCTGGAGCTTATTTATGACCCCAATAAAGTGGCAGTTGCTGAATCAATGATCCGCAGGTTGGTTCAGGGAAAACGTAGTGTGGAGGCGTACTGCTCATTTTTCAGATGCTAGGCAGTGGAGACCGTCCGGAATGATCCAGCTCTCTTGCAGTTAATTTTGCCAGTACCTTTCTAACCAGATAAGAGATATGATGGTTCATAGTCCCTCCCCGTTGTTCCTGGATGAGACCATTTCACTGGCAGTGTGTTTGAACAGAAGTCTTAACCCTCCGTCACATACAACTGATCTGACAGGCGCTTCCCTTTTACTTTCATTTCTCCTTCCTCACCAGATTGTGAGGAAACCCCCTCCCTCCAGGTAGTCTCCTGTCTCTTGAAGGTCTGTGAAACCTGATATCACAGTTGGATTTCAGAGCTTCAGGGGAGAGGATATAGCTGCACAGATCTCTCAGGTTCATTGTATGTGAATACGTCACATTCAGTAAGGTTGGTATTTTATGTTTTTATTCATCACAATAGTTTATTTAGCTTGTTTTATGAGTGTATAGCACAAAATGTGAGGATATTTCATAGAAATAAGGGAGATTTTATAAAAGAAAGTGTGCTGCTCAGGCATATACAGTAGTTCCCTAACATATTCCTTCTCTTGCTTCAGATTATCTGCTGAAATGGAGAGGAAAATGTACAATTTATCCAAACAACTTGATGTTGAGGAAGTAACAAACATGCTGTTAGATGATAGAGACCTCACACTGAATGAGGATTTAGGAGAGGAAAGTGAGATTGATTCTCATGATGAGGTGGAAGAATGTGTCCTGGATTCTGAAACAGAACAAGATGGTGACAGTGGCCAGGATGAAGAAGTTGGATCATATTATATTGGAAAAGATAAAAATACTAAATGGAACAAGAAGCCATTCCAGAAAAAACGTAGGGAACCTTTAAACATTATTACTCACCTTCCTGCAGTAATAGGAACTGCACGTAATGCAAAAACTGCAGTTGAATGCTGGAACAGTATATTTACAGATGACATTCTGGACTCTATTGTCACATATACCAACCAATATATAGACATTATAAAGGACAAGTACATCTGCAACAGAACCATCAAGCCCACAGATGAAATAGAACTGCGTGCTTTTTTTTGGATTACTGTACCTTGCAGGAGCTTATAGGGCAAATAGACAAAGTTTGGAGGAACTTTGGGGTAAAGATGGGGATGGAGTTGAAAAATTTAGCCTTGTTATGTCCATAAACAGATTCAAGATTCTAATTCGTTGCCTTCGGTTTGACGACAGAACTACCCGAACCGAACGCAAAACACATGACCGACTTGCTCCAATTCGTGATATATTTCAAAGATTTGTTGTAAACTGTAAACAAAGTTATTACCCTGGAGAGAATCTCACTATTGACGAAATGCTCCCTGGTTTTCGTGGTAGATGTGCCTTTCGTCAATATATTCCATCAAAGCCAAACAAATATGGAATAAAAATTTATGCCCTTGTTGATGCCAGTAAGACCTACACTTACAACCTGGAAGTTTATGCAGGAAAACAACCAGAAGGTCCTTACTGTGTGAGCAACAAACCCATTGATGTTGTAAAAAGACTGGCTGAACCCTTATTTGGATCGGGTCGCAATATTACAGCTGACAATTGGCTTACAAGTTGTGATCTGATTGATTATCTGAAAATTCAGAAGCTGTCATATGTGGGAACTGTAAGAAAAAACAAAAGGGAATTGCCGCCACAGTTTGTAAGTGTGAAAGAGAGACAACAGTACAGCAGTATGTTTGCATTCCATAATGGAAAGGCTTTAGTTTCCTATGTACCACATGCCAAAAAAATCGTACTTCTTCTATCAACACTTCATGATGATGCTGCCATCGATCCTGGGACTGGGGCAGAAAAAAAACCGGAGATAATTACATTTTACAATGCCACCAAAGGGGGTGTGGATACAGCAGATCAGATGTGCTCCACTTTCAACGTCAGCAGAAACATCAAACGCTGGCCAATGGTCATATTTTTTGCTATGTTGAATTTGGGTGGTATAAATTCACAAGTAATTTATCTTGAAAACAAGCTTGAACCACTCCGTAGACGATTGTATCTGAAAAAATTGGCCCATGAACTAGTACTTGGAGAGCTACGCAGGAGAAGCGTGAAAACAATCGGTATCCCCTCTCGCCTTCAAGTTCAGCTCAAAAGGTTCCGCCCAGAAGATGATGGTGAAAAGTCACCATCTGCACCACCTCACAAAAGAAGGAGATGCACCACCTGCCAAACGGAAAGCGGAACCAGAAGGCTTTCAAATTATGAATGTCTCAAATGTCATAAAGCAATTTGCCTGACACATGCAAAAATGGTGTGTAATTCTTGCTATTTGCTCTGCAAGTGTGACTTTTCTGGGGAAACCTCAGCATCTACTTCTGATTGAATATGTTTTTAATAGTACTTAAGGTACCTTAAAATTAAGTTTGTGTTCAAAAATTTTCTTTGTACATTTTTTTGAGAGAGTCGAACTGGGGACTATTTGGCGGGAGTTTTGAAAAGTTTGTATTTCATAGTTATTAGTTTTATGTTAAGTAAATGTTTTTTTTTTGCAACTGATTATGTGTAGTCTCTTTTATTACATCCATATGAAGGTCACTGATCACTTTTAGAGCACTGAAATTGCAAACATTAGATATTATAGGTATTTTTCCAGTAGGCGCCTGACAGGCACATTGTATGTGAACTCGTTAGTCCGAATATTGTATGTGACGGAGGGTTAAGGGAACCTGTCACCCCCCTCAGGCGTTTGTAACTAAAAGAGCCACCTTGTGTAGCACAAATTCTGCATTCTGACAAGGTGGATCTTTTAGTTATGATGCCTGCACACAATGAAATAAACGTTTATAAAATGTGCCCCCTCATACCGTGAAATGTTCCTGGAGGCGGGTCTTTCCCTCCTAATCAGAGGCAGCATAGCCGTTACTCTGGACCTGTGCGCGCCGGGCGCCGCCTCCTCTTGCTGCATTATCGTCCCCGGCGTACAGGATTACATCACCAGAACTACCATCAGTAAATTAGTACATCACTAGAACCACCAAAAGTACAGAAATATAACATCCCAACCCCAATAGTGCAGGAATACATTACCAGAACCCCTATGAGTGCACAAATGCATCAACATAACCACCACAAACAGGAATAAATCAGTAGCACTGACATCATTACATGAATACATCACCAGAACCACCATCTGTGAAGAAATATATCACCAGAATCACAAACAGTACAGGAACACATCACCAGAACCACAAAATATACATGAATACATTACTATAACTACCATTGGTACATGAATACATAACGAGAACGACCATATGTACATGAATACAGCACCAGAACCACCAACAATAAATTCAATCAACAGAACCACAATCACTAGAATAACACAGCATCAAAACCAGCAAGAGTACATAAAATCAATCCACAGAACCCTCCTCAGCACATAGAACAATCATCAGAACCACCAACTGTACAGAAATACATTACCAGAACCACCATCAGTATATGAATACATAAATATAGCCAACATCAATACATGAAAACATAACCATAACCACCATCAGTACATTAGCAGTACAGCAAGTAGAAAACCATCAGTACAGAAAATCAATTTGCTGAATCAATTGCAGTGACAAGTCAGCCCTATGTACAATTGTATTGCATTAGCCTACAACTCCCAGCATGTCCTTAATAGTGATGGGCGAGTATTTTTTTTACTCGAGATTCCCTGACCATGCTCGGGTGTTCTCTGAGTATTTGGGCATGCTCGGCGATTTAGCTTGTGTCGCTGCAGCTGCATGATTTGCGGCTGCTAGACAGCCTGAATACATGCAGGGATTGCCTGTTTGTTAAGGTACCGTCACACTAGACGATATCGCTAGCGATCTGTGACGTTGCAGCGTCCTCGCTAGCGATATCGTCCAGTGTGACAGGCAGCAGCGATCAGGCCCCTGCTGTGATATCGCTGGTCGGGGAAGAAAGGCCAGAACTTTATTTCGTAGCTGGATCTCCCGCTGACATCGCTGAATCGGCGTGTGTGACACCGATTCAGCGATGTCTTCACTGGTAACCAGGGTAAACATTGGGTAACTAAGCGCAGGGCCGCGCTTAGTAACCCGATGTTTACCCTGGTTACCATCCTAAAAGTAAAAAAAACAAACACTACATACTTACCTACAGCCGTCTGTCCTCCAGCGCTGTGCTCTGCTCTCCTCCTGTACTGGCTGTGAGCGTCGGTCAGCCGGAAAGCAGAGCGGTGACGTCACCGCTCTGCTTTCCGGCCGCTGTGCTCACAGCCAGTACAGGAGGAGTGCAGAGCACAGCGCTGGAGGACAGACGGCTGTAGGTAAGTATGTAGTGTTTGTTTTTTTTACTTTTAGGATGGTAACCAGGGTAAACATCGGGTTACTAAGCGCGGCCCTGCGCTTAGTTACCCGATGTTTACCCTGGTTACCGGCATCGTTGGTCGCTGGAGAGCGGTCTGTGTGACAGCTCTCCAGCGACCAAACAGCGACGCTGCAGCGATCCGGATCGTTGTCGGTATCGCTGCAGCGTCGCTAAGTGTGACGGTACCTTTAGTGAATCCCCAGATGTATTCGGAGAACACCCAAGCATGCTTGTGAAATCTTGAGTAACGAGTATACTCGCCCATCACTAATCCTTAACAATGATACATCTCCTGACAATATTTATCCAGATAGCAGTAACTAAGCCTCTGATAAAATAATCTCATGTTAACATTCCTGCATTCCAAACTGCAAGTTCTAACTGATCAGTTGTATGTTATTCCAGCTGTTTTATCAAATATGTTCCAAAGAGCATTTTATAGTACAAATACCAACTTTTCTGTATAACCTTTGGCTTAAAACTTGTATTGATATGTTTGGATAATTGAAACTATTCTCTACTGCATAAAGCACTGCTAAGTCTGATTCATTTTCTATATATATATACAGTCATGGCCAAAAGTATTGACACCCTTGCATTTCTGTCAGATAATACTCAGTTTCTTCCTGAAAATGATTGCAAACACAAATTCTTTGGTATTACTATCTTCATTTAATTTAAATGAAAAAAACACAAAAACAATTGTCCTAAAGCCAAATTGGATATAATTCCTGTTATGATCAGGTGACCTTGGAGCAGCATGAAAACTTTCACTGGAGTAGGTGGTAACTATACTGACCGCAAACCCTGATCTTAACACCGCAACTAGAAGTAGCCGTGGGGTGTGCCTAACAAAAGCTAGACACCTCGACACAGCCGGAGGACTAAATACCCCTATAGATGGAAATAGGAATTCTACCTTGCCTCAGAGCAGAACCCCAAAGAATAGGCAGCCCCCCACAAATAATGACTGTGAGTAGTAGAGGAAAAGACACACGCAGGCAGGAAACAGGATTTAGCAAATGAGGCCACACTAGCTAAATAGGAAAGAATAGGACAGGATACTAAGCGGTCAGTATTAAAAATCCTTCCAAATATATCCACAGCAGAAAATACAAAAACTCCACCATCTAACTAAAGATGTGGAGCGTATATCTGCAACTCCAGAGAATCCAACAAGACTGAGAAAACACTGACACAGTCTAAGCTGGACAAGAGAAAAACAAATGAATAGCACAAAATATAAGCACACTGCATGTGTGCCACAGAAAAAGAAACAGACACTTATCTGTTGTGAATTCTGTGGCAGAGTTCACTCCTGTGGTCACAAGTGGTACTTCGGCTGATTCTCTCTGGGATCTTCCGTTTGTGGATGAAAGTGGTACTGCAGCTTCTGAGTTTCCTCCCTCAAGTGATCTGGTGAGCTCATTAGCTTCTTCTCTACTTAACTCCACCTGATGCTTTGATCTATGCTTCCTGTCAATGTTTCAGTGTGGGACTTGTTTTTTCCCTGGATCATTCCTGTGGCCTGCTGCTCTGCAAAGCTAAGTTTTGCTTATGTTATTTTGTTGCTATTTTTCTGTCCAGCTTGCTTTATTGGTTTTTCTCGCCTGCTGGAAGCTCTGAGACGCAGAGGGACCACCTCCGTACCGTTAGTCGGTGCGGAGGGTCTTTTTGGTCCCCTCTGCGTGGTTTTTTATAGGTTTTTGTGCTGACCGCAAAGTTATCTTCCCTATCCTCGTTCTGTTCAGCTAGTCGGGCCTCACTTTGCTAAATCTGTTTCATCTCTATGTGTGTGTTTTCATCTTACTCACAGTCATTATATGTGGGGGGCTGCCTTTTCCTTTGGGGAATTTCTCTGAGGCAAGGTAGGCTTATTTTTCTATCTTCAGGATTAGCTAGTTTCTCAGGCTGTGACGAGGCGCCTAGGTTCTGGTCAGGAGCGCTCCACGGCTACCTTTAGTGTGGTTTGATAGGCTTAGGGATTGTGGTCTGCAGAGTTCCCACGTCTCAGAGCTCGTTCTATTATTTTGGGTTATTGTCAGTTCACTGTATGTGCTCTGACCTCCATGTCCATTGTGATTCTGATTTGCCTTTCATAACACTTATCTTTGCTGAATTGGCAGCTAAGCAGGAGAAGCCAGAAAGTGACCCAAGAAACATTGACAACTGTCAAGGACTAATGAATCCTGCACACCTAAATATCCCAGTCAGAACTGCAATCAGCAGATACACCTGGCCAGGACTGCGACTCAGAGACAACTGCATTCCCACCTACAACCACTGGAGGGAACCCAAAAGCAGAATTCACAACAGTACCCCCCCTTGAGGAGGGGTCACCGAACCCTCACCAGGGCCCCCAGGACGATCAGGATGAGCCAGATGAAAGGCACGGAACAAATCAGCAGCATGGATATCAGAGGCAAAAACCCAAGAATTATCCTCCTGGCCATAACCCTTCCATTTGACAAAGTACTGAAGCCTCCGCCTCGAAAAACGAGAATCCAAAATCTTCTCAACCACATACTCCAACTCTCCATCAACCAACACAGGGGCCAGAGTATCAACAGAGGGAACAACGGGCACCACATATTTCTGCAATACAGATCTATGGAAGACATTATGGATAGCAAAAGAGGCCGGAAGCGCCAATCAAAAAGACACCGGATTAATAATCTCAGAAATCTTATAAGGACCAATAAACCGAGGCTTAAACTTAGGGGAAGAAACCTTCATAGGAACATGACGGGAAGACAACCAGACCAGATCCCCAACCCGAAGCCGGGAACCAACACACCGACGACGGTTAGCAAAATGTTGAGCCTCCTCCTGAGACACCAAATTGTCCACCACATGAGCCCAAATCTGCTGCAACCTGTCAACCACAGAATCCACACCAGGACAGTCAGAAGGCTCAACCTTCCCAGAAGAAAAACGAGCATGAAAACCAAAATTACAAAAGAAAGGCGAAACCAAAGTAGCCGAACTAGCCCGATTATTAAGGGCAAACTCGGCCAATGGCAAGAAGGCCACAGAATCATCCTGATCAGCAGACACAAAGCATCTCAAATAAGTCTCCAAAGTCTGATTAGTTCGCTCGGTCTGGCCATTTGTCTGAGGATGAAATGCAGAAGAAAAAGACAAATCAATGCCCAGCCTAGCACAAAAGGCCCGCCAAAACCTAGAAACAAACTGGAAACCTCTGTCGGACACAATATTCTCCAGAATACCCTGCAAACAAACCACATGCTGAAAAAACAATGGAACCAAATCTGAAGAGGAAGGCAATTTAGGCAAAGGCACCAAATGAACCATCTTAGAGAACCGATCACAAACAACCCAGATAACAGACATCTTCTGGGAGACCGGAAGATCAGAAATAAAATCCATCGAAATATGCGTTCAGGGCCTCTCAGGGACTGGCAATGGCAAAAGCAACCCACTAGCACGGGAACAACAAGGCTTGGCCCGCGCACAAGTCCCACAGGACTGCACAAAAGAACGCACATCACGCGACAAAGAAGGCCACCAAAAGGACCTACCAACCAAGTCTCTGGTACCAAAAATGCCAGGATGACCAGTCAACACGGAACAGTGAACCTCAGAAATCACTCTACTAGTCCATCTGTCAGGAACAGACAGTTTCCCCACAGGACAGCGGTCAGGTTTGTCAGCCTGAAATTCCTGAAGGACTCGTCGTAAATCAGGGGAAATGGCAGAAAGGACCACCCCTTCTTTCAGAATACCGACCGGTTCTAAGACCTCAGGAGAATCAGGCAAAAAACTCCTACAGAGGGCATCAGCCTTAACCCCTTTCTGACCTCGGACGGGATAGTACGTCCGAGGTCAGATCCCCTGCTTTGATGCAGGGCTCCGCGGTGAGCCCGTATCAAAGCCGGGACATGTCAGCTGTTTTGAACAGCTGACATGTGCCCGTAATAGGCGCGGGCAGAATCGCGATCTGCCCGCACCTATTAACTAGTTAAATGCCACTGTCAAACGCAGACAGCGGCATTTAACTACCACTTCCGGCTGGGAGGCCGGAAATGATCGCATCGCCGACCCCCGTCACATGATCGGAGGTCGGCGATGCTTCAGAATAGTAACGATAGAGGTCCTTGAGACTTCTATGTTTACTGATCCCCGGCAGCTGTGAGCGCCACCTTGTGGTCGGCGCTCACAGCACACCTGATTTTCAGCTACATAGCAGCGATCAGCTGATCGCTGCTATGTAGCAGAGCTGATCGTGCTATGCCAGCTTCTAGCCTCCCATGAAGGCTATTGAAGCAAGGCAAAAGTAAAAAAAAAAAGTTAAAAAAATGTGAAAAAAATAAAAAAAATATAAAAGTTTAAATCACCCCCCTTTCGCCCCAATCAAAATAAATGAAAAAAAAAATCAAATCTACACATATTTGGTATTGCTGCGCTCAGAATCGCCCGATCTATCAATTAAAAAAAAGCATTAACCTGTTAACTAAACAGCGTAGCGAGAAAAAAATGCAAAACGCCAGAATTATGTTTTTTTGGTCGCCGTGACATTGCATTAAAATGCAATAACGGGCGATCAAAAGAACGTATCTGCACCAAAATGCAATAATTAAAAACGTCATCTCGGCACGCAAAAAATAAGCCCTCAACCGACCCCAGATCATGAAAAATAGAGACGCTACAAGTATCGGAAAATGGTGCAATTTTTTTTGTTTTCTTTTAGCAAAGTTTAGAATTTTTTTTCACCACTTAGGTAAAAAGCAACCTAGTCATGTTAGGTGTCTATGAACTCATACTGACCTGGAGAATCATAATGGCAGGTCAGTTTTAGCATTTAGTGAACCTAGCAAAACAGCCAAACAAAAAACAAGTGTGGGATTGCACTTTTTTTGCAATTTCACCGCACTTGGAATTTTTTTCCCGTTTTCTAGTACATGACATGCTAAAACCAATGATGTCGTTCCAAAGTACAACTCGTCCCGCAAAAAATAAGCCCTCAAATGGCCAAATTGACAGAAAAATAAAAAAGTTATGGCTCTGGGAAGGAGGGGAGTGAAAAACGAACATGGAAAAACGAAAAATCCCAAGGTCATGAAGGGGTTAATATTCTTAGAACCCGGAAGGTACGAGACCACGAAATCAAAACGGGAAAAAAACAAGGACCATCGAGCCTGTCTAGGATTCAGCCGTTTGGCAGACTCGAGGTAAATCAGATTCTTATGATCGGTCAAGACCACAATACGGTGCTTAGCTCCCTCAAGCCAATGTCGCCACTCCTCAAACGCCCACTTCATAGCCAACAACTCCCGATTGCCGACATCATAATTGCGTTCAGCAGGCGAAAACTTATGGGAAAAGAACGCACACGGTTTCATTAAGAAACCAACAGGATCCCTCTGAGACAAAACCGCCCCTGCCCCAATCTCAGAAGCGTCAACCTCAACCTGAAACGGAAGAGAAACCTCCGGTTGGCGCAACACCGGAGCAGAAGTAAATCGACGTTTAAGCTCCTGAAAGGCAGAGACAGCCGCAGAGGACCAATTCGCCACATCAGCGCCTTTCTTCGTCAAATCGGTCAAGGGTTTAACCACGCTGGAAAAATTAGCAATGAAACGGCGATAAAGATTTGCAAAACCCAAAAATTTCTGAAGGCTCTTCACGGATGTGGGCTGAATCCAATCATGAATGGCCTGAACCTTAAACGGATCCATCTCTATAGACGAGGGAGAAAAAATGAAGCCCAAAAAAGAAACCTTCTGCACCCCAAAGAGACACTTAGACCCTTTCACAAACAAAGCATTGTCACGAAGGATCTGAAATACAGGTCCTTCTCAAAAAATTAGCATATAGTGTTAAATTTCATTATTTACCATAATGTAATGATTACAATTAAACTTTCATATATTATAGATTCATTATCCACCAACTGAAATTTGTCAGGTCTTTTATTGTTTTAATACTGATGATTTTGGCATACAACTCCTGATAACCCAAAAAACCTGTCTCAATAAATTAGCATATTTCACCCATCCAATCAAATAAAAGTGTTTTTTAATAACAAACAAAAAAACCATCAAATAATAATGTTCAGTTATGCACTCAATACTTGGTCGGGAATCCTTTGGCAGAAATGACTGCTTCAATGCGGCGTGGCATGGAGGCAATCAGCCTGTGACACTGCTGAGATGTTATGGAGGCCCAGGATGCTTCAATAGCGGCCTTAAGCTCATCCAGAGTGTTGGGTCTTGCGTCTCTCAACTTTCTCTTCACAATATCCCACAGATTCTTTATGGGGTTCAGGTCAGGAGAGCTGGCAGGCCAATTGAGCACAGTAATACCATGGTCAGTAAACCATTTACCAGTGGTTTTGGCACTGTGAGCAGGTGCCAGATCGTGCTGAAAAATGAAATCTTCATCTCCATAAAGCATTTCAGCCGATGGAAGCATGAAGTGCTCCAAAATCTCCTGATAGCTAGCTGCATTGACCCTGCCCTTGATGAAACACAGTGGACCAACACCAGCAGCTGACATGGCACCCCACACCATCACTGACTGTGGGTACTTGACACTGGACTTCAGGCATTTTGGCATTTCCTTCTCCCCAGTCTTCCTCCAGACTCTGGCACCTTGATTTCCGAATGACATGCAAAATTTGCTTTCATCAGAAAAAAGTACTTGGGACCACTTAGCAACAGTCCAGTGCTGCTTCTCTGTAGCCCAGGTCAGGCGCCTCTGCCGCTGTTTATGGTTCAAAAGTGGCTTTACCTGGGGAATGCGGCACCTGTAGCCCATTTCCTGCACACGCCTGTGCACGGTGGCTCTGGATGTTTCCACACCAGACTCAGTCCACTGCTTCCTCAGGTTCCCCAAGGTCTGGAATCGGTCCTTCTCCACAATCTTCCTCAGGGTCCGGTCTCCTCTTCTCGTTGTACAGCGTTTTCTGCCACATTGTTTCCTTCCAACAGACTTACCATTGAGGTGCCTTGATACAGCACTCTGGGAACAGCCTATTTGTTGAGAAATTTCTTTCTGGGTCTTACCCTCTTGCTTGAGGGTGTCAATGATGGCCTTCTTGACATCTGTCAGGTCGCTAGTCTTACCCATGATGGGGGTTTTGAGTAATGAACCAGGCAGGGAGTTTATAAAAGCCTCAGGTATCTTTTGCATGTGTTTAGAGTTAATTAGTTGATTCAGAAGATTAGGGTAACAGGAAGTTTAGAGAACCTTTTCTTGATATGCTAATTTATTGAGACAGGTTTTTTGGGTTATCAGGAGTTATATGCCAAAATCATCAGTATTTAAACAATAAAAGACCTGACAAATTTCAGTTGGTGGATAATGAATCTATAATATATGAAAGTTTAATTGTAATCATTACATTATGGTAAATAATGAAATTTAACACTATATGCTAATTTTTTGAGAAGGACCTGTACCATCCTGACCTGTTGCACATGAGACTCCCAATCATCGGAAAAAATCAAAATATCGTCCAAATATACAATCAAGAATTTATCAAGATAAGTCCGGAAGATATCATGCATGAAGGACTGAAAAACAGATGGAGCATTACAGAGTCCGAATGGCATTACAAGGTATTCAAAATGGCCTTCGGGCGTGTTAAACGCAGTTTTCCATTCATCACCCTGCTTAATACGAACAAAATTATATGCCCCACGAAGGTCAATCTTCGTAAACCAACTAGCTCCCTTAATCCTAGCAAACAGATTGGAAAGCAAAGGTAAAGGGTATTGAAACTTGACCGTGATCTTATTCAAGAGGCGATAATCAATACAGGGTCTCAAGGAACCATCTTTTTTAGCAACAAAAAAGAACCCCGCTCCCAACGGTGAAGAAGATGGTCGAATATGCCCTTTCTCCAAAGACTCCTTAATATAGCTCCGCATGGCGGTATGTTCAGGCACAGACAGGTTGAAAAGTCGACCCTTAGGAAACTTACAGCCTGGAATTAAGTCAATAGCACAATCACAATCCCTGTGCGGTGGAAGGAAACTGGACTTGGGCTCATCGAATACATCCTGAAAATCAGACAAAAACTCTGGAATTTCAGAAGAGGAAGAAGAGGAGATTGACATAAAAGGAACATCATTATGAACCCCCTGACAACCCCAACTTGTCACAGACATGGACTTCCAATCCAACACAGGATTATGTACCTGCAACCATGGAAAACCCAGCACAATAGCATCATGCAAATTATGCAACACCAGAAATCGACAATCTTCCTGATGGGCTGGCACCATGCGCATGGTCACCTGTGTCCAAAACTGGGGCTTATTTTTAGCCAAGGGTGTAGCATCAATGCCCCTTAAAGGAATAGGGTTCTGCAAAGGCTGCAAGGAAAAACCACAACACTTGGCAAACTCAAAGTCCATTAAGTTCAAGGCGGTGCCTGAATCCACAAACGCCATGACAGAAAATGATGACAATGAGCAGATCAAGGACACAGATAACAAAAATTTAGGTTGTACAGTACTAATGGTAAATGAACTAGCGATCCTCTTTGTCCACTTAGGGCAGACAGAAATGACATGAGAAGCGTCGCCACAATAACACAACCTATTCTGACATGTTAAGCCTTGTCGTTCCGTTCTAGACAGAATCCTATCACACTGCATTGGCTCAGGAATTTGCTCTGAGGATAACGCCACAGCGCGCACAGTTCTGCACTCCCGCAAGCGCCGGTCAATCTGAATGGCCAGAGACATAGCATCACTCAGACCAGAAGGCGTGGGAAACCCCACCATAACATCTTTAACGGATTCAGAAAGACCCTTTCTGAAAATTGCCGCCAAAGCATCATTATTCCATTTAGTCAACACCGACCATTTTCTGAATTTCTGACAATACAATTCTGCCGCCTCTTGGCCCTGAGACAGGGCCAACAAGGTCTTCTCAGCTTGATCCACAGAATTAGGTTCATCATATAACAATCCCAAATCCTGAAAAAAGGAGTCTACATCAAGCAAAGCCGGATTCCCAGATTCCAGGGAAAATGCCCAATCCTGCGGGCCGCCACGCAGCAGGGAGATGACGATTTTTGTTATGTTTGCTAATGACAGGTGTTATGAAGGCAATCCAGAAACACAGTGTGCTTAGCGATCAGAGCGCACACAGTGATCTGACAAATACCCAAAAATACAAGAACGAGCTCTGAGACGTGGAAACTCTGTAGACTGCACACCTGATCCTATCCTAAACACAACTAAAAGCGGCTGTGGATTGCGCCTAACAACTACCTAGGCAACTCGGCACAGCCTAAGAAACTAGCTAGCCTGAAGATAGAAAAATAGGCCTGACTTGCCCCAGAGAAATTCCCCAAAGGAAAAGGCAGCCCCCCACATATAATGACTGTGAGTAAGATGAAAAGACAAAACGTAGGGATGAAATAGATTCAGCAAAGTGGGGCCCGATATTCTAGGACAGAGCGAGGACAGTAAAGCGAACTTTGCAGTCTACAAAAAACCCTAAAGCAAAACCACGCAAAGGGGGCAAAAAAAACCCACCTTGCCGAACTAACGGCACGGCGGTACACCCTTTGCGTCTCAGAGCTTCCAGCAAAACAAAAGACAAGCTGGACAGAAAAAAAGCAACAAAAAAGCAAAAAGCACTTAGCTATACAGAGCAGCAGGTCACATGAACAATCAGGAGAAGCTCAGATCCAACACTGAAACATTGACAAGGAGCAAGGATAGCAGCATCAGGCGGAGTTAAGTAATGAAGCAGTTAACGAGCTCACCAGAACACCTGAGGGAGGAAGCTCAGAAGCTGCAGTACTACTTGTGACCACAGGAGTGAATTCAGCCACAGAATTCACAACAGTACCCCCCCCTTGAGGAGGGGTCACCGAACCCTCACCAGAGCCCCCAGGCCGACCAGGATGAGCCGCATGAAAGGCACGAACAAGATCGGAAGCATGAACATCAGAGGCAAAAACCCAGGAATTATCTTCCTGAGCATAACCCTTCCATTTAACCAGATACTGGAGTTTCCGTCTAGAAACACGAGAATCCAAAATCTTCTCCACAATATACTCCAATTCCCCCTCCACCAAAACCGGGGCAGAAGGCTCAACAGATGGAACCATAGGTGCCACGTATCTCCGCAACAACGACCTATGGAATACATTATGTATGGAAAAGGAGTCTGGGAGGGTCAAACGAAAAGGCAAAGGATTGAGAACCTCAGAAATCCTATACGGACCAATAAAACAAGGTTTAAATTTAGGAGAGGAAACCTTCATAGGAATATGACGAGAAGATAACCAAACCAGATCCCCAACACGAAGTCGGGGACCCACACGGCGTCTGCGATTAGCGAAAAGTTGAGCTTTCTCCTGGGACAAGATCAAATTGTCCACTACCTGAGTCCAGATCTGCTGCAACCTATCCACCACAGAATCCACACCAGGACAGTCCGAAGACTCAACCTGTCCTGAAGAGAAACGAGGATGGAACCCAGAATTGCAAAAAAATGGAGAAACCAAGGTAGCCGAGCTGGCCCGATTATTAAGGGCGAACTCAGCCAACGGCAAAAAGGACACCCAATCATCCTGGTCTGCAGAAACAAAACATCTCAGATATGTTTCCAAGGTCTGATTGGTTCGTTCGGTCTGGCCGTTAGTCTGAGGATGGAAAGCCGAGGAAAAGGATAGGTCAATGCCCATCCTACCACAAAAGGCTCGCCAAAACCTTGAAACAAACTGGGAACCTCTGTCAGAAACAATATTCTCAGGAATGCCATGCAACCGAACCACATGCTGAAAGAACAAAGGTACCAAATCAGAGGAGGAAGGCAATTTAGCCAAGGGCACCAGATGGACCATTTTAGAAAAGCGATCACAGACCACCCAAATGACTGACATCTTTTGAGAAACGGGAAGGTCAGAAATGAAATCCATCGAAATATGTGTCCAAGACCTCTTTGGGACCGGCAAGGGCAAAAGCAACCCACTGGCACGAGAACAGCAGGGCTTAGCCCTAGCACAAATCCCACAGGACTGCACAAAAGTACGTACATCCCGTGACAGAGATGGCCACCAGAAGGATCTAGCCACTAACTCTCTGGTACCAAAGATTCCAGGATGACCAGCCAACACCGAACAATGAAGTTCAGAGATAAGTTTATTAGTCCACCTATCAGGGACGAACAGTTTCTCTGCTGGACAACGATCAGGTTTATTCGCCTGAAATTTTTGCAGCACCCGCCGCAAATCAGGGGAGATGGCAGACACAATGACTCCTTCCTTGAGGATACCCGCTGGCTCAGATAAACCCGGAGAGTTGGGCACAAAACTCCTAGACAGAGCATCCGCCTTCACATTTTTAGAGCCCGGAAGGTACGAAATCACAAAGTCGAAGCGGGCAAAAAATAACGACCAACGGGCCTGTCTAGGATTCAAGCGCTTGGCAGACTCGAGATAAGTCAAGTTCTTATGATCAGTCAATACTACCACGCGATGCTTAGCTCCTTCAAGCCAATGACGCCACTCCTCGAATGCCCACTTCATGGCCAGCAACTCTCGATTGCCCACATCATAATTACGCTCAGCGGGCGAAAACTTCCTGGAAAAGAAAGCACATGGTTTCATCACTGAGCAATCAGAACCTCTCTGTGACAAAACCGCCCCTGCTCCAATCTCAGAAGCATCAACCTCGACCTGGAACGGAAGAGAAACATCTGGCTGACACAACACAGGGGCAGAACAAAAACGACGCTTCAACTCCTGAAAAGCTTCCACAGCAGCAGAAGACCAATTAACCAAATCAGCACCCTTCTTGGTCAAATCGGTCAATGGTTTGGCAATGCTAGAAAAATTACAGATGAAGCGACGATAAAAATTAGCAAAGCCCAGGAACTTTTGCAGACTTTTCAGAGATGTCGGCTGAATCCAATCCTGGATGGCTTGGACCTTAACTGGATCCATCTCGATAGTAGAAGGGGTAAAGATGAACCCCAAAAATGAAACTTTCTGCACACCGAAGAGACACTTTGATCCCTTCACAAACAAAGAGTTAGCACGCAGGACCTGAAAAAACATTCTGACCTGCTTCACATGAGACTCCCAATCATCTGAGAAGATCAAAATGTCATCCAAGTAAACAATCAGGAATTTATCCAGATACTCACGGAAGATGTCATGCATAAAAGACTGAAACACAGATGGAGCATTGGCAAGTCCGAACGGCATCACTAGATACTCAAAATGACCCTCGGGCGTATTGAATGCAGTTTTCCATTCATCTCCTTGCCTGATTCTCACCAGATTATACGCACCACGAAGATCTATCTTAGTGAACCAACTAGCCCCCTTAATCCGAGCAAACAAGTCAGATAACAATGGCAAGGGATACTGAAATTTAACAGTGATCTTATTAAGAAGGCGGTAATCAATACACGGTCTCAGCGAACCATCCTTCTTGGCTACAAAGAAGAACCCTGCTCCCAGTGGTGATGACGATGGGCGAATATGTCCCTTCTCCAGGGATTCCTTCACATAACTGCGCATAGCAGCGTGTTCGGGCACGGATAAATTAAATAATCGACCTTTAGGGAATTTACTACCAGGAATCAAATTGATAACACAATCACAATCCCTATGCGGAGGTAGAGCATCGGACTTGGGCTCTTCAAATACATCCTGATAATCAGACAAGAACTCTGGGACCTCAGAAGGGGTGGATGACGAAATCGACAAAAATGGAACATCACCATGTACCCCCTGACAACCCCAGCTGGATACCGACATGGAATTCCAATCCAATACAGGATTATGGGTTTGTAGCCATGGCAACCCCAACACGACCACATCATGCAGATTATGCAACACCAGAAAGCGAATAACTTCCTGATGTGCAGGAGCCATGCACATGGTCAGCTGGGCCCAGTATTGAGGTTTATTCTTGGCCAAAGGTGTAGCATCAATTCCTCTCAATGGAATAGGACACCGCAAAGGCTCCAAGAAAAACCCACAACGTTTAGCATAATCCAAATCCATCAGATTCAGGGCAGCGCCCGAATCCACAAACGCCATGACAGAAAATGACGACAAAGAGCATATCACGGTAATGGACAGAAGGAATTTGGACTGTACAGTACCAATGACGGCAGACCTAGCGGACCGCTTAGTGCGCTTAGGACAATCAGAAATAGCATGAGTGGAATCACCACAGTAGAAACACAGACCATTCAGACGTCTGTATTCCTGCCGTTCAACTCTAGTCATAGTCCTATCGCACTGCATAGGCTCAGGTTTAACCTCAGGCAGTACCGCCAAATGGTGCACAGATTTACGCTCGCGCAAGCGTCGACCGATCTGAATGGCCAAAGACAAAGACTCATTCAAACCAGCAGGCATAGGAAATCCCACCATGACATCCTTAAGAGCCTCAGAGAGACCCTTTCTGAACAAAGCTGCCAGCGCAGATTCATTCCACTGAGTGAGTACTGACCATTTCCTAAATTTCTGACAATATACTTCTATATCATCCTGACCCTGGCACAAAGCCAGCAAATTTTTCTCAGCCTGATCCACTGAATTAGGCTCATCGTACAGCAATCCGAGCGCCAGGAAAAACGCATCGACACTACTCAATGCAGGGTCTCCTGGCGCAAGAGAAAATGCCCAGTCTTGAGGGTCGCCGCGCAAAAAAGAAATAATAATCAAAACCTGTTGAATAGGATTACCAGAAGAATGAGGTTTCAAGGCCAGAAATAGCTTACAATTATTTTTGAAACTTAGAAACTTAGTTCTATCTCCAAAAAACAAATCAGGAATAGGAATTCTTGGTTCTAACATAGATTTCTGATCAATAGTATCTTGAATTTTTTGTACATTTATAACGAGATTATCCATTGAAGAGCACAGACCCTGAATATCCATGTCCACACCTGTGTCCAAAATCACCCAAATGTCTAGGGGGAAAAAAAAAAAAAAAGTGAACACAGAGCAGAAAAAAAAAAAAATGATGTCAGAACTTTTTCTTTCCCTCTATTGAGAATCATTAGTTAGGCTCCTTGTACTGTTATGTTTGCTAATGACAGGTGTTATGAAGGCAATCCAGAAACACAGTGTGCTTAGCGATCAGAGCGCACACAGTGATCTGACAAATACCCAAAAATACAAGAACGAGCTCTGAGACGTGGAAACTCTGTAGACTGCACACCTGATCCTATCCTAAACACAACTAAAAGCGGCTGTGGATTGCGCCTAACAACTACCTAGGCAACTCGGCACAGCCTAAGAAACTAGCTAGCCTGAAGATAGAAAAATAGGCCTGACTTGCCCCAGAGAAATTCCCCAAAGGAAAAGGCAGCCCCCCACATATAATGACTGTGAGTAAGATGAAAAGACAAAACGTAGGGATGAAATAGATTCAGCAAAGTGGGGCCCGATATTCTAGGACAGAGCGAGGACAGTAAAGCGAACTTTGCAGTCTACAAAAAACCCTAAAGCAAAACCACGCAAAGGGGGCAAAAAAAAACCACCGTGCCGAACTAACGGCACGGCGGTACACCCTTTGCGTCTCAGAGCTTCCAGCAAAACAAAAGACAAGCTGGACAGAAAAAAAGCAACAAAAAAGCAAAAAGCACTTAGCTATACAGAGCAGCAGGTCACATGAACAATCAGGAGAAGCTCAGATCCAACACTGAAACATTGACAAGGAGCAAGGATAGCAGCATCAGGCGGAGTTAAGTAATGAAGCAGTTAACGAGCTCACCAGAACACCTGAGGGAGGAAGCTCAGAAGCTGCAGTACCACTTGTGACCACAGGAGTGAATTCAGCCACAGAATTCACAACAGATTTTAACCTGCTGAATGGAATCACCGGAGGATCGAGGTCTCAAAGCAGAAAACAGTTTACAGTTGTTTTTAAAACTCAAAAATTTGGACCTGTCACCAAAAAACAAATCAGGAGTAAGAATCTTCGGTTCTAAAACAGGAGTCTGAACAATATAATCAGAAATACACTGTACCCTAGCAGCAAGCCAGTCTACACAAGAAGCTAATTCCTGAACATTCATGCTAGCACAAGGCTCTTCAGCCACCCAGAGATAAAGAGGGAGGAGAAGACAAAGTAGACTGAAGAAAAAAAAATGGCTCAAGACCGTTCTTCCCTTCTTCTGAGATGCATTTAACTCATTATGGGCCAGTTGTACTGTTATAATCAGGTGACCTTGGAGCAGCATGAAAACTTTCACTGGAGTAGGTGGTAACTATACTGACCGCAAACCCTGATCTTAAAACCGCAACTAGAAGTAGCCGTGGGGTGTGCCTAACAAAACCTAGACACCTCGACACAGCTGGAGGACTAAATACCCCTATAGATGGAAATAGGAATTCTACCTTGCCTCAGAGCAGAACCCCAAAGAATAGGCAGCCCCCCACAAATAATGACTGTGAGTAGTAGAGGAAAAGACACACGCAGGCAGGAAACAGGATTTAGCAAATGAGGCCACACTAGCTAAATAGGAAAGAATAGGACAGGATACTAATCGGTCAGTATTAAAAATCCTTCCAAAAATATCCACAGCAGAAAATACAAAAACTCCACCATCTAACTAAAGATGTGGAGCGTATATCTGCAACTCCAGAGAATCCAACAAGACTGAGAAAACACTGACACAGTCTAAGCTGGACAAGAGAAAAACAAATGAATAGCACAGAATATAAGCACACTGCATGTGTGCCACAGAAAAAGAAACAGACACTTATCTTTGCTGAATTGGCAGCTAAGCAGGAGAAGCCAGAAAGTGATCCAAAACTTCCCAAGAAACATTGACAACTGTCAAGGACTAATGAATCCTGCACACCTAAATATCCCAGTCAGAACTGCAATCAGCAGATACACCTGGCCAGGACTGCGACTCAGAGACAACTGCATTCCCACCTACAACCACTGGAGGGAACCCAAAAGCAGAATTCACAACAAATTCCACACCAAACATAAAAAAGGGGGTGGACAAAAGTATTGGCACTGTTCGAAAAATCATGTGATGCTTCTCTAATTTGTGTAATTAACAGCACCTGTAACTTACCTGTGGCACCTAACAGGTGTTGGCAATAACTAAATCACACTTGCAGCCAGTTGACATGGATTAAACCATATACAACAACGGAGTTCAAGTCCAGATTAATGTATAGATAACAAGTGACTAGCACACTCTTAGGGATTGTGATGCAAAATGAAGGGGTTTATTTACATACAAAGTCACAAACGTTTCGGTCAACTCTAGACCTTCATCAGTGTGCTACAAAGAAAATATATACAAAACAGAAATATATGTTAACAAAACTGGGAGTGTAAACAAAATAGGACACAGTGATAACAAAAAATAACCAAATAAACAGAAGTATTTACATCATACGGATAAAAAATGTCACGAGACGTCAAATAGTATATAATCGTAGAATACAACCAGCAAAACCGCCGTTTATGTACTAGAAAAGCTGCAAAATAGAATGTGGACATAGAACCGCAAGAAGTAGGGCATAAGTGCCAGTATGGGACTAGAATCGGAACCTACATAGATCGTATAGGGGCCAGGGAACCAGAGAATCATACATAATATAAGATGGCAGTGGAGTAAATGTGGTGAGGAAGGAGTAAAGTAGTAAGAGGATGGAACACATACCTAAGTACACCTGTATGTAAGGTTGAGCCCCAAATGGAATGTAAATAAATGGCATCTAAAATTGGACATGAGATACGTATCAAAAAAACCTACATAGCTGGAGTGTCGTGACAGTGTAAACCATATAGCTGGACTAGAGCAGGTACATACCAAAAATAACTGGTAAACTCGAACCAGGACATACAACATGGAGATGTCTATATAGAAAAAATATTGTATTCAGTATAGCCAGGAGTACTACAGGCCGAGGAAATAAACAATATGGAATATGTGATAACTGTTGTGGCACAAATTGCCGACAGAGGTACATACCTAATAGAAAGGGTTAAGCCAAGGGGAGGAGAGAAAGCCCTTATAGCTAAAGAGCTATAACACAGATCTACAAGGAAGCAACAAAATTTGGTTAACCATAAGGCTGAGGAAAAAGGCCCAGTATATAGATGCCATATGGGATAGGTGTAGGAGGAAGGAACTATTCTTACCAGCGCACAAGAGAGACGAAACTCCGCGGTATCCACCGCCAGGAGGAGTGTGTGGCTATGTGTTAGGTAGAGCTATATATAGGGAATGGGGAGGAGCGCAATGTCAGCTGGAGTGAGGTCCGGAAAATGGGCGGAGCCAACGTGTCAGCCGGTGTCAGCTGACTGAGGGGGCGGTGACAATAGCGTTCCACAGGCGATGAAAGAAAATGGAGGTGCGTTCCAACAGAGTATAGGCCGGTGTCAGTAGGTCACAGAGGCGGAGACACATGCATTATACTACAACAAAGAGGAAGGAGGTGCGTTCCAGCGGAGAAGATGGTGATGACGTCGGTGCCTTTTAGCCACAGGGGGCAGGAAACTGATCATTCCACAGAGGATCTTATAGAATAAAGGTGCATTCCAGTGGAGCGATAGCTGTGCAGGTGGCAGTGAAGTGTCACAGGCAGCAGGAGCGAAAAATCAGAAAGGACGATTCTGTAATACGGAAAAAATAATTAGTAATAAGGCCATAAATGTTATACAATCATTGAACTAGCTGCACAGCATATAATAAGGTGGATCAAAAAAACCGCTGGAACAAAGTTATAAAGGGGCAAACCTGTCAATCAACACCAAAATATTAGGTGCTGGACTAAAACGTATGGAGAACTAGGCAGATGGCATAGTCATTAGTACTGTCCATATGAGACAGAAGTTAAAAAACTCAACAGGGTCAAAACAGTAACTCTGGTAATGTAGAAACAGGAGGGAAAAAAAAACAAAAAAAAAACAAAAAAAATCCAGATAGCGTCTAAGAACGACCTGAAATTAGGACATCATATATGGTCCCCAGCAAGAACAATACTTCTGTTTCAAGGGAACGGCTGTAGGTTAAAAGATACTGGTAAAGACAAGTAACCATTTGATAGTAGAGACACATGTATCAATCGGATTACAAACTGACAATGTCCTGTATATAATAACTTACATAAAGGATAATAGTTCATAGTCCCTATTCAGCCCTTTAGGGGTGAGGGTGTTGAGCTCATGGATCCAATATGCCTCCCTACGTTTGAGCATGGAGATACGATCCCCACCGCGTCTAGGTGGTGTAATTTGCTCAATTATTTGGAATTTCAATTGTGCCAGATTGTGACCCTTTTCTATGAAGTGTGATGGAAGAGGGAGTAAAAGGTTCTGGCAACGAATTGTAGATTTATGCTTAGATATACGTGATTTGACCGGTTGGTTGGTCTCACCTACGTATAACAGACCGCAGGGACATTTAATAAGATACACTGCAAAATTAGTGTTACACGTAAAAAAACCATTGATCTGGTATCTTTTCCCAGTGTGTGGATGGTGAATGCTGTTACCCTTAATTACATTGTTGCATTGGTTACAGCTGAGACAAGGAAATGTACCCATTTTTGGATTGCTCAAAAACCGTTGTGACGACCCAGGATGTGTGGGGCCTATGTCGGCACGAACCAGATTGTCTTTAATGTTACGAGGTCGTTTGAAGCACGGGAGAAAAGGGTGTTGGAACTCTTGTACAGTTGGGAATGCTGTTTGGAGAATATGCCAATGTTGGCGTATAGTTTTATGTAGTCTGTATGCAGCGGGATGGTATTGGTGCACAAAGGGGATGCGTGATTTAGCAGAATCTCTTGTCATAGTGGTGTCATTGATATTGGCGGTATCTAGGACACGGGGAGGGTAACCTCTCTCTCGGAATTTGGACTTCATCTCTGATGTCCTCTGTGCTATGAGAATGGGATCCGAGACAATTTAATTGACTCTATGCAGCTGTGATTTGGGGATGGATTTTTTCATATTATTGGGATGAAAACTGTCGTAATGTAACAGGCTGTTACAGTCCGTAGGTTTGGAGAATAGATCTGTAGAGAGATTGCCACTGGTGTCCTTGATGATTAAGGTGTCTAGAAAGCTGATTTGGTGAGGATCATGTGTCATAGTGAAGTCCAATCCGGGCCACGATGTTCTAAGGAATTGAAAAAAGTCCCGTAGAGAATCCAGACCCCCCCTCCAGATACAAAAAATATCGTCTATATAACGCTTCCATGTTAAGACATGGTTTTTGAAGAGTTCATGGGTATATATAGACGTATTTTCAAAATGTGACAATGGCCAAAAGGTCACTACATAGGTCAATGATACCAGGATCCATATTGTTTGTGGAGAGAAGCCAACGGGTCGATTGTATACCGTTCGTGTGTGGTATTGATGTATACAAATCTTTAACGTCGAAAGAAACTAGAAGGCTGTCTGGGGAATAGGTGTAACACTCCTAACAGTTTCAAGGAACGCTCTGGTGTCTAATAAAAAAGAACTGGTGTTTCTGATGAGAGGTGTGAGGATCTTTTCTAGGTAGATGAAGATTGGGGCCAAGACGGAGTCTGTGGATGCTACAATAGGTCTGCCAGGAGGGTTTTGTAGATTCTTATGTATCTTGGGTAGAACATAAAAAACTGGCGTAATAGGATGTTTCTTTGTTAGGAAAACTCGTGTTTTGCAATCAAGGATACCGCGGGACTGGAAATTGTCGAGAGTGGTCTGAATGGTATGTTGGATATTGGATGTGGGATTGTTGGGGAGTTTTTTATATGTGGTCGTGTCTCCGAGTTGGCGGTATATTTCATTTCGATAGAGAAGTTTGTCCATAACCACTATGGCCCCTCCCTTATCCGCTGACTTGATGATAATACTATCATCCTGCTTGAGGGATTTTAGAGCTTGACGTTCAATTGTTGAAAGGTTGGTGGGGTAATGAATTTTACCTTTATCGATATCATTTCGCAATTGTTGGAAAGAAGTGTCGACAAATTGGATGAAAGTTTCTAGGGGGTGTGAACCCTTTGGTGGTTGGTATAAACTCTTATCTCTCAGGCCAAGACTAGCTGCTGTAATCCCTACGGACGGAAGAATTTGTGGGTCTGATGGTACTTCTTGGGTGGTTTTAGAAAAATGAACTTTTAACCTTAGGGATCGATAGAATTTTTGCAGGTCCATGTCCATTTGAAATGTGTCATGTCTGTAACTAGGACAAAAGGACAGGCCTTTTTGTAAGGCGCTATGTTCGGCCACGCCTAAGGATTTAGATGAAATATTGACAACTAACGGTTGTATACCTGTCACCGTGTCACTCTCGTGAAGTCCATGTTTCGTGGTCCTACGGAGCCCCCGTCTAGTCCTCTTCTTTTCCCTTGTCGTTTGGGTCGGCCTAAAAAAGGACCTGGGTAGGGATATCTGCGGATGGTCACATGGTCATGGGGCTCTGCTGTGTGACCATCCGCTGCCTGCTACAAGGGTAAGGAAAAGTGCCAGGACAATTAACTTACATTTGATGCTAGATATATAATAATATTTGGTCCTGGGGTTCTTTCTCCTATCCCACTAAATAGGACAGTAGCACTAAGCACTTTATTTTTATTATGGCAGTGAGTGGCTGATCACACAGGTCTGGTACCGTTGTTGCTTTCCCTTGCTGAGCATGTAATGTCAGATATATAGTATTTTATCATGATTGTTACTTACATTGAAGATTAATAAAGTTTATATGTTTATACATTAATCTGGACTTGAACTCCGTTGTTGTATATGGTTTAATGCTCTAAGTATGGAGTGTCCTGGTGTGATTTTGTGGCCCAGTGTTTATGATTCATCTATTCAAAGATGAACAAACATAGGAGCAGGATTGTATCCATTATGGGATTTAGTTATGACATGGATTAAAGTTGACTCAACCTCTGTCCTGTGTCCTTGTGTGTACCACATTGAGCATGGAGAAAAGAAAGAAGAACAAAGAACTGTCTGAGGACTTGAGAAACCAAATTGTGAGGAAGCATGAGCAATCTCAAGGCTACAAGTTCATCTACAAAGACCTGAATGTTCCTGTATCTACCGTGCGCAGTGTCATCAAGAAGTTTAAAGCCCATGGCACTGTGGCTAACCTCCCTAGATGTGGATGGAAAAGAAAAATTGACAAAGATTTCAACGCAAGATTGTGCGGATGTTGGATAAAGAAACTCGACTAACATCCAAACAAGTTCAAGCTGTCCTGCAGTCCGAGGGTACAACAGTGTCAACCCGTACTATCCGTCGGCGTCTGAATGAAAAGGGACTGTATGGTAGGAGACCCAGGAAGACTCCACTTCTTACCCTGAGACATAAAAAAGCCAGGCTGGAGTTTGCCAAAACTCACCTGAAAAAGCCTAAAACGTTTTGGAAGAATGGTGTCTGGTCAGATGAGACAAAAGTAGAGCTTTTTGGGCAAAGGCATCAACATAGAGTTTACAGGAGAAAAAAAGAGGCATTCAAAGAAAAGAACACGGTCCCTACAGTCAAACATGGCAGAGGTTCCCTGATGTATTGGGGTTGCTTTGCTGCCTCTGGCACTGGACTGCTTGACCGTGTGCATGGCATTATAAAGTCTGAAGACTACCAACAAATTTTGCAGCATAATGTAGGGCCCAGTGTGAGAAAGCTGGGTCTCCCTCAGATGTCATGGGTCTTCCAGCAGGACAATGACCCAAAAAACACTTCAAAAAACACTAGAAAATGGTTTGAGAGAGGTGTCCAGCAATGAGTCCAGACCTGAATCCCATAGAACACCTGTGGAGAGATCTAAAAATGGCAGTTTGGAGAAGGCACCCTACAAATATCATGGACCTGGAGCAGTTTGCCAAAGAAGAATGGCCTAAAATTCCAGCAGAGCATTGTAAGAAACTCATTGATGGTTACCGGAAGCGGTTGGTCGCAGTTATTTTGGCTAAAGGTTGTGCAACCAAGTATTAGGCTGAGGGTGCCAATACTTTTGTCTGGCCCATTTTTGGAGTTTTGTGTGAAATGATCAATGTTTTGCTGTTTGCTTCATTCTCTTTTGTGTTTTTTCATTTAAGACAAGTTAAATGAAGATAATAATACCAAAGAATTTGTGTTTGCAATCATTTTCAGGAAGAAACTGAGTATTACCCGACAGAATTACAGGGGTGTCAATACTTTTGGCCATGACTGTATATATATATAAATATATATATATATATATATATATATATATATAGATACAAAAATATCACAGCAGCACATGTGCTGCTGTGATATTTTTGTATCTATTTGTTGCAGTTTGCAGCTTGCACGTGTTTATATTCGGAGTGCTGATTTGTTTTTTTTTTCCTTCTATATATATATATATATATATATATATATCAATCATATATTTATATGTATTGTAGGGAATGCTACTCACTTGGGTTTGTCGAGAGGCAAAACAGGAAGTGTTTCCAATTAAACGTCCATCTTGCTTTATTGTTGCATCATAAACCATTTATAAGCAAAAAATAAAAAATAAACAGCCTTCACTGCAAGCAAAACAAAGAAAACAGTTCTTTGGAAAATGTTCCTTGTCAGCCAATCCTGGTCACACAGGCTGGTTAGCCTCCAGTACACTGGCTCAGTCTGGATATCCCACACAGGAGGACTTCTCCTTCCACTGAGAGACCTGTACCAAACAATGGATTATAAGCTATTTAACTCCAACACATCCTAACAGGCCAAGTTACATGTTAACATAGGACCCTTTCTTTGATATCACCTTCACAATTCTTGCATCCATTGAACTTGTGAGTTTTTGGAGAGTTTCTGCTTGTATTTCTTTGCATGAAGTCAGAATTGCCTCCCAGAGTTGCTGTTTTGGTGTGAACTGCCTCCCACCCTCATAGATCTTTTGCTTGATGATACTCCAAAGGTTCTCTATAGGGTTGAGGTCACGGGAAGATGGTGGACACACCATGACTTTATCTCCTTTTATGCCCATAGCAGCCAATGACTCAGAGGTGTTCTTTGCAGCATGAGATGGTGCATTGTCATTCATGAAGATGTTTTTGCTCCTGAAGGCACGTTTCTGCTTTTTATACCATGGAAGAAAGTTGTCAGTCAGAAACTTTATATACTTGGCAGAGGTCATTTTCACTCCTTCAGGAACCTTAAAGGGCGTTACCAGCTGTTTCCCCATGATTCCGGCCCAAAACATGACTCCTCCACCTCCTTGCTGACGTCGCAGCCTTGTTGGGACATGGTGGCCATCGACCAACCATCCACTACTCCGTCCGTCTGGGCCATCTAGGGTTGCTCGACACTCATCAGTAAACAAGACTGTTTGGAAATTAGTCTTCATGTATGTCGGGGTCCATTACAACCATTTCTGCTTGTGAACACTGTTTAGGGGTGAACGAATAATAGGTTTATACACCACAGCAAGCCTTTGAAGGATCCTACACCTTGAGGTTCGAGGGGCATCAGAGGCACCAGCAGCTTCAAATAACTGTTTGCTGCTTTGTAATGGTATTTTGGCAGCTGCTCCCTTAATCCAGTGAATTTGTCTGGCAGAAACCTTCCTCATTATGCCTTTATCTGCATGAACTCTGTCTATGCTCTGTTTCAGTCACAAATCTCTTCACAGCATGATGATCACTCTTAAGTGTTTGTGAAATATCTAATGTTTTCATACCTTGTCCAAGGCATTGCACTTTTAAATGGTTTTCAGCAGCAGAGAGATGCTTTTTATATCCCATATTGCTTGAAACCTGTGGCCTGCTTAATAATGTGGAACATCATTTTTAAGTAGTTTTCCTGTAATTATAATCACCTGGAAAACTATTTATCACATGTGTTTAAGATTGATTTCAGTGATCCATTGAGCCCTGAGACACACTACCATCCACGAGTTTATTTGAAAAACAAAACAATTAAATCTTTATGACACTTAAATCCAATTTGCATAATAATTTGGAACACGGTGTATATATACACAGTACGGAGCAAAAGTTTGGACACACCTTCTCATTTAAAGATTTTTCTGTATTTTCATGACTATGAAAATTGTACATTCACACTGAAGGCATCAAAACTATGAATTAACACATGTGGAGTTATCTACTTAACAAAAAAGTGCGAAACAACTGAAATTATGTCTTATATTCTAGGTTCTTCAAAACACACACAAAAAAAAAAAAAAAAAGCACAGTAAAACCAAAAACACTCTGTTGCAAAAAAAATTCACAGTGGACAGCAAGTGCTAGTAAAAAGATGGGAAAAACAGGGTATTTGGTTGATACGTTTTTTGCACATGGACATTCCTTTTCTGAATCCTGCTCATACAGGTATTATACATATGACCAGTTTTTAAATACATCAGATAAGGATTACATACATTAGTTAGGACTGCTCTGATATGGGTATACCTTGACGTTTGGTAGAGCGGCTTAATATACATTTTTTGCAAAAAACGTATCAACCTGTTTTTTCCATCTTTTTACTAGCACTTGCTGCCCACTGTGAATTTTTTTTGCAACAGAGTGTTTTTGGTTTTACTGTGCTTTTTTTTTTTTGTGTGTGTGTTTTCAAGTCTCTTGGTGGTGTGAACATGTCTCTACGGGCTTGTTCACTGTGCGCACAGCTCATGTGTTCTAGGATCTTCAAAGTAGCCACCTTTTGCTTTGATGTCTGCTTTGCACACTCTTGGCATTCTCTTGATGAGCTTCAAGAGGTATTCACCGGGAATGGTTTTCACTTCACAGGTGTGCCCTGTCAGGTTTAATAAGTGGGATTTCTTGCCTTATAAATGGGGTTGGGACCATCAGTTGTGTTGTGCAGAAGTCTGGTGGATACACAGCTGATAGTGCTACTCAATAGACTGTTAGAATTTGTATTATGGCAAGAAAAAAGCAGCTAACTGGCTCACATGAGGACCGCCCCAGGAAAGGAAGAGCAAGAGTCACCTCTGCTTCTGAGAATTAGTTTATCTGATTATTTATTATTTATTTGATTAGTCACCAGCCTCAGAAAATTGTAGGTTAACAGCAGCTCAGATTAGAGACCAGGTCAATGCCTCACAGAGTTCTAGCAGCAGACACATCTGTACAACAACTGTTAAGAGGAGACTTTGTGCAGCAGGCCTTCATGGTAAAATAGCTGCTAGGAAACCACTGCTAAGGACAGGCAACAAGCAGAAGAGACTTGTTTGGGCTAAAGAACACAAGGAATGGACATTAGACCAGTGGAAATCTGTGCTTTGGTTTGATGAATCCAAATTTGAAATCTTTGAAAGTTTGTTGAAAGGCTACAGTACCGCCAATCAACAAGCTTTTTGGCTGTGGGCAAAACAGCTTATGTGGAGGAACTTTGCAAAACAGCCTTTAAGCAGTACTCTGCAAAGCAGCCTCTGTGGGAGTACTCTGCAAAACCGCCTCTGTAGGGGTACTCTACAAAACAGCGTTTGAGGGGGTACTCTGCACCAGCCCCTGTGGCAGTACTCTGAAAATAACCTCTGTGTGGGTATTCTGGAAGCAGGCTCTGTGTGAGTACTCTGCACTGGCTTCTGTGGGGGTGCACTTCACCAGTTTCTCTGGGGGTATTCTGCACCTTATCTCTATTCACATTTTTCCAGTGCAATTCTTCTGTTCTTATCCCAATTTTGTTTTGTTTTGCAGCCCTCTAGTCCTTATTACGAACATTTTAACCCTGCTGTTCTTACCCGAACAGACTTTTTGCGGCCCTGTAGATTTTTTTCTGTAAGTCTCTAAAACTTGAGACTCCTTGACTTTTCCTCATTTAGGGGGACCTACTGATGAGTATTTTTTTTTTTTTCGTTTACTTTTTGCTACACACAAAAAGTTACACTTGTTGTGTTCGGGTCATAGTGACCCGACATCGTTTTTTACAGCTGTGAGGCCATATTTTCAGTGAAATAAAGGAGTTATAACCTCAGTTGGGTCTATTTATTGCATCTACTAATGTATATCAATTGATTTATTTCCTAAATTATTTCAATGGGGTCGTACACGCGCTCTACCGGGGGTATGCATTGAGATCTGCGCACCATAAAAATGGCTTTATATTGATTATTTTTGGTGCGCAGTCTATTCTAAAATGTAGAGTGCATCCGGAGAGATCACTAGGTGTGCACTACACATGTATATTATGCGCAGAACGGACTGCTCAGAACGCGCTGTCTAAGACTTTTTTTTGTAAAGCTGAGCTGTAAAGTCTTGCAAATAATTTTTTTTTGCTAAGTAAGTCTGTCTTCCTGGCTTATCTGCTTGTTTTCAGAAGGGTTCTTATCTTCTCTGCTCTTATCAGTACACATATGCTAGCCCAGACATGTTACCTTTCAGTTTCTTTGGAGAGCAGCTGTGTGCTTCTACCCCCATGGCCTCTTCCGGCATCAAAAGAAAAAGATGCAGCTATTGCCCTTCTACTTGTGACAACAAGACGAGTATAACATGTTCTGGCTGTAAAACATTTCTATGCAAAAATCATGTGTATTGTTTTTCATGCAAGAATCCGTAAATTTATATGATCATGTAAATATATTCACATTGTAATGCTTATTATCTTTAATTTTTTATCACAAAATGTTTGATTTGATTGTTTTTTTTTTTTTTTTACAAAATATGTGTAGTTTTCTATTTTCGTTTTGCTCATTGGATGGATCTGTTTTTTCAGAATAAAAACAAAAAAAAAAAGATTTCTAGTTAATTTTTCTTTTTTTTTACTACCAAACATGTTCACAAACAGTCTAGTAAGCAAAAAGTATAAAAAAAATGGAGTTAGAGTGTCTAAAATCAAGGTTTAATAAGCCGGGTCATAGTGACCCGGAACACTACAAGTATATAGTAAATGCGACCAAAACAGCAGGGTTAAAGCACAAAAGTTTTGTACCCTTTGATTTCTATGTGGTTTGGGCTCAAGCTCAGGTAGAGTTTTGATACCCGAGCGCCACCTGTTGGCAGGTACCTGAACTGAACTTTGGACTACAGTTTGGTTGAACAGATGAACTGGAACATCCATGGGTCAGATCATCCCTACTCGCAAGTCTCCAAATTGATGGTAGGTTTGTGTTTCAGCAACCAGTGCATACTCAACACAATTTTAGCTGGCAAAAAAGAACCATGAATAAAATAGATTCTGTGTGTAACACACCCACTTTCATGCACACATTCTCAACCTTAGGCTACGGTCACACTACCAGTATTTGGTCTATATTTCACCTCAGTATTTGTAAGCCAAAAACAGGAGTTGGTGGAAAATGCAGAAGTGGTGCATTTGTTTCGATTTCTTTTTCTCTGGGGGTTCCTCACTTGGTTTTGGCTTCCAAATACTGATGTAAAATACTGACCAAATAGTAATAATGGGATCGTAGCTTTAGAAGTTAGATGAGTCTGAGTAAGGGGAGAACTATCAATAGCAGCTACTTGAACAGGACGACTAAGGGCTCATACTCACTTGTGCAAAACTCGGATGAGTTTCTCGCATGTTAATACCCGCCGCTACAGCCGGCACTCAGAACGGAGTGTGGGGCCCCATAGGAATACATGCAGCCGCATGCTCCGCTCCTCTGTGCCATGTGCAGTGCCGGGTATTAACATGCGAGACTCATCCGAGTCTTGCACAAGTGAGTATGAGCCCTAAGAGTTGTAACTGTATACCAACACTCGCCAGCAAAATTACTGTCAATGAGATCTGAGTCAACAAATGCACAGGTAACTATCACTCCAGATTTGGTAACCAAAGACACTTGTAATAAGCAACCAATAGTCTGCATTCTGACAGTGATACTGATAGTGGTTCTGATGTGGTATTTCTGTTCTTTTGGTGATATATTAATCTGTTGGTGGTTGTAGTGATGTAATTTTAAACTTTTGATGGTTCTGGTGATGTATTTTAGTACCTATGGTGGTTATAGAAATGTATTTCTGTACTGTTTGGGGTCTGGAAATGTATTTCTACCCTGTTGTGTTTCTGGTGATGTATTCATGTACTGTTATTAGTTATGATTCTGTTCTCATGTAGCAATCCATAACTTGTTAGATAAAATGATTTAGGCTGTGTTAGTAAAGTATTGTGCTGTCTGAAAAAGTTAAGGATTACTACATTTGTATCTGTGTTAGGAGCATTAACTATGAATTAAGGCACTGCAGGATGCCACATCCAAACATAATGTACTATGCTCACTGTTAAGATTGAGTTCTACTTGTTGGTTTAAGTAGTTATCACTCATATGTGATTTTCATCCTTACAGTCATGTGCCGAATAGCTTCTTTTCAAGTTTCTCGCAATGAAGAATTGGCTGTAATTCTTCACTGAATATTGAGAGAATTAGGAAGAGCAGATAGTAGGCATGTGAGTGTAAGTATACAAATCACATATGAGTGGTTGCATGATGACTACTTAAAGCCCTTAAGAATAAGAGGGGACGCCAAACTAAATTTTTGCCCTGGTTACAGGAAAACTTAGCTTCACCACTGTTCTCACCAGTGTGTAGTTTTGCATTATCATTCGAGGCCAGGTCTAATCTTTTTCAGGCACTGTCTCATGTCAAGTCTTAACAGTGTTTAGGATTTGGTTCTGCTTGCCCATTTGCTCAGTCATCTCATGATTGCTAATATATTATTTGTATACTTGTGGTCAAATGTTGACTAGCATCTCTTCCTGCTTTTCCTAAAGCTCATTCAATAGCATGCAGAGAAGCAAGAAGTTGTACCAGTCTGCACATGACCATAAGAATGCAAATCGCATACTGTATGAGCAATCACAGGATGATCGATCAAACCAGAAAGCACTATGGATAATGTACAGTGAGTACTTCCTTGACTCTTTGCATCTTCTGTCTATTACTATTACACCAGTATGACATCGATGGGCAAGGAAGCTGTAAACAGTCAGGGAAAACTCTTCTGATTAAGTAACACTATGGACCTGGGAGCAGCGCATTTCCTATCTCTCTGCCTGCACGTGCTCATAAAAAGCATGTGTGGCGCAGAGAGTTCAATGAGAAGTTGTGCAATTCACAAGATGGTGGCACACTTTCATTGAAAACTAGGCATACAAATGAAAAGGTTTTAGTCAGTATCTATCTAAAACAATAAGCACATATATTTTTATTTTTAAATTTCTCCCTAATAATTGAATCCCCCAATGCCAGTACCTATCTGGTCTGCTCTGTGCTCCTATTTATCTCCTTACTTGGAGCAGTAGGAGCGGACTATTGAAGCAACCTGTGCAGTTGCCCACTTCCACCTTGAAAGTAACAACTAGTTTTTTTTCACAGACACAAAGAGGGGCCCATATACTGTTCTTACACAAGGGCCCTCTTCTATCTGTGTCAGCCACTGCTGCTTATTATTACAATTGTGCACAAAAACACCAACTGACCATATCTGATGATGATAAAAAAATAATTGACAGCAGGGAACAAGTTGAATAATAAATAGAATTACTCTTGATTGAACCCTGCGGTTTGCATATTCATTTATTAACAATTGTGCTGATTTTTCCTCAGCATGTGATTTGTTGATGATAACCTTAAATATTTCCCTTGACTATGCTAATTCTAAAAATTGTCAGACTGAAATTAATGTTTTCCTGTCTTAATATTAGTTTTGTATTTTTTCATGCATAAATGCTGGTTTAGCTTAAGCACAAATAATAATTCTCTATTAGGTGATGAATTTGTTTAGTAATTGGTTTTAGCCTAGTTTTACTTAACTTTTCTTTGGATCCACAAAGCAATTGGAAAACAAGCTGCCTGAGTTCTCGTAGTATATTGTTCCCTTTTTAATGCTTTATTGCGTCAATGAGTGTCTGTGAAAATGATTTATCTATATACTGCTGTCCATATTTTGTATGTGTGTCCACTGTGTTTTTTACCTATGTATTAAGTGGCTGCAGTTATATTATATTACAATATATTGTACCCCTTGTGCTTTGGTGTATTGTATGTGTGTATTATTTCCCAACCAGGCAGTCAGGGCTCCCTCTTTTTTCATTCTTTTTGAATTACCTTGTACCCATATGAATATTTACAGTGGCATGTAAAAATTTGGGCACCATTGGTCAAAATTCCTGTTATTGTGAACAGTTAATCAAGTTGAAGATGAAATGATGTCTAAAAGGTCTAAAATTTAAAGATGACACATTTCCTTTTTAATAATAATAATAATATTAAAAAATTGAAAGAATTATATATAATTAAGAAATGGCAGTTAACATCAACAGTGGAGGTTAAAATAACATCTGGAAGACCAGTGAAATCTGCTGGTAGGATTTCTAGAGAGACAAATCAGAAACCGTGCTGGACTACAAGAGACCTTCAGAAAGATTTAGCAGACTGGAGTTGTGGTAAATTGTTCCACTGTTCAGAGACACGTCCACAAATATGGCCTTCATGGAAGAGTCATCAGAATAAAACCTATCCTGCGTCCTCGCCATACAATTCAGCATCAGACGTATGCAAACGATCATCTAAACATGCATGGTGCATTTTGTAAACAAGTCCTGTGGACCATTGAGGTTAAAATAGAACTCTTTAGACACAATAATCAAAGGAATGAATGGAGAAAAAAGGCACATAATTTCAGGAAAAGAACATCTTGCCTACCATTAAGCATTTGGGTGGAACAATGATGTCTTGTGGTTGCACTGCAGACAATGGCTCTGTCACGACACAGCTGTCGGGTCACCTGCGACAAGGGGCTCCTTTCCCGTCCATAACACTAGGGGGCACCCTACCTTGAAGATGCCGGTGCCTCCGCCCTTGCTTTATCTCCTAAGTTAGCCCTCCATCTGTTCCCTTCCTCCACCCAGGGAAGAGGGGGTGCTACCGTGCACAGCAGAACACTAACCCAACAAACAGGGTGTTAGGAGTCGAGTTTCCTCTGCGGCACTGGGGGAATCTCGATCCGTCTCCGCTGCGGTCTCCCATTCTTTTCCAGCCGCGGTGGAGTCTGCTCAGCAGGGACGTCGATCCCAGCGTCTCGCTCAGTCTGACTCTGTGTGAAGAGTTACTGCTGCTTTTCCTGCTTCTGCCATTGAAGCCAGTGCTGGGCAGCGGCGAGTGGACGTTTCTGGATCTAAGTCCTGCTTTTCTCTGTCTGAGCATGCCCAGGGCAGGATCTCCCGTTGGAGATCGAGGGTCACATGCTCAGGTATTGCAGCACATCCCATTGGTCCTCTTGGCAGGTCCTGAAAGGGCAAAACTTCTGGAGCTGCTTCCTGTGCTGCTACTATATAAACTGCGCATGACCGCACGGCCATGCGCTAGTATTGTCTTGTAAATATGTGTGTGTGTTGTGAGTGAAAGTCGCTCTTTAAATAACCCTCCCTATTGAATGTCTGTTCGCGGAAGGTGTATGTTTGCTATCTAGCGCCCGACTTATCCAACAGCACGAAACACACATTACAGCTACCAGTTGCTGTGTCCGCCAGTACGGCGCCGTGCGCTTGCTCTGCGCTTTCCTGACCCAAGCCTGGGTGGTTAGTGGCGTCCGTCAGTGTGGCACCGCACGCACTCTTGTGCCTTTATATTATTATTTATGTTCCTCTGACACACCCAGTTGCGGTGTTGTGCCAGCAAGTGTCTAATCGGACTTCAATCCTGTGTAGGGGTTGAGTCCGCTGACTTCTTGCTCGCGCTTTATGTGCGGTACTGCAGTCCTGTGATGCAACAGGATCGCTTCCTTCACGCAGGGTGAAGTTAACCCATGTGTGTATACTTAGTACCGCCATATAGTCCGTCTTACTAGCAGCAGGGTCTTTTACCTGCACGGTGGACCTCGGACTGCGAACGCACCTAGTTTCTTATTATCTATACTTGGTGCGTTCCGCCGGTCCTTAACACAGGGTAACAAAGACAAGGGGTAACTGACAACTCCATACACTCAAAATATTTACTCTCATATAACAGAAGAATCCACTGGGGTGTGCAGGAAGGGGAAGAAACAAAAATATGGAAGGATAATGAATTTCCAAGAGTACAAACAAACAACAGTCGCTTATAACTCCTCCAACACTCCTTCTCATACCAAATTCTCTTCCTCCTTAACCATGCAGCATAAAGCTAAATGTGATGAAGAGTAGTAATAGAGCCCTGATTATATAGAGAAAAGGAGTGGCTAACCGAGCACAGCTGAGCACAGGGATTTCCAACATGGTCGATTAACCCCTGTTCAGCTAGAAGAAATAAACATGTTTAATAAGCCAGAGAAGTGCTTCTTCTCAGCGCTGGAGTAGGAGCAAAAAGATGCTGCAGTCTCCTGGCTCCGCTCCATCATGGTTGCCCCGTGACAGGCACAGGGAACATTTCACGGGTAGAGAGAAGAATGGATTCAATGAAATTTTAACAAATTCTTCATGCAAACATAATGCCATCTGTAAAAGAACTGAAAGTAAAAAGAGAATGGCTTCTTGGCTTCTACAAATGGATAATGATCATAAACACTCGTCAAAATCCACAATAAACTACCTCAAAAGGCACAAGCTGAAGGTTTTTCAATGGCCCTCTCAGTCCCCTGATCTGAACATCATTGAAAATCTGTGGCTAGACCTCAAAATAGCAGTGCTTGAAAGGTGACCCATGAATCTCGCAGAACTGGAAGAATTTTCCAAGGAAGAATGGATGAAAATTCCTCAAACAAGACTCTTGGCTGACTATGAAAAGCGATTACAAGCTGTGATAATTTCAAAAGGGGGTGCTACTAGGCACTAATCATGCAGGGTGCCTAAACTTTTGCATCAGCCCATCCTTCTTTCCATCATTTTTAAACTGTAAAAATGTAAATTATGAAAATAAATATTATATATATATATATAATTATTATTTTTTGTAATTTAATTTAATTTTTTCTTGAGTAAAATACAAAGGAAATGTGTCATCTTTAACTTTAAGCCTCCTAGAGATCATTATATCGTCACCTTGCTTAAAGGGAATCTGTTACCCCCTAGACGAAGTTAAGCTATTACTATGGGCATACAGGTAATAGAATGGTTAAACCACTCTTACCTGTATGCCTCATAGCTACTGTCTATATGTTAATTATTTCTCCATGGCCTGCAGTGCCTGGAAGAAATCCGTGCCTCCAGTCTTCATTACAATACTATCCCCCCTTCCATGCAGGTCACACTGACCTGCAGTGGCGTATCTAGGGGGGGGCAGCTGGGGCATGTGCCCCGGGCGCAGCCGGCAGTGGGGCGCAGTCGGGCCGCCTAATTCGGCGGTCCGAAGTGTCTGCCCCGGCAGCTGCATTCTGCCGCCCCCGGTCTGGGGAGTCAGCTGTTCTCTGTGCCAACTGTCAAGCTGACAGCCGGCACAGAGAAGCTGCAGAGCGCCGGCTCCCAACAGGTGCAGAGGAGCCCCTGCAGAGTGGCTGCGGCGGGCAGGGAGATATCGAAGGAATTTAGTTCCGAAACGCGCATCGGGTGTGTGCGTGTACTCAGGACGGCACGGTGCCCTAAGGTAATATCCACTAATATCCACTATTTTTCCCTGAAATCTGTTATAGTTCAGCACTTAGCACTTTGTCTCTGTCAGCACTGTGCAGGGTCTGGAAATAACCTTGATGGTTAAAACAATTGTGTTCTTTGAATTTATTTGCACTTCAGCACTTTTTTGCATATATTGCACATAAATTTTGGAGTTTTTATTATTTTTTATTATTGTTTCCACATTGTGTCACTCAATTTTTCAGGGAACTAATATACCCCGATTGTTGGTAATACTTACCTTGCACTGATATATAAATAATTATTATTATTGTGCGGTTGGGTATCCGTATATTCATTTTTACAGTTATATGAAAAAGTTTGGGCACCTCTATTAATCTTAAGCTGAATGTTTTATAAAAATAGTTTTTTTTGCAACAGCTATTTCAGTTTCATATATCTAATAACTGTTGGACGCATAATGTTTCTGCCTTGAAATGAGGTTTACTGTACTAACGGAAAATGTGCAATCTGCATTCAAACAAAATTTGACAGGTGCATAAGTATGGGCACCCTTATTATTTTCTTGTTTTAAATACTCCTACCTACTTTTACTGACTTACTAAAGCACTTTTTTGGTTTTCTAACCTCATTGAGCTTTGAACTTCATAGCCAGGTGTATGCAATCATGAGAAAAGCTACTTAAAGTGGCCACTTGCAAGTTGTTCTCCTGTTTGAATCTCCTCTAAAGAGTGGCATCATGGGCTCCTCAAAACAACTGTCTAATGATCTGAAAACAAAGATTATTCAACATAGTGGTTCAGGGGAAGGATACAAAAAGCTGTCTCAGAGATTTAACCTGTCAATTTCCACTGTGAGGAACATAGTAAGGAAATGGAAGAACACAGGTACAGTTCTTGATAAGGCCAGAAGTAGCAGGCCAAGAAAAACATCAGAAAGGCAGAGAAGAAGAATGGAGAGATCAGTCAAGGACAATCCTCAGACCACCTTCAGAGAGCTGCAGCATCAACTTGCTGCAGATGGTGTCACTGTGCATCGGTCAACTATACAACGCACTTTGCACAAGGAGAAGCTGTATGGGAGAGTGATGTGACAGAAGCCGTTTCTGCAAGCACGCCACAAACAGAGTCAGCTGAGGTATGCAAAAGCACATTTGGAGAAGCCAATTTATTTTTGGAAGAAGGTCCTGTGGACTGATGAAACCAAGATTGAGTTGTTTGGTCATACAAAAAGGCGTTATGCATGGTGGCCAAAAAACACAGCATTCCAAGAAAAACTCTTGCTACCCACAGTAAAATTTGATGGAGGTTCCATCATGCTTTGGGGCTGTGTGGCCAATGCCGGCACTGGGAATCTTGTTAAAGTTTAGGGACGCATGGAAACCTCTCAGTATCAGCAGATTCTTGACAATAATGTTCATGAATCAGTGACAAAGTTGAAGTTACGCAGGGGATGGATCTTTCAGCAAGACAATGATCCTAAACACTGCTCCAAATCTACTCAGGCATTCATGCAGAGGAACAATTACACTTGCAAAGGAACAATTACACTGTTCTGAAATGGCCATCCCAGTCCCCAGACCTGAATATCATTGAACATCTGTGGGATCATTTGAAGAGGGCTGTCCATGCTCGGCGACCATCAAACTTAACTGAACTGGAATTGTTTTGTAAAGAGGAATGGTCAAAAATACCTTCATCCAGGATCCAGAAACTCATTAAAGGCTACAGGAAGCGACTAGAGGCTGTTATTTTTGCAAAAGGAGGATCTACTAAATATTAATGTCACTTTTCTGGTGGGGTGCCCATACTTATGCACCTGTCAAATTTTGTTTGAATGCAGATTGCACATTTTCTGTTAGTACAATAAACCTAATTTCAAGGCAGAAACATTACTGTGTCCAACAGTTATTAGATATATGAAACTGAAATAGCTGTTGCAAAAAAAACAATTTTTATAAAACATTAAGCTTAAGATCAATAGGGGTGCCCAAACTTTTTCATATAACTGTATATACCGTCCCGTGCTGCACACTTTTTTGTAAGATTGTTTTGTATTTTTATCGTATATTTTTTAATGGTAGTTTTTTATATATTGTATCGCTGTTTGATAATTAAATAATAAAAGAATATATCTTGATCCAGTCTGGTCTTCCTGGTGCATCCTTTGGTTTGGTGATTGGTTTTTGTTTGAGTCTTCATCGATCTTCTGCGAAGGCACCGTCAAGTCTCTGTAACTGCATCTCATTGCCAAAAAAATTACTTTATTTTTGTGCAATACAAAGATTATGATACCACTTTGTAAGACAACATAAAAAGATGGAAATAAATAAATGACAAAATAAATGGTTTTGTTTGAAATATAAACAATTATAGATTTAAACAATTATTCATAACAATGAATGATAAAAATATTTATTGTCATATTACACAGCAAGACAATATGTACCTCAGATATCATAAATATACAGGTGCATCTCACAAAATTAGAATATCATGAAAAAGGTAATTTATTTCAGTTCTTCAATACAAGTGAAACTCGTATATTATATAGAGTCATTACAAACAGAGTGCTCTATTTCAAATGTTTATTTCTGTTAATGTTGATGATTATGGCTCACAGCCAATGAAAACTCAAACATCATTATCTCAGTAAATTAGAATACTTTATAACACCAGCTTGAAAAAATGATTATAAAATCTGATATGATGGCCTACTGAAATGTATGTTCAGTAAATGCACTCAATTCTTGGTTGGGGCACCTTTTGCATCAATGCAGCGTGGAATGGAGGCGATCAACCTGTGGCACTGCTGAGGTGTTATGGAAGCCCAGGATGCTTTGATAGCAGTATTCATTTTGTCTGCATTGTTGGGTCTGGTGTCTCTCATCTTCCTCTTGACAATACCCTATAAATTCTCTATGGGATTAAGGTCAGGTGAGTTTGCTGGCCAATCAAGCACAGTGATACTGTTGTTTTTAATCCAGGTATTGGTACTTTTGGCAGTGTGGACAGGTGCCAAGTCCTGCTGGATAATGAAATTTCCATCTCCATAAAGTTTGTCGGCAGAGGGAAGTATGAAGTGCTCCAAAATTTCTTGGTTGACAACTGCGCTGACTTTGGTCTTGATAAAACACAGTGGACCTACACCAGCAGATGGCATAGCTCCTCAAACCATCACTAATTGTGGGAACTTCACACTAGACCTCAAGCAGCTTGGATCGTCTGTCTCTCCACTCTTCCTCCAGACTCTGGGACCTTGATTTCCAAGGTCTAGTGTGAAGTATCCACAATCATTGATGGTTTTGAGAAACAAATCATCTGCTGGTGTAGAGAATCTATGGGGTCTTGTCAAGAGGAAGATGAGAGACACCAGACCCACACAATACAGACAAGCTGATGGCTGCTATCAAAGCAACCAGGTCTTCCATAACACCTCAGCAGTGCCACAGATTGATCGCCTCCATGCCACGTAGCATTGATGCAGTAATTAATGAAAAAGGATCCCCGACCAAGTATTGAGTGCATTTACTGAACATACATTTCAGTAGGTCAACATTTGGGATTTTAAAATCATTTTTTCAAGTTGGTTTATAAAGTATTCTAATTTACTGAGATAATGACTTTTGAGTTTCATCATCAACGTTAACAAAAATAAACACTTGAAATAGATTATTCTGTTTGTGATGACTATCAAATATATGAGTTTCATGTTTTACATTGAAGAACTGATATAAATGAACTTTTTTATGATATTCTAACTTTGTGAGATGCACCTGTAACTTGCAGGTCTAAATTTCAACTCAATAACATATTTTTTTTTCTTATTTAATACTGTATGTTTGACAAATTTAGGCGTTCCACTACCAAGTATGCTTTAAAAGGAATGTATCATGAGATTATTACTGTATTTTGTTTAAATCAGCTTTATTATTTTTATTTGATGATTTAAATAAAATCCTGAGATACTTCCTTAGGGTTTGCCGTGAAAAAATGCAGAGTTTTACAGTACTAGTGAAGTGAATGAGATTTCTAAAATCTCATGCTCAGGCTGACCAATATTTTCCTTGCAGATTTCAACTATTTTTTCAAATTTGCTCCTTGACCATTCTTTCAGCGTTTTTGCAGTGTTTTTCACCCATTCAAGTGAACTGGGGAAATAAAGTAAAAATGCATAAATGCGCATATTTTATGCAGTATTTTTCCTCATAACACTCAGGTTTTTGTTGCAGAAAAATCTGCTGCAAATACTCAACGTGTGCACACACCCTTAGTCATTAGAGCATACACAAAACCCTGAAAATTCCTCGTCTCGTTAGCCCTCTTTTCAGCTATGTCAGCTAAACTAGGGTGGAGACAGGAACACATGGGCCACTTGCACAGTGAACAAGTCTGTATGATCATGTTCACACACCACCAAGAAACCTGAAGACACAAAAGAGAATAGTAAAACCAAAAACACTCAGTTTGAAAAAATGTTGCAGTAATCCGCAAGTGCTAGTAAAAGATGTAAAAAACAGGGTATTTGGTTGATACGTTTTTTGCAAAAAATGTATACTAAGCTGCTCTACCAATCTTCACGGCATACCCTTATCAGAGCAGTCCTAACTAATGTATGCAATCCCTATCTGATGTATTTAAAAACCTGATCATCTGTATATAACCTGTGTGAACAGGGTTCAGAGAGGAAAAATCCATGTGTGCATACAGGGTAGAACAGCTTTTGTGCAGATAGCCCAAGAGGAGTGGTGGAACCCCCCAGTCTTGTAGACACAAGAGAACAATTATGGAAACAGGAACACATGGGCTACTTGCACAGTGAACAAGTCTGTATGATCATGTTCACACACCACCAAGAAACCTGAAGACACAAAAGAGAATAGTAAAACCAAAAACACTCAGTTTGAAAAAATGTTGCAGTAATCCGCAAGTGCTAGTAAAAGATGTAAAAAACAGGGTATTTGGTTGATACGTATCACACAGGTTATATACAGATGATCAGGTTTTTAAATACATCAGATAGGGATTGCATACATTAGTTAGGACTGCTCTGATAAGGGTATACCGTGAAGATTGGTAGAGCAGCTTAGTATACATTTTTTGCAAAAAACGTATCAACCAAATACCCTGTTTTTTACATCTTTTACTAGCACTTGCGGATTACTGCAACAATTTTTTCAAACTGAGTGTTTTTGGTTTTACTATTCTCTTTTGTGTCTTTAAACTAGGGTGGAGTTAGTAGAATCATATCATTACCTTTAGATCGTTGAGATGTAAAAGGGTTGTATGATATTAGAAAACCATAGCTGCTATCTTCCAGAAACCACACCACACCTCTACAGATGTGCATGGAATTGCATCTCATTTCCATGTACTGTTAGGTACCACTCCAGCATTTTTTTATTGCAGCACAGGAGTGGTGCCACTAATCTAAGTTCCGTACCCCTAGTCTTATACTTACCAGCTGCTGTCTTCTGCCCCATTCACAAGTTTAGTATTTGGACAGTGTGATACATCAGTATTTGTAAGCCAAAACTAGGAGAGGAACAATCAGAGGCAAAGTATAATAGAAACATATTCACCACTTCTGTATTTATCACCCACTCCTGGTTTTTGCTTCAAAATACTGATGTAAAAAAACTGACCAAATACTGAATGTGTGAATGCAGCCTTCATGTTTTATTGGCGTCACGCCGGTCATCTTCTTCAGTATGTAAACTCTTGGATGACTCCAGTAATTGCCGGGTGAGCCAGAGGTCACTTCTCAATGTCAGTCTATGACAGCCAGAGCGAGGCCAAAACAAGGTTCTCGTAGACTTGCATTGAGAGATTGTGACCGTTATCTCTGACTTCCGCTCAGTCAGAAGTTGCGGTCACAAGATGATGGCACAGGACAGGAGAAGAGATGAGAACAGCTGAAGACAGCAGCTGGGAAGTATATTACTAGGGTCATTGAACTTAGATTGCAGTGCTGATATGAAAAAAAATCATAGCGGTGGTTCAAAGGTAATAGTCCACTTTCCAGACCATAAAGCTTCAATTATTGCAGCTGCCATAAAGTTCAAATATTGTGTTATATACAGGAATAGGCTTTCATAAAGGAATAGGCTCCAGAGGAGATTTTAAAAGTAGTAAAAATGCATAAAAAAATAAGAATATGTAATTAAATGCATATCCCTTTTTAATATAATCCCATTTTAATATAATAAATATAAATTGTAAAAAAAAAAGGTAAACACCGTAACAAGTGTGCCAACATGGGAACCAAGTATAGATTACAATCCTGATCCATGTGGTATCATGGTGATATAAAGCAAGCAATGAAATTATTACTTAGCAGAGGAAAAAATATCCAGTTACCATTAACACATAATTAGAGATGAGCAAACATCATCGGCTCCCTCCTTATTCGGCAAGCTATTATGGTTACCGAAGAACCCGGATACCTGGAGCACTCCTGATAATCAGCTGTTCCAAGCCACAGCTGCATGTGTCGCGGCTGTGTGACAGTCAGAACACACAGGCTCTCCATACATGTGCTGTGACTGTCACACAGCCGCGACACATGCAGCTGCGGCGCCAACAGCTGATTATCGGGAGCGCTCCATGTATCCAGCTTCCCTCTGCAGCTTCTTCGGTAAGCTCTATAGCTTGCCAAAAAAGGAGGGTTCCAATGATGTTTGCTCATCTCTACACATAATAGTATGGAAGAAATAAGTATAACAATTAGATTGAACTGTGTGAACAGATAAAGCAAGTAACTCAATGCTACTCGGAATTTTTTATTAGGGGAGAATAATGGACTATTGACCGATATGGAAATTACACGTTCCTTTTAACCAGTTCACGACATATGATGTATATATGTACATCATATGTCGTGTCCCTTAATTTAATGCGACCTCCAATGCTGAGCCCGCTTCTTTCCACGCACATGACACCTGATTTAATCAGCTGTCATTTGCCTTTCACAGCCATGGTTTTATCAGAGCTCGACCTGCAGCTGTTAACCAGTCATTCTGGCTTGTCATATGATCGCAAGCGCCAGTCAGGCCATATTGACGGAAAAATAAAAAAAGTTATCACTCTTGGAAGAAGGGGAGCAAAAAACAAAAATGAAAAAAAAAAGCAAAAACAGAAAATGTCCATGGCATGAAAAGGTTAATTACCTGAAAGCTTCTGTCTATGTTGTGTTAGAAGATGATTCTTATGTTTATCCGTAATTACTACCCCAATAGATATATCTTAATTGACCTAAAACATAATACCTACCCCCAAACTTAATTGTATGATGCATGTTCCACTTTTTTGTTTCAAAAGTTCAGAGACCTTTGTGGAATGATGTACCCTTTAAGTTTATGAGTGCAACCTTTAGACTCTAAATAGATGATGAGATTAAATTCAAGGAATGTTATAAAATATCACAGTTTGGCAATTCTCCCAGTTAGGCCATTTGCCTCTCCATGATGTTTCCCGTGAGCACACTGTGATGCGTGTGCAACATAAAGTCTAGGCAAGATAGAACAGGAATGTCCTTGAACATGACATAAAAGAGCTGTTTTGTTCATTTTTCCATGGTGAAATATAAAGCATATTAGTCATGGCCTGTACATGCAGCCTCATGTACCTGTACATCAAGTTCTAACTGTGGGCATAAAGCAAGGGAAGCTAAGCAGATTGATCTAGAATTTTGTGGAAAACGATTGGAGTACACCTTGAATTTTTTAAAAAGTCCTCCCCATTTATACTTATGAGTCCAGTGGGTAGTCCTAATTTGTGATTGACACCTACCTATGCATTTTCATTGAGTTAAGACTGTCAGTCACTAAATAGGACCAGTCACTAGACACCTTTTTCATAGAAAGTGGAGAAAAAAATACAAAGTGTAATAATTTTCAAAAAAATTGATATCAATTTGATCTGCACTTTAGATCAGACACTCTGATGACGTGACAGGTTCTCTTTAGAGTGTTAACCCCTTTGCTGTGAAATTTTGAAATTATTTGATCACCACTTTATATACTTTATTCTGGTTAATGGGTTCAGTCATTCAGTCGATACATCGGCTGTATGGTGACATTCATTCCCTCATTTTACTTTCGTTCCAGATGGTGTTATATGAATGCTTGGCAACATGTCTATCTTTTCGTTTAGTTTGTTGTTGACCTGAAACATTTCTTGTTTTTCGAGATATGCAATAACATTATGAGACTGATTTTGCTGTGCCAGAAGCTCGCGACATCTTTTACCGACCAAGTATCCTATCTCTATTAGGTTGAGCAGAATGCAAATTATAGAAGTTACAACCATAAACAAGGTGAAAATGTTTTTTTCTGTGGGTCTTGATATGAAACAGTCCACAATATTTGGACATGGGGGCAATGTACATTTAACAATAGCAGGAAGGTAATAGTCCTTGTAGATCTGGTGAAAGATGTAGAGGAAAATTGAATCCACTGCAGCCTTTATTATAAGGCTGAAAAGGTAGGTCCACCATAAACCTCCCCTCTTTTTACCTGTGTTCATATATAGTCTTCCACTATCCTCTCCTTGTCTTTGCCTATGTTTTCTTTCTCGATCTTCCCTGTATGCCACATGCATGATGACAAGAAGAGAAGGGCAAGTAACCAAAATTAGCTGGAGGGCCCAAAGCCTGATGTGGGATACTGGGAAGTAGTAATCGTAACAAACATTAGTGCAACCTGGCTGTTTTGTATTACAGTCAAATTCACCTTGCTCATCAGCCCACACTCTTTCGGCAGCCACCACATATACCAGAAGTCTGAAAACAAAGACCACTGACATCCAAATACGTCCAAATGCAGTAGAGAAATGACTTGCTCCACTGAGAAGTCCTTGGAAAATTCCCCAGTTCATGGTTTATCTGAGAATAGGATCCGGCTGCTGTCGTCTTTGGGTTCAAAATTGTTGCTTCTTCAATATCATTACACCCTTAGGTGTATATTGCACGTGAACATACATTTTTTGACCACATATAAACCATTCTGGAGTGTTTGGAACTTGATAGTCTAACAAAAAGAGATTTTTGAATCAACAAAATATTGTATCACTGCTGTGTTCATTATCTGTAATGAAAAAGAAACATATATAATGTATTCACCGATCACCTGTCTAATACCGTGTAGATCCCACTCAGGCACAAAAAGAACTCGGACCTGTGAACTCCACCAGACCTCTGAAGGTGTGCTGTGGTATCTGGTGACCCTTTAACCCATTACTTGCCAAATGAAAAGTTTTACAAGTACAGATTTTTCATAAAAGGGCGTCCCAATATTCAATTAAAAATGACAATGACATGATTTCCTATTTTGAAAACATTCATTTTACAAACACAACATAAAAAATTGGTCCTAATTATAAAAATGATAAAATCTTAGTTACTAGAAGCTAAAGATTAGGCATCCCAAAAAAAGGACATTGGTATTAATACTTGTAGCCAATTGAATACTTTTCTCTTTTAGTGGCTTGCCAGGCAGTCAGATATAAGTGGTTAATTCCAAGCTTCTTCCATTTGATTTTATTCATCATTCTCTGATTTCAGAGGTCATGATTGGAAAAGATTGAAACTGATGACCAGTTAGGAATTTAAATGCTCAGATAACCGGGTCTTCTCATATCTGCCTGTAGATTGGCATCACATCGACTCATAATGCAGTCTCTCTGCCTTCTCAGAGATAACAAGAAAATCAGACTTTATGGCGTATTTATATTATAAATAATAGTATACTTAAAAAGCATACTACACAAAGTTTACAGATGAGTGGCCAGTAATTGGGCAAAATTAATCTCCATATATAAATGTAATTACTGCATGATCATATTAACAAAGCAATAAGTAATTATAATTCACCCACTCGGAAATACTGGTTTTCTGATAAGCATTACAGGCACTGGAATGGCAAACTCATTTACCGTAGTCCATTTAGTGCCCAATATTCAGTCCTCGCTGTGACTCAATACATTCTCCTTTCCAAGTATATTTCCGAAACATCATTGAAAGTACATTTCTTAAACCTTCTACCCTGAGAATCATATGTAGTTTAACCAAGAAATAATGAATTAAACACTTACCTGAACAGTGGACTACAATGTTCCCTTGGGAGTAGACGCACAGTATCGCGTTGCCATATTATATTTAAATATAAAAGAGCGTTTTTTAGACTTTCTTCATTTCTAAAGCGGAGTCTCAAAGTACTGGGGAGTGTCTTTTTTTTCTAAATCAAACAAGCACTGAAAGAAACCGGATCTTTCAGTTTTACAGCCAATCTGTGGGAAGAAGGCAGACAGAGGAGTGTTCTGTAATCCTTTAAGAAACAGCAGAGAATGTTTTAACCCTTTAATTACAGGTTGCAAAGTTTCCTTGAGGATTTACAGAAACATTCTTTAAAAGAGTAAAACAGTTACGTGATATAAAGTTTTGATTCACATAATCATTTTATGTTGAGTATCTATTAACTGAATACCGAAAATAATATGGTCCTATTTCTGCAAACGATTCTGAAAATGGACAAATGCACAATTGAAATCCTTTTTTAAACCCCTTTACCCCCGAGGGTGGTTTGCACGTTAATGACTGGGCCAATTTTTACAATTCTGACCCACTTTCAATTTATGAGGTAATAACTCTGGAACGCTTCGATGGATCCCGGTGATTATGAGAATGTTCTAATGACATATTGTACTTCATGATAGTGGTAAAATTTATTTGGTCTGACTTGCATTTATTTGTGAAAAAAAATGGATAATTGGCAAAAGTTAGAAAAATTTCACAATTTTCCAAATTTAAATTTTTATGACCTTAAATCACAGAGATATTTCACACAAAATAGTTATTAAATAACATTTCTCACATGTCTATATCAGCAGTTTGGAACCAATTTTTGTTGTTGTTGGGAAGTTATAATGGTTAAAAGTAAACCAGGGGGTAATACCCATGGAGCTTCCCAGGCTATTATCAGCTCACAGCTGTATACTTAGCCTTTACTGGCTATTAAAATAAAGGAACCCCTCCCAAAATGATGTGGGGTCCCCCTAAAATTAAAAACCAACAAAGGTTGGCTAAAAACATCAGCACTCAGCCGCCCCAGAAAAGGCACATCTCTAAGAAGCGCCGATTTGGGCACTTAGCCTCGCTTTTCCCACTTGCCCTGTAGTGGGGGCAAGTGGGATAATAGTTGTTGGGGTTGATGTCACCTTTGTGACATCAAGCCCAGAGGTTAGTAATAGAGAGGCTTCAATAAGACACCCCCATTACTAATCCCATAGTAAAATTGTTAAGAAAACACAGACACTCAGTAAAAAATCCTTTAATTGAAATAAAGACACAGACTCCTTTAAAGGGAATCTGTCACCTCATTTTTCGGCTCTAAGCTGCGGCTACCGCCACTAGGGGGTTATCTACAGCATTCTGTAATGCTGTAGAAAAGCCCCTGATGTAACCTGAAAGATAAGAAAAATAAGTTAGATTATACTCACTCATTGGTGGTCCTAGTGCGGTCCAGTCCGATGGGCATCGCGGTCCTTGTCCCGCGCCTCCCATCTTCATGCGATGATGTTCTCTTCCTTGCTTCCTGCCACGGCTCCTGTTCAGGCGTACTTTATCTGCTCTGTTGAGAGCAGAGCAATGTACTGCAGTGCACAGGCCCCAGGAAAGGTCTGAGAAGCCCAGCGCCTGCGCACTGCAGTACTTTGCTGTGCCCTCAACAGGTCAGATAAATTACGCCTGCACAGGAGCTGCAACAGGAAGCAAGGAAGAGGAGTCATCGCATGAAGATGGGAGGCGCTGGACCCGGACTGTGATGCCCATCGGACGGGACCGTCCCTGGGTGAGTATAATCTAACTTGTTTTTCTTATCTTTCAGGTTACATCTCGGGCTTATCTACAGCATTACAGAAGCATTACAGAATGCTGTAGATAAGCCCCTGAAGGCGGTGGCCGCAGCTTGTAGCCAAAAAATGAGGTGACAGATTCCCTTTAATGTTCTAAATTAAACCATACTTACTGCCACACCTAATTTGCTGACGCCCTTGATCTCATGCAATAAAAGTAAAATAATAAATCAACATTATACCCATACTTGTCTGTCGTTTTGTCCCACGCATCTTAGAGATGCACCTTTTCTGGGGCTGCTGAGTGCTGATATTCACGGTCCATTCCTAGGCTATTAATATCAGCCTTCAGCTGTCTGCATAGCCTTTGATGGTTATTAATTCTAGGGGGACCCCACATCATTTTTTGGGGCTCCCCTATTTTAATAGCCAGTAAAGGCTAAGTATACAGCTGTGAGCTGATATTAATAGCCTGGGAAGCATCATGGGTATTATCCCCTTCCCAGGCTATAAATATCTGCCCCCAGTTGTTGGCTTTCCCTCTGCTGGTTGTGAAAATTGCGCTGGAGCCCACACCATTTTTTTCCCCAAAATAGTCTTTTATAAATTAAATACATGTCCAGTAATTTGCACACACACTGTACTAATTGTATTTGTCACTGACATCTATATACCTATTCTACTTGAATTTACTGTATGAAATCCATCTCTTCTATCCTGTCGGCTCCTGTAGTGATTTTACAGAAGCCGGCAAATTTATTACCGGCTTTTCTTCTATCTATCTTTCTGTGCAATATATATATTTATAAATATATATCTAATATATAAAGCTGAATGTGTGTGTGTATGTATGTATGTGTGTGTATGTCCGGGATTGGCATCTTCACCGTCACAGATACAGCCACAAAATGTTGCACAGTCACACGTGTGGACCCCGAGAGCGTCATAGGCTATGTTGTGAGGTGAAATTTTAACCCCGTGCATTCCAATTCACCAAACAATTTTGCCCCTATCTACATAATGGGAAAAAAGTGAAAGGAAAAGTGTTGGAGGCAAATTGACAGCTGGCAGATGTGAACAAGGGGAACCTAAAGAATGAGAGCGATGGCGTCAAAAAGTATATACCGTACAGTTGCTAAGGTGGGGCCCCGACATGGGATACTCACCACACACGGGGATATGAACACACACATAAAATGCTCCACACACTACCACGTGCTTGAACACAAATACCACCCTCAGCACACATTTCAGCACACATACACAAACCTCGCCAAATAAAAGTCAAAACACAAAAGTCGCCGCTCAAAACTCGCCACGTGCACAATTCTCCACATGCAAAACTAGGCTCACGCAAAACTTACCACATGTGCAAAACTCACCTCATAGAAAACTCGCCACACACAAAACTTTCACACGTGGAAAAATTGCCACATGCACAAAAGTTGCAACACATGCAAAAGTTGCCTCACACAATACTTGCACATACTCAAAACGCACCACACATAAAACTAACCACATGCAAAACTCGCCATGTGCAAAACTTGCTGCACACAACTTGCTACACTAACCTGTCATATGCAACTTGACACACAAAAAGTTGCCACACGCATGTCGCCACACAAAACTCATCTCACAAAAGTCGCTACATGCATGTCGCCACACGCAATTCAACACACACAACTTGACATATGAAACTCGCCCTAAAACACACACAAGTCTGGTATTATCCTTCAAAAATAAAAATCGGATTAATAAGCAGACAAACTACAAGAGCAACAAATGTACCACATAGGAAATACGGCAACTGTCAGTCACATGACCTGTCTATTATGTGTATATGTGAGCTAATATATACTGCCAGGGGAAGGGCTTCCTGTTGGCTGGGGATTTATCAGGCAACCAATAGCAACCAATCACAGCTCAGCTTCTATTTTGCTACAGTTAATTAATCTGAGCTCTGATTGGTTAATATAGGCAACAAAGGACATTCTCAGTATAACAAAGCTTGTGTGAGGTAATAGCATGTCAGTTAGGGTGTGTTGGTGGAAAGGCTGATGTCAGTCACATTACCTCTATGTGAGAGGATATAGAAACTGCCAGTTACAGACTACTTTTACCACAATAATGCCTCATAAGAAAAGGAATTCCATGACAGCTGAAGCAAAAAGAAAAGCTGCGTTATGGGCCAATGAAAAATGTGAAGACCGAGAAACAAGGCTGACACACATGAGAACAGCAGCTGCTTCCTCAAGGGCCAATGAACATTCTGAGGAGAGGGAAGCGAGGCTTGCAGACATGAAAACAAGAGCTGCTTCCTCAAGAGCCAATGAACTTTCTGAGGAGAGGGAAGCGAGGCTTGCAGACATGAAAACAAGAGCTGCTTCCTCAAGAGCCAATGAACTTTCTGAGGAGAGGGAAGTGAGGCTTGCAGACATGAAAACAAGAGCTGCTTCCTCAAGGGCCAATGAACTTTCTGAGGAGAGGGAAGCAAGGCTTGCAGACAAGAGAACAAGAACTGCTTCCTCAAGAGCCAATGAACTTTCTGAGGAGAGGGACGTGAGGCTTGCAGATAAGAGAAGAAGAGCTGTTTCCTCAAGGGCCAATGAGTCATCTCAGCAGAGAGATGGCCGACTTGCCACTAAGAGAATTGCTATTTCTTCCACCAGGTCACAGGAAATGGTTGGAGATTTGAAACATGCAGCCTTTTGTTACCAGTCAGACATAAACTATCAGGATAATCGTAAAGTTCAGATAGGAAAAATGGATATGGTCTGCATGTACTGCAGTGCCCTGAAATGGAAAGATGAACCACCAGGTTTATGCTGTGCAAATGGCATGATAAAACTTCCACCTCTCCTGTCACAACCAGATCCCCTAAGTCTCTGATGACAGGTACCAGTACAATATCAAAGCTTTTCTTGGACAACATCAGGAAGTACAACTTCTGCTTCCAAATGACATCATTTGGTGCAACAAAAGAAATGTTTACAACAGGATTTATGCCGACATTTAAAGTTCAAGGACAGGTTTACCACCCAATTGGCTCACTGCTTCCATTACAAGGAGAAGAACCTCAATTTCTTCAACTCTTCTTCATGGGAAATGCAGAAGCAGAGGCTCAGCGGAGATGCTCTTTAATTCCTAAGACTCACCTTGATATTGTCACTATTTTGCAGCAGTTCCTTCACTCCAACAATCCATATATTCAACTTTTCAAGACTGCACTTGAATGCATGTCAAATAACGATTACAAGGTTGTCATTTGAGCTGACAAAACACCACGAGGTGAACACTCAGCGACGTTTCAATGCTCCCACATTTGATGAGGTAGCCATCTTGATTGTAGGTAATGATTTTCAAAGCCGTGACATTGTGCTTCAGAAAAGGAACAATAGTTTGCAACGAGTAGCAGAAACTCACAGGTCCTATGATGCACTGCAATATCCAATCTTTTGACAGGGACAGGATGGCTATCACTTTGGAATACCTCAGACAGATCCTACAACAGGCAACCCTTCAGGAAAAAAAGTGTCTGCCATGGACTTCTATGCATATAGGATCATGACAAGATTTGCAGAGGAAAATCACATATTAAAATGCAAACACCTCTTCCACCAATTTATTGTTGACATGTATGCAAAGATTGAGAGTGAACGTCTTTTATATATCCGACTAAATCAAAAGAAGCTCAGGGCAGAGGAATATATTCACCTTAGAGATGCTGTTGCAAATGATGCTGATCCAAAAGAGTTGGGGAAAATGGTTATTCTTCCATCAACTGTCACTGGAAGACCACGACACATGCATGAATACACACAGGATGCAGTGACTTATGTGAGAAAGAATGGCCGTCCAGATCTTTTCATCACCTTTACTTGCAATCCTGCCAGGGAGGAAATTGGAGGGCACCTGTTGCCGGGCCAAAAAGCAGTGCATCGCCATGACCTTATTGCTCAGGTTTTCAAACAGAAACTTTCAAAAATGACTAATCTCATCACAAAATCACATATTTATGGTGAGACGCAGTGCTGGATGTATTCAGTTGAATGGCAAAAAAGAAGCCATCCTCACGCCCACATCTTGATCTGGCTGAAGCAAAAAATACAGCCTACTGAAATTGACAATATCATCAGTGCCGAATTGCCAGACCTTCAGATTGCCCCATTGCTGTTTGACACCATCACAAAAAACATGATCCATGGTCCATGTGGAAGTCTCAACAAAAATTATCCCTGTATGATTGATGGCAGGTGTTCAAAGCATTACCCACGATCCCTGGTCCAAGAAACCTAAACAGGACAAGATGGATATCCAGTCTACCGAAGAAGAAAGCCAGGGGATGGTGGTTTCACAGCAAGGCTCAAATGTGTGTTGAATCATCACTCCAAGAGATAGAAATTGACAACAGGTGGGTAGGGCCTTACAACCCTTTGCTCTCAAAAATCTTCCAGGCCCACATAAATGTTGAATCTTGCCACTCTGTGAAATCAATCAAGTATATCTGCAAATATGTCCACAAAGGAAGTGATCAAGCAGTTTTTGAACTCCAGAAAAATGGACCTATTATTGATGAAGTTGAGACATTCCAGATGGGCAGGTACATAAGCAGCAAAGAAGCTGTTTGGAGAATACTAGGATTCTCCATTCATGAGCGCTACCCACCAGTTGTGCATCTGAGTGTGCACTTGGAAAAAGTACATAATTTACTTTAACCGAGCAAACATTCACTAGCAGCTCCTAACACCACCTAAGACCACCCTCTTGGCATTTTTTTAGCTGTGTCAAATACAATTCTCTACTGTGATTTACCAAAGTACTACACTTGGAATGCCTCCAGAAAAACACTGGAACGGAGGAAACGGAGGCTTGATATTGAAGGCTATCCAGGGGTGAAAGCAACTGAAACTGTTGGTCGCATCTACATTGTTCATCTGTCAAATGCAGAGTGCTTCTACCTGCACATGAAACTTCATGTTGTCAAAGGCCCTACATCATTTTCTGACCTGAAGACCGTTGGCGGCCATGTGTGTGAAACATTCAGGGAAGCTTTCCAAAGAAAAGGACTTCTGGAAAATGATGGACACTGGGACATGACCCTCAGTGAAGCAGCAGACACACAAACCCCAAAGCGACTAAGACACTTCTTTGCTATTATTCTAACAACCTATAGCATTTCAAATCCTCTTGAGATTTGGACAAAGTACAAAACTGATCTCAGTGAGGACATCCTCATGCAGATTAGAAGGGAAAATCCTCAGCAATTCATCAACTTCACTGAGGAAATGTTCAATGAAACTTTAATGTTCCTTGAAGATCAGTGCATAGCAATGTCAGGAAAAGCCTTACAGTTGCTTGGTTTGCCTGCTCTAATAAGAAATGCTGAAGACATCCAAATGTGTTGGGAGATTTTCATAGAAATAAACTACAATATTGATGAACTGAGAGCATTTGTGTCTCAGAACGAGCCAATATTGGTATCAGATCAAAGGGACGCCTATAACTACATTTTAAGTTTCAGTGAAACCAACAAAGGTGGGATTGTCTTCCTTGATGCTCCAGGTGGAACAGGAAAGACATTTGTAATCAACTTGCTTCTGGCAAAATTTCGACAACAAAAAAAGATTGCACTTGCAGTGGCATCTTCTGGAATTGCAGCTACGCTTTTAAATGGTGGCAGGACAGCACATTTGGCATTCAAACTATCACTTAACCTGTCTCATAGTGACAGCCCCGTGTGTAATATTGCCAAGGGATCAGGACTGGCCAAATTGCTTCAAAAATGCAGTGCCATCATTTGGGATGAATGCACCATGTCACACAAAAGGGCTCTGGAAGCAGTGGACAGACTGCTGCAAGATCTGCGTAGCAACAAATATATCATGGGAGGAGTAGTTGTTTTGGCAGGTGACTTCCGACAAACACTACCTGTTATTCCAAGATCAACCTCTGCAGACAAACTCAATGCCTGTCTCAAAGCATCGCACCTTTGGAGAAAAGTAAAGAAAATGTCACTGAACACAAACGTGAGGGTCTACATGACAGGCGATGTTTCTGCTGGACTGTTTTAGAGCCAGCTGTTGACTATTGGAGATGGCAAGGCACCAGTAAACTCAACCAATGGACAGATCCCCTTCCAAGTAACTTTTGTTGCATTGTGACTTCCATTGAGGAGTTGAAAGCAAAGGTTTTTCCAAACATTCAACTCCACTTCAAAAATGTTGGCTGGCTGTGTAAAAGGGCTATTCTAGCTCCCAAAAATGACAGCATCAACAAGATCAATCTTCAAATTCTAAATCTCCTTCCAGGTGTGTGCACAACCTACAAGTCTGTGGATATCAGAATAAATCAAGGGGTTGCTCACTGTTACTGGTACAGGTGCTCTGGAAAAATTGTATAAACAGTCTCAAGAAAAATCCAGCACACTGATTTTCCAAGCAAAAATTAGATTTAGGCCACATTCACACGTTGCGTTCTGTCCTGCGGGTTCTCCCGCAGCGGATTTGATAAATCTGCAGGGCAAACCCGCTGCGGTTATCCCTGCAGATTTATCGCGGTTTGTCCTGCAGGTTCCACTGCGGGTTCCGCTGCGGGATTTTACCCCTACTATTGATGCTGCATATGCAGCAATATGCAGCATCAATAGTAGTGTTAAAAATAATAAAATAATTATATACTTACCCTTTGACGTCCCGATCTCCTCGGCGCTGCAGGCGGCGGTCCGGTTCCAAAGATGCTGTGCAACCAGGACCTTCGGTGACGTCACGGTCATGTGACCGCGACGTCACCGAAGGTCCTGGTCGCATAGCAAACCTGAGACCGGACGGCCGCGTGCAGCGCTGAGACTTCAGAGGTGAGTATAGCTTATTTTTTATTTTAATTCTTTTTTTTTTACCATAAATATGGTTCCCGGGGCCTGGAGGAGAGTCTCCTCTCCTCCACCCCGGGTATAACCCGCACATTATCCGCTTACTTCCCGCATGGTGTGCACAGCCCCATGCGGGAAGTAAGCGGATCAATGCATTTCTATGGGTGCAGAATCGCTGCGATTCTGCACAAAGAAGTGACATGGTCCTTCTTTTTTTCCGCAGCAATTCTGCGCGGTTTTTTTCGGGATTTTCCGCATCATGTGCACTGCGGTTTTTGTTTTCCATAGGGTAACATTGTACTGTACCCTGCATGGAAAACAGCTGCGGACCCGCAGCGGCAAAATCGCGGCGGTTCCGCAGTTAAAACCGCATAGTGTGAACATACCCTTATTGTATTTCAAAATATTGATTATTTCATTTCATATTTAAGCCAATTCCGCACAAAAAAGGACAAATGAAGTACATGATGCAGGTATCATAGTTCAACGTTTCGGCTAATTCATAAGCCTTTATCAAGAAATACCTAAATGCGAGATAACATAATTTTACATTAAATTCATTAGATATTACATAAAGAAAACCAAATAATGAACTAAAGGCAAAAATAATAATATATCTGCCAAGTAAATATATATATATATGCAAACATATTAGAAATAAATCCATGAATCTATCATTCTCATTGTAGTCACAGATTATCGTTGTCAAAGACAAGTGTATATAGTAGAATATGGCAAGGTGTCAAAAGACAACCATGTGAAAAGTTAATCGATATGTATACCAGTGTAAATATAATATAGTATAGTATAATATAGCACATCAGCCTTGCAGCGCTGGAGTCCTGGGTTCAAGCCCCACTAAGGACAACATCTGCAAAGAGTTTGTATGTTCTCTCCGTGTTTGTGTGGGTTTTCTCCGGGTTCTCCGGTTTCCTCGCACATTCCAAAGACATACTGATAGGGAATTTAGATTGTGAGCCCCAATGGGGACAGCGATGATAATGTGTGCAAACTGTAAAGCGCTGCGGAATATGTTAGCGCTATATAAAAATAAAGATTATTATTATTATTACAATATTTTAATTAATATATCCAGCAAACTCCAGGGGAAGAAGGAAAAGGAAAAAGGAAAAAAGGAAAGGGGAGAAGGGAAACCAGAATCCACCTGCTTGTAAGCCAGGGTGAGCAGCGGTGACTGTGTTGAGCGATACCTTCCGATATTCGAAAGTATCGGTATCGGACTGGATCGGCTGATATCGGCAAAATATCGGATCTTGCTGATACCGATATCCGATACCAATGCAAGTCAATGGGACCAAAATATTGGAATTAAAATAAACCCTTTCTTTCCTTGTAGCCTAATTCCACATGAAGGAAAACAACTAAGAATAACGTAGAATGTATCGGAGGAGGTGGAGGGGACATTAAAGGCATAGAGGTTTAGCCCATTCAAATGGAATAGCAGAAATTTTAAATTTTTTAAGACGTTCGGAGTCCAAAAGATTTTGACTATGTTTAGGTTTTTTAGATTTTGTCAGATATTTATGTTTCTCGGCAAAATGAAAAGAAAAATGAAAAGAAAAGACTGCACTACTGATACCAAATATTATACGGTGCCAATCGGGGTGCAAACAAGCAGCCAGAATACTGAAACTAGAAACAAGAGGAAAAGAGCTGCTCAGTAGAATGCACACCCAGGGCTAATAAAGAATAATACATAAATAATAAGCACAGGAATTTTATTGGCAAACAACAACTTCAAAAGCATAATACATAATTAAAAACAACGATACTGAATACATATTGGTCCACATATAGGTATAGCATGTATAATACATATATTCATAACACAAGTCTGCAAACCCGATTTTATATTATACAAGCAACCCTCTGGCTCATGAGCTAAATGTAAAAGAAGGGCATGCGTGCACAACCCTATAGCAGACAAGAACGCCTGCCAAAATAAGGGAGTAACCCCTAAGTAGGTCACTGTTAGGTAAAAACCACCAAGATATAATGGCTCAAGATATAATAAAAGGAGACACCCCATAGGGTCCAAACGCACCACATGCCCCTAATAAAACAACAAGAGGTGTAACATACCCACGTAACTGCAGCAAGAGGAAGAGGGACGCCGTCCCCAGGTGCAGACAAGTGTGGACCAAGAGATACAGCCCAACGCGTATCGCCCTGCTAAAGAGGGCTTCGTCAGGGGAAGGTGTCGTTGACCAAATGCCCCCTGTATAAATAGTGCACATATGACCCACCTAATGAGATGCCGGTGAGCAAAGCTCCGGCGAAACTGGAAGTGCGACGCTTAGAAGAATAACGCCCACAGCAGGGAGGAAGAGATACAGAGCGAATACGCCCCCCTGCCAGGGTAAACAGTGCGCAAGCGCAGGCAGCCAGCTAAGAGGAGCGAAGCTCCAATATAGCCGGAAATGTAGCCGGCCGATGTAGCAAGCCACACAGGCGTACTAGATACAAAATGAAGGAGTCGCCATAGCAGACAAGGAGATTTTAGGCTAAGTTACGTCAGCATGAATGGGGCACAGCCAGGGGGATGACAGAATATCCAGCGTTAACCCGCATATGTGCTGCAATAAAGCACCGCACGGCCAATCCAGCATGAATCTGCATATGTGCCGCAGTAAGGATACTGCAGAACATACATAGATATATAATGAATACATAACCCCCTCCATAATTCCGATAATAGAGGCCTAAAAAACGGGGGAAACCCACAAATAGCCAAGCAGAATAGAGAAGGCCATATTATAGTGGCCAATCGAGGGTTTTATTCCTCGTGATGGCCACATAAATGAGGCCCACCACAGATACATGTATGGAAATCCATATCACCATACCCAGACTCACATGCAGATGACATGCACACCGCTTCGCATTCAACCCCCGGGGGCAGACCACCACTCAAGTCACACAGCACACCAGAATTCAAGGGCCATATATAGCAAGCAGGAGAACATGAAAATGAGAATAAAAGTAAATTAAGCAAAACGTGTAAAGAATTTTATTAAATACCATATTATCACATATCGGAACATGACATAAACATGCACAAAGCCCCAAATATGGCCTAGATAAAAACTTGAAAAAAATCGTAAGGCCCTGAAACCAGTGTACTCGTATAACATTAACCCTATAACAATCCCATTAGGGAACCTGCAGATGAACTTGTATGGTGGCTGTCCAAAAAACGGGGGGGGAGGGACCGAACGAGGAGGAAAAAGGCCTAAATGACGTATACCTGAAGAGCCCCATGAGCCATATGAGGGTGATGTAATAAACCCAATGGGTAAACCATACCCAGTCCCAAAAAGGACCGCATATGAGAGGATCAAATATGAGAAAATTCACCAGAAAATAGTCCAAAAGCCTAATCAAAGATGAAACAAATATCCCAGCCTACACGAGAAGTCCAAAGGAATCCAATCCGATAAAAGCCGCCGGTCATCAGTCATCTCATATGAGAAAGTCCAACGAGGAGGGGTACAATCCCCAGTTGTTATTCAATTGTGAATCCCGATGTTCCATTCCAAATGTGTATGTAGAATAAATGAGAGTCCCGGACGGTCACCTCGAAGGGAGCAAGGAGACAAGGGGCAAAAGAGAGAGAGAAAAGGGGTAAATTAACCCAAGAAGCCAGTAAAAAGCAACTCCTCATTAAGCCCCCCTGGGGCCACCGATCCCAAATGGAAAATCCAACGGGCCTCAGCCCTGAGGAGCTGGGGTTTAATGGGGCCACCCCTATTGGTGCGAAAAATTCTCTCTAGACCTATCACCTGCGTGTTGGAAGTACGCCCAGCATGATGGGTCAGGAAGTGAGAGGCTACTGGGGTAAGCATCCTGCCCTTGGCCAAATCACTAGAAGCCATATGGATAGTTGAGAAATGCTTCTGCATCCTACGTCGTAGCTCCTGTGTGGTTTGACCCACATACACAAGGCGACAGGGACATATAAGGGCATAAATCACACATGAGGTCCTGCAATTGATATAGGAGCGTAATTTATGATGTCTGTCATCAAGGGGATTGATGAAAAAATCCCTAGTCACAGTCATATGAGAGCAGACATTGCAATCTCCACAGGCAAAAGAACCTTGGAGTCTAACGCCATGACCTATCTGAGTAGTTTGTCTAACATAATGACTCCTGGTGAGGAGGTCCCTAAAATTCGGGGCCCTTCTAGCAGTTAACATGGGACGATCACCCACAATAGTTGATGTATTAAGGTCCGTAGTCAGAATTCCCCAGTGTTTACGCAGGATACTGCTAAGACCATCCCAATTGTTGTTAAAGGTTGTAATAAACCTAGGCTTGTTATCGCCTACCTGGGTCCTTGATTCTAGCAGCGAATCCTGCGTCTGAGTTCTGGCCCGCTGATAGGCCCTAGAAATACTTCTGTGGGGATAATGCTGATCCTTAAATCGATGAGTGAGCTCCCTTGCTTCATCTTGAAAATCTGAATCATTAGTACAATTCCTTCTGGCCCAAAGGAATTGGCCCATTGGGACCCCCATCCGGGTGTGAATCGGGTGAAAGCTCCTGAAGTCAAGTAGGCTATTAGTAGCCATCGGCTTCCGAAACAGCTTAGTCAGGATAGATCCATTATCCAACGAGATCTCCAAATCCAGAAACGTCACTGTTGATAATGACATAGTATATGTAAGAAGAATGTGATGAGTATTACTATTCAAAGACTCAATGAATTGGCGACTTTCTTCTTGAGAACCCGTCCAAATGAAGAATAGGTCATTAATATACCTTGACCAATGGCAAACTTTATCCTTGAAGATCATAGATGGAAATACCTGGGTAGCCTCCCACCATCCAAGAAACAAGTTTGCTAGGACGGGCGCGCATCTCGCACCCTTGGCCACCCCAGAGACCTGTAAATAGTAGGCCCTGTCAAACAAAAAGTAGTTGTGCCTGAGTATGAAATCTAACAGGTCCACTACCAAGGAGTCATGCATAAGGTCTGAATGATTAAGCTGGTCCAAAAAGAACAGAACCGCCAGGATGCCGTCCTCGTGACCGATGTTGGAGTACAAGGACTCCACATCACAGGTCACGAGCCAGGCCCCCGGAGGCACTGTCAAACCCCGACAGATATGAATAAAATGGGCTGAATCCTTGACAAAGGAAGGGAGCGTCTTAACCAAAGGCTGCAGAAAAAAATCATTGTAGACGCAAGCCTTTTCACACTAGCTGCCAATGCAGGCTACTATGGGCCTGCCCGGAGGTTTAAGCAAGCATTTGTGTACTTTAGGCAGTAAATAAAAGGTCGCTGTCACAGGGCAATCAACCCAGAAAAACTTATACTCGTGGTGGTCGATAATGCCCAGATCCTTGGCCCTGTCAAGGAGACGTCTGAACTTAGAGGCAAAGGTCTCGGTAGGACCGGAAGGCAATTTCCTATAGAATCTGCAGTCGCCTAATTGGCGCTGAGCCTCCTCCAAGTAGAGGGCATGTGGCCAAAGGACCACATTGCCCCCTTTATCCGCCTCTTTAATCAAAAATGTGGTATTCTGGCGTAGATTGGAAAGAGCCCTTTGTTCTTCCCTACTCAAATTGTTAGGAACCAATCCCCGAGGGGAAAGATCCATAATGTCCCTTTTGACCAATTCGAAAAATACTCGAATGGCGGGCACCAACGAAAAGGGTGGTGTGACATTGGATCGGTTTCTATGTGGAAAGCGATTCCTACCTATGCCGACCTCATTCTCCTGGAGCAGTTGGATCAAATCCTGTAGTATTTGATGGTCCGTATGGTCAGGACTGTTAGCCAGATGGGGCCGACTATGCAGCACCCGGAGGACGAGCTTCCTGCAGAAGAGATATAAGTCCTTTATAAGCGTAAATTTGTCAGCACATTGCATTGATGAGAATGTCAACCCCCTTTGTAAAACAGAAAGCTCAGTAGAGGACAACACATGATCAGAGAGGTTGATAACTTGTAAAACGTTACCTGAAACGTGAGTCCCTATTGGAGCCGCTTCCGTAGAAGACGGGGCTAGTATTTGCGGTAGTTCCGATACTGTTTCTGCGTCGGTGGACGACGCCCCCCGAAACGAGTGGTCCATATGGGTGCCGCCACGGCGCCTGCGCTCTCTTCGGATCCGGCGTCTGGCTCGCTCTCTGCTGATGATAAAAAATCGCTGCCAGAAGTGTAATTGGCAGCCCTTGGACCCTCCTGCATGGTGTCCCTGGTTTTCTGTAAGGGTACAGTTGATCTCTGATTACCCCGGTGCTTCCATCTGAAGGCCCTGGACGACTCAAAATCCGTACGATCTCTGAAGAACTTAGATTTCTTTTTGTTCATGATGTCCCAATCATATTTATCGAGATTTTCCTTAAGCCTTTGCCTAAAAGGCTGGACCTCCCTGATCTCATCGAATTTCAATAGCCTGGAATCCAAGTCCTTAATTCTAGCCTTGGTAACTGATAATAATTCTCTATCATGCTCCAACAGCATATTAATAATAATGCTGGAGCATTTAAGCAGCCCCTGTTCCCAAGTGTTCTTGAATGTGGGAGAGGGCTCCCAAGCAGGGTAGATGGAGACCCTGAGACCACGAGGCACAATATTAGCCTTGGTATACTCCTCAAGGCTGCGGATATTCCACCACAGCCGTATACCGGTGCGATGGGCCGCCGTAAGCTCTGCTGTAAGTTTCGCGAAGTCTGAGTCGACAGTGACATCCCCTTTGGACGAGAAGACATCAGCCGATTGAGCCTGCCAGGCCGCCTCACGAGCCTCACAGTCCATTTTGCGTGATGTTCCCTTATGGAAAAAAAGGTAACTGAAATAGACCAGAAAACCAACAGTAAGTAGAGTAAAAACAGAGACCAGACAACGGAACAGCCTAAAAGGACCAGTCTAAGCGCCACCAAGGGGTCACAACAAGGCTCACCGACAATAAACACCAGAAAAAAATGGAATAATAGATGGCCTTATGAAACAACCATAAAGATGATAAGACAATATCTCAAAAACAATCTCTATTTAATAAGCATAATCCATAATAGGATGTGTGCCACTCAAGAAAACCCCATTAAAAAATAGGGCAAAAACCAAACCAGGCAAAATGAAAAGAAAAGAGCGCACTACTGATACCAAATATTATACGGTGCCAATCGGGGTGCAAACAAGCAGCCAGAATACTGAAACTAGAAACAAGAGGAAAGGAGCTGCTCAGTAGAATGCACACCCAGGGCTAATAAAGAATAATACATAAATAATAAACACAGGAATTTTATTGGCAAACAACAACTTCAAAAGCATAAAACATAATTAAAAACAACGATACTGAATACATATTGGTCCACATATAGGTATAGCATGTATAATACATATATTCATAACACAAGTCTGCAAACCCGATTTTATATTATACAAGCAACCCTCTGGCTCATGGGCTAAATGTAAAAGAAGGGCATGCATGCACAACCCTATAGCAGACAAGAACGCCTGCCAAAATAAGGGAGTAACCCCTCAGTAGGTCACTGTTAGGGAAAAACCACCAAGATATAATGGCTCAAGATATAATAAAAGGAGACACCCCATAGGGTCCAAACGCACCACATGTCCCTAATAAAACAACAAGAGGTGTAACATACCCACGTAACTACAGCAAGAGGAAGAGGGACGCCATCCCCAGGTGCAGACAAGTGTGGACCAAGAGATACAGCCCAACGCGTATCGCCCTGCTAAAGAGGGCTTCGTCAGGGGAAGGTGTCGTTGACCAAATGCCCCCTGTATAAATAGTGCACATATGACCCACCTAATGAGATGCCGGTGAGCAAAGCTCCGGCGAAACTGGAAGTGCGACGCTTAGAAGAATAACGCCTACAGCAGGGAGGAAGAGATACAGAGCGAATACGCCCCCCTGCCAGGGTAAACAGTGCGCAAGTGCAGGCAGCCAGCTAAGAGGAGCGAAGCTCCAATATAGCCGGAAATGTAGCCGGCCGATGTAGCAAGCCACACAGGCGTACTAGATACAAAATGAAGGAGTCGCCATAGCAGACAAGGAGATTTTAGGCTAAGTTACGTCAGCATGAACGGGGCACAGCCAGGGGGATGACAGTATATCCAGCGTTAACCCGCATATGTGCTGCAATAAAGCACCGCACGGCCAATCCAGCATGAATCTGCATATGTGCCGCAGTAAGGACACTGCAGAACATACATAGATATGTAATGAATACATAACCCCCTCCATAATTCCGATAATAGAGGCCTAAAAAACAGGGGAAACCCACAAATAGCCAAGCAGAATAGAGAAGGCCATATTATAGTGGCCAATCGAGGGTTTTATTCCTCGTGATGGCCACATAAATGAGGCCCACCACAGATACATGTATGGAAATCCATATCACCATACCCAGACTCACATGCAGATGACATGCACACCGCTTCGCATTCAACCCCCCGGGGCAGACCACCACTCAAGTCACACAGCACACCAGAATTCAAGGGCCATATATAGCAAGCAAGAGAACATGAAAATGAGAATAAAAGTAAATTAAGCAAAACGTGTAAAGAATTTTATAAAATACCATATTATCACATATCGGAACATGACATAAACATATATCTTGATTGCACAAAGCCCCAAATATGGCCTAGATAAAAACTTGAAAAAAATCGTAAGGCCCTGAAACCAGTGTACTCGTATAACATTAACCCTATAACAATCCCGTTAGGGAACCTGCAGATGAACTTGTATGGTGGCTGTCCAAAAAACGGGGGGGGGGGGGGGGGGGGGGTACCGAACGAGGAGGAAAAAGGCCTAAATGACGTATACCTGAAGAGCCCCATGAGCCATATGAGGGTGATGTAATAAACCCAATGGGTAAACCATACCCAGTCCCAAAAAGGACCGCATATGAGAGGATCAAATATGAGAAAATTCACCAGAAAATAGTCCAACAGCCTAATCAAAGATGAAACAAATATTCCAGCCTACACGAGAAGTCCAAAGGAATCCAATCCGATAAAAGCTGCCGGTCATCAGTCATCTCATATGAGAAAGTCCAACGAGGAGGGGTACAATCCCCAGTTGTTATTCAATTGTGAATCCCGATGTTCCATTCCAAATGTGTATGTAGAATAAATGAGAGTCCCGGACGGTCACCTAGAAGGGAGCAAGGAGACAAGGGGCAAAAGAGAGAGAGAAAAGGGGTAAATTAACCCAAGAAGCCAGTAAAAAGCAACTCCTCATTAAGCCCCCCTGGGGCCACCGATCCCAAATGGAAAATCCAACGGGCCTCAGCCCTGAGGAGCTGGGGTTTAATGGGGCCACCCCTATTGGTGCGAAAAATTCTCTCTAGACCTATCACCTGCGTGTTGGAAGTACGCCCAGCATGATGGGTCAGGAAGTGAGAGGCTACTGGGGTAAGCATCCTGCCCCTGGCCAAATCACTAGAAGCCATATGGATAGTTGAGAAATGCTTCTGCATCCTACGTCGTAGCTCCTGTGTGGTTTGACCCACATACACAAGACGAGAGGGACATATAAGGGCATAAATCACACATGAGGTCCTGCAATTGATATAGGAGCGTAATTTCTGACATCTGTCATCAAGGGGATTGATGAAAAAATCCCTAGTCACAGTCATATGAGAGCAGACATTGCAATCTCCACAGGCAAAAGAACCTTGGAGTCTACAAGTATCTGTGGTGGGCCTCATTTATGTGGCCATCACGAGGAATAAAACCCTCGATTGGCCACTATAATATGGCCTTCTCTATTCTGCTTGGCTATTTGTGGGTTTCCCCCGTTTTTTAGGCCTCTATTATCGGAATTATGGAGGGGGTTATGTATTCATTATATATCTATGTATGTTCTGCAGTGTCCTTTCTGCGGCACATATGCAGATTCATGCTGGATTGGCCGTGCGGTGCTTTATTGCAGCACATATGCGGGTTAACGCTGGATATTCTGTCATCCCCCTGGCTGTGCCCCGTTCATGCTGACGTAACTTAGCCTAAAATCTCCTTGTCTGCTATGCCGACTCCTTCATTTTGTATCTAGTACGCCTGTGTGGCTTGCTACATCGGCCGGCTACATTTCCGGCTATATTGGAGCTTCGCTCCTCTTAGCTGGCTGCCTGCGCTTGCGCACTGTTTACTCTGGCAGGGGGGCGTATTCGCTCTGTATCTCTTCCTCCCTGCTGTGGGTGTTATTCTTCTAAGCGTCGCACTTCCGGTTTCGCCGGAGCTTTGCTCACCGGCATCTCATTAGGTGGGTCATATGTGCACTATTTATACAAGGGGCATTTGGTCAACGACACCTTCCCCTGACGAAGCCCTCTTTAGCAGGGCGATACGCGTTGGGCTGTATCTCTTGGTCCACACTTGTCTGCACCTGGGGACGGCGTCCCTCTTCCTCTTGCTGTAGTTACGTGGGTATGTTACACCTCTTGTTGTTTTATTAGGGGCATGTGGTGCGTTTGGACCCTATGGGGTGTCTCCTTTTTTTATACCTTGAGCCATTATATCTTGGTGGTTTTTCCCTAACAGTGACCTACTGAGGGGTTACTCCCTTATTTTGGCAGGCGTTCTTGTCTGCTATAGGGTTGTGCACGCATGCCCTTCTTTTACATTTAGCCCATGAGCCAGAGGGTTGCTTGTATAATATAAAATCAGGTTTGCAGACTTGTGTTATGAATATATGTATTATACATGCTATACCTATATGTGGACCAATATGTATTCAGTATCGTTGTTTTTAATTATGTTTTATGCTTTTGAAGTTGTTGTTTGCCAATAAAATTCCTGTGTTTATTATTTATGTATTATTCTTTATTAGCCCTGGGTGTGCATTCTATATTTATGTTTCTCTACTTCCATGCTCTGCACTTTTTTTTTTACTTCTCCCACACTTTCTTCTTCATCATCCTCACCAGCAGCATATTTTTCATCAACTTCTTCTTCACCTTATTCATCTTCTTCTTCACCTTCTTCCTATTATCCTTTTTTAAAAAATTCCTCATATTCTTCTCATTCAACTCTTCTTCTTCTTCATATTCAACTTCATCATCTCCTTCATATTCCTCTTCTTCATCAAAATCTTATGTGTGACAATCAGGCATTCCTGTAGTTGTTATCTGTAAAAATTTGAAAATTACACCTTCCGTTCTGCCTGTCACAAAAGATTTAAAACAGGATTTGCCCGCGTTCAGTTTGGCCTGCTGCAGCAGGTTTTTCCAGGGGCACCACGAGGAGGAACGGACACTGCTTAGTCTTCTTCTGCTTATAATTTAGATAATATCTTTTGTTCTGATTTTTAGTCTTATGCTTAATGTTCTTCTGCGTTTTGTTCTGCAGCTTCTTAAACTTAAAAAGCAACCTTGTACAGCACTAACACTGCTCAAGGAAAAGGTGGCTCTATTAGTTATGCTCCTTGCACACGCACAACTAAACACTTATAAAATGTGTCCCCTGTACCAAGAAACCATCCTGGAGGTGGGACTTTCCTTCGTAATGAAACACAGCATAGCCGGCATGCAGGCCCCCTTGGCGCCGGGCACCGCCTCCTCACTGTTGTTTGAATCTGTCACGGAGCCCGCGCTGTTATGTTAAACCTTGGCCATGCGCTGTTAGCGGTGCCTGTCTTCCGACATCATTTGGTGTCAGGCTGACTGCGCCCGTGCGGGCGCGCTGCCAGAGATCATGCCCCACAGTGTCTTCTGATTTAGTCACACTCTGGATCTGGGATTCATGGCCATGCGCGGTGCATATCTTCGCCTCTCACTCCTCTCCATCTGCCCTCTTATGAGTGTGCGGCGTCAGCTGATCCATAATCACATGCCACGGGCGTGACACCACACAGTCTGAGGAACGCAGAAGCAGATGAGTAGGAGGTGAAGATATGCACTGGGCATGCCCATGAATCCCAGGCCCGCAGTGTGACAAAATCAGAAGACACTGCAGGGCGGGATCTCGGGCAGCGCGTACGTACAGGCGCAGTCAGCCTGACATCAAATGATGTCAGAAGAAGGGCAGTGCTAACAGCGCATGCCCAAGGTTAAACATAACATCGCAGGCTTCGGGACAGATTCAAACAACGCTGAGGATGCGGCGCTCGGTGCCATGGGGGCATGAATGCTGGCCGTGCTGCGTCTCAATGCGAAGGAAAGTCCCACCTCCGGGATGGTTTCAAGGTATGAGGGGACACATATTTTATAAGTGTTAAGTGCAGCGTCTGCAAGGAGCTGGACACATTGCCGACTACACAGCAGGGGAACAGCTGGCATTACTGAACCCCACTGACACGTGAGCAAGTGTTTTTTTCTGTGCAGCCAGCACTTCCGGGCGTCAACTGCCAGTGTTGAAACCCAGGGAATCCAGGAGGAGCAGAGTGTAGGCCGAAGCCTGCACTGGAGGCAGGTAAATATCTGTTATTGTGCCAGCTTGGCTTTTGCTGGACACGTTGCCGACTACACAGCAGGGGAACAGCTGGCATTGCTGAACCCCACTGACACGTGAGCGAGTGTTTTTTTCTGTGCAGCCAGCACTTCCGGGCGACAACTGCCAGTGTTGAAACCCAGGGAATCCAGGAGGAGCAGAGTGTAGGCCGAAGCCTGCACTGGAGGCAGGTAAATGTCTGTTATTGTGCCAACGTGGCTTTTGCTGGACACGTTGCCGACTACACAGCAGGGGAACAGCTGGCGTTGCTGAACCCCACTGACACGTGAGCGAATGTTTTTTTCTGTGCAGCCAGCACTTCTGGGCGACAACTGACAGTGTTGAAACCTGGGGAATCCAGGAGGAGCAGATTGTAAGCCGAAGCCTGCACTAGAGGCAGGTAAATGTCTGTTATTGTGCCAGCGTGGCTTTTGCTGGACACATTGCCGGGTACACAGCAGGGGAACAGCTGGCTTTACTGAACCCCACTGACACATGACCTAGTGTTTTTTTCTGTGCAGCCAGCACTTCCGGGTGACAACTGACAGTGTTGAAACCCAGGGAATCCAGGAGGAGCAGAGTGTTGGCCGAAGCCTGTACTGGAGGCAGGTAAATGTCTGTTATTGTGCCAGCGTGGCTTTTGCTGGATACGTTGCCGACTACACAGCAGGGGAACAGCTGGCGTTGCTGAACCCCACTGACACGTGAGCGAGTGTTTTTTTCTGTGCAGCCAGCACTTCCGGGCGACAACTGACAGTGTTGAAACCCAGGGAATCCAGGAGGAGCAGAGTGTAGGCCGAAGCCTGCCCTGGAGGCAGGTAAATGTCTGTTATTGTGCCAGCTTGGCTTTTGCTGGACACGTTGCCGACTACACAGCAGGGGAACAGCTGGCGTTGCTGAACGCCACTGACACGTGAGCAAGTGTTTTTTTCTGTGCAGCCAGCACTTCCGGGCGACAACTGACAGTGTTGAAACCCAGGAAATCCAGGAGGAGCAGAGTGTAGGCTGAAGCCTGCAGTGGAGGCAGGTAAATGTCTGTTATTGTGCCAGCGTGGCTTTTGCTGGACACATTGCTAGGTACACACCAGGGGAACAGCTGGCTTTACTGAACCCTACTGACACATGAGCTAGTGTTTTTTTCTGTGCAGCCAGCACTTCCGGGTAACAACTGACAGTGTTGAAGCCCAGAGACGGCAGGAGGAGCAGATAGGAGGTTTTGCCAGATACACAGCTGGGAATCAGCTGACGTTACTGAAACCCAATAACACGGCAGCAAGTGTTTGCTGTGCAGCCAGCACTTCCAGGCACCAACTGACGGTGTTAGAGCCCAGGGACAGCAGGAGGAGCAGATATGAGGTATTGCCACACACACAGCTGGGGAACAGCTGACGTTACTGAACCCCAATAACAGAGGAGCGACAGTTGACTGTGTGGACAGCACTTCCAGGCACCAACTGGCGGTGTTAGAACCCAGGGACAGCAGGAGGAGCAGATCTGAGGTATTGCCACACACACAGCTGGGGAACAGCTGACGTTACTGAACCCCAATAACAGAGGAGCGACTGTTGACTGTGCGGACAGCACTTCCAGGCACCAACTGGCGGTGTTAGAGCCCAGGGACAGCAGGAGGAGCAGATAGGAGGTTTTGCGAGATACACAGCTGGGAATCAGCTGACGTTACTGAAACCCAATAACACGGCAGCAAGTGTTTACTGTGCAGCCAGCACTTCCGGACACCAACTTGCGATGTTAGAGCCCAGGGACAGCAGGAGGAGTAGATATGAGGTTTTGACACACACACAGCTGGGGAACAGCTGACGTTACTGAACCCCAATAACAGAGGAGTGACTGTTGACTGTGCGGACAGCACTTCCAGGCACCAACTGGCGGTGCTAGAGCCCAGGGACAGCAGGAGGAGCAGATAGGAGGTTTTGCCACACACACAGCTGGGGAACAGCTGACGTTACTGAACCCCAATAACAGAGGATCGACTGTTGACTGTGCGGACAGCACTTCCAGGCACCAACTAATGGTGTTAGAGCCCAGGGACAGCAGGAGGAGCAGAGTATAGGCCGAGGCCTAATTGGATCAAGTTGAAAGTGAACCTTTAACCCCCGATGCATTAGTAACTCAAAGAGCCAACTTGTGCAACACTAATGGTGCACAAGGACAAGGTGTTTGTTTTAATTATGCTCCTTGCACACGGTGAACTAAACACTTATAAAATGTGTCCCCTGATACCGTGATACCGTCCCACAGGTGGTACTTTCCGTCGTGATGAGACCAAGCACAGCCGGCATTCACACCCCCATGCCGCCGGGCGCCGCCTCATCAGCGTTGCTTGAATCTGTCATGGAGCCCGTGCTGTTATGTTAAACCTTGGCCATGCGCAGTTAGCGCTGCCCGTCTTCTAACATCATTTGGTGTCATGCTAAGTGTGCCTGTGCGGCCGCACCGCCCGAGAAACCGCCTCGCAGTGTCTTCTGATTTAGTCCCACTGCAGGGCTGGGATTCCTGGGCATGCGCAGTGCATATCTTCGCTTCTCACTACTCTCCATCCGCCTTCTTCAGAGTGTGTGGCGTCACGTCCGTGGCATGCGAATTGGGATCAGCTGATGCCACACTGTCTGTAGAAGGCGGAGGGAGAAGAGTGAGAGGCGAAGATATGCACTGCGCATGCCCAGCAATCCCAGCCCCACAGTGTGACTAAATGAGAAGACACTGCGTGGCATGATCTTTGGCAGCGCGGCCGCACAGGCACAGCCAGCATGACATCAAATGATGTCAGAAGATGGGCAGCGCTAACTGTGCATGCCCAAGGTTAAGCATAACAGCGCAGGCTCCGGGACAGATGCAAACAACGCTGAGGAGGCGGCGCTCGGCACCATGGGGGTATGAATGCCGGCTGTGCTACGTCTCATTGCAAAGGAAAGTCCCACCTACGGGACGGTTTCACGGTATGAGGGGACACATATTTTATAAGTGTTAAGTGCAGCGTGTGCAAGAAGCAGAACTAAAAGAGCCACCTGTTCCTTGTGCAGCATTAGTGCTACACAAGGTGGCTCTTTCAGTTACAAACGGGGACAGGTTCCCTTTAATTGCTGTTGTAGTGCGGGCGTGGCGGTTGCTGGACACGTTGCCGGATACACAGCAGGGATCAGCGGACGTTACTGAAATCCAATAACACTGGGTCATGTGTTGTCTGTGCAGCCGACAATTCTGGGCAGCAACTGGCGGTGTTGGAGCCCAGGGATTAAAGTTCAGGTGGTTGAAACATGAACACAGCTGGAGTCCTGGATACTGTTGGCAACCAATTATTTAATCGGAAAGAGGAGTGGCAAATTCCTGTGAGATCCAGGCCTTGTTCATTTTCAAGAAAGTAAGCCGGTCAACGTTATCGGAGGATAGTCGCATGCGACGGTCTGTTAGTACACCACCTGCAGCACTAAAGATGCGTTCCGATAATACACTGGCAGCAGGGCAAGCCAGCACCTCCAATGCATACTGGCTAAGCTCTGGCCATGTATCCAGCTTAGAGACCCAAAACTTGAAGGGGGAAGAGCCGTCTGGGAGTACAGTAAGAGGGCAAGACATGTAGTCTGTCACCATCTGAGGGAAACGTGGCCTCCTGCTGACTGGATCTATCAGTGATGGTGTAGACCAGGGGTCCCCAACTCCAGGCCTCGAGGGCCGCCAACAGTGCAGGTTTTCAGGATTTCTTTAGTATTGCATCGGTGGTAATGTGATCATCTGCACAGGTGATGATTCCAACCCCTGTGCAATACTAAGGAAATCCTGAAAACCTGCACTGTTGGCGGCCCTCGAGGCCTGGAGTTGGGGACCACTGGTGTAGACATTTGTGGCGGGCACACAAAACTTTGCCACTATTGGAACAGACTGGTCTTGACTTGTGCTGAGCCACTGCTTTTGCTCCCCCTTTGTGCTGAGATTCCTCCACTGCCTCTACGCACAGAGCTGCTTTGTAAAGCACTAGCAGTAGCAGGCGCAGCACTGCTCTCGATTGGACTGGAGAAGATGATGGACTGCACCAGTGTGTCTTGGTACAGCCGCATTTTATGCTCCTGCTGCAACGGTGGTATGAGGGTTTGCAAATTGTCCGTGTAGCGTAGATCGAGGAGGGTGTACACCCAATAATCAGCCATGGTAAGAATGTGGGCGATGCGGCGGTCATTTCTCAGGCACTGCAGCATGAAATCAACCATGTGCTGCAGACTGCCAACTGGCCAAGAAACGCTGCCCCCTGCTTGAGGCGTGATGTCTGCCTGCTCTGCATCACCCCACCCTCGCTCTATATACTGACTACTGGAGATTTGTGTAACTCCCTCCTCTGGAAAGATGTCTTCCTCCTCCATTGACTCCTCCTCATCCTCCTCACAAAAGGTCCCCTGCCTAGTCCTTTGTGAGGAACCATGTCGCACAGACTGTCCAGAAACCGATGGCATTTCTGACTTCTCATCCCCAACCTCTTCCACCACCTCATCCCTCAGCGCTTGCAGGGTTCTTTCAAGCAGGCAGATAAGGGGGACAGTCATGCTGACTAGTGTATCATCTGCACTCGCCATCCGCGTGGATTCATCGAAGGCCCGCAAAAACTGGCATATGTCCTTCATAGTGGCCCACTCAGTGGTTGTGAAGTCTGAGCGGCGTGCACTGCGACTTGTTTGCGCCCGATGCAGCTGGTACTCCTTTACTGCTGGCTACTGCTCACACAACCGCTCCAACATATGTAACGTGGAATTCCACCTGGTGGGGAGGTCACATATGATGCAATGTTCCGGAAGACGGAATCGGAGCTGCAGAGTTGCAATGCGTGATCTGGCCATGCTGGAATGCCACAAGTGAGCACTCTCAAGGCGGACCTTGTGCAGCAGTGCATCAAGATCCGGATAGTCCCTCAGAAAACTCTGCACAACCAAATTGAGCACATGTGCCAGACATGGGATATGAGTGAGGTTGCCAAGGCCCAGAGCTGCCACCAGATTTCGGCCATTGTCACACACTACCATGCCTGGCTGGAGATTCGCTGGCGCCAACCACACGTCGCTCTCAGAATCGATGGCATTCCAGAGCTCCTGCGCTGTGTGGCTTCGATTACCCAAAGAAATTAATTTAAGTACGGCCTGTTGACATTTGGCCACAGCTGTGCTCATATCGGTTGTAACAGGTAAGCGTTCACGGGTCAAGGTGGAGGTAGACCGTGACGGCTCCTGCAGCGATGATTCTGAGGAACTGGAGTATGAGGAGGAGTCAATGTGCACAGACTGGATTCCTGCAATCCTTGGCGTTGGTACTACACGTATAGCGCCACTCGCCATGTCTGTACCCGGCTCCACAACATTGACCCAATGGGCAGTGAGGGAAAGGTATCGTCCCGGTCCATGGTGACTGGTCCACGCATCGGTGGTGAGGTGGACCTTGCTACTAACGGCGTTTAGTAGCGCATGTTTGATGTTTCCCTTCACATGCTTTTGCAGGGCAGGGACGGCTTGCCTGCTGAAATAAAAGCGGATGGGCACATTGTATTGTGGGACTGCCAATGCCATCAAGTTATGGAAGCTGTCAGTCTCCACCAGCCTGAATAAGAGCATTTCAAGTGACAGATGTTTTGCAATGCCTGCATTCAGAGCCTGTGCTCGTGGGTGGTTTGCCGAGAATGGCTGCCTTTTCTCCCATACCTGTGCTACTGATGGCTGTAGACTGGGATGGGAGTGTGAGGATGACTGGGAACGTGGTGCTGTGGGTGGAATTACACTGGGTCTCTGGACAACAGTGCCAGAGGTTCTTCCATGGCGAGCCTGTGTGGAAGCCGAACCAGCAGTGTGTGAGCTGGAGGAAGAGGCAACAACACGAGCTGAAGAGGTGGTAGGTGCCGCTGTAGGTTGGCCTAGGTCCTCAGTGTGTTTTTGTAACTCCACCGCGTGCTTGGTCCGCACATGTTTCCACATGTTTGAGGTATTGAGGTTGCTGACATTTCTACCTCAATACATGAGGTAGAAAGCAAATGTCATCTGCAACTGTGTCAAAAAAGGACCAGGCACTGCAAGTCTTGGGAGCGCCCGCTTTGGCTTTTGGAAGAGGCATGCTCCTAATGGGTGCCGAAGTGGAGGCTACGGGCACCGCAGTCTTCCCCCTCCCTCTCCCGGCTGTTTGGGGAATCTTTTTCTCAGAGCTGCTCTGTTGTGAATTCTGCTTTTGGGCTCCCTCTGGTGGTTGTAGGTGGTAATGCAGTTGTCCCTGGGCTGCAGTCTTGGACAGGTGTATCTGCTGATTGCAATTCTGACTGGGGTATTTAGGTTTGCAGGACTCATTAGTCCTTGCCAGTTGTCAATGTTTCTTGGGAAGTGTTGGACCTCTGTCTGGCTTCTCCTGCTTAGCTGCCAATTCAGCAAAGATAAGTGTCTGTTTCTTTTTTTATGGCACACAAGCTGTGAGCTTGTTTTTTTGATTGTATTCCTGCTCTGTGTGTAGGAGTCTCTGGAGTTGCAGATATACGTTCCACGTCTTTAGTTAGATGGAGGAATTTTTTGTATAATCTGCTGTGGATATTTTTGGAAGGGTTTTAATACTGACCGCACAGAACTCTGTCCTATCCTTTCCTATTTTAGCAAGAGTGGCATCTTGTGTAAACCCTGTTTTCTGACTGTGTGTGTCATTCCTCTCCTACTCACAGCCAATATTTGTGGGGGGGCTGCCTATCCTTTGGGGTTCTGCTCTGAGGCAAGGTAGAATTCCTATTTCCATCTTTAGGGCTATTTAGTCCTCCGGCTGTGACGAGGTGTCTAGATCTTGTTAGGTACACCCCACGGCTACTTCTAGTTGCGGTGTTAAGGATTTGCGGTCAGTATAGTTACCACCTACTCCAGTGAAAGTTTTCATGCTGCTCCAAGGTCACCGGATCATAACACTGCTCCCACCACCTTCCTGGTCCTCACGCCATGATGGGTCGAGGACCTCATCATCTACCCTCTTCCACCAACTGCTTCTCCTGAGTAGTCTCGGCAGCACAGTATGTACCAGAAACTGGCACCTGAGTCTCATCATCTGATGGGTACTGAGAAGTTGTAACTGGAGGCACTGTCCCACCCGCCTCTTCTGATTCAGAGAGACAAAGCTGTTGGGCATCACTGCATACAGCCTCTTTTTATGATTCTCTAATGCTGCTTGGCTGGCCACCTGTTTCCAAGCCAAGAGATTCAGAGAAGAGACATAGAAATGGCTCCTGTCCTGGGCTCTCTGACTGCCTGGGCAATTTGGCAGGTGGTGAAGAGACAGATGGTTGCTCTTCAGTGCTCTGTGCCTGAGAGGATGTGGCACTAATTGAAGTCGATGCGTTAGCTGCCATCCATCCGACAACGGCTTCAATTTGTTTGTCCCGCAGCAGCGGGGTATGGCGAGCTCTGACAAAGCTGCGCATGAAGGTCTGCTCCTTGCTAAAACTGGGGGATGATGAGTCACCAATGCCGGCAGCTGGAGCAGAATCCCCACATCCTCTCCCTGCTCCACGCCCACGCCCACGTGCCTTACTCCCTGCCTTCTTCATCGTGTTAGACTTATAAAGATCGGCAGAAAAGTATTAACGGCTTAGTGTGCTTATTCCTGAACAGCTGCTAACAGGTATAAGAAACACTTATTTTATGGAGTGTGGACTAGACTTTATTATGAGCTTATGTGGCCTACACAACAGTAAAGTGGAGTGCTTGGTGAACTTTGGGTTTGTTTTGCAGAACAGACACTACAGAGTGAGCGCAGTACTCACACACAGACCGTGCAGACAGCCGTGAACGGCACTGCAAGTCCAAGAAAAGCTCCTTTATCTAATCCTATATAGTGTTTTTCCACAATCTAGCGGGATACAGATGGAAAGACACTAATAGGATATTTTTGGAAAAATGTGCAGCTGGCTGCAGCACTAAGTGCAATTTAGAACAATGGATTCAGCTGTATGAGGAAGTGACGCACCCTGAGCTGGCCACAACCGGCTGTGGCTGCGGACAGACTACAAAGCGAGCTGCACTCACACACAGACCGTGCAGACAACCACGAACGGCGCTGCAAGGCCAAGAAAAGCTCCTCTATCTAATCCTATATAGTGTTTTTCCACAATCTAGCGGGATACGGATGGAAAGACACTAATAGGATACTATTTAAAAAAGTTGCAGCTGGCTGCACTAATTGCAATTTAGGACAATGGATTCAGCAGTATGAGGCAGTGATGCACCCTGAGCTGAACACAACCGGCTGTGGCTGCGGACAGACTACAGAGTGAGCTGCACTCACACAGACCGTGCAGACAGCCGAGAACGGCGCTGCAAGGCCAAACAAAGCTCCTCTATCTAATCCTATGTAGTGTTTTTCCACAATCTAGCAGGATACAGATGGAAAGCCACTAATATAGGATATATTTGAAAAAATGTGCAGCAGGCTGCACTAATTGCAAAAAAGGACAAAGGATTTAGCAGTATTAGGCAGTGAAGCACCCTGAGCTGAACACAACTGGCTGTGGCTATGGACAGACAACAGAGCGAGCTGCACTCACACACACAGACTTTGCAGACAGCTGTGATCAGCGCTGCAAGGCAAAAGCAAGGTGAACACACAGCGGTTGCTAAATTAGCCTGGATTAAGCACAATTAAGCAAATCGCAATCTCTAAACTGGCCTTCAGAACACAGCGTCCTGTCCCTATCTGAATTCACAGCAGAGTGAGCCCAAAATGGCGGCGGCGACTTTTATAGGGCATCGTGACATCATTTCAGCAGCCAATCACAGCCATGCCAGTAGTTACATGCCCACCATGCAGAACAGGATGTGCCCACACTTCAAATTATTCCTCATTGGCTGTTTAAAAAAAAAACGGGAGTTTGCATGATGGGAATTTCCGATTCCGGTTTCCGATATACTGAAAGTATCGGAACTCGGTATCGGAATTCCGATACCGCGAATATCGGCCGATACCCGATACTTGCGGTATTGGAATGCTCAACACTAGCAGTGAGACATAGAAAAAGGTATCGGATTCATCAGTCTATTCTATATGCCATGCCACCGTTCATATTAAAGTTAACAATTTATCAGCAATAGAAGAAAAATCCCAGTGCTAAAATGCATAATCTTACCTAGGGAAGTAAATCCGGATGCTCAAAAGTCCGGAGTGCGGTACTAGGACCCTAAAACCATGCGTCCTCTTATACAAACTAGCTGAACCCTGTGTACAGGTACTTCCGGGTGACCGGGACGGGCTGGAGTGTCTAGTGCGCATGCGCAAGCGGCCAGTGAACCGAGTGAAGCCGAGTGGAGCCGAAAAAAGCCGATAGACCCGGCCGATCACATGACTCCCCTGCTTATTGTCAGTGAGGGTCAGCGCCCGTCTGTTGGAAACAAAAAGGAAGAAAGACAATTCAAAAAATAATATTACAACAGGATAATACCTACCTTGGATTGTATAATTAAATGAATGGATGACAAGTGGAGGTGTAACAAATGAAAATATACCCAATAAAATATGGAGATATACAGAATCGTAATATGGAGATATAGAGAATCATAATATGTAATAGACCCTAATTGAATCAAGAATAGAGGTAGACAGTAAAGGGTTTGTACTAAAAATGGTCACCTAATGCATGATCTCATACTCCCTATTAAGACCCTATTTCTGTGTCTCACCACTGCTCACCCTGGCTTACAAGCAGGTGGATTCTGGTTTCCCTTCTCCCCTTTCCTTTTTCCATTTCCTTCTTCCCCCGGAGTTTGCTGGATATATTATTTGACATATTATACTATACTATATCATATTTACACTGGTATACATATCGATTAACTTTTTTACAAGTGGAGATTTTTTTCACATGGTTGTCTTTTGAATCCTTGCCATATTCTACTATATGCACTTGTCTTTGACAATGATAATCTGTGACTACAATGAGAATGATAGATTCATGGATTTATTTCTTATATGTTTGCATATATATATTTACTTGGCAGATATTATTATTCTTTTTGCCTTTAGTTCATTATTTGGTTTTCTTTATGTAATATCTAATGAATTTAATGTAAAATTATATTTTGGTATTTCTTGATAAAGGCTCATGAATTAGCCGAAACATTGAACTATGATACCTGCATCATGTACTTCATTTGTCCTTTTTTGTGCGGAATTGGCTTAAATATGAAATTAAATAATCAATATTTTGAAATACAATAAATCTAATTTTTGCTTGGAGAATCAGTGTACAAGTCTGTGGATACAGTAATAGACCCTGCTCAAGCATTATTTTATCCAAATGAGTTCCTCTATTCCTTGGAGCCACAAGGATTTCCTCCTCACAACCTCTTTCTAAAACCTGGAGCACCTATTCTGCTATTGAGAAATTTGGATCCACCAAAGCTGTGTAATGGAACAAGACTCTTGATTAAGAACCTGTTTCCACATGTAATTGAGGCAACCATTTTGACAGGATGTGCCACAGGAGAAGATGTTTTCATTCCAACAATTCCTCTCATTCCATCTTATTTGCCTTTTGATTTTAAGTGCCTCCAGTTTCCTGTTCAATTGGCATTTGCTGTGTCCATCAACAAGGCTCAGGGACAGTCCTTGAAAGTAGTTGGAATCGATTTACAATCTCCATGCTTTTCTCATGGTCAACTTTATGTGGCCTGTTTAAGAGTTGGAACAGCCAAAAATCTGTTCGTCTTTGCACCTGAATGAAAAACTAAGAATGTCGTTTATCAAAAGGCTCTCGAATAAGTAGTAGAAGATTACTTCACATTACTTGGACAATTTAGTTAAATCTGTGTGGAATATCCCTGGTGTTGAAATATATGTTGTGAAATGTGTTCCGAATGGAAACGGAGGCACAGAAGTTGAAGTTCACATTCATTTTTATTAGGATTTAACGTGGAACCTCAGGACCATGCTCTGGGGGCTCCGAAGGGGGCATGACTACGTGAGCCCCAGACACCAGTGGTAAGTCCCCTCAAACAGGGTATACTTTTTTTAAATTTTGTGTTTTGGGATGTAGTCAACCCATGGCGCATGTACCCTTGTCCACCCATCTTTTTAAGACAGATTTTAATTAGAGCACAACTGGATTCTTTTTCTTCCTAATTTCATTTGAGGTCTGTTTAGCTACATATAGAGGTGAGTCACTAGTGATGGGCGAATACTAAAATGCTCGGGTGCTCTTTGCTTGGGTCGAGCAAGTTGGAATGCTCAAGTGCTCGACCCGAGCAACAAGCCCAATGTAAGTCTATGGGAAACTCAAGCATTTTTTGGCAGCCCCCCGGCAGTCTGCAGAGGGACTAGAAGTTGCGGAAATTGATGGGAACAGTGCTCAAATGACATGGGAACAGTATGGAGAAGACTCCTGGAAGCATTTCTGACTTCCAGGTCACTGCTGTGAACAATATTGTCAGAGTCTTACGCCACTTTTACAGACTCACAATAAAACATACAAAAATAAAACCAAAATGGATTTTCCTGGAAAATATGTTAAGGAACATCCTTTCCAGGGTAATGACTTGTATATAAGGCAAAATAAATAACCAAAAACAAAAATGCTCCTCCACACCTTGGGCTATGTTCACACGTAGCGTTTTGATGCATTTTTGAACATTAGCATTGCTTTTAACCAAGACAAATGCATTCACTGGGAAATGTCATTTTAGCATTTTACAACCTTATCTGGCCATGTGATGTGTGACACATCATCAGACACATCTTGTTTCAGTTATGAAGGAGGTTCTCTGAAGGTCACAAAGCCTATATTTTATAGGGCCATCAGGGGGACTTTACTAATCTTAAAGGGCCAGCAGTCGACCCTCACTATTCTTAGAGAGTCATTTGTCGGCTATGCTATGTTTTTCCCATTATTAAACTGTGGGTCTGCAATACTGTTATTGCGTATGCAGTGAGTGGCAGGGCTGCCCAAATTTTGGATGCACCCCAATACCCCTTTGAAGAGACGTACAGGATGGCCTTCTGAAAACAATGTTCCCATTATTAGGAAGTGGGTGTGCCATACTGTTTGCTTATGGAGTGAATGCAAGGGCTGCCAAAAAAATTGGAAGCACTCCAATGCCCCATTGAAGAGATGCAGAGAAGGGCCTCATGAAAAAATGTTCCCTTTCTTAGCAAGTGGGCTTCCCATAGTGTTTGCCTATGCAGTGAATGCAAGGCCTGCCAAAAATTTGGCGGCACTCTAATGCCCCTTGAAGAGACGTAGAGGAGGGACCCATGAAACTTTTTTCCCATTCTTAGCAAGTGGGTTTCCCATAGTGTTTGCCTATGCAGTGATGCAAGGGCTGCCAAACATTTGGAGGCACCCCAATACCCTTTTGAAGAGACGTTCAGGAGGGCCTCATGAAAAAATGTTCCCATTATTGGGAAGTGGGTCTCCCATAGTGTTTGCCTATGCAGTGAAAGCAAGGGCTGCCCAAAATTTGGAGGCACTTCAATGCCCCTTTGAAGAGACATACAGGAGGGCCTCCTGAAAACAATGCTCCCATTAATAGGAAGTGAGTCTCCCATAGTGTTTGCCTATGCAGTGAAAGCAAGGGCTGCCCAAAATTTGGTCGCACCCCAATAGCCTTTTGAGGAGACGTAAAGGAGGGCCTCCTGAAAACAATGTTCCCATTGTTAGGAAGTAGGTGTCCCATACTGTTTGCCTATGGAGTGAATGCAAGGGCTGCCAAAAAAATTGGAAGCACTCCAATGCCCCATTGAAGAGATGTAGAGAAGGGCCTCATGAAAAAATGTTCCCATTATTAGGAAGTGGGTCTCCCATAGTCTTTGCCTATGCAGTGAATGCAAGGGCTGCCAAAAATTTAGAGGCACTCCAATGCCCCCTTGAAGAGACGTAGAGTAGGGACTCATGAAACTTTTTTCCCATTCTTATCAAGTGGGTTTCCCATAGTGTTTGCATAAACAGTGATGCAAGGGCTGCCAAACATTTGGAGGCACCCCAATACCCCTTTGAAGAGACATACAGGAGGGCCTCCTGAAAACAATGTTCCTATTAATAGGAAGTGAGTCTCCCATAGGGTTTGCCTATGCAGTGAGTGCAAAGGCTGTCAAAAATTTGGAGGCACTCCAATGCTTCTTGGAAGAGATGTGGAGGAGGGCCTCATAAAAAATGTTCTCAATAGAAAGGAGCGGGTCTCCTAGACTTGTAGTGCCCATGCACTAAGTGTATGGGCTGACAAACATTTACTCATGGAGGGTATACAAGAATATACTGTACACCAATTTTTTGTTTGCGGGCATCATAAACACCATTTAAAAAAATGATGTGGGTGTTGCGTCATGGACCATGGTCACTCTGGTGATAAGGTGGTGGAGGAGGAGGATTAGGAGAAGGGAAAGACAACAGCAAATAGCCAAAATCAGGAAGCGTATACCCATGTGTGGGTGTGAAGAGGTTCATGGGAATAAACCTCCCAAAAAAACACTTTAGTTTATGTTACGCTGCTATCATTCAGTGGTGTTAAGAAGCCTGGCCCAATTCGGCTATTGTTCATTTGTATAAAAGTCAGTCTGTCAGCATTTTCAGTTGACAGTCAAATGCACTTATCAGTTATAATTCCACCAGTGGCACTAAAAACCTGCTCTGACAAAATGCTAGCTGCAGGGCAGGCCAGTACCTCCAAGGCATAGAGAGCCAGTTCATGCCACGCGTCCAGCTTGGGTACCCATTAATTATAAGGCACAGAGGAATCATGGAGGATGTTGGTACTGTCAGCAAGGTACTCCCTCAGCATCTTCCCAAACTTTGAAATTCTTTTGAGAGTACCATGCTCCTGAGGGCCTGTGCAATAGAAGGGTCTGAGAAAACTCTCTCAGAACTTTGCCAGTGTTCCTCTGCCTCTGCTGGATTGGAGTTGTGTCTCTCTGGCCTGTACGCCTTGGTTGTCCAATGAAGTGTGACCTCCAGCGTTTTCAGATGGGAATTTTTTTAATAATTCCACAACAAGGGCCTTCTGGTATTGCCCCATTTTAGACCTGTCCGCCTCGGGAATAAGAGATAGAAAGTTCTTCTTGTACCGTGGGTCTAGAAGTGTTACCAGCCAGTAATTACTGTCACCCAAAAATTTGAGAACGCGAGGGTCACGGGAAAGGCAGCGTAACATAAACTCAGCCATGCGTGCCAGACTGATAACAGGCAAGATTTCTGTGTCCTCACCAAGAGGACGACTGACCATGCTCTCATCCTCCTCCTTCCTGTCCTGAGGCCATCCACGCTAAAAAGATGGTATGACAGTTGTGCAGGTAGTACCATCTATAGCGCATGAAAATAGCTCCTGTTCTTCCTCCTCCTCCTCTTCCTCATTGTCACCCAATCCACGTTGGGATGAGATTAGGCTGGGCTGTGTGTATTCACCCTATATGGCTCCTTGCTCCATCTCATCGTGCTCCGTCTGCAATGCATCCTCTTTGATTCTGAGCAGAGAGCCTTTCAGAACACAGAGAAGTGGGATGGTAAGGCTAATTATGGCGTCATCACCGCTCACCATCTTGGTGAAGTCCTCAAAGTTTTGGAGTATGGTACATAGGTCTGACATCCATGTCCATTCCTGAGGTCAGTGGAAGCTGTAGCTGACTTTCTAAAATGGGCAGACAGATGGCATACTTTGACAAGCAGATTCAGCAACTTTGGGTAGGCTTTGAGAATTCGCTGAACCATGAGGTTAAGCACATGGCCAGGCATGGTACTGCATGAGCTCGCCTCACCTCAGAGCCGCCATCAGGTTCCAGCCATTGTCACATACGACCAAGCCTGGCTGGAGGTTCAGTGGTGTCAGTAACAGATCTGACTGCTCTTTCAGAGCTTTCCTCAACTCTTCAGCATTGTGTGGTTTGTCACCTAAGCATATTAGTTTCAGCACAGCATGTTGCCGCTTGGCTGAGGCAGTGCTGCCGTGCTTCCAGTTTGTGACTGATGTGGTCATTTTGGAGATGGAGGCTGAAGAGGAGGAGGTGCAGGAGCTATAGACTGTGGGGGCAACCCTGATTGACTTAGAGCCCGCAATCCTCGGCATCGGGAGGACATGTTCCATCCCAAGGTCTGACTGGGTCCTGACTTCCACTATGTTAAACCAGTGCGCCATCAGCAATATGTACAGTTTCTGCCCAAAAGCACTAGTCAACATGTCCATGGTCAGGTGGACTTTCCCAGTAACTGGATTGTTGAGAGCACGGCTAATGTTGTGGGACACGTGCTTGTGTAATGCAGGAATGGCACACTGAGAGAATTAGTGGCAGCTGGGGACCAAGTATAGAGGGACGGCTGCCATCATCAGGTTGCAGAGAGCTTCCATCTCCATGAGCCTAAAAAGGCAACATTTTGAGAGCAAGCAGTTTCGAAATGTGTGAATTTAGTAATGAGGCCTGTGGGGCTTTGGCTGCATATTTGCTCTTGCGTTCCAAGGACAGGTGTATGGACAGCTGACCACTGAGCTGGGACAAGGATGTGGACGTGCTTACTGATGGTGCTAGTTGAGTGTGTGCAAAGACAGGTGCAGGGCTGGAGGCTTTTTCGCATGTACCATGGACAGGGGATTGGCTTGCACACACAACAGCGGAAGTAGAAGTGGTGTCACCTGCAGACACTGTTCCTGGACCCCTGGGTTTGGCCCACAAAGTCGGGTGCTTTGCTGCCATGTGCCTGATCATGCTGGTGGTGGTCAGGCTGGTAGTTTTGTTACCCCTGCTGATGCTGGCCTGGCAGGTGGTGCAAATAGCCTTTTTAGGGTTAATGGCAGAGTCTTTAAAGAACAACCAGACTCCGAAAGACCTAACAGTTGTATTGGCAACTTCAGTCGCCTTGGTGTAAAGGGGAATGGTTGCCTGCCTTCTGTCACGGCTACTGAGGCTTGATCGTGGTGACAGGGTGGTGGTTGCAAAGTGACTGGAAGCTTTATCCGCTATCCAACCAACAACCTTTTGACACTGCTCTGCGTTCAATAGTGGTGTGCTGTGGACCCCTAGTAATTGGGACAGGAAGGTCGGGCGAGAAGATGTGGGTGTTGGTTGTGGCACAATTTCAGCTTGTCTACGACCTCGGCCTCTGCATGCACCATGACCATCACATCTAGTTCCTAACCCTTGCCACGCACCTTACCCATTTTAAATGGAGGACAATATTTTCCACGTTCACTACAAATGGCTGAATTTTTAGTGAACTTATATGTGATTCATGTGACGGACAAACCACAGTTTTGAGTAGCTGGCCTATAGGTAACTATTTTTACCAGCAAATTGGTGTCAATAACTTCGCTAACACACTGCAACAAAATTTAAATGGAGGCCAGAAATGGCAGAATTTTGAGCTCAATTATTTGTGATCCGTGTGATGGACAAACCACAGTTTTGAATAGCTGGCCTGTAGGTAACTATTTTTACCAGCAAACTGGTGTCAATAACTTCTCTAACACACTGCAACAAAATTTAAATAGAGGCCAGAAATGGCAGAATTTTGAGCTCAATTATATGTGATCTGTGTGACAGACAAACCACAGTTTTAAATAGATGGATTTTTAGCACTGTAATATGCCAACAAGTGCCAACAAGCAAATTGAGCAGAAAAACTGTGTTCTCTGAATTACTTTTTAGTCAATAATCAGGACTAAGATTCAAAAAAATTATTCCTTGCCCATTATACCTGGGGTTATGTCTAGAAATATCTGTAATAGCAGCAGAAGACAGAACTGGAATGGACCCTCTTGCTATATGCACTCCAGTCTGCCACATACACTGCCCGCCTGCCTAGCACTGATAACTAGGGTTGAGCGAAACGGATCGGCCAATTACAAAAGTCGCCGACTTTTGGCAAAGTCGGGTTTCGAGAACCCGACCCGATCCCACTGTGGGATCAGGTCGGCGGTCGGCGATCTTCGATCCAAAGTCGGGTTTCGTTTATATATATATATATACATATATATATATATATATATATCATTGAGACACATATATATATATATATATATATATTTATATTTACTTCAGCGCGATATAGCAGAAAAGCCAGTAATTCAATTGCCGGCTTTTCATTTCTCCTTCCTAAACCCGACATGATATGAGACACGGTTTACATACAGTAAACCATCTCATATCCCCATTTTTTTTGCATATTCCACACTACTAATATTAGTAGTGTGTATGTGCAAAATTTGGGCGCTTGTAGCTATTAAATTTAAGGATTAAATCGCGGAAAAAATTGGTGTGGGCTCCCGCGCAATTTTCTCCGCCAGAGTTGTAAAGCCAGTGACTGAGGGCAGATATTAATAGCCTGGAGAGGGTCCATGGTTATTAGCCCCCCTGGCTAAAAACATCTGCCCCCAGCCACCCCAGAAAAGGCACATCTGGAAGATGCGCCTATTCTGGCACTTGGCCACTCTCTTCCCATTCCCGTGTAGCTGTGGGATATGGGGTAATGAAGGGTTAATGTCACCTTGCTATTGTAAGGTGACATTAAGCCAGATTAATAATGGAGAGGCGTCAATTATGACACCTATCCATTATTAATCCAATAGCATGAAATGGTTAAAAAAAACACACACACATTATTAAAAATTATTTTAATGAAATAAACACACAGGCTGTTTTATCTTCAGTTATAGTTACCTTCAGTCGCGGTGATGCGCCCTCTGCTGGATGTCCCTCGAGGGTGGGAACTTTCCTGGAAAGCTCCCAGGCTCGAGTTCATATGAGGACATCCAGCAGAGGGCGCATCACCGCGAATGAAGGTAACTACAGGTCATTGACCTACATTACCTTCATTTCCCGAGGTTTTGCAGGCAGGAGCACAGCTGCATTATAGCAGAGCTCCTGCCTGTAAAATATTTTAACCCCTTCAGATGGATTTACATCGTGGGACGTTACAGATCAACAGAAGGTATGTATATTGTTGGTTTATTATTTTTCCTTTGTTACAGAGCGAGGGTCTTCAGGTGGATTGAGAGAACAATAAAATATTAAAACAACCTGTGTGTTTATTTCATTAAAATAATTTTTTAATGCCATACGGATTACATACGGAGCATGCCATGCGCAAAATACGCTGACACACCCTGTCTACGGAGGAGATACGGACCACTATTTTGGGGACTTTTCTGCGTATTACGGCCGTAATTTACGGACCGTATTTTTATACGCTGAGTGTGAGGCCGGCCTTAGATGGATTGGCCTGCAAGCGTCACATTGCGTTTGCAGAGCCCCTAATCTACCTAAACAGTAGAAACCCCCCACAAGTGACACCATTTTGGAAAGTAGACCCCCCAAGGAACTCATCTAGATGTGTTGTGAGAGCTTTGAACCCCCTAGTGTTTCACTACAGTTTATAACTCAGAGCCATGCAAATAAAAAATATTTTTTTTCCACAAAAATTATTTTTAGCCCCCAGTTTTGTATTTTTCCAAGGGTAACAGGAGAAATTGGACCGTAAATATTGTTGAACAATTTGTCCTGAGTAAGATGATACCTGACATGTGGGGGGGAACCACCGTTTGAGCACATGGCAGAGCTCGGAAGGGAAGGAGCATCATTTGGAATGCAGACTTGGATGGATTGGTCTGCAGACGTCACATTGCGTTTGCAGAGGCCCTAATGTACCTAAACAGTAGAAACCCCCCACAAGTGACCCCATATTGGAAACTAGACCCCCCAAGGAACTTATCTGGATGTGTTGTGAGAACTTTGAGCCCCCAAGTGTTTCACTACAGTTTATAACGCAGAGCCGTGAAAATAAAAAATAAAAATTTCCCCCCAAAATAATTTTTTAGCCCGCAGTTTTGTATTTTCCCAATGGTAACAGAAGAAATTGGACCCCAAAAGTTGTTGTCCAATTTGTCCTGAGTACGCTGATACCCCATATGTGGGGGGAACTTCCGTTTGGGCGCATATGAGGGCTCGGAAGGGAAAGAGTGCCATCTGCAATTCAGACTTAGATGGAATGATCTGCAGGCGTCACATTGCATTTGCAGAGCCCCTAATGTACCTAAACAGTAGAAACCCCCCACAAGTGACCCCATATTGGAAACTAGACCCCCAAAGGAACTTATCTACATGTGTTTTGAGAACTTTGAGCCCCCAATTGTTTCAGTACAGTTTATAATGCAGAGCCGTGAAAATAAAAAATCTTTTTTTTCCCACAAAAATTATTTTTAGCCCCCAGTTTTGTATTTTCCCAAGGGTAACAGGAGAAATTGGACCCCAAACGTTGTTGTCCAATTTGTCCTGAATACGCTGATACCCTATATTTTGGGATAAACCCCTGTTTGGGCACACGGGAGAGCTCGGAAGGGAAGGAGCACTGTTTTACTTTTTCAACGCAGAATTGGCTGGCATTGAGATCGGACGCCATGTCCCGTTTGGAGAGCCCCTGATGTGCCTAAACATTTGGAAACCCCCCAATTATAACTGAAACCCTAATCCAAACACACCCCTAACCCTAATCCCAACGGTAACCCTAACCACACCTGTAACCCAGACACACCCTTAACCCTAATCCCAACCCTATTCCCAACCGCAAATGTAATCCAAACCCTAACCCTAACTTTAGCCCCAACCCTAACTGTAGCCTTAACCCTAGCCCCAACCCTAACCCTAGCCCTAACCCTAACCCTAACCTTAACCCTAGCCCTAACCCTAGCCCTAACCCTAGCTCTAACCCTAACCCTTACCCTAGCCCTAACCCTAATGGGAAAATGGAAATAAATACATTTTTTTTTAATTTTTTAATTTTTCCCTAACTAAGCGGGTGATGAAGGGGGGTTTGATTTACTTTTATAGCGGTTTTTTTAGCGGATTTTTATGATTGGCAGCCGTCACACACTGAAAGACACTTTTTATTGCAAAAAATATTTTTTGCGTTACCACATTTTGAGAGCTATAATTTTTCCATCTTTGAGTCCACAGAGTCATGTGAGGTCTTGTTTTTGCAGGACGAGTTGACGTTTTTATTGGTTACATTTTCAGGCACGTGACATTTTTTTATTGCTTTTTATTCCGATTTTTGTGAGGCAGAATGACCAAAAACCAGCATTTCATGAATTTCTTTTGGGGGAGGCGTTTATACTGTTCCGCGTTTGGTAAAATTGATAAAGCAGTTTTATTCTTCGGGTCAGTACGATTACAGCGATACCACTACTAAAGCAGGATGGCACCATTGAAGCTCTAAAAAACTATAGGGAGAAAAATACTTTATCTAAAAAACTAATTAAAGCTGCCAAAAAGGAAACAGAGAAGCACATTGCTAAGGAAAGTAAAACTAATCCCAAACTGTTCTTCAACTATATCAATAGTAAAAAAATAAAAACTGAAAATGTAGGCCCCTTAAAAAATAGTGAGGAAAGAATGGTTGTAGATGACGAGGAAAAAGCTAACATATTAAACACCTTCTTCTCCGCGGTATTCACGTTGGAAAATGAAATGCTAGGTGAAATCCCAGGAAACAATGAAAACCCTATATTAAGGGTCACCAATCTAACCCAAGAAGAGGTGCGAAACCGGCTAAATAAGATTAAAATAGATAAATCTCCGGGTCCGGATGGCATACACCCATGAGTACTAAGAGAACTAAGTAATGTAATATATACAAGAAAGAGAACAGCTGACCGCACCACCGCTACTCCGACCAAGACTCCCAGAATTCACAGTTTCTAGCCAGCCGGCAGACCTGTGGTGCTCCAGCCGGAACAACGAACATAGGCGATACAGCAGCAAGACGAAGAAACTTGGTGGCACTCATCGGTCTTCAAACAGGTATTTTATTGCTTCATAACTTCACGGCACGGGGGTGTATACAGAAAGAGAGCAGCAGGCGAACGACGGCCGTTTTGCGCCCTCCCGGCGCTTCAACGGGTTCAAAGCGCTAAGCCGTTGAAGTTATGAAGCAATAAAATACCTGTTTGAAGACCGGTGAGTGCCGCTAAGTAATGTAATAGATAAACCATTATTTCTTATTTTTAGGGACTCTATAGCGACGGGGTCTGTTCCGCAGGACTGGCGCATAGCAAATGTGGTGCCAATATTCAAAAAGGGCTCTAAAAGTGAACCTGGAAATTATAGGCCAGTAAGTCTAACCTCTATTGTTGGTAAAATATTTGAAGGGTTTCTGAGGGATGTTATTCTGGATTATCTCAATGAGAATAACTGTTTAACTCCATATCAGCATGGGTTTATGAGAAATCGCTCCTGTCAAACGAATCTAATCAGTTTTTATGAAGAGGTAAGCTATAGGCTGGACCACGGTGAGTCATTGGACGTGGTATATCTCGATTTTTCCAAAGCGTTTGATACCGTGCCGCACAAGAGGTTGGTACACAAAAGGAGAATGCTTGGTCTGGGGGAAAATGTGTGTAAATGGGTTAGTAACTGGCTTAGTGATAGAAAGCAGAGGGTGGTTATAAATGGTATAGTCTCTAACTGGGTCGCTGTGACCAGTGGGGTACCGCAGGGTCGGTATTGGGACCTGTTCTCTTCAACATATTCATGAATGATCTGGTAGAAGGTTTACACAGTAAAATATCGATATTTGCAGATGATACAAAACTATGTAAAGCAGTTAATACAAGAGAAGATAGTATTCTGCTACAGATGGATCTGGATAAGTTGGAAACTTGGGCTGAAAGGTGGCAGATGAGGTATAACAATGATAAATGTAAGGTTATACACATGGGAAGAAGGAATCAATATCACCATTACACACTGAACGGGAAACCACTGGGTAAATCTGACAGGGAGAAGAACTTGGGGATCCTAGTTAATGATAAACTTACCTGGAGCAGCCAGTGCCAGGCAGCAGCTGCCAAGGCAAACAGGATCATGGGGTGCATTAAAAGAGGTCTGGATACACATGATGAGAGCATTATACTGTCTCTGTACAAATCCCTAGTTAGACCGCACATGGAGTACTGTGTCCAGTTTTGGGCACCGGTGCTCAGGAAGGATATAATGGAACTAGAGAGAGTACAAAGGAGGGCAACAAAATTAATAAAGGGGATGGGAGAGCTACAATACCCAGATAGATTAGCGAAATTAGGATTATTTAGTCTAGAAAAAAGAATAATAACCATGTATAAGTATACAAGGGGACAATACAAATATCTCGCTGAGGATCTGTTTATACCAAGGAAGGTGACGGGCACAAGGGGGTATTCTTTGCGTCTGGAGGAGAGAAGGTTTTTCCACCAACATAGAAGAGGATTCTTTACTGTTAGGGCAGTGAGAATCTGGAATTGCTTGCCTGAGGAGGTGGTGATGGCGAACTCAGTCGAGGGGTTCAAGAGAGGCCTGGATGTCTTCCTGGAGCAGAACAATATTGTACACTGACCTGCAGAAAAGGAACTGAGCGGCACTCGATGTGTTAATCTTCACAGGCAGTAACAGTATAGGAGAAGTCTGGGCATAAACTTCAAGCCACCAGTCTATGTGTTTGCAGATGCCAGGTGGTGCTTAGCATATAAAGCAGACAGACTTTCCAACTTGTTAAATAACAAAAGATGCAGCACTCACCAGATTCTTGCTGAAGATAGTGTCCTTTATTCGCTTAAAGCGATGTGAGACATTATGCGGAGAGGCGGCAGGAAAGAGGATTAGGTGCGGGGGAGAGGAGAAGGACTAACGGCCGTTTCACGCAAAATGCGCTTCCACGGGTCCAGGTCCACAATCAAGTGTGTCATTTCCTTTTTATAGGAGTCGACAGGTGAGTGAAGAAAGTGAGTAAGTGTAAAAACAACGTATAATTACACATAACAATTAAAATCACTTTGTGCTGCGGAAATGCATAAACAATAACATTGGAATATACAATTATTACAATCACAAGATGCAATATTTGGAATGAATCATTATTGCAATCATAAAAATATTGACATGTCAAGTTTGTCATTTAGTCCTATTGGACCTTGAGCGTTTGTCTTTATAATCCACCTTGCTTCATGTTCTTTATAATCCACCTTGCTTCATGTTAAATGGCAGGAAGAGAGGGTGCGGCAGAATTCTTTATGGAATGTAACCATAAAGAGGAATTGGAAATGATAAGCACTAAAACAATGGAAAATAAAATCCACAATTTGGCCGAAAGAGAAATCAGACTATATTGGACAATTAAATCATTAAAGTCGTACGTAGAATGTGAACGTGTTCCTAGAGGACTCCGAGTGTTTAAAGACATCTCGCAATTTATGGATGATATTTCATTTGAGAAGGCATGGGAACAAATTCATCTTCAGTGTTCCCAAAATTTATTACTATTAGTGATTTCTCAGAATGAAAAGGAGTATGGAATTCTATGCGAGCAATTAGAGAAAGCCGAAAAAGAACTGTTGTCAAGAATAACGGAAACGCAATATAATCTTTTCCTCAAAAAATTGGAGAAAAAATTGGTAGTGATTCAATTAGACACCAAACAAAAGAAAAAAGAAAAATTCTTAAGAGATAAAAATGATTTTGAATCAGGGCAAGTCTTCTCGTGGAACAAAAATAAAAAGAGATTTTTTCAGAGAAACCGTCAAGTAAGAACTCAGAATAAGAAAAAAAAAACACAGAGAGACGGTTGGATTACCGATTCCGATTCCAGTGGGGTTGAGGAGCAGATGGAAAATATCAACATGGCAACAACATCGCAGAGAGATAATATCCCTTTAGGAGGAAAACCAGACGAGGGGGCCGGTAAAACAGGAATGCAGAAAAAATGCAAGCAAGTGTCGTGGAGGAAATAGTACCAGTTAATAATGAACTTCAAATTATAAATTTGTCCAATAAAATACTATCTGCAGATCAAAGACAAGTATTGTCGCTTGGTTTAAACTTCTGCTTGCCAGAAGAATTCGATCTGACCGAGTTTAAAGTAGATCTGTTTAAATGCACACGAAAATTGCATCTGCATAAACATTTTCTATCTCAAAAAAACACCAATGAAACCTCAGCAAAACCAACAACGGAAGTTCCGGCTTCCATAGGTAATCTTGGCTTTATGGCGTTTCCTCCGGATAATGAGAAAGACATAGAAGTTATGTGGCTTCTAACTAGTTTAAGCGAAGAGACTCCTAATGTAGATCATTTAGGAGCCAGTTCTATCACTGAACCTATTGTGGAGCCTTTCAAGGGAGGAGTGCAATCCTGCTTTATGCCACCAATCGCCCCGGGGAATTCTATCGATTTATTTCAGGACTTGGTCCTAAAAGATGTAGAGGCATTGCTGTACCGAAAACCTTTAAGAAATTTAACGTTAAATGAGGACAGAGCCCTTAGGGAAATGCAGCAGTGGAAAGACGTAGTCATAAGAAAGGCGGACAAGGGGGGGAATCTAGTAATACTCAACAAAGATTATTACATTAATGAAGCATTGTCGCAATTAAATGATAGGGATACATATATCCCGTTGGACAACAATCCCACATCTAAATTTAAAGATAAATTAAGATCTTTATTGAATAAATATGTGGTAAAAGGCGTATTAACAAAAAATAGAGCAGAAAAGCTTCTTCCAGAACACCCCAAAATTCCACACTGGTATAGCATTCCCAAAATTCATAAGAACGCAACACATGCCCCTGGACGCCCCATAATTTCGGGGATCGATTCCTTAACGGAACCCCTGTCCCAATTCCTCGACTGGCTACTTAAACCACTGCTGCAGAAAATCCCTTCATTTGTCAAGGATACAGGAAGCTTCTTATCTGCATTACAATCGATTGACTGGCAAACTAGTTTTTCTTTAGCCTCCATTGATATCGTGAATTTATACACAAGAATCCCAAGGTATAGAAGCAATACGAAAAATCTTGCTAAACACTGAGAAAGATCCTGATTTTATTTCATTTGTGGTGGAGAGTTTAGAATTTGTGTTGTCACATAATGCCTTCAAATTCATAGATAAATGGTTCCTACAATGTGTTGGTACTGCAATGGGTACGCCCGTTGCATGTGTTTTTGCCAACTTATTTTTAGCAGTCTTCGAAGAAAAATATATTACGGCTACAATAAATCCGTATTTGAAGCATATGCGACTTTACTTGCGTTTCGCAGACGACATTTTTATCGTCTGGGATGGCACAAAAAGTGATTTTGATAATTTCGTCTCCCATTTAAATGAAGTTAATGAGGACAACATGCGGTTCACATCCTGCTTTGACAACAAAACTCTCGAATTTCTAGATGTTCAAATATCAATACTAGAAGATAAATTAGTCACAAAAGTATATAAAAAGCCAACGGCCACTAATAATTTACTTCATTTTAACAGTGCCCATCCGTTGCATACAAAACAAAGTATACCATATAGCCAGATGGTGCGCCTTAGAAAAATTAATAATAATGAAGAAATTTTTAGGGAGCAAATAAAAGATCTTAAAACATGTTTTTTGAACAGAAATTATCCTTCCCAATTATTAGCGAATGCTGAGTCAAGAGCTCTTACACTCTCGCAGAAAGACATATTAAAAAACCGTAAAAAAGACAAACAGTACAAATTAAAACAACAAGAACCACATAGGTTTACGTTCACCTTCACACATAGCCCTATGGACAACGAAGTATATGCCGCAATAAGAAAGAGTTGGCATGTTTTACAAAATGACAGGGATTTATCTAAAATTGTCACTAAACAGCCTCATTTTGCCTACAAACGCACGAGAAACTTGGGTAACTTACTTGTTCACAATCGAATATTGCCAGAAAATAATAATTGGCTAGAGAAATCATTGCCGAGCAGCATAGATGCGGTAGTTGTAACTTCTGTCACCTTCGAGTACTTGGCAGCTCTATACGAATAGGTCCGATAACACACACAGTGCATGATTTCATCTTATGCAAAAGCAAATATGTGGTCTATGTCATCTTTTGTCCATGTTTATTTTATTATATAGGCAAAATCATTCGCCCAATGACAGTAAGATTTAGAGAGCATTACAGATCAATATCCACAGGCAAGGGATCTTTACGTTTTATTAAGCACATACAGGAAAAACATAATGCAGATCCTAATGTGTTACGTTTCGCCGACTTGGAGGTGGTTAAAAATCCACCCCAAGGTGGCGATCGAAATAAAATTCTCCTACAACATGAAGCAAGGTGGATTATAAAGACAAACGCTCAAGGTCCAATAGGACTAAATGACAAACTTGACATGTCAATATTTTTATGATTGCAATAATGATTAATTCCAAATATTGCATCTTGTGATTGTAATAATTTTATATTCCAATGTTATTGTTTATGCATTTCGGCAGCACAAAGTGATTTTAATTGTTATGTGTAATTATATGTTGTTTTTACACTTCCTCACTTTCTTCACTCACCTGTCGACTCCTATAAAAAGGAAATGACACACTTGATTGTGCACCTGGACCCGTGGAAGCGCAATTTGCATGAAACGGCCGTAGTCCTTCTCCTCTCCCCCGCACCTAATCCTCTTTCCTGCCGCCTCTCCGCATAATGTCTCACATCGCTTTAAGCGAATAAAGGACACTATCTTCAGCAAGAATCTGGTGAGTGCTGCATCTTTTGTTATAGAACAATATTGTAACATACAATTATTAGGTTCTGTAGAAGGACGTAGATCTGGGGATTTATTATGATGGAATATAGGCTGAACTGGATGGACAAATGTCTTTTTTCGGCCTTACTAACTATGTTACTATATTAATATGTTATTTATACATTTTTTTTATGTTTTGGCGCTTTTATACGATAAAAACTATTTTATAGAAAAAAGAATTATTTTTGCATCGCTTTATTCTGCCGACTATATCTTTTTAATTTTTTTTGCTGATGATGCTGTGTGGTGGCTCGTTTTTTGCGGGACAAGATGACGTTTTCAGTGGTACCATGGTTATTTATATCTGTCTTTTTGATCGCGTGTTATTCCACTTTTTGTTCGGCAGTATGATAATAAAGCATTGTTTTTTGCCTCGTTTTTTTTTCTTACGGTATTTACTGAAGGGGTTAACTAGTGTGACAGTTTTATAGGTTGGGTCATTACGGATGCATCAATACTAAATATGTGTACTTTTATTGTTTGTTTGTTTTTATTTAGATAAAGAAATATATTTATGGGATTAATATTTTTTTTCTTCATTTAGGAATTATTTATTTATTTATTTATTTTGTACACATGTGGAAATTTTTTTTTAACTTTTTTACTTTGTCCCAGGGGGGACATCACAGATCGCTGATCTGACAGTTTGAACAGCACTCTGTCAGATCAGCGATCTGACTTGGAGTGCTGCAGGCTTACCAAGCGCCTGCTCTGAGCAGGCACTTGGTAAGCCACCTCCCTCCCTGCAGGACCCAGATGCCACAGCCATTTTGGATCCGAGGCTGCTGCAGGGAGGAAGGTAAGCTGACACCCGGCCGCAAGCTGCCGCGCTCCCCTCATGAGCGGGGCCGATCGCTCTGGACATACTATTCCGTCCGTGGGAATTAAGGCCCACCCCACATGGACGGAACAGTATGTCCAATGACAGAAAGGGGTTAAGCCTCTGTGTGTACTCTGTTACCCTGTCTGTGGGATTACTTTTCCAAAACGCCTCTGTGTACTCTGCAGCTGTGTCTTTACGGGTAGTGTGCCCCAAATTTGTTTTACTCTGCAGCTGTCCTTTTGAGAGTAGTGTGTATAAAAGAAAATTTAAGAATGCAACCACCACTTTCCCATTTGTGGGCCGAAAAAATTATTTCATTCTGCCACTGTGTCTATAAAGTTAGTGTGTCTAAAAATGTCTTTCTAATCTGCAGCTGTGTTTTGTGAGTAGTGTTTTTAAAAAATGTTTCTATTATGCGGGCCGAAAAAATTATTTAATTCAACCGCTGTGTCTATACAAGTAGTATTTCTAAAAAGCTTTTTGTGAGTAGTGTATAGAAAACAATGCTCTACTATGCAGCCATCCATACCATTCTACTGTCGTCTATATAAGCAATGTTTCTAAAAAAATATTCTAGTATGAAGCTGTCTCTTTTCCATTTGTGGGCAGAAAAAAATGGTTTATTCTATTATTATTTATATGACTAGTGTTTGTAAAGCGTTTTTCTTCTTTCAGCCTTCTCTTTCCCATTTGTTTGCCAAAAATATTATTTAATTCTACCGCTGTGTGTATACGAGTAGTGTTTCTAAAAAATGTTTTTACTATGCAGCCATCTCGTTCCCATTGGTGGACCAAAAAAAATATATAATTCTACCGATGTGTCTGTACTAGTAGTATTTCTAAAACATTTTTCTACTATGCAGCCGTGTTTTTGTGAGTACTGTTTCTAAAAAGTGTTTCTACTATGCAGCAATCTCTTTCCCATTTGTGGGCTGAAAAAATTATTTTATTCTTCTGCTGGGTCTATCCAATTAGTGTGTCTAAAAATGTTTCTAACCTGCAGCTGTGTTTGTGAGTAGTGTTTCTAAAAAATGTTTCTACTATTCATCTGTCTCTTTCCCATTTGTGGGCTAAAAAAAACTTTTATTCTACCGCTGTGTCTATACGAGTAGGGTTTCTAAAAAAATATTCTAGTATGCAGCTGCCTCTTTCCCATTTGTGGGCCAAAAAAATTATGTTATTCTACCACTAGGTCAATACTAGAAGTATTTTTTTTTCTTAAATTCTACTATGCAGCCAATTTATCTCTGGGTCTATGTGAATAGTGTTTCTTAAAAAATGTTTTACTCTGCAGCCGTCTTTTTGCAAATAGTATATCTATCTAGTATGTTTATACTTTACCAAAAAGCCTCTGGGAGTATTGTACCAAAAAGCCTTTGGGAGTACTGAGCCAAAAATCCTCTGTGCGTACTATGCCAAAAAGCTTTTGTTTCTACTTTACCAAAAAAGCCTCTGGGAGTACTGTGCCAAAAAAAGCTTTCTTTGTCTTGTGTCAAAAGGTCTCTGGGAGCACTGTGCTAAAAATCCTTTGTTTCTACTTCACCAAAATGCCTTTGGGAATACTGTGCCAAAAAGCCTTTTATTCTACTGTGCAAAAAAGTCTCTGGGATTACTGTGCCAAAAAGCTTGATTGTGTACTGTACCAAAAAGTCTATGCATGTACTGTAATAAAAGCCTTTATTTCTACACTACTAAAAAGCCGCGGGAAGTACTGTGCCAAAAAGCCTCTGTTTCTACTTTACTAAAAAGGCTCTCGGAGTACTGTGCCAAAAAGCATTTGTTTGTACTGTACCAAAAAGCCTCTGGAAGTACTGTAATAAAAAGCATCTGTGTGTACTGTGCCAAAAAACCTCTGTTTCTACGTTATCGAAAATCCTCTGGGAGTACTGTGCGAAAAAGCCTCTGTTTCTACTTTACCAAGAAGCCTCTATGAGCACTGTACCAAAAAGCCTCTGTTTGTACTGTACCAAAAAGCCTCTGGGAGTACTGTACCAAAAAGCCTCTGTTTCTACTATACGCAAATAAATTATAAATTGTCCAAGGTCATCAAAAGTAAAAAAAAAACTTTAAACATTATTATCTTTATTAGGTATATTAGAAAATATACAAATAAGTAAACAAATATTAACCCCTTAATCCCCGAGGGTGGTTTGCACGTTAATGACCGGGCCAATTTTTACAATTCTGACCACTGTCCCTTTATGAGGTTATAACTCTGGAATGCTTCAATAGATCTTGGCGATTCTGGCACTGTTTTCTCGGGACGTATTGTACTTCATGATAGTGGTAAAATGTATTCGATATAACTTGTGTTTATTTGAGAAAAAAACGGAAATTTGGTGAAAATTTAGAAAATTTAGCAATTTTTCAACTTTGAATTTTTATACCCTTAAATCACAGAGATATGTCATGCAAAATACTTAATATGTAACATTTCCCACATGTCTACTTTACATCAGCACAATTTTGGAACCAAATTTTTTTTTTATTATTGAGTTATAAGGGTTAAAAGTTGACCAGCAATTTCTCATTTTTACAACACCATTTTTTTTTAGGGACCACATCTCATTTGAAGTCATTTTGAGGGGTCTATATGATAGAAAATACCCAAGTGTGACACCATTCTAAAAACTGCACACCTCAAGGTGCTCAAAACCACATTCAAGAAGTTTATTAACCCTTCAGGTATTTTACAGGAATTTTTGGAATGTTTAAGTAAAAATGAACATTTAACTTTTTTTCACACAAAATTTATTTCAGCTCCAATTTGTTTTATTTTACCAAGGGTAACAGGAGAAAATGGACCCCAAAAGTTGTTTTACAATTTGTCCTGAGTACGTTGATACCCCATATGTGGGGATAAACTACTGTTTGGGTGCATGGCAGAGCTCGGAAGGAAAGGAGCGCCATTTGACTTTTCAATGCAAAATTGACTGGAATTGAGATGGGACACCATGTTGCGTTTGGAGAGCCCCTGATGTGCCTAAACATTGAAACCCCCCACAAGTGACACCATTTTGGAAAGTAGACCCCTTAAGGAACTTATCTAGATGTGTGGTGAGCACTTTGACCCACCAAGTGCTTCATAGAAGTTTATAATGCAGAGCCGTAAAAATAAAAAATCATATTTTTTCACAAAAATGATCTTTTTGCCCCCATTTTTTTATTTTCCCAAGGGTAAGAGAAGAAATTAGATGACAAAATTTGTTGTGCAATTTGTCCTGAGTACGCTGATACCCCATATGTGGGTGTAAACCATTGTTTGGGCGCATGGCAGAGCTTGGAAGGGAAGGAGCGCCATTTGACTTTTCAATGCAAAATTGACTGGAATTGAGATGGGACGCCATGTTGCGTTTGGAGAGCCCCTGATGTGCCTAAACATTGAAACCCCCCACAAGTAACACCATTTTGGAAAGTAGACCCCCTAAGGAACTTACCTAAATGTGTTGTGAGAACTTTGAACCCCCCAAGTGTTTCACTACAGTTTATAACGCAGAGCTGTGAAAATAAATATTCTTTTTTTTTTCTTCACAAAAATGATTTTTAGCCCCCAGTTTTGTATTTTCACAAGGGTAACAGGATAAATTGGACCCCAAAAGTTGTTGTCCAATTTGTCCTGAGTACGCTGATACCCTATATGTGGGGGGGAACCACTGTTTGGGCGCATGGCAGAGCTCGGAAGGGAAGGAGCGCCATTTGGAATACAGACTTAGATGGATTGGTCTGCAGGCGTCACGTTGCATTTGCAGAGCCCCTGATGTACCCAAACAGTACAAACCCCCCACAAGTGACCCCATATTGGAAACTAGACCTCCCAAGGAACCTATCTAGATGTGTTGTGAGAACTTTGAACCCCCAAGTGTTTCACTGCAGTTTACAACGCAGAGCCTCGAAAATAAAAAAAATCTTATTTTTCCCACAAAAATGATTTTTAGCCCCCCACATTTTTATTTTTCCAAGGATAACAACAGAACTTGGACCCCAAAAGTTGTTGTCCAATTTGTCCTGAGTACGCTGATACCCCATATGTAGAGGTAAACCCCTGTTTGGGTGCACCGGAGAGCTCAGAAGGGAAGGAGCACTGTTTTACTTTTTCAACGCAGAATTGGCTGGAATTGAGATCGGACGCCATGTCGCATTTGGAGAGCCCCTGATGTGCCTGAACAGTGGAAACTCCCCAATTCTACCTGAAACCCTAACCCTAACACACCCCTAACCCTAATCCCAACGGTAACCCTAACCACACCCCTAACCCTGACACACCCCTAATTCTAATCCCAACCCTGATCCCAACCGTAAATATAATCCAAACCCTAACCCTAACTTTAGCCCCAACCCTAACCCTAACTTTAGCCCCAACACTAACCCTAACTTTAGCCCCAACCCTAACCCTAACTTTAGCCCCAACCCTAACCCTAGCCCCAACCCTAACCCTAACCCTAGCCCTAACCCTAGCCCCAACCCTAACCCAAACCCTAGCCCCAACCCTAGCCCTAACACCAGCCCAAACCCTAGCCCTAACCCTAGCCCCAGCCCTAACCCTAACCCTAACCCTAGCCCTAACCCTAACCCTAGCCCTAACCCTAACCCTAGCCCTGATGGGAAAATGTAAATAAATACATTTTTTTAATTTTATTATTTTTCCCTAACTAAGGGGTTGATGAAGGGGGGTTTGATTTACTTTTATAGTGTTTTTTATATCGGATTTTTATGATTGGCAGCCGTCACACACTAAAATACGCTTTTTTTATAGCAAAAAAGTTTTTGCGTCTCCACATTTTGAGACCTATAATTTTTCCATATTTTGGTTCACAGAGTCATGTGAGGTCTTGTTTTTTGCGGGACGAGTTGACGTTTTTATTGGTAACATTTTTGGACATGTGACAGTTTTTTATCACTTTTTATTCCGATTTTTGTGAGGCAGAATGACCAAAAACCAGCTATTCATTAATTTCTTTTGGGGGAGGCGTTTATACCGTTCCGCGTTTGGTAAAGTGGATGAAGCAGTTTTATTCGTCGGGTCAGTACGATTACAGCGATACCTCATTTATATTATTTTTTTATGTTTTGGCGCTTTTATACGATAAAAGCTATTTTATAGAAAAAATAATTATTTTGGCATCGCTTTATTCTCAGGACTATAACTTTTTTATTTTTTTGCTTATTATGCTTTGTGGCAGCTCGTTTTTTGCGGAACAAGATGACGTTTTTAGTGGTATCATGGTTATTTATATCCGTCTTTTTGATCGCGTGTTATTCCACTTTTTGTTTGGCGGTATGATAATAAAGCGTTGTTTTTTGGCTCGTTTTTTTTTTTTTTTCTTACGGTGTTCACTGAAGGGGTAAACTAGTGGGACAGTTTTATAGGTCGCGTCGTTACGGACGCGGCGATACTAAATATGTGTACTTTTATTGTTTTGGGTTTTTTTTTATAAAGAAATGTATTTAAGGGAATAATATTTTTTTTCTTTATTTATTTATTTAGTAATTTTTTTTTTTTTTTTTTTACACATGTGGACATTTGTTTTTTTACTTTTTTACTTTGTCCCAGGGGGGGACATCACAGATCGCCGATCTTACAGTTTGCACAGCACTCTGTAAGATCGGCGATCTCACTGACATCACTGCAGGCTTACCAGCACCGGCAGGCGACCCGGAAGTACTTCCTGCAGGACCCGGATGCAGCCCCGTGGCCATTTTGGATCCGGTGCCTGCAGAGAGAAGATGTTCGGTACAAGGTGAGCACATCACCTTGTACCGATCGTCTCAGGGAAGCCCGCAGGGAGCCCCCTCCCTGCGCGATGCTTCCCTGTATCGCCGGCACATCGCGATCATGTTTGATCGCGGTGTGCCGGGGGTTAATGTGCCGGGAGCGGTCCGTGACCGCTCCTGGTACATAGTGCCGAATGTCAGCTGCGATAGTCAGCTGACACCCGGCCGCGATCGGCCGTGCTCCCCCGTGAGCGCGGCCGATCGCATATGACGTACTATCCCGTCACTGGGAATTAAGTCCCAGGTCACCTCGACGGGATAGTACGTCATATGGGATTAAGGGGTTAAAAATAGATATCCAAGCTGACAAGGTAGGGCTAGGTAGCCCTAACCTCTGGGTCTCCCTTACAGCGGAGGTTTAAACCCTTAGGCTACTTTCACACTTCCGTCTTTTCAGATCCGTCACAATGCGTCGATTTTTAAGAATGCAGGATCTTGCAAAAAAATTTGCAGGATCCTGCATTTTCCCATAGACTTGTATTAGCGACGGATTGTGACAGATCCGTTTCATCCGTCGTGCACTGGATCTGTTGTAAAATAGCAGCCTGTCGTGCAGAGAAAACGTTCATTGTAACATTTTTTGTGCACGTCGGAAAATCGTTCAGCGACGCATCCTGCGCTGCCCGTAGTCGGCTACAATGGAAGCCTATGGGCGCAGGATCCGTCGCTGACAGTCACACACTGGAATCCAGCAACGGATGCAGTTTTCCCTGGTGAGCATGCCCAGAAGGATTTTCTAGTCCGGGAAAAAGTCTCTCTCTCTCTTGTCCCCGGACATTAAATTCCCGGAATTTCTGTACGACGGATCCGTCATTACACTGGATCCGTCGCACACGTTTTTACCTATTTTCATGACGTCCGTCGATACGTCATTTTGCTGCACCACGACGGACCCCAGAAAAAGGAAGTGTGAAAGTAGCCTAAATTATGTGACAATTGGCTGTTGCTTCAGGTTCCTAGACATCCCTATTCTTGGGTTCAAGGACAACCAACTTGAACAATTCTCAAATCAGCATCACCATATGAAAATTATGTTAATCTACAGCTGGGTATATGCTATGTGTTTCCCCACAAACTTAATACTATGCAGCCATCTATCTCCCATTTGTGGGCTGAAAAAAATCAATTTATTGCTGGGTCTATATAAGTAGTGATTCTTTAAAAAATGTTTTACTCTGAAGATGTATTTTTGTGAGTAGTATGTTTAAAAAATTCTTGTATGCAGCCGTCTCTTTGTGGGCCAAAAAGCCTCTGGGAGTACTGTGCCAAAAATCCTCTGTTTGTACTTTACCAAAAAGCCTAACGGAATACTGTGCCAAAAGGCCTCTGTGTGTACAGTGCTTAAAAGCCTTTGTTTATACTTTACCAAAAAGCCTGCGTGTCTACTGTGCCAAAATGCCTCTGACAGTACTGTGCAAAAAAGCCTTTATTTCAATTTTACCAAAAAGCCTCTGGGAGTATTGTGCCAAAAAGTTTCTGTTCCTACTTTACCCAAAATCCTCTGGGAGTACTGTGCCACAAAGCTTCTGTTTTTACTTTACCATAAACCTCTGGAAGTCCTTTGCTAAAAAGATTCTGTTTCTACTTTACCAAAAAGTCTTTGGGAGTACTATGCCAAAATACTCTGTTTGAACTGTACTAAAAAGCATCTGGGAGTACTGTGCCAAAAAGCCTTTCTTTGTATTCCCTCATTTTCCAATCTTGCTCTAGTGATGGAGGAATGGCATGTTGTGCTTTTACCAAGGATCCAGCAAGGTGGCCAACCAGTAGTCAGCACTTGTAACAATCTGGGCAACTTGGCGGTCATGGTACAGGCACAGCAGCATGTATTATAAATAGTGAGGAGCAAGTATACTCATTGCTTGGGTGGTCTCCGAGTATTTATGACTGCTCAGGGATTTAGTTTTCATCGCCCCAGCTGAATGATTTACAGCTGCTAGTCAGCTTGATTACATGTGGAGATTCCCTAGCAACTAGGCAACCCCCACGTGTACTCTGGCTAATAGCTGTAAATCATTTAGCTGCGGCGATGAAAACTAAATCTCCAAACACTAACAAATACTCATAAATACTTGGAGATCACCCAAGCGTGCTCAGGAAAACCCGAGCAACAAGTACACTCGCTCATCACTAATTATAAACCCAAAAGAATATTCACTAAACAGATAATAAATAGCGATGAGCGAGTGTACTCGTTGCTTGGGTTTTCCCGAGCACGCTCGGGTGGTCTCCGAGTATTTATGACTGCTCGGAGATTTGGTTTTCCTTGCCACAGCTGGATGATTTACGGCTATTAGACAGCTTGAGTACATGTGAGGGTTGCCTGGTTGCTCATGTTTTCTTCCTCTATCCCCTCCTGACCACTATGGACAACATAGAGGGAATCATTTTCGTCTTCATCTCCTAACTGTTGTGAGTCCAGAACCTCTTCCTTCTTGTCCTTTTCATGGTCCTTTTCCTATTTGTTCCTTCCATGGCAAACATCTGTGAAATGACAGGCCTGAACGTATAGATATTGTTAACACTAAAGGTATCCTCCTCTGTTTCCTCCTCTTCCCACAGGACCACCACCACCACCTGCTCACCCACACTATTTAAAGTGTGCTCAAGCATGTAGTAATTGGGATGCTTATGACGGCATCATCACCGCTAACCATCGTAGTAGCCATTAAGAAAACTTGTAAAAGGGTGCAGAGGTCCTTCATTGTGTCCACTACGCAAGTGTGAATTGACCCACATCCGTACTGCGCTGTGCCAGACTATGAAAAATTTCATATTGCACCAGGTCTTGGTGCTGCTGCCAAAGTCACTGCAACATGTGCAGAGTTTAATTACACGGTGTGGTCATATCGCATATCAACCTGTTAACCGGTAGTCCGAAATATCTCTATACCAACTGAAGTGGAATGATGGAAGTCAGCACATAACAGCAGTGTTTTTTTCAGCAGTGCATCCAGGATGGGACAGTGTCGGAGGAATTTCTGTACAATCAGGTTGAGGATGCAGGCTGCCATAAGGTTTGCACCATTATTGCACATGGCCTTCCCTGGCTCTAGGTTGAGTGTAGACAGCCATTGCTCCAAGTCGGCATGTATAGCTGTCCACAACTGTTGATCTGTATGACTACAATCTCCAAAGTATATTAATGTAAACACTGCCTGATTACAGTGAGCCCTTGCTGGGCAATAGGGATGAGGGGAGTTCTCTCTGCAGTGTTGTAAACACTGCCTGATTACAGAGAGCCCTTGCTGGGCAATAGGGATGAGGGGAGTTCTCTCTGCAGTGTTGGAACGTGTGTTTAATTAAGGCAGCATTTGAGGGGGCAGGTGGAGGCTCTAAAGGAGGTGGAGGAGGCAGAAGCACTGGAGGAACGGTTACATACCGAGGTTTGTTTCACAAGCCCTGGGGATTCCAAGACTTGGTATCTAGTGACACCTAGGTGTCTACTGCTTTAGTTCTCTATTCCCTGGCGCATACTAGTCTAGGTCTCCAGCCCAAGCTGTTTAGTAGTTTAGTTCTCCAACCCCTGCTGTCTAGTAGTTTAGTTATCCATCTTATGGTGTGTAGTGGTTTATTTCTCCATCCGCAAGCACCCTGCGAGCCTTGGGGATTGCAAGACTTGTAATGCAGCCCCTTCCCTGACTGACCCAACAGCCACCAGAGTAACCTAGTGCCCAGTCATCGAGATGTAACTCCCTGGCAGACACAGAATTTTTCAGGAAATGGGTGATGTTGTCTGTGACATGTTATTGTAGCGCAGGCACATCTTTCCTGGAAAAGTTATGGTGATGGGGTAACTGGTACTAAGGGACTGCGATGGCCGTCAGCTTTCGGAAACCATCTGTACTACCAGGCAGAAAGGCTGCATTTCTGTGGCCAACAGATTGGAGGGGCTATGCAATGATCACAGAGATCACAGGCCATGAGTCATACAGAAACAAGCGCTGTGATCTTTGTTGCGAATAGCTCTCATCTGGCCCCTATCATCCAGACAATGACACGATTGAGTGTCGAATCATCCAAGGAGGCCACAGGCTGTTCACAATAATTAGTTCTCAGAAAAGTAATAGTGAGCGTACGGCTTATCCATGTCCAGATTACAACACATGGAATATGTGTATATGATCACTGCTAACTCCACGATAATTCTACACTCCTTGATGCCAACAACAATCCTGTTTTTAACCAAATAAATAAAAACAGGCCAATTGGACACCATTCTTCTTTTGAGGTTCACACCATCAGGGTGTTCCACCCCCTCTCCCTCAGAGTAGTAGTCATGTACCGGCCCCAAGGCTCACCTATCCACTTCCTTGACCAGTTTTATGCGTTGCTGCCACACTTCATGTCCTTAGAATTGACAACCCTTATCCTCAGAGACTTCAACAGACCCACTTCCTCAACTGCATCCCAGCTCCTATTTCTTGAGCCTTGTGGCTCTCACAACTTTCATACTCTTAGACACACAAAAACGGTTGACCACAACTGCGGAACCGAGGGCTGGCTGCAGTGCTGACAGAGGGTGGAGTATGGTGAACTGGACAAACTGCTGGACCGTGAGTGAGGTGCAGGCATAGAAGTTATGATGGATTGATAAAGCTGTGGTGTGCTCGTTCTCTGAGATCGGTCAAGAACAGCAGGCATGTCAGCTTCCATTACAGCTGATGGGCTCTCAGTCAGCCTCACTGGAGTGGGCAAAAAATCGAAGGTTCTACAGTCGGAGACCTGCGTAACAATAATTGACATGGTAACAGAGGAGGAGGAAGAAGCCGCAGATGCACAAAGATGAATTTCACCTCCACAAAATGGCAAGATGCGATATGACATGCTGTATCACACTTAGCAACAGAAAAAAATAGGGTTTTTTAAACTCTGCAACAGCTCTGCACAAAGATAAACTTAACCGACACAAAATTAAAAGGTTGGATATGGCGTGCTGTATCACGTTTGAAACAAAAAAAAATAGTTTTTCTCCTCTGCAACAGCTCTGCACAAAGATGAATTTCACTGCCACTAAATGACAAGGTGAGATATGGCGAGCTGATTCACATTAGCAATGGAAATAAATAGTTTTTTTTACTCTGCAACAGCTCTGCACAAAGATGAGTTTAACCGCCACAAAATGACAAGGTGGGATACGGTGTGCTGTATCACATTTGAAACAGAAAAAATTGTTTTTTTATATTCTGCAACAGCTCTGCACAATGATGAATTTCACTGCCAGTAAATGACAAGGTGACATATGGTATGCTGAATTACGTTAGCAATGGAAAACATTTTTTTTTTTAATTTGGAACAGGTCTGCACCCAGATTAAGTTCTGCGGCACTAAATGTCAACGTGACATATACCTTGCTGAATCACATTTAGTAACTAAAAAAAATTGATTTTGAAAGGTTTGCTTGTGCTTGGAGCACAATAGAAGTAGCGCAAAGCATACTTTTATGAAATGTGCCCTGCTTTGTATGTCTGTGGACCTCAAAAATAGCACAAAAAAAATCTGCTGGAAGGTCAATTTCACAGCCACGCAGGACACTAGCTATCTAAGCTATCTGACTTAGGCTAGGTTGACATCGCATTGGGGCAATCCGTTTAATGGATCCGTTTCTAAGCGGCATTAGCGCTATCTAATGGATCCGTTAACTTGCCCATAGACTTCAATTAGCGTAACGCATCCTAACGCATGTCAAAATCAGCATGCATTAGCGATGGTCCGTTATTTTGTGATGCACCTTCGAACGCGGATTACTGCATTTTCGGGTACGTTATGGTGAACGCACAGTGAACAGAACCGTTCGCTGTGCATAGAACTCTATTGCTAACGTATGTTCACGCAATGCAACTATGCGTTAATGCATGCGTTAGCACGATTGCAAAAATAAAGACAATTTGGGACACATTGTTAGTGCATCCATTTAACGAATCCGTTAAACGGAATGCTCTAACACGATATGAACCTAGTCATAGAAACAACCACCTAGCTAACTAGCTAAAATCTATCAGCAGCCAGGACCAGCATCATGAACAGCCTTTATGTACTGTTATACTGACAAAATGGTGCTAAACAAGATGTCTGCTGTTTATATAGAGAGGGACATGTGATTTCAGCAGCGAATGGCAATAGCCGTTGTGTCTGATATTATGGATGTTTCCTGCACCCTGATTGGCTAGCTGTAATGTGCATATACAGGTTCATCTCACAATATTAGAATATCAAAAAGTTAATTTATTTCAGTTCTTCAATAAAAAAAGTGAAACTCATATATTAGATAGAGTCATATCAAACAGAGTGATCTATTTCAAGTGTTTATTTCTGTTAATGTTGATGACTATGGCTTACAGCCAATGAAAAACCAAAAGGCATTGTCTCAGTTAAATAGAATACTTTATAACAGCAGCTTGAAAAAATGATTTTAAAATTCGACATGTTGGCCTACTGAAATGGATATTCAGTAAATACACTCAATACTTGGTCGGGTCTCCTCAATTACTGCATCAATGCAGTATGGAATGGAGACGATCAGCCTGGGGTACTGCTGAGGTGGTACGGAAGCCCAGGTTGCTTTGATAGCAGCATTCAGCTCATCTGCATTGTGGGGTCTGATGTCTCCTATCTTCATCTTTACCATTCCCCATAGATTCTTTATCGGGTGAAGGTCAGGCATTTGGGACTTTTGGCAGCGTGGACAGGTGTCAAGTCCTGCTGGAGAGTGGAATTTTCATCTCCAAAAAGCTTGTCGGCAGAGGGAAGCATGAAGTGCTCTAAAATTTCCTGGCAGACCCATGCGCTGACTTTGGTCTTGATAAAACACAGTGTACTTATACTGTACCTACAGATGACATGGCTCCCAAACTTCCCACCACTAGACCTCAAGCAGCTTGGATTATGTGCCTCTCCATTCTTCATCCAGATTATGGGACCTTGATTTCCAAGGTCAAGTGTGAAGTTTCCACAATCAATGATGGTTTTGGGAGCCATGTCATCTGCTGGTGTAGGTCCAATGTGTTTTATCAAGACCAAAGTCAGCGCAGCCATCTACCAGGAAATTTTAGAGCACTTCTTGCTTCCCTCTGCCAACAAGCTTTTTGGAGATGGAAATTTCATTCTCCAGCAGGAATTGGCACCTGTCCACGCTGCCAAAAGAACCAATTCCTGGTTTAAAAACAACAGTATCACTGTGCTAGATTGGCCGGCAAACTCGTCTGACCTTAATCCCATAGAGAATCTATGGTGTATTGTCAAGAGGAAGATGACAGACACCAGACCAAACAATGCAGATGTGCTGAAAGCTGCTATCAAAGCAACCTGGGCTTCCATAACACCTCAGCAGTGCCACGGGCTGATCGCCTCCTTTCCACGCTGCATTGTTGCAGTGATAGATGCAAAAGGAGCCCCGACCACGTATTGAGTGCATTTACTGAACATACATTTCAGTAGGCCAACATTTGGGATTTTAAAATCATTTATTCAAGCTGGTGTTATAAAGTATTCTAATTTACTGAGATAATGACTTCTGGGTTTTCACTGGCTGTAAGCCATAATCATCAACATTGACATAAATAAACGCTTGAAATGCATCACTCTGTTTGCAATGTCTCTAATATACAAGTTTAACTTTTTGTATTGAAGAACTGAAATAAATTAACTTTTTGATGATATTCTAATTTTGTGAGATGCAACTGTTTAAAGTTAGAACATTTTTTTTTACAAGCACGCCGATCCTCTGAACTCTTCCCATGTGCCCCTGCTCAATTACTGTATATACCACCATTTTCCTAGCCAAAGTGCTAAAAATATTTTAGTGGCAACACTAATATTTTCCTGCACTTTTACTGAATGTTACAGATTTTCCCCAATTTGAAGAAAATATGCTCTTGTTTCCGATAACTAATCCAAATATGCCATATACATACTCTGGTCCTGAGTACACTGATATCCCATATGAGAGGTACAACCACTGTTTGGGTGCACGGCAGATCACCATTTGACTTTTTGAATGCAACATTTGTTGGAATAATTAGCGGAAACCATGTAACAATTAGTGAGGCCTTGATGTGCCTAAAAAGTAGAAACTCCCCCACAAGTGACCTGATTTTTAAACTAGACCCCACAAGGAATTTATCTACTGTATATGTATATGTATGATCAGCTGATCAGCACCTTGCACCCTCAGGTACTTCACAGAAGTGTATAATGTTGAGTTGTGAAAATAAAAAAAATCACATTTTTTCCACAAAATGTTATTGTAGCCAAAAAACATTTATTTTTACGACTGTAACAGGAGAAAATGGACTCGAAACTTTGTTTTGCAATTTATCCGGAGTACGCTGTGTGAGGCAGTGACCAGGGTCATATGCGTGGGTCGCTATGTGACCTCCAGGATGTGCACAGAAGCGTTTTGAGGCTGAGGGAGTGCATTGCAGTCACAGGCATAGCTTTAATTGCAATGCAGAATGAAAGTGAGTGTTGGCCTTGGGCAAGCCATTTGTCCAAGGCATATTTAGGAAAACCTGCCATGGGCTTTTATTTTTTAAATGGACTACAGGAAGGTAGTGGTGTGGTCCATTTACTCTCCAGCCAGGTTTTCCATATGGCCTACAGCCTCAGGTTCCTTGCAAAAACCCTGCAGCAGAGGGTTGGGTGTGTCAGTTTTGGTTTTGCAGGTGTGCAGAGCAGAAGGCTCTGCAGAGATTGACTTGTGTGAGTCAACAGAGAGCCAAGCAGAGCCAAAAGGCAAGGCACCCCTCAGCATACACGGTGGTGCAGTTGCCCACGTTAACCAGTCCTGGTTAAGGACTATCTTGTTTCCCGTCTGCGATCCAGAGGATTCTAGTTACTTTCTGTTTTGTGAGTACGCTGTCTATTAAAATAGACTTTTGCTTGAACTTTCTTGGGCGCATATTAGGGCTTGGAAGGGAAGTAATAATGTTTCGTAAAGCAGACTTTGATGGAATGGTATGAGGGTGTCATGTTTTGTTTGCAGGGCTCCTGTTGAGCCAAAACAGTGGAAATGTCCCTCAAGTGACCCAATTTTGGAAAACTATACCCCCTCGAGGAATTTATCTTCATGTGTGGTGAGCCCCTTGAACTTACAGAACTTGCAGAAGTTTGTAATGTTGAGTTGGGGAAAATTAAAAAAAAAATCAAATTTTTTCCACAAAAATGTTATTTTAGCCAAATAAAATTTATTTTCACAAGTCTAGCGGGAGAAAATGGACCTCAAAATTTGTTCTTGAATTCTCTGGAGTATTCCGATATCCCTTATTTGGGAGAAAAATACTGTTTGGGTGCAAGTCAGGTCTCAGACGAGAAGGAGTGACATTTTGAAATGCAGACTTTGATGGAATGGTCTGCGAGTGTCTTGTCACGTTTGCAGAGACCCTGATGCGCCTAAACAGTGGAAATGCCCAACAAGTGACAACATTTTTTCACTGAATTACTGTGCCCTGGTATGTGAATTTTATAATGTAGTGGCATACATCAGTTGGGTAGAGTGCATCAGGTTGGCATATGTGAGTTATGCCGTATACCTCAGGTTGGCATAAGTGAGTTGTGTAGCGTATGTCAGGTTGGCATACGTGGGTTGTGCAAGTCTGAGCTTTATTTAGTAGTCCATGGATGTGTGGTACAGTCTGAAGTATTACTTAATACACAGGCCAGGTTTGTCGGGGCAGTTGTCACTTTGAAAAGTGGTGTCCTTGCATATCCCCCTTCTGTAACACATTCGACAACTCCTTTGTGACCTTCCATTTTTGTGATTTGAGAGAACTTCCCCGGATACAAACACCTTCATTTTCAGAAATACTGGGGCTCACTCCTTCCTAATCTGCAAAGATTATGGCCTTGATCATTACCTCCTGGAACTGAAGTTATGACATACTGGTTTGGCCTTCATATCATGATAGCACAAATGCATTGTACATTGCCATCTGTACGATGTGCACGGCCAGCTTCTTATACCGCACCTTGACCTTTCTTATGACACGGTACCGCTGGAGGACTTGATCTGTGAGATCATCTACCCCATGTACTTGTACCCCAGTACACAGTCTAGTTTGCAGACCTATGTAGAGGTACATTGTACAGCGCAGGGGGTGCTACCGTCACCATGTGTGGTGGTCATAAAAGGACATAACTCTAGTCCTTGTACTTGATCACAGCATGTTGTCACTACATTATTATTATTATATATTTATATAGCACCATTAATTCCATGGTGCTGTACATGAGAAAGGGGTTACATACAGAGGTATAGATATCGTTTACAGTAAAAAAGTTTATAATGACAGACTGGTACAGAGGGGAGAGGACCCTGTCCTTGCAGACTTACATTCTATGGGATAGTGGGGAAGAGGCAGAAGGTAGGGGCGAGGCAGCAGCTCTGGAGATGGCGAGGCGGCAGAATGGTTATGGCAGGCTGTAGGCTTTCTTGAAGAGATGGGTTTTCAGATAAGCGCTTGAAGGCTGTAGGATGGACGCACAGTTGTGGTGCAAAAAGGGGATAAAAAAATAGACAGAAAAAAAAAATCCTTGCCAAAAATGAGCGATGGTTCTATTCAGTGGCTATGTCTGATCAGCAGCACGGCAGCTGCAAGTTTCGCACACGGAGTGGTGAAAAGGGGTGGGGGAGAAAAAGTAGCCAGTGGAAAAAAATCTCTTAGAAAGCAGCAAGCATGAGTACAGACCAGTGATTTGCTTTACTGATCAATGCTTGGTGGCTGCAGGATGCACGCACGGAGGTGGTGCAAAGAGGAGGAGGGGGGAAATGGACAGGGACAAAAAAAGTAATGGAAAACAGCGCGTATAGACGTTGATCAGTGATTTGTATCACTGGTCAGCGCTCAGCTGCTGCAGGACTCGCAATAAAGAAAAAACCTGCTAAAACTATTGATCAAGTACTGATCAACGATCAAGTGCGGGTGGTAAGGGGGGAGAGGGGGATTGGGGTGGATGAGGAGAGATCCGACAAGGATCAGGGATCAGGAACTCTTTTTACTGCTTTCTTGTTTCTTCAGCAGGAGGAGGAGAACAGGCAGCAGGATCTGTGATATCACAGGCTTCTGCGGCACCACAAGGCCTAGTACAGAGCAAAGACGGACAGAATGACCGCCCTGTACAAATCCGAATCTAGAATGAGGAAGTAGAGGGCGGTCACTTGCAGGTCACAGCACGTCTGTGCGCTCTGATTGGTGTGATCGATGTCATTATCAATCGCACTAATTACACTAATTAGAGCGGGCCCAAGTGTTCCTGGCCTTGCACAAGCCTATCATCAGTGCTTTTATAGCACCAATCCTTGGCTGGACATCTGATTGCCTGAAACACTGAGAAACGCTGCAATTGGCTGTTCAGAATTGAACAATCACAGCGATCGTAGTTGTGGGGGCGTCGCCACCCCCTAGATGACAACGCCATGTACCCTTAGATAAGATGGCGCCATAATTTTAATGATAAGATTTAATGATAAGATATTATGAATCCATACGTTGAAGGTCGGTAAGGACTAGACAACCTGGATGTATGGGTACGTATTATGTCAGAAAGGGGTTAAAATACCAATATGAAAATCGTTACTAGTTGTCATTAATGAAACCAATGTAGTGCATGACACAATGCATCAGGTTCCCTTGTTAGGCATTTTCCTTTAATCTCCCATAATTATTACATACAGTTCCTTGAAAACGTATTCATACCCCTATAACAGGGTCACTAGAGCCATATGTGAGGGAAGATATGTGTCACAAAAGTTGCTTTCTGCTTGATGTGAAAGCCATAAGTGTTTTCTCCAGCATGATATGTGATGAAAACAATCCTATCGCTGTATGGGCCTGGCACTCATGATGGGTAGGCCAGAGATGGGCAGGATTCCTGAAACACCCGCCAGGGCCATGGGGTACTCGGTACCGGGTCCTGTATTTAAAGGGATATGTTACAGCGGCAGTGACCCAGTCCGTGGCCCTGGGCGCCCATGTTAAAGGAAAGGTCTTTAAACGGATTTGTAAAATAATAAATGTTTGTGACTCCACCTGTGGTATTTGGTCAGGGATGACCAACACTGCTTAAAGGGGTCCACTGTGATGATGTTATGGCATGAGGGATGTTATGGCATACCACAGGTGAAGCTGGGTCCCCAAGGCTCCTAGTGTAGTAGGGACAGGTAGTAGGTAGTGTAGTAAGAAACGGAGGACACAGGGTTGCAGTCTCTTTACCTCTTTACTTGGATTAAGGCAGCCACAGTCCAGGGTACCGGATCACAGGTGCTGGTATGGTCCGGCCAGCTTGGAAGCGACTCAGAAATCCCCCTAACCAGGTGGAGATGGAAGCCTTCCCTCTAGCACCGTGGTGTAGTCCCTTGCTGCCTTAGGCCTCACACAAGGTCCTCACATTTTCTCTCTCTGTCACCCTTTAGTTAGGACACTAACCCGCATGGCAGGTAACTCGAGCCTTTTTACAGAGTCTCTATCATGACCCGGGCTCTATGCGTTACTGTGTCTTCAGGTGTCTTTGGTGGACAGGTGACTTGCAATCCAGCTGTCAGCCAGTTTTTGCTGCGAGACGTAAAGTACTGCACAACCTTGGTCTTCTGGCTACTATTATCTGCGCTCAACGTGGAGGAAGCCCACTTGCAGCTTCTCTCTCCAGCTCTTCACTCTCATTTGCTTCTTCTCCTCCTCAGTCTCTGTACAAGTTGCTCTGCTTTCTCTTTTCCTTCCCAGGAGCTGCAGAATCACTTGTCTGCATGGCCCCAGCTTTCCTTCCTCACTCCTCGCTCTCCTCTCACCAACTGCCTCTCTCCAACTGCTTAGCAACTACCTAGCAACTGACTCCTCCTCCTGACCAGAGAGAGCAGCTCCCCTGAAGTCGGGTGTAGAGCTCCCCCTTCTGGCCTGGAGTCAGAACGGTGTTGTATGTGCTGAATACCTGTTAAAGGGATCCTTCCTAGCTTCCAAGCATGACATCACTCTCCTCATGAGGAAAGCAATGCCACTGTAACAACCGGTCACCTGGGGTGATACATTCCTACCCACCATATCTCCACCTCCAAAGTGGGGTTCGAGGGAGTTAAATGTCTAGACAGTTTTTTTCTCTATGTTGTGTGGAGGAGAGGATGCCTCCAGACCTGCAGCTCCTGAAGCTTATATTTTCATCTGATTTAAACAGAGAAGTAAGAGAATCTCCTGGGCCAAATAACATCTTAGCTGGACAAATGAAGATTGGAAGAAAGTACTCTGTTGCGATGAAACAAGAATATCAATTTTTGGTAGTGACGGAGCGCGTAATGTTCGGAGAAGGTCAAAGGAAGACTGTCTTCCAGAGTGTGTGACAGCTACAATGAAACATCCTGAGAGTGTTTTGATTTGGGGCTGTATGTCCTGGCATGGAATTGGAAGAATACAGGTGCTTGAGGGAACTATAAATGTTTCTAAATATATTCATGATGTCCTTGAACCAAAGCTCATCCCATCAATTTGTGACCTTCGCAAGGAACAGACTGAATTTATTTTTCAACAGGATGGAGCACCATGTCACACTGCAAGGCAATGTCTAAAATGGTTTGAAAGCAAACACATTTCTGTGCTTTCATGCCATGGAATAGTCATGATCTGAACCCTATCTGTGGTCAAGATTAAAGCAATTAGTTTCTAGTAAGCGACGTAGCAACAAATAGCATTGATTGCAGCTTTTATCAGTTCCTGGTACCATGTTATAACTACAGAAAACCTGGGAATTCTTGTTGAATCGATGCCAAGGAGATGCAAATCTGTTATCGATGCTAAAGGATACTCTACATGCTACTAAAGAAAGAACACATAGGGATAGAATGAAATTAACATATTAGGACATGATATTTTGATTTGGCCATTCCACTGTTCTTATAGAAGTAATGAGATATTTTGAATTATGGTAACCTTTTTTCTAAGTAGAGGTGCTCTAATCTACCTTAGACTGCTTGTGGCATTATTGTTATAAACACTTTGTATGATTGCATGCTAAAAACTTAAAAAAATGACAAACATTTGAAGTATATCCACAATTTTTGACACTAGTGTACATACCCCAAAAGACTTTCAGCAGTAAATGCAGTGAAAAGTGGTTGACTTAAGGGAGCTGAATGGAAGTGAACATCATAATTTTCAGATTTATATTTTTTAAATATTTAGAAAACCATATCAACACAAATACTTGCTACTTTGTGTTGGTATATCATACTGTATAATGTCCAAATAAAAAACATTGTAATTTGTGGTGTGAGAAAGTCACTGGCAAGGTGCTGGAGGGAGTTAACCCCTTAAGCCCCGAGGGTGGTTTGCCAATTTTTACAATTCTGACCACTGTCCCTTTATGAGGTTATAACTCTGGAACGCTTCAACGGATCTTGACGATTCTGACAATGTTTTCTCGCGATATATTGTACTTCATGATAATGGTAAAATTTATTCGATATAATGTGCGTTTATTTGTGGAAAAACGGAAATTTGGCGAAAATTTTGAAAATTTTTCAACTTTAAATTTTTATGCCCTTAAATCACAGAGATACAGTACAGACCAAAAGTTTGGACACACCTTCTTATTTAAAGATTTTTCTGTATTTTCATGACTATGAAAATTGTACATTCACACTGAAGGCATCAAAACTATGAATTAATACATGTGGAATTATATACTTAACAAAAAAGTGTGAAACAACTGAAAATATGTTTTATATTCTAGGTTCTTCAAAGTAGCAACCTTTTGCTTTGATGACTGCTTTGCACACCCTTGGCATTCTCTTGATGAGCTTCAAGAGGTAGTCACCGGAAATGGTCTTCCAACAATTTTGAAGGAGTTCCCAGAGATGCTTAGCACTTGTTGGCTCTTCTGCCTTCACTCTGCGGTCCAGCTCACCCCAAACCATCTTGATTGGGTTCAGGTATGGCGTAGCACCCCATCACTCTCCTTCTTGGTCAAATAGCCCTTACACAGCCAGGAGGTGTGTTTGGGGTCATTGTCCTGTTGAAAAATAAATGATGGTCCAACTAAACAGAAACCGGATGGCATAACATGCCAGATGTTGTGGTAGCCATGCTGGTTCATTTTGCCTTCAATGTTGAATATATCCCCAACAGTGTCACGAGCAAAGCATCCCCACACCATCACACCTCCTCCTCCATGCTTCACGGTGGGAACCAGACATGTAGAGTCCATCCGTTCACCTTTTCTGCATCACACAAAGACACGGTGGTTGGAACCAAAGATATCAAATTTGGACTCATCAGACCAAAGCACAGATTTCCACTGGTCTAATGTCCAAACAAAGCCCAAACAAGTCTCTTCTGCTTGTTGCCTGTCCTTAGCAGTGGTTTCCTAGGAGCAATTTTACCATGAAGGCCTGCTGCACAAATTCTCCACTTAACAGTTGTTGTAGAGATGTGTCTGCTGCTAGAACTCTGTGTGGCATTGACCTGGTCTCTAATCTGAGCTGCTGTTAACCTGCGAATTCTGAGGCTGGTGACTCGGATAAACTTATCCTCAGAAGCAGAGATCTTCCTTTCCTGGGGCGGTCCTCATGTGAGCCAGTTTCTTTGTTGCGCTTGATGGTTTTTGCAACTGCACTTGGGGACACTTTCAAAGTTTTACCAATTTTTTGGACTGACTGACCTTTATTTCTTAAAGTAACGATGGCCACTCGTTTTTCTTTACTTAGCAGCTTTTTTCTTGCCATAATGCAAATTCTAACAGTCTATTCAGTAGGGCTATCAGCTGTGTATCCACCAGACTTGCTCAACACAACTGATGGTCCCAACACCATTTATAAGGCAAGAAATCCCACTTATGAAACCTGACAGGGCACACCTGTGAAGTGAAAACCATTCCCGGTGACTACCTCTTGAAGCTCATCAAGAGAATGCCAAGAGTATGCAAAGCAGTCATCAAAGCAAAAGGTGGCTACTTTGAAGAACCTAGAATATAAGACATAATTTCAGTTGTTTCACACTTTTTTGTTAAGTATATAATTCCACATGTGTTAATTCATAGTTTTGATGCCTTCAGTGTGAATGTACAATTTTCATAGTCATGAAAATACAGAAAAATCTTTAAATGAGAAGGTGTGTCCAAACTTTTGGTATGTACTGTATGTCACATAAAATAATTAATAGGCAACATTTCCGACATGTGTACTTTACATCAGCACAATTTTGGAACCAAAATTTTTTTTTGTTAGGGAGTTATAAGGGTTAAAAGTTGACCAGCAATTTCTCATTTTTACAAAACCAATATTTTTTAGGGACCACATCACATTTGAAGTCATTTTGAAGGTCTATATGATAGAAAATAACCAAGTGTGACAACATTCTAAAAACTGCACCCCTCAAGGCACTCAAAACCACATTCAAGAAGTTTATTAACCTTTCAGGTGTTTTACAGGAATTTTTGGAATGTTTAAATAAAAACATTTAACTTTTTTTCACAAAAAATTTACTTCAGCTCCAATTTGTTTTATTTTACCAAGGGTAACAAGAGAAAATGGACCCCAAAGGTTGTTGTACAATTTGTCCTGAGTACGCTGATACCCCATATATGGGGGTAAACCACTGTTTGGGCGCATGGCAGAGCTCGGAAGGGAAGGAGCGCCATTTGACTTTTCAATGCAAAATTGACTGGAATTGAGATGGGACGCCATGTTGCGTTTGGAGAGCCCCTGATGTGCCCAAACATTGAAACCCCCCACAAGTGACACCATTTTGGAAAGTAGACCCCTTAAGGAACTTATCTAGATGTGTGGTGAGCACTTTGACCCAACAAGTGCTTCACAGAAGTTTATAATGCAGAGCCGTAAAAATAAAAAATCATATTTTTTCACAAAAATGATCTTTTTGCCCCCAATTTTTTATTTTTCCAAGGGTAATAGAAGAAATTGGACCCCAAAAGTTGTTGTCCAATTTGTCCTGAGTACGCTGATACTCCATATGTGGGGGGAACCACTGTTTGGGCGCATGGCAGAGCTCGGAAGGGAAGGAGCGCCATTTGGAATGCAGACTTAGATGGATTGGTCTGCAGGCGTCATGTTGCATTTGCAGAGCCCCTGATGTACACAAACAGTAGAAACCCCCCACAAGTGACCCCATATTTGAAACTAGACCTCCCAAGGAACTTATCTAGATGTGTTGTGAGAACTTTGAACCCCCAAGTGTTTCACTACAGTTTTAAACGCAGAGCCTTGAAAATAAAAAATCTTTTTTTTCCCACAAAAATGATTTTTAGCCCCCCCAAATTTTTATTTTCCCAAGAGTAACAAGAGAACTTGGACCCCAAAAGTTGTTGACCAATTTGTCCCGAGTACGCTGATACCCCATATGTTGGGGAAACCCCTGTTTGGGCGCACAGGAGAGCTCGGAAGGGAAGTAGCACTGTTTTACTTTTTCAACGCAGAATTTGCTGGATTTGAGATCGGACGCCATGTCACGTTTGGAGAGCCCCTGATGTGCCTAAACAATTTAAACCCCCAATTCTAACTGAAAACCTAATCCAAACACACCCCTAACCCTGACACACCCCTAACTCTAATCCAAACCCTAATCCCAACCGTAAATGTAATCCAAACCCTAACTTTAGCCTCAACCCTAACCCTAACTTTAGCCCCAACCCTAGCCCTAACTTTAGCCCCAACCCTAACCCTAACTTTAGCCGCAACCCTAACCCTAACTTTAGCCCCAACCCTAACCCTGACTTTAGCTCCAACCCTAGCCCCATCCCTAACCCTATTTTTAACCCTAGCCCTAACCCTATTTCTAACCCTAGCCCTAACCCTAGCCCTAACCCTAACCCTAACCCTAACCCTAGCCCTAACCCTAGCCCTAACCCTATCACTAGCCCTAACCCTAGCCCTAACCCTAACGGGAAAATGGAAATAAATACATTTTATTTTATTATTTTTCCCTAAGGGGGTGATGAAGGGGGGTTTGATTTACTTTTATAGCATTTTTTTATAGTGGATTTTTATGATTGGCAGCTGTCACACACTAAAAGACGCTTTTTATAACAAAAAAGTTTTTGCGTCTCCACATTTTGAGAGCTATAATTTTTCCATCTTTGAGTCCACAGAGTCATGTGAGGTCTTGTTTTTTGCGGGACAAGTTGACGTTTTTATTGGTAACATTTTCGGGCACGTGACATTTTTTGATTGCTTTTTATTCCGATTTTTGTGAGGCAGAATGACCAAAAACCAGCTATTCATGAATTTCTTTTGGGGGAGGCGTTTATACCGTTCCACATTTGGTAAAATGGATAATCATTGTTTTATGTTTTGGTGCTTTTATACGATAAAAACTATTTTATAGGACTATAACTTTTTTATTTTTTTGCTGATGATGCTGTATGGCGACTCGTTTTTTGCGGACAAGATGACGCTTTCAGTGGTACCATGGTTATTTATATCCATCTTTTTGATCGCGTGTTATTCCACTTTTTGTTCGGCTGTATGATAATAAAGCGTTTTTTGCCTCTTTTTTTTTGTTTTCTTACGGTGTTTACTGAATGGGTTAATTAGTGGGAAAGTTTTATAGGTGGGGTCGTTACGGACGTGGCGATACTAAATTTGTGTACTTTTATTGTTTTTTTTAATTTAGATAAAGAAATGTATTTATGGGAATTTTTTTTTTTTATTTATTTAGGAATTTTTTTTTCTATTTTTTTTACACATGTGGAAATTTTTTTTTAAACTTTTTTACTTTATTTCTGTGGGGACATCACAGATCGCTGATCTGACAGTTTGCAGAGCACACTGTCAGATCAGCGATATGACTTGCAGTGCTGCAGGCTTACTGTTGTGAATTCTGCTCTTGGGCTCCCTCCGGTGGTTGTTGATGGTAATGCAGTTATTCCTGAGCAGCAGTATTGGACAGGTGTTTCTGCTAATTGCAATTCGGACTGGGGTATTTAGCTGTGCAGGACTCATTAGTTCTTGCCAGTAGTCAATGTTCCTTTGGAAGTGTTGGTCCTCTGCCTGGCCCCTCCTGCTTGCTTCCAATTCAGCTAAGATAATTGTTTTCTTCATTTTTTTTAGACACACTGCTGTGTGTTTATTTTCTGTGCTTATCTTGTTTCTTTTTTGTTCCTGCTAGACTGTGCTTGATGTTTTTCTCAGTCTAGTTGGACTCGCTGGAGTCGCAGATATACTCTCCACATCTTTAGTTAGGTGGTGGAGTTTTTGTATTTTTCTGCTGTGGATATTTTGTAGTGTTTTATGCTGACCGCATAGTATTCTGTACTATCCTTTCCTATCTAGGTAGAAGTGCCTCCTTTGCTTATCCCTGTTTTCTGTCTGCGTGTGTCTTTTCCTCTCCTACTCACAGTCATTATTTGTGAGGGGCTACCTATCCTTTGGGGGTCTACTCTGAGGCAAGAGAGTTTTCCTATTTCCATCTTTAGGGATATTTAGTCCTTAGGCTGTGTCGAGGTGTCTAGGTCTGGTTAGGCACACCCCACGGCTACTTCTAGTTGCGGTGATAGGATCAGGGATTGCGTTAAGTAAAGTTACCACTGCTCCAGCGAAGGTCATTTCATGCTGCTCCAAGGCAACCTGATCATAACAGCTTACCAAGCGCCTGCTCTGAGTAGGCACTTGGTAAGCCACCTCCCTCCCTGCAGGGCCCGGATGCCGTGGCCATTTTGGATCCAGGCCTTGCTGCAGGGAGGAAAGTAGGAGACCCTCACAGCAATGCGATCACATCGCGTTGCTGCGGGGGTCTCAGGGAAGCTCGCAGGGAGCCCCCTGCCTGCGCAATGCTTCCCTGCACCGCCGGCACACCACGATCATGTTTGATCGCAGTGTGCCGGGGGTTAATGTGCCGGGAGTGGTCTGTGACCACTCCTGGCACATAGTGCCGGATGTCAGCTGCGATAGGCAGCTGACACCCGGCCGCGATCGGCCATGCTTCCCCCGTGAATGCGGCCGATCGCATATGACATACTATCCCGTCACTGGGAATTAAGTCCCAGGGCACCTTGACGGGATAGTATGTCATATGGGATTAAGGGGTTAAATAGCCATTTTGTTGAAGGCTGGGTTTTTGTGGACACCCATTAGAGCAGGTGGGAGGTTGTCCACCTTATCTCCACCCCAGGGTGTGGTCTGGGACTTAAATAGTTGGCCTACAGAGGCAGTCAGTGTTCAGTAGGGCTGGAGAGAGAAAATCCAGAGTTTTGTGTCTTGAGGAGGGAAAACAAAATCAGTGTGTGGTTGTCATCTGCAGTGGGGAAATCTCCACATATACAGAGACGCTATACCATTTTGTTTTGCTTTCCTGTTTTGCCCGAAGGGCTGTGTTTATTTCCACTTCACATTGGTTTAAGCTGCATATATAATAAATCAATGGAAGATTTAAAGAGACAGTGTACCTATGTCTACCTGCATGTGTAGCCGAGTGAGCTGATCTACTACAGTGAGAAAAGTGTGAAGAAAATGTGGAAAAGTTCAAAACTTGTGAATACTTTTTTCAAGTCACTTTGTGTTTTAAAATAGGACCTATCATTACTTATAACATGTCTATTTTAGCACCTACATGAATTCCTCACATACAACAAACTTTGGGGCTCTTTTCTTATAAATCTGTATTAAACTGTTCATCTATTGTTATTTAAAAATATAAATAAATGAAAGAGCTTGTCCTGGTTGAAATGAAAAGTCTGCAGTCATTCTAAGTGATTGAAGCCTGCTAAATCGTGACAGTGTGTTATATACACACTGTCACTATTCTCCCGTATTACCCATATTGGTGGGTATAAAATGACTGCAGTCACATGTATGACTTGAATTTATAAAGTGATTGCAGTCTTGTTATTTCAGCCAAGATATCTCTTTTAAAAGCATTGTTCAGCCTTAAGATACAAGTCTAAGGATTGAGAATCCTCACAGCGCGTGCAGTGTGGGCATTCTCCAGTGCCACTGTGGGAGCGGTGGGCACTTGTTCGGAAGTATGCATACATGTGGTCATGAGACGACTAGGTCGGCACGGCTTCTATCAATACAAGTGTATTGATCAAGGTCAGATGAGACTTGTCACAATGTGGCGAGGAGTATGCTAATTGCTGCTCCCGGAGCCGACACCGGAGAATTCCCACAGCACCCAGTACACATATTGTGAGGATTTACAAAACTGCAGTCACATTGTATGCTAATGCTGGACAACCCCTTTAATTAGTGGGTTTTACCGTTCTCATTTAAAAGGCATGTGCTTCTACACTTTCCGACTCTGTCATCACTGATTGGACTGTGCAGAGACACACCAACAACTTGTTAGTACCTGTTTTCTATTTATTCACAGATTTCTAGTGCAGTAGTAACAACAAATCAATGGCACAATAAAAAGTGTCAAGAAAAGAAGCTACAGAAATTTATTTAATGGAGAATGCAAGTACTGTATTTACAAAAATAGATGTGTTAGAAAAGGTGACAAATGCCTTTTAATAGGCTCCTGGAACCATCAATTAGTATATCCATTATCTACTTAATTGTTTTATAGGTTTTTTATGTGAATATTTTGGTATGCAAGCACATAAATTTTCTTTTACTTCTAATTCATTTTTGCATATGGAATTTAAGGAAAATACTTAATTTTTAAACACCTACAAAATAAATATAGTCTTCTATATACTATATATATATATATATATATATATATATATATATATATATATATATATACACACTGTATATATAAATATATATATATATATAAATATATATATATATATGCAGCGAGACTCGGCTCACTCGAACACCTATAAGTCTATGAGTGCGAGTGACACATCGGCCCCTGCTCACAGCAGAGAAGGAGCCAAGAGTCATTAGCCTATCGCACCCGATGCCCTCGCATAGGATGACATAAGCTAGTTTGAGTTCGGCCTAAGTCCGGGAGAAGGGACCTTAGATTAGAAGCACCACACCAGTGCTGACAACCCCCCTGCTGGAGTGGTGCTTTAAGGCCAGGGTCACACTTGCAAGTGTGATGTGAGAAACTCGCGAGAGTCTCTTGCATCAATACCCGGCACTCGGGACCGGAGCGTGCGGCTGCATAGAGATACATTCAGCTGCACACTCCGGTCTGAGTGCCGGCGGCAGTGCCGGGTATTGATGCGAGAGACTTGCGCGAGTTTCTCCCATCACACTTGCAAGTGTGACCCCGGCATAAGAAACATTAGACGCTATAGTCGTTTATATGTATCATAACACTACAGTGGTACATAGACAATTGTTAGCTCTGCTGTGACCGAACTTACTGCACTTTGACTATTGGTCAGCACCAATGTGCAGGTGTAAGTTCACACTGTGGCCAGGAAAGCACAACCAAGAATTTAAACAATGAATTGTTTATGAATTACAATTACCGTAATAATTTAATTACGGCCGGGTAGTTAATCATTATTTTTATTTTAGGTCATGCTTGCCCTTTGACTATAGAAGATAGACAAATTGTATTATATAATAATTTTATAATTATTAAGTATTATAAAATGATTATTACAATGAATAGTTGACACAGCAACACCAAGCCAGATACTTGTACTAATGAATAGTGATGAGCACGTATACTCGTTGCTCGGGTTTTCCCGAGCACGTTTGGGTGACCTCCGAGTATTTGTTAGTGTTTGGAGATTTAGTTTTCATTGTGGCAGGTGAATGATTTACAGCTATTAGCCAACTTGAATACATGTGGGAATTCCCTAGCAACCAGGCAACCCGCACATGTACTCAGCCTGGCTAGTAGCTGTAAATCATTCTGCTGCCGTGCGATGAAAACTAAATCTCCGAACACTAACAAATACTCGAAGGTCACCCGAGCGTGCTCGGGAAAACCCGAGCAACAAGTAAACTCGCTCATCACTACTGAGGTTATGCATGCTTAATAATATTTTACTTCTTGATTTATACTTACAAGGTAATTGTATAATCAATACACAATAAAATTTTCATACTAAAGGCCTTTGTTAAACCGGGCAATTCTGTGGAGAATAAATTGGATTCTTGCTACACAACTAGGCCAACTTGAGCTGCATGACTTTTCTTTCATGTACATTTGCCTCCTTTTTAAAGTGTGCTCAGGACTATCTGGTCTGGTGAAGATCTTACAGCCAAAAACGTTAACTGTTTAGTCATTGTCCTGTTACTCTGTGTGAATAAAACAAGAACTAAATGACTTTTTAGAGTGTGGAAGTTAATTAAATAAATGTGGATGCATGGTGTTGCATTGTACTTAATTTGCATCACTAGGATTATGTGGCTACCTGCAACCTACTGCAACCATCATGAAAAATCCAACACTGGGATTTTTTTCAAAACCAAAGAAATGAGCTGAAACACATGCTGATATAAGTGCAATGTATAAGTGTGTAAGGGCTTATTCACACTGTGGCCATTAACAAACATAACCTAGAATAAAACAAAATGAGCGACTACCCTGTAAAAAGTAAATTGTAATAGTGCATGTAAATAACAGGGTACTTAGTTGACACTGCTTTGATTAAAAAAAAAACATAAAAGCCAGCCCACCGCAACAAGGTGTACCCACTCATAGACTTCAATGTAAATTGCCCTGTCTATTAGTTGGCTATTTTTTTTCTTACAAATCCCTGCTGTTAAAATCGTTGCACAATGCCAAATTACATGCAAGTTGCAGAAATGTTGTGTTACCAGTGTCACCATGTAGCTCTATCCTAATATTTACATTTTAGGATGTAGCATTTATTTTATGCACCAACAATACAATTAAATACAAAAAAGGTTTGTATATCATAAAAATATTATATACATTTTATCCTTGTTGATATTCCAATATAATGCATTCTGCTATAATAATTCTTATTGGTTCTGGTTGTCTGTTATGCCGAGATGATGAAAAAGCTGACAAGACTTAGCTTTTTTCCAATGGCTGCCCAAGTACCCAGCTATGACAAAAATACATGGTATGCATCTGAATACATAAGCATAGGTTATACTCAACATAGTCACTAGTTTATCTGAACTTTAGTCCTGGTGACCTTAGTATTTCAGATCTGGCAAAAATGTTTGAGCCCATAAAAATATGGATGATTTAAAATACTTCCTTGATTTCACTAAAGCCCTACACCGGCTCTGCCACATCAATATCCTGATTGCATCCATCATTATCAATTTCATTGATTGAGGATTTACGATCTTCTGAAATGATAACTGTCTTTTCACATTTGGATAGTTTGCGCTCATTGAGGTTACCGCAGACAGAGTTTTTTGGTTTAGTTGCCTGCCCTTTGGAAAGTATGTTCTCTTTACACTTCTTTCCAACAAGATATGCAGCTTCTATGAGATTCAGAAGAACACACACCCCAGAACTGATAATCATAAATAGGGTGAATATATTTTTCTCAGAAGGCCTGGATACGAAGCAGTCCACAATGTTTGGACATGGAGGAAGAGTGCATTTTACTACTCGAGGAAGAAAGAAATTTTCATAGAGTCGATAAAACACATAGATAAAAACAGAATCCATTATGGCTTTTACAAGAAGACTGATGAGATAGGTCCACCAAAGTCCACCTCTCTTTTTTCCAATGTCTTGGTAAAGTTTACCACTGTTCTCTCCCATCTTCTCCCTACGCTTCTTCTCTCGATTATCTCTATATGCCACATGCATAACAACAAGAAGAGAAGGACATGTAACCATGATGAGCTGTAAAGCCCAGAGGCGGATGTGTGAGACGGGAAAATATTGGTCATAGCAGACATTCCTACATCCAGGCTGTCGGGTATTGCAGTCAAAGTCTCTTTGGTCATCTCCCCAAACCCGGCTGGCTGCTACTGCATATACAAGGATCCTAAAGATAAAGACAATAGACAGCCAGACACGACCAAATTCAGTGGAGAATTTATTAACTCCGGTCAGTAGAGCTTCATATACTGCCCAGTTCATTTCTGTAATTCAGCGTTCACTGAAAAAGAAAAGATGATATATCAGCAATAAAAGTTCTATTATGCGGTTTACATCAAGACTTCTTAAACTATCTCCCCTAATAATAATTTTATTTACAAAGCACCAACCTAATCGGCAGCACTATTCAATGGAGCAGGGACATGTACAGACAATAAAGACAGTACAAAGTAACTCATAGTTTGTTACAGGAGGAGTAATTGCCCTGCTTGCAAGCTTACAATCTATAAAGGAGATGGTGGGGTGGGGTGACACAATAAGTAAAAAGATCTTGTCATGTATGGTCTAGCCATCATTATTAACTAAGGCATTTCAAATAAGCTCCATGATCCGGTAATCAGCCAGTATCTGTAGAAGTACAGTTACCAAGTGCTATTGGGTGTGTGGAGGATGTGCAGGAGGGATCATATTCTGCCGAAGGGTTAAGAAAGAGGGAATAGAGAAGAGTTAGATTAGTGAAGTGAGTTGATAAGCTTGTCTAAAGAGATGTGTTTTTAAAGCACACTTAGGGTCTAGGTATTAGTCGGATCGTCCGGGGAAGTGCATTCCAGAATACTAGAGCAGCATAAGAGAAGTTTTGAAGATGGACGGAGGAGATTTAGATCATGGAGAATGTTAGTTTATATCAGTTGAAGAATGGAAGGCATGGAATAAGGTGATTAGGGTGAAGATGCTTTGTGAGTGAGAAAGATGAGTTTGCATTGTATTGTGTAGTGAATGGGCAACCATTGTAATGACTGGCATAAGATGGAGACACCGGTGTAAATAAGTAATGCAGTACAACTGAAAAAAAGCATGTTTGTTTAAATACAGCATCTGGCATAGCTTACTTGTCTCATATCCTGTCAACAGCCATGTTAAACTGCATGCACTTCAACGATCTTGCAACTAGAAAGAGTTTGCACATGTCCCCTCCAACACATGTGCTCTTCCTAAGCCAGATCTGAATATATAGGAACTATCTGCTAAGATCTCGGCCTAATGTATTTCCTAAACAATTAATCACCTAACCAGAAACCAGAGCAGGTAATGCTACAGTCATGGCCAAAAGTATTGACACCCCTGCAATTCTGTCAGATAATACTCATTTTTTTTCTGAAAAAGATTGCAAACACAAATTATTTGGTATTATTATCTTTATTTAATTTGTCTTAAATGAAAAAACACAAAAGAGAATGAAGAAAAAAGCAAAACATTGATCATTTCACAGAAAACTCCAAAAATGGGCCAGACAAAAGTATTGGCACCCTCAGCCTAATACTTGGTTGCACAACCTTTAGCCAAAATAACTGCGACCTACCGCTTCCGGTATCTATCAATGAGTTTCTTACAATGCTCTGTTGGAATTTTAGACCATTCTTCTTTGGCAAACTGCTCCAGGTCCCTGATATTTGAAGGTCGACTTCTCCAAACTGCCATTTTTAGATATCTCCACAGGTGTTCTATGGGATTCAGGTCTGGACACATTGCTGGCCACCATAGAAGTCTCCAGTGCTTTCTCTCAAACTATTTCTAGTGCTTTTTGAGGTGTGTTTTGGGTCATTGTCCTGCTGGAAGACCCATGACCTCTGAGGGAGACCCAGCTTTCTCACACTGGGCCCTACATTATGCTGCAAAATTTGTTGGTAGTCTTCAGACTTCATAATGCCATGCACACGGTCAAGCAGTCCAGTGCCAGAGGCAGCAAAGCAACCCCAAAACATCAGGGAACCTCCGCCATGTTTGACTGTAGGGACAGTGTTCTTTTCTTTGAATGCCTCTTTTTTTTCTCCTGTAAACTCTATGTTGATGCCTTTGCCCCAATAGCTCTACTTTTGTCTCATCTGACCAGAGAACATTCTTCCAAAACATTTTAGGCTTTTTCAGGTAAGTTTTGGCAAACTCCAGCCTGGCTTTTTTATGTCTCGGGGTAAGAAGTGGGGTCTTCCTGGGTCTCCTACCATACAGTCCCTTTTCATTCAGACGCCGATGGATAGTACGGGTTGACACTGTTGTACCCTCGGACTGCAGGGCAGCTTGAACTTGTTTGGATGTTAGTCGAGGTTCTTTAGCTAACATCCGCACAATCTTGCGTTGAAATCTCTTGTCAATTTTTCTTTTCCGTCCACATCTAGGGAGGTTAGCCACAGTGCCATGGGCTTTAAACTTCTTGATGACACTGCGCACGGTAGACACAGGAACCTTCAGGTCTTTGTAGATGGACTTGTAGCCTTGAGATTGCTCATGCTTCCTCACAATTTGGTTTCTCAAGTCCTCAGACAGTTCTTTGGTCTTCTTTCTTATCTCCATGCTCAATGTGGTACACACAAGGACACAGGACAGTGGTTGAGTCAACTTTAATCCATGTCAACTGGCTGCAAGTGTGATTTAGTTATTGCCAACACCTGTTAGGTGCTACAGGTAAGTTACAGGTGCTGTTAATTACACAAATTAGAGAAGCATCACATGATTTTTCAAACAGTGCCAATACTTTTGTCCACCCCCTTTTTTATGTTTGGTGTGGAATTATATCCAATTTGGCTTTAGGACAATTCTTTTTGTGTTTTTTTCATTTAAGACAAATTAAATGAAGATAATAATACCAAATAATTTGTGTTTGCAATCATTTTCAGGAAGAAAATGAGTATTATCTGACAGAATTGCAGGGGTGTCAATACTTTTGGCCATGACTGTATGCAAGATAAGCAAGCACCCTTGCTGGATGGAAAAGACAATTAACAAAAAACATCAAGTGATTGAGAAAACTTTGAAGATTTACAAATAAACAACATTACACCAAATATAAAATCTTACAATATTAACCACTTTCTGTCATCTGATGTTATAATCCTTCCCTGCGCTCTGGGTCTTATTGACCAGGGACGGATTATTACGTCATCGAGATCGCCCACGCACATGGGCTGTGTGCGGGCGATCTCTGCCAGGTGTCAGCTGATTCTAAGTGCCAGGAGCGGTCCCATACTGCTCCTGGCAATGCTGCTCGATTGCAGCATTGCGGAAGTCGGCAGAGGGTTGACAGCCCCTCTTCCCTTTGATCGGAGACCCCATAGCAGAATGTTGTCATGGTGACCCGATGTCCATCCGGGTAGCCAGAGCTAGGAAAGTGCTCAGAGGATGGTCAGCAACTTTCTCTGTCAGTGTAGAGCTGCTGCATCCCCATGTTGTACAAGCGATTAGCCTGCAAAAAATGATAGTCCCATAGTGGGACAAAGCAAAAAAGTAAAAAAAAAAAAAAAAGGAAAAAAGTTTTTTTTAAGTAATTGTAAAAATACATTTAAATAAAAAAAAAAGATACTGTATCTGTAAATAAATATTTGTATGAAAAAAACAATAAAAGTATATATATTTGGTATTGTCGCGTCCGCAATGACCCGACCTCTTTAGTGAACACCATAAAAAAGTTATAAAACATTGTTTTTTGCCTTGTTTTTTATCCTACCACTGAACAAAAAGTGGAATAAAATGCGATAAAAAAGACGGATATATATATAAACATGGTACCGCTGAAAACAATATTTTGTCCCGCAAAAAAGAAACCACCATACAACTCCATCAGCGAAAAAATAAAAAAGTTATAGCTCTCAAAATAAAGGGATGCAAAAATAATTATTTTTTCTACAAAATAGTTTTTATTGTTCAAAAGTGCTGAAACATAAATAAAAAGATATAAAAGAGGTACTGACCAGAAGAATAAAACTGCCTTATCAATTTTACCACACACGGAATGGTATAAACGCCCCCCCCAAAAAAAAAATCCTGAATTGCTGTTTTTTGTTCATTCTGCCTCCCAAAAATCGGAATTGAAAGCGATCAAAAAATGTCATGTGCCTAAAAATGGTACCAATGTAACACAGAAATATGGAAGAATTATAGCGCTCAAAATTTCGTGATGCAAAAACTATTATTTCCAATAAAAAGCATCTTTAAGGCTATGTGCACACGTCAGGATTTTATCCAGAAATTTCCTGAACAAAACCAGACTTTTTCCGCAGGAAATCTGCATGCGTTTTTCACACGTTTTTCTTGTGGTTTTTGTGCGTTTTTTGTGCGAATTTTTCGCGTTTTTTTCCGGAGCTTCTAAATGCAATAAATAGTGGGAAATCTGCAAAAAATCCGCAAAATTACTGAACATGCTGCGTTTTTTTCCGCAATGTATTTTTATCATGTGCACAAAAATTGTGGAATGCATTAAAAATTATGGGATGCTTAATGTATGTGTTTTTTAGCATTTTTGCCACGGAAAACCGCTGAAAAAAATGCACAAAATAACGCGAAAAATCCGGAAGGTGTGCACATAGCCTTAGTGTGTGACAGCAGCCAAAAAACTATATAATTCTGGTATCGCTATAATCGCATAGACCCGAAGAATAAAGTCAACAAATCACTTATACCGCATGAGGAACAGTGGAAAAGTAAATAAAACCAATTCCTCACCTGCTATTCATTTTTTCATTCTGCCTCCCAAAGATTGCAGTAAGGATCAGCACTCATTTATCCTGCACTCTGCGCTGAAAGCTTGCACAGGGTTTTCCGTGTAAATCTCTGAAATACAAGATTCAGACGGAACCTCTGGTGGAAAATTCCCTATAATGAGGCAGATGGAGACACTGTGGACGCCATCTGACCTGTGATCTGGCAGTGTCCATCTTTTTACGATTGCATAAAAATGCCGTCAGCCACAGTTTTGTGCACTTCTGAAAAGGACACCGCTGAACAGAGGCCAGACAGAGTCTAGAGTAACTCTGCTGCCTCATTATAGTGAATGAATCCATCGGGGGTTTCATCTGTCATGTCACTCAAAGATTTAGATGGAAACCCCACAATAAGTGGTCAGCATAGCGCACTGGATAACTGTGATTCCAAATGTTATGTAAAATGTTTCCAATAAAGCTTCAACTCAAACCACAAAAAAAAGAAAGCCCTCACTCAGGTCTGTCATCTGTCAATGGCAATATAGGGGTTTTAACGTTACTGGTAGCACAAAGGCTCTGGAAAAGTGAAATGGCTCCTCACCCACTGAAAGAGATTCAGCAAATTCTCTGCTCCCAAATCCAAATGCCCCTTCCTTCTGACCCTTACAGTGTACCCAAGCCACATATAGCATCCACGTTTGAAATTTATGAAGCGATGAGAGCCCGCCTAACTTACGAGTGCATGTCTCCAGAAGCACGGGCTGGGCATATCATACTGGTGACTGCAACGTACTGGTCACTACAGCATCAGATTACAATTTTCACTCGGAAACATTTATTGCTGCTTGTTTCTAAAAAAATAGCCATGGAGTCAAAACCGTCACTACACCTGTAGATAAATTCCCCAAGGGGTATAGTTTCCAAAATGGGGTCACTTGAGACTCTGCTCTTCTAGAAATTAGGGACTCTGTATATGGAGTCCGCAACCTGTTCTAGGAGCATCCAGGAGGCAAATAGTTCTCCGTTCCTCCTGAGTCTCTTCATAAGGCTAATTAGTACTGTACAGCCACATATCGGGTATTTTCACATTCAGTAGAAATTGTTGGACAAATTCTAGTGCCATTTTTACCCACTTCTTGTGTGAAAATGTAAAATCTGGGGCTAATACAAAATTTTGGTGGTAAAAATGTAGTTATTTTGTTTTCACTACCCAATAAAATTCTGTGACACACCCATGGTGTCAATATGATCATTGCACCCCTAGATGAATTCATTGAGAGATGTAGTTTGTAAAATGGGGTAACTTATGGGTGGGTTCTGCTGTTCTGGTACCTCATGGGCTCTCCCAGTGGGTCATAGTACCTGCAAACCATAACAGTAAAATCTGGTGCTCCTTGCCTTCCGATCTTTGCACTGTTACTGAAAAATATTTCCCGATTACATGTAGGGTATTGGCGCTCTAAGGAAAAAATGAACTTCAGTTTGTTGTAAAAAAAAATTCATATTAGCCCTTAGAAAAATTAAAACTTGCGTCTAAAACAACATTTTAGTGGTAAAAATGTAATTTATTCTTTCTTCACCGCTCAGCGGTATAACATTCTGTGAGGCACATGTGGTGTTAATATGATCCCTGCACCCCTAGATGAATTTATTGTGTGTAGTTTGAAAAATGAGTTTACATATAGTTGGTTTCTGTTGTTTTGGCACCTAAGGGGCTCTGCCAATGTGACATGTCACCCTCAAATCATTCCAGCAAAATCTGAACTCCAATGTGGTGCCTTTTCTGTTCTGAGCTTTGCACTGTGCTTCAAAAGTGGTATTCCTCTACATATGGAGTATCTGCATACTCAAGAGAAATTGCACAACTTTTGTGATCCAATTTCTCCTGTTACCCTTGGGAAAATAAAAAATTGGGCTCAAAAAGATCATCTTTGTGGAAAAAATATGATTTTTCATGGCTCTACGGTATAAACGTCTGTGAAGCACTTGGGGGTTCAAAGTGCTCACCATACATCTGGATACAGTGGGGGAAATAAGTATTTGATCCCTTGTTGATTTTGTAAGTTTGCCTACTGACAAAGACATGAACAGTCTATAATTTTAAGGGAAGATTAATTTTAACATTGAGAGAAAGAATATCAAAAATAAAATCCAGAAAATCACAATGTATAAATTATATAAATTTATTTGCATTTTGCAGTGAGAAATAAGTATTTGATGCCTCTGGCAAAAAAAGACTTAATACTTGGTGGCAAAACCCTTGTTGGCAAGCACAGCAGTCAGACATTTTTTGTAGTTGATGAGGCTTATGCACATCTCAGAAGGAATTTTGGTCCACTTCTGTTTCCAGATCATCTCTAAATCTTTAAGATTTTGAGGCTGTCACTTGGCAACTTGGAGCATCCACTCCTTTGTTGCCATGGTTGTATGTTTTGGGTCAATGATTTGCTGGAAGTTCCAGCCACAACCCATTTTTAATGCCCTGGCGGAGAGAAGGAGGTTGTCACTCCGGATTTTACGGTACATGACTCCATCCATTCTCCCCTTGATGTGGTGAAGTAGTCCTGTGCCCTTAGCAGAGAAACACCCCCAAAACATAATGCTTCCACCTCCATGCTTGATAGTGGGGATGGTATTCTTTGGGTCATAGGCAGTATTTCTTTTCCTCCAAACCCGGAGAGTTGAGTTAATGCCAAAGACCTCAATTTTTGTCTCACATGACCACAGCACCTTCTCCCAATCGCTCACAGAATCATTCAGATGTTCATTGTCAAATTTCAGACGGGTCTGCACATGTTCCTTCTTGAGCAGGGGGACCTTGCGGGCACTGCAGTATTTTAAACCTTTATGGTGTAATGTGTTACCAATGGTTTTCTTGGTGACTGTGGTCCCAGCTGCCTTGAGATCATTAACAAGTTCCCCCTGTGTAGTTTTAGGCTGATCTTTCACCTTCATCATGATCAAGGATACCCCACGAAGTGAGATTTTCATGGTTCCCCAGATCGATGTCCATTGACAATCATTTTGTATTTCTTCCATTTTTTTACTATTGCACCAACAGTTGTCTCCTTCTCACTCAGCGTCTTACTTATGGTTTTGCAGCCCATTCCAGCTTTGTGCAGGTCTATGATCTTGTTCCTTAGAAAGCTTTTTGGTCTTGCCCATGTTGTAGAGATTAGAGTCTGACTGATTAATTGAGTCTGTGGACAGGAGTCTTCTATAAAGGTGATTATGTAAGACAGCTGTCTTTAAAGCATGTAATGAGTTGATTAGGAGCATCTAACTGGTCTGTAGGAGCCAGAACTCTTAATGGTTGATAAGGGGTCACATACTTATTTCTCACTGCAAAATTCAAATAAATTTATACAATGTGATTTTCTGTATTTTATTTTTTATATTCTATCTCTCAATTATAGACTGTTCATTTCTTTGTCAGTGGGCAAGGGATGAAGTGCTTATTTCCCCCACTGTAAGTTCCTTGGGGGGTCTAGTTTCCAAAATGGGGTCACTTGTGGGGGGTTTCCACTGTTTAGGCACATCAGGGACTCTCCAAACATGACATGGCGTCCAACCTCAATTACAGCCAATTTTGCGTTGAAAACATCAAATTGCGCTCCTTCCCTTCTGAGCTCTGCTATTGACTCAAACAGTGGTTTACCCCCACATATGGGGTATCAGTGTACTCAGGACACATTTATCATCAACTTTTGGGGTCCAATTTTTCCTGTTACCCTTGGAAAAATACAAAATATTTGATCTGAATAAATTTTTTCTGAAAAAAAGTTATTTTTTTTTAAACATTCCAAAAATTCCTGTGAAGCACCTGAAGGGTTAATAAACTTCTTGAATATAGTTTTGAGTATCTTGAGGTGTACAGTTTTTAGAATGACGTCACTTTTGGGTATCTTCTATCATATAGACCCCTTAAAGTGATTTCAAATGTGAGGTGGGCCGTAAAAAAAAATGGTGTTGTAAAAATGATAAACCGCTGTTCAAATTTTAACCCTTATAACTTCCTAACAAAAAACATTTTTTTTTCCAAATGATGTAAAGTAGACATGTGGGAAATGTTACTTATTAAGTATTTTGTGTGACATATCTCTGTGTTTTAACTTAAAAAATTCAATGTTGGAAAATTGCAAAAGCTTTGCCAAATTTCTGTTTTTCTCAAAAACAAGCGCAAGTCATATCAAAGAAATTTTACCACTATCATGAAGTACAATATGTCACGAAAAACAGTCTCAAAATCACCGGGATCCATTGAAGCATTCTAGAGTTATTACCTCATAAAGGGACAGTGGTCGGAATTGTAAAAATTGGCCATGACATATAGGTACGTCACATGTTGGGAAGGGGTTAAAATGGGGGCTGGTTCTTGAAATCATTGTTTTTTACTGTTAACTATGATTAATTCCAAATAGACATATGCAGTAATCATTATTTTGCAACATAAGGACATTGCTGCTTGTAAGATTGCCCCTAAATCAATCAATTATTGGGTCATCAATAACTTAAAAGAGAAAGTTCAATTGCTTTGAAGATGGCTTCTGGCCATCTAAGAAGGTCCACCAAGTGCCAGGACAGTCTCCTAAATAGAATTTAGCTATGGGGTCAGTTCAATACCAGTGAAGACTTTGCTCAAGAATGGCAGCAGGCTGGTGTCAGTGCATCTGCATGCACAATGAGGCCAACACTTTTGAAGGTTGGCCTTGTGTCAAGAAGGGCATCAAAGAAACCCATTTTCTCTAAGGAAAAGATCAAGGACAAACTGACATTTGGCAGGAAGTACAGGGATTGGACTGCAGAGGACAGTGTAAGGCCGGAGTCACACTACCGTATAATACGGAAGAATGCTATAAAACATCGCATAGCACTTGGACCAATGTTAATCGATGGGGCAACTCCCATCATCGGGTTTTTTTCTTGACCGTATATACGTGCGAGTGAAGTCGCAGCATGCTGCGATTTGCACTGTGTATCAGCCGAGACTCGGCAATGAAAGTCTATGGGTGCGAGAAAAACTCTCACACCACACGGACCACCAGTGTGACTTGCGAGAAATACACACATGTGTCCTTTAGAAAAGCCAGCAATTCAGTGCGGTATAATGTAAAATCACACTGACAGGTTAAAATAGAATAGATAAATTAAATGTCTACACATAGTATAGGTACATATATACAGTATATATATATATATGTATATATATATATATATATATATATATATATATATATATATATATATATGCACTGCATATATGTTTTCACGTATATTTGAGCCCATGGATCCATTATATGTCCATTTTGCAAGCCGGCAAGAAAATCTTGCCATGCAGATGCCACACGGATGTCACACTGATGTCACATGAATGCTTACATAGTAACATAGTAAGGCCGAAAAAAGACATTTGTCCATCCAGTTCAGCCTATATTCCATCATAATAAATCCCCAGATCTACGTCCTTCTACAGAACCTAATTGTATGATACAATATTGTTCTGCTCCAGGAAGACATCCAGGCCTCTCTTGAACCCCTCGACTGAGTTCGCCATCACCACCTCCTCAGGCAAGCAATTCCAGATTCTCACTGCCCTAACAGTAAAGAATCCTCTTCTATGTTGGTGGAAAAACCTTCTCTCCTCCAGACGCAAAGAATGCCCCCTTGTGCCCGTCACCTTCCTTGGTATAAACAGATCCTCAGCGAGATATTTGTATTGTCCCCTTATATACTTATACATGGTTATTAGATCGCCCCTCAGTCGTCTTTTTTCTAGACTAAATAATCCTAATTTCGCTAATCTATCTGGGTGTTGTAGTTCTCCCATCCCCTTTATTAATTTTGTTGCCCTCCTTTGTACTCTCTCTAGTTCCATTATATCCTTCCTGAGCACCGGTGCCCAAAACTGGACACAGTACTCCATGTGCGGTCTAACTAGGGATTTGTACAGAGGCAGTATAATGCTCTCATCATGTGTATCCAGACCTCTTTTAATGCACCCCATGATCCTGTTTGCCTTGGCAGCTGCTGCCTGGCACTGGCTGCTCCAGGTAAGTTTATCATTAACTAGGATCCCCAAGTCCTTCTCCCTGTCAGATTTACCCAGTGGTTTCCCATTCAGTGTGTAATGGTGACATTGATTCCTTCTTCCCATGTGTATAACCTTACATTTATCATTGTTAAACCTCATCTGCCACCTTTCAGCCCAAGTTTCCAACTTATCCAGATCCATCTGTAGCAGAATACTATCTTCTCTTGTATTAACTGCTTTACATAGTTTTGTATCATCTGCAAATATCGATATTTTACTGTGTAAACCTTCTACCAGATCATTAATGAATATGTTGAAGAGAACAGGTCCCAATACTGACCCCTGCGGTACCCCACTGGTCACAGCGACCCAGTTAGAGACTATACCATTTATAACCACCCTCTGCTTTCTATCACTAAGCCAGTTACTAACCCATTTACACACATTTTCCCCCAGACCAAGCATTCTCATTTTGTGTACCAACCTCTTGTGCGGCACGGTATCAAACGCTTTGGAAAAATCGAGATATACCACGTCCAATGACTCACCGTGGTCCAGCCTATAGCTTACCTCTTCATAAAAACTGATTAGATTGGTTTGACAGGAGCGATTTCTCATAAACCCATGCTGATATGGAGTTAAACAGTTATTCTCATTGAGATAATCCAGAATAACATCCCTCAGAAACCCTTCAAATATTTTACCAACAATAGAGGTTAGACTTACTGGCCTACAATTTCCAGGTTCACTTTTAGAGCCCTTTTTGAATATTGGCACCACATTTGCTATGCGCCAATCCTGCGGAACAGACCCTGTCGCTATAGAGTCCCTAAAAATAAGAAATAATGGTTTATCTATTACATTACTTAGTTCTCTTAGTACTCGTGGGTGTATGCCATCCGGACCCGGAGATTTATCTATTTTAATCTTATTTAGCCGGTTTCGCACCTCTTCTTGGGTTAGATTGGTGACCCTTAATATAGGGTTTTCATTGTTTCTTGGGATTTCACCTAGCATTTCATTTTCCACCGTGAATACCGTGGAGAAGAAGGTGTTTAATATGTTAGCTTTTTCCTCGTCATCTACAACCATTCTTTCCTCGCTATTTTTTAAGGGGCCTACATTTTCAATTTTTATTCTTTTACTATTGATATAGTTGAAGAACAGTTTGGGATTAGTTTTACTCTCCTTAGCAATGTGCTTCTCTGTTTCCTTTTTGGCAGCTTTAATTAGTTTTTTAGATAAAGTATTTTTCTCCCTATAGTTTTTTAGAGCTTCAATGGTGCCATCCTGCTTTAGTAGTGCAAATGCTTTCTTTTTACTGTTAATTGCCTGTCTTACTTCTTTGTTTAGCCACATTGGGTTTTTCCTATTTCTAGTCCTTTTATTCCCACAAGGTATAAACCGCTTACACTGCCTATTTAGGATGTTCTTAAACATTTCCCATTTATTATCTGTATTCTTATTTCTGAGGATATTGTCCCAGTCTACCAGATTAAGGGCATCTCTAAGCTGGTCAAACTTTGCCTTCCTTAAAGTTCAGTGTTTTTGTGACTCCCTGACAAGTCCCCCTAGTGAAAGACAGGTGAAACTGTACAATATTGTGGTCGCTATTTCCTAGATGCCCGACCACCTGCAGATTTGTTATTCTGTCAGGTCTATTAGATAGTATTAGGTCTAAAAGTGCTGCTCCTCTGGTTGGATTCTGCACCAATTGTGAAAGATAATTTTTCTTGGTTATTAGCAGAAACCTGTTGCCTTTATGGGTTTCACAGGTTTCTGTTTCCCAGTTAATATCCGGGTAGTTAAAGTCCCCCATAACCAGGACCTCATTATGGGTTGCAGCTTCATCTATCTGCTTTAGAAGTAGACTTTCCATGGTTTCTGTTATATTTGGAGGTTTGTAACAGACCCCAATGAGAATTTTGTTATCATTTTTCCCTCCATGAATTTCGACCCATATGGACTCGACATCCTCATTTCCTTCGCTAATATCCTCCCTTAAAGTGGACTTTAGACAAGACTTTACATAGAGACAAACCCCTCCTCCTCTCCGATTTTTACGATCCTTTCTAAACAGACTGTAACCCTGTAAGTTAACTGCCCAGTCATAGCTTTCATCTAACCATGTCTCGGTTATTCCCACTATGTCAAAGTTACCTGTAGATATTTCTGCTTCTAGTTCTTCCATCTTGTTTGTCAGGCTTCTGGCGTTTGCGAGCATGCAGTTTAGAGGATTTTGTTTTGTTCCAATCTCCTCGCTGTGAATTGTTTTAGAAATGTTCTTACCTCCCTTCTGAGTATGTTTTCCTGGATCTTCTTTGTTCAAGTCTAATGTTTTTCTTCCCGTCCCCTCTTCTTCTAGTTTAAAGCTTAGATGCGAGAAAATCGCATCCTCGCATTGCACTCGGATGACATACAGATCACTGTTCAGGGAACATTTCTGCGATTCTCGTCCGTGTAAAATGGACCGTATTTTTATACGTTAAGTGTGACTCCAGCCTAAAAGTTATTTTCTCTGAAGTTCCCATCAGAGCATTTGGGACATCTTGTACATTGATCGCCTAGAGAAGAAAAGGTGAGTGATGCCATGAATCCTGCATCATGCCACCAGTAAAGCACCCTAAGTCCATTCATATGTGGGGTTGCTCTTGATGCAAGGAAGTGGGCTCACTCACTATTTTGCCTAAGAACACTGCCATGAATAATGAATTGAATCTAAACAAAATTGCTAAAAAAAATACCAGGTGTATTATTTGTGTAGGTTATTACGATAATATCAAATTTAAATTGTTATTTTTTGTATTTCACTGTATTAAAAAAAAGGAAAAAAAGCTTTGGAATAAAAGATTTATGTTGGCATTTTTTGATATAGTATATTTATATTTAATTCTCAATGAAGCTGTTTGAGGGCTTGCTGGAGGTCCACGTCTTATTGGTACAAGGTGAAGAAAATAAAATTCTGTACGTTTTATTTTTTTAATTAAATTTGCTGTGCGGGATCAATAATTTTATATTTTAAAAGATTTCTTTCCTACAGAAAATGCGATATGAAACATGCTTATTTTTTTCTTTTAGTATGGCAAAAGAGGTGTGATTTTAATATTTTCTCTCCAAAAACATTTTTTTTAAGTCCCTCAAGGGGACTTGAACTAGTGATTGCTTCATTGCTTGTTGAAAACACTGCAATTGCACTGCCTTCAGGAAGGTTTCATAGAATCACAAATGGCAGACACAGAGACTTAAACTGACTGCTATGACAACACCATAGTCACCACACAATTGTGTCTTGGAGGGCAATGGGTGACGGAACAGATGATAGTGACAGTTTTTATGTTATTATTATTACTAACAGAATGATCATCACTAGTGATGAGCGAGTATACTCGTTGCTCGGTTTTTCCCGAGCATGTACTCCGAGAATTTGGCGTGCTCAGAGATTTATTTTTTGTCGATGCAGCTGCTAGCCAGTCTGAGTACATGTGGAGGTTGCTTGGTTACTAGGGAATCCTCACATTTATTCAAGCTGCCTAGCAGCCGCAAATTATGCAGCTATGGAGACAGAAACTAAATCTCTGCATACTCACAAAAACTTGGAGAGTACCCGAGCATGCTTGGAAAAACCCGAGCAACGAGTATACTCGCTCATCACTACTTATCACTGCTAAGGCCGGGGTCACACTAGAGAGGAATACGGATGTATGAGAGGTGCAAAAAAAAAGCATTGCAGACTGACCAATGTTTATCTATGGGGCAGCTCCTATCTAGCGTATATTTCTCAGCCGTACTTTACGGGCTGAGAAAATCGTAGCATGCTGCGTTTGTCAGCATATTGCGCAAAAATCCCGCCAATGACTGTCTATGGAGGCGATAAAAAAACGGATTGCACACAGACCATGTGTGTGACTTGCGAGAAATACGCACCGGTGTTCTATAGAAAAGCCGGTAATTCAGTGCGGTGTACAGTAAAATCACACTGACAGGTTAGAATAGAATAGATAAAATAAATGTCTACACATTGCTTAGGCAGATATATATATACATATATATATATTGTAGGGATTTCACTCACTCAGGTGCGACGGCTGACACTCAGGAGGCACGTTCCTTTAAAAGTTCACAGGGTTTATTGCTTCATAAACCACATGGCAAAATAACAGAAAACAAATAGCCTTTGGCTCAGGCAAGAAAAGCAAGTGTCCAGTCCTTCAGGCTCAGTCCTGGAGCCTTAACACACTCAGGAGGGTTTCACCTCCACACATATCTCCTGTGTAAAGCATCAGCCTGTCTTATATAGAGCTAAGCACACCCAGGAACCCATCACATGATTAGACATGTGGTCTGACATCACCACAGGTCCTGAAACACACAGATATATACATGGTTATGTGCAATAAAGAAACCACTCCGGGCTACATCACAGCGACAAGCCACCTATGTGACACATACCTCCCGTCGACTACATACCTCCCCCTCTGCCTAAAGCCGTGGGGCTTGGCACTTTCCCTCACTAAACAAAGAATTTTTGATAGGGCATCTGCATTACCGTGCAGCTTTTCGGCCCTATGTTCCACATGGAAACTGAAGTCCTGCAGGGCTAAGAACCAACGGGTGACCCTAGCATTTTTACCCTTTGTTTCCCTCATCCATCTAAGTGGGGCATGGTCAGATATTAGTCTGAATTTATGCCCCAGCAGATAGTACCGTAACGTGTCCACCGCCCACTTTATGGCCAAACTCTTTTTCTACGACTGAGTAGTTCTTCTCAGATGAGGACAACTTTCTACTCAGATAGAGAATAGGATGCTCCTCCCCATGTAGCTCTTGGGAAAGGACTGCTCCTACCCCAACATCTGAAGCATCTGTCTGAAGAATAAATTCTTTCTTGAAATCTGGGGCCATCAGAACGGGTTGCTTACATAGAGCCCCTTTCAATTCTTGGATGGCTGACTCTGTCTCTTCTGACCATTTAACCATCACTGATTTTGTCCCCTTTAGCAGATCAGTCAGAGGCGCAGCCACTGTGGCGAAGTTCGGGATGAACCTCCTGTAATATCCCACGATCCCCAGAAAGGCTTTAACTTGCTTTTTGGAGAGTGGTTTTGGCCATGTTTGGATTGCCTCCACTTTCCTGATTTGGGGCTTTATTTCTCCACGACCCACTATATAGCCTAGGTACTTAGCTTCTTCCTTACCCAAGGCACACTTCTTCAGGTTTATTGTAAACCCCGCCTCTCTGAGAGCATCAAACACCGCTTGGACTTTTCCGAGATGACTCTCCCAGTCCGGGCTAAAGATGATGATATCATCCAGGTACGCAGCAGCGTATGGCTTATGGGGTGCAAGGACTCTATCCATAGCCCTCTGGAAGGTCGCCGGCGCTCCCTGTAGGCCAAACGGTATCCGGACATACTGGAAGCATCCATCTGGTGTAGAAAATGCCGTCTTCTCCTTGGCTTCCTGTGCCATGGGGATCTGCCAATACCCCTTTGTCAAATCCAAGGTGGTTATATATCTGGCGTGCCCAAGACTTTTGATGAACTCATCAACGCGGGGCATCTGATAAGCGTCAAACTTGGAGACCTCATTCAACTTCCGATCGTCGTTGCAAAACCTCCACTCTCGATCAGGTTTTGGGACCAGGACAATTGGGCTCGACCAACCCTCTTGGATTCCTCAATGACTCCAAGCTTCAACATACCCCCCATCTCCTTGGAGATTACTTCTCAACGAGCCTCAGGAATATGATAGGGCTTCACGTTCACCCGCACATGTGGCTCTGTTAGGACCTTGTGCTCTATGACCTTCTTGTATCCGGGCAACTCTGAAAACAGGTCACTGTTTTTCTGGAGTAACTCCCGGCACTGCTGTTTCTGGGTCTTCGATAGCGTCTCCGCTATTGTAACCGCTCCAACCTCACCTTCTGGGTTGCTTAACAAAGATGGAGTTACTGTCGGCTCTCTATCTTGCCATGGCTTGATGAGGTTGACATGGTAAACTTGGAATGGTTTCCGTCTTCCAGGTTGGTGAATTTTATAATTTACCTCAACAAGTTTCTCGACAACCTCATATGGCCCTTGCCATTTGGCCAAGAACTTGCTTTCCAATGTTGGAACTAACACAAGAACTCGGTCTCCCGGATTGAACTGCCTCACTCTTGCACACCAGTTGTAGACCCTGACCTGAGCTTCTTGTGCCTGGAGGAGGTGTTCTTTCACGATAGGCATCACCTTTGCAATCCTCTGCTGCATCAGGGCCACATGCTCAATGATGCTTCTGTGGGGCGTGTGTTGTGAATTCTGTGGCTGAATTCACTCCTGTGGTCACAAGTGGTACTGCAGCTTCTGAGCTTCCTCCCTCAGGTGTTCTGGTGAGCTCGTTAACTGCTTCATTACTTAACTCCGCCTGATGCTGCTATCCTTGCTCCTTGTCAATGTTTCAGTGTTGGATCTGAGCTTCTCCTGATTGTTCCTGTGACCTGCTGCTCTGTATAGCTAAGTGCTG